>NC_136429.1:164781991-165447991 GCF_052849685.1 Lactuca virosa | reverse complement strand
ATGGAATATGGAAATGTTTGAAAGTTGGAAATTATTCAATCTGTGTAAGATTAGGAAACTTAATGCAAGAAGGATGTTTCCAAGGAGTT
The DNA here is from genome assembly GCF_052849685.1 of Lactuca virosa. Classification (NCBI taxonomy): domain Eukaryota; kingdom Viridiplantae; phylum Streptophyta; class Magnoliopsida; order Asterales; family Asteraceae; genus Lactuca; species Lactuca virosa. The sequence goes on along the minus strand of NC_136429.1, from coordinate 165,447,902 downwards.
GATCTCCTTGGAATGCTCTGTAATGGTTGTTGTCAAGTCTTTATGACTCTGTGCATAATCATTACAGGAGGATCAATGCATATAAGTTTAGAATCTAACAGATTTCAGTAAATGGCATGAATTTGGAATTCCTGCATTTGCAGTAAGGATTTGGGACTGTGAAAGAGGATCATTGGAGTTATGTTCAATTGATCTAATTCACAAAGTGAACATCATAGACAAACATAGTATGCATACTTGGTGTATGGCATGACTAGTGTTTAGAAAACATAGTGTACATGCTTGGAGCATGGGACAACTATTGTTTTAAATTCAAGAATAAAGTTGATAGCTGAAACAGTATACAATGAATAATGTGTAATAATATGGTGATAAATAAAAGGTGTTTTATTTATGTTCATAGGTTTTGATACCATATTAGATTCTATTATTATTGTGTTTCATTTTGCATGTTTTGACTTCCAGAATAACTAGGTCGTTCTTCCTGATTGACTAAGTTATTCAAACTATCCACAGTCGGTCATATGTTGGAAGTAGATATGAATCAAGACTGTCATGGGTTGGCTTGTAGAGGTCTAAGATGTTGGACAAGGGGCTACAACACTCATGAGTGCTCATAAGTTCTGAGTATTGGATTCAACCCGCGCTCATTGGAATCACTTCATGGATTTTATCACGAGTGATCATGAGACGATAATATCTTATATTCTTCAAACCTAGAGATATGAGTTGTTACTATGAGTTGGTTGTACATTGATTGCACGAAAACGCATTCGGTAACTCGGTGTTATAAAACGTGCCTTTGTGTATGATTCAACAAGTAGTAGAACAAGCCATATGAGTCGAAGTTTATCCATTCCTTTTACCTTCGGGATAAAAGCGATATCTGTGGGCCCCTCGATGATTTGATGATGACAAATGGAAGTGCTCGGCCGAGCCAGGACTGATTTGATTTGTTCAATTAGTCAGTCGTCATAAATCGGAAATCGGGAAACAACAAATGGACAGAGAGAATGATTATAGTCCATGTCTCAGTCCATATGATATCTAGAATGGAGGAATATATGATCCCTTATCTAATGGACAAGTCATTGACAAAGGTCAGAGTTCATCTACAAGGTCAGAGTTCGACAGCGGCTTTTGAGAGCTACGATTGCCAGTTGGTTCCTGAAGTTATACGCAATAATAGTATTAGACTTATCCAAGTGGGAGACTGTTGGATTAGTGTCTAAGTCCATAACTATAATTGGTATGTACTTGACCCGACTCGGCATGGTCCATTTGGGTTGCATGGCATCGGAATATTTGGATAGACCGTTTATGAGGAAAAGACATTTTGTGACATATTAATATATTATAAGTTCTAATATATTAATATGAAATCATGTTATTTAATTAGTATTGATCAAGAATTAATTTGGACTTAATTTAGTGATGAAAAAGAGACTAATTAAATATATGGGGATTGATTGTGTAAATCATTCATTCTTATATATGTGGGCTTATGATCCAAGATTCCTTGATGTTGGGTTTAACCCATGTGGTGATCCATGGATACTCCATGGAGGTTAAAACCCATGGAGCATAAGGAATGGGTAAGGTCATGAGTTACATGGTGTAACCCTAATAGCCACACTATATTTGAACCCCTTTAGTTCAAGAAATTGGCACTAGTGATACATATTTTGAGGGCTAGCCGATTTGAACATGTATGTCTTCTTCTCATGGTTATTCCAAGAGTTCATGATGTTGTGTGAACCATTTGAGGTGTCACACTTGGGGCACTAGGCTCTCAAGCTTCATGGAGTCAAGCAACAACAACAAGGTATGTATTCTATCTATTTTAGTATCCTAGTATCAATGTTTTGGTATGCTAGTTAGGATAGTACCTTGGATAATCATATTTGCATGTATAATAGAGAAAACATAGATCCAAGGTATTTAGGGTTGCATGTATACTTAGGAGTGTTAGAATGCTCAAATCCCATCACTAACTACCTTAAACCAATTGTTATTTAAAGTACGATGTGATCGGCCTGTACCATACTACCGACTAGAAACACGACGATGTAAGACGTCAGAAGAAATGACGTTTGTCACCTGTAGACTTGTAAGTCCCACTGTAGCGAGCAGCAAGGTGTTGGATAGTTAATCCAGTATAGATCTATACACAAACTCAACGCTCTCCACTTAAGGAGATTCTGGATATAAACCGAGCCATGACAGGTGATGCCATGCCCCGTTACGTGGCTCACATAATTGTAGTAGTGTTCTTGTATATGTATTGTGTGTACTAGCTGTATTGTGTGTTCTCTTCCTGTCTAGTATGTATGTATGTTCTCTCTGTTGTTCATAGTAGTATGTTCCTTTGTATAATTGTATAGTATGTACTAGCTGTATTGTAATGTATAGTATGTACTAGCTGTATTGTATGTTCTCTTTCTATCTAGTATGTATGTATGAACTGACTCCTTGTATGTTTCATTGTTCTTGTAATAGTATTAGTAACTTCCTAAACTACACATATTGTAGTTTACTAGTAGTATTGTTTGTATGTATGAACATGTTTGCATACCTTTGCTACCCAAAGGTATTGAATAGAAAGAAGGAACTTTTATATCTATATACATATACATAATATATAACTAGGATTCAACCGATCTTCGGACAAACAACTGATACCCTAAGTCCACAACCAAACAAGGAAGATGAGGTAAGGTGAGCTATCAGTCCTAAGTCCTTTCAATCCTACTTATATAACTATATTTATATAGATACACATTTAACATAATATAAGTTTAAAAGAGTTTAATAAAAGTATTTGACCTGTAAAAGAGTTTGTAAAACAGTTTGAAGTAGTTTGTTTGATAACATAGTTTGAAAGGTAAGAAATTCACTTGTTTGGTAGTTATTAGTCACATGTGTTTGATATAATAACCATAATAGTTCAACTTGTATCCCCCCCATAAAAGCATTTCAAATCAATTAAAAGGTTGATTTAAGGGGTATGAACTCACCTGTAGTGAGTGGTTTGGATGAACGGATGCTATAGGATACTAATTGTCAAGTGAAGACTTGAGCACACACAAGGATCCTAGTTGACATATAATAACACATATATGTATCCAATTAGTCATTAAACAACTAATTAACCAAGTTAAGACACCCTCGGACATGAAAAACACTTTGATTCAAGTGCTATAAATAACAAGGATTGCATCTAAGGGTTGTAGGGCCTTGCTTTTGAGTTTAAGGTCCAAGGGTAATCTCTTTTGGAGTTTACGGTTTAGGGTTTACGGTCCCAATGGGTTTACGGCCGTAAACCCATGGTAACTTCTACCATTTTGTGTTTTGAGGTCTTATAAGTCATGAGGAAGTATCCTAACTTCATGTCTAGGCCTTAGGAAGTGATTGGGGCACCATTTCACCACTTTATAGAGTTTACAGCCCATGGACCATTTCTCCATGAGTTTACGGCCGTAAACTCTAATAGTTCTTGATAGTTTTGATGATTAAGGTCCTAAACACTTCAAAGATGTGATCTAGACTAGTATCCAAGGCTTGGTAAGGGACTAGGGCTCACAATGGCCCTTTCATTAGGGTTTACGGTCCAAGAACATGTCTTGACCGTAAACACCTTTGATCTTTTGTTTCTTTAAGTTTTCTAGTTGATTAAGATGTGAAACAAGCCTTATAACACACTTGGGTAAGAGTACTTACAATATAGAAGCTTGTTAGGGTGTTTAAAGTCCAAGAACACTAGTGTGTGTTCTTGGTGTTCTTGGTGGAATGAAGAACACTTGAAGATCTACACAAATGGAATGATTTCATGGATGAAATCATGTAAGATCACTAGATGATGAAGGATACCAACTAATTAAGGCAAGAAACACTTACAAAGTTGAAGATCAAGAAGGAAAATCGGATGATACTTGAGAGGATTTCGAGTTCTAGTCTTGAAATTGTGAAAAAGTGATAAAAATGACTAAGTGTCATATTTATACTCCTTAGAGTTTACGGCCGTAAACACCATGTTTGGGCCGTAAACTCCAAACTCTTGCAGTTTTGGGACTTTATTGATGCACAATAAACCCTAGGGTATCCTCTCTCCAGTTATCTCCTGAAGTACTAAGCTTTAAAACACTCAAACTGACTCCAAAAAGCTTAAAAGTTAGCAGAAACAATTCTGACTTTTATTGAAGTGAATGGTTGTACAGAATAGAAATTTTGGGTTGTCACAATTTTCGAGATTAAGGGCATTTCAAGAAGGTTTTCATCCAAGAATCACACCAAGATACATACTTGTGGTAAGATCTTGACGACATACCTTCTTTCTACAACTTAATCACTCTTCTTACCACCTTAAATTCTTGATCACACTCCCTAGAACTCTTCAAATTTGAAGGTCTCTTCAAGAAGTTGTTAGGGCCGAGAATCTCATCAATCTCTTCCATTTCTTTCTTCAAAACCGACAACAACAAGCAAAGGTGAGTTAATACCCCCTTGTTTTTGGTTTTTACTTGTTTTTATTTGTTGGGGGGGGGGGAGAATACAAGTATTATGTGATGATATATGTGTGTTTGCATGCTATATGTGATTTCTTTAATTTTGGTTGTGATAATATGTAATATTTGTTATATTTCGAGATCTATAGCAAAAAGGGTGAAAGAATCATAAACAAAAACATAATAAACAACACTCATCATGGATCTAAGGTTCCTTAAGTTTAAAAAGTGAAAAACGAAACCAAAAGAACCTTACAAGTGTCATTTTTGCAAAAATAACAAAGATTGGGTATAAATTGTAAATTGTCGGTTTTATGAGGGTTATAAGATGTTTATTTGTATAAAAGCCGATTTATATGAAAATAACACTTTTGGGTCAAAAACATAAATTTTAACTTAATGGGCTTAAAGGTGGGCCTAATGGGTTTTGGGCCCAAAGTTGTGAAAAAATGAGATTTTGAGGGGCTGAATTGGAAAACTTAACAAACTATGGGTCTAAAATGTAAATAAACTTTTTCAGGGGTTAAAATGAGTTTATTACCAAATTTGGACTAAAAATGCAAAGTTTTTGATTTTGGGGTCAAAATTGTAAAACTTACGGAATTGGGGCCAAAAATGTAAACTTTTTACAAATAAAGGCTGTAAATGACAAATGCAATAGTTTTGGGCAAAAAATTTCTATTCAAATAAAGTTTGGGTGGAAAATGTCAATAAAAATGGTTTAAGGACCAAACGTGTCAATTTTCATAAAAAGGGACTAAAACTGTCATTTTTATAGAAAAAGGTGTCACAATGGTTAATCTAAATGTTTTTGGGCCAATTAAAACGACTGTAACTTTTGAGGTTAAAAATAGCAAGTTTATAACACATAGTTTTAAAAATATGCATATATATATATATATATATATATATATATATATATATATATATATATATATATATATATATATATATATATATATATATATAATATAAACTTCGTTATAAATCAAACGTTAAAATATTTCGTTGTTGCGAATAAACATTTAACATACCACGAATACCAACAATACGAACTCAACCTCGATAAAACTTACGCGATTTAAAAGTTGGGCTCAAATACCTATACGTGCTATTGGGCCTTTGTGGCCCAATATCATGTTTATTGGGCCCGATATATTCACACATGTTTATTGGGCCTCCTGCGACCCAATTACATGCCTAAGGGACCCTCAATGGCTTTTACATGCTATTGGGCCTCAGTGGCCCATTGGCATTGCTAGTAAGGTCCAAATAAATCATATGCGTAATGGGTTAACACGTCCTTTGTATACTCGACAGCCTTAAATAACATACGTGATTAGTAGGGCCCCCGTAGTCCTCTTCTCTTCGTCTGTTAGGATTACCTTCTATTCAAGTAAACAAAAATTCAGGTCGTTAATCAAGGTTATTCAATTTCATTTGGATTAAGTGAGTAATAATGGGCGACACCAATAAGTGTCGGTCGTAGTCTGTAGTTATAATCAAAGTCTCCTGGAGGGGGAGCGAGAGTTTGTGTATAGATCTATACGGGGGTGACTCCCCCACACCTAAGCTGTTCGCTACAGTTAGACTCGGCCAGTCTAGGGTGACAAAATCTTAAGATCAATTCCAGCGTTCGCTAGAATGCAAAGACAAACGAACTAGTCATTATCATGCATGGTTATAACGACTCACATAGAGATCCAGTACCATCTAAGTAATCATGGGAAATCATATTCATTCGTTGTAACGATACAATAATACAAAACGATCGTACTACTTTATCGGAAAACATCGGGTTTTCCGGGGAAACAACATTATTCACTTGTACTTTCAATAACTATAATGCAAGAATTTATCATGAGAAACATACCCTTTTTACACGTTTTGAAATCATTCACGCATATATTATGGATCATCACACCTATTGTATAAACAATTGTCGTTTCAGAAAATATCGGATTTTCTGGGTTTTACAAACTATACAAAACATTTTCATATCAAACCTGCTTATGAACTTACCAACATTATATATGTTGACGTTTTCAAAATAACTTGTATTCTCAGGTAACAGATAAGCTGAAAAACAATACCATGTGTGTTAGGATGTTATGTTTTGAAACTCTCAAACAATTTATGCTATGGATATGTAATAATTAGACAATGTAGTTGATGTGAACAAGGTCAGTTGTAATGTATTAATGCATGGTGATGCTTATGTTATGTTTCATGTGTATTCATTGTGATGATATTTCAATTTAAGTCACGCGAGCCCTCGGACGTTTCCGCCGTATGGTTCGGGGGTGTGACAAATTCTGATGATCACCGCAGGAGAATCTACCCCGGAGTCCCCAGCGACCAGCGCTTACGTCTTCGAATTAAGAATTGCTTTAAAAATTAATTTATATTTATATAAGATTAAAACTTGGGGAAAACATTTAAAAGTAATTATAATAACTCACTAATCTGATCAAGTCACAACATTCATGAGAGAAATAAAGACCCGTTCAGGGAAGCTATGATGGCTTAGTATGTACACCAAGGTTGTGCATAGCTAAGATTTTGCAGACTTAAAGTGAGTGATTCCGCCTTATTTCCTGTTCCTTGTTTGGTTGTGGATGTAGGACAGAGCCACTCAGTCGACCGTCTTATTGATCTTAATTATGCATAACTTGTATATGCCGGGCGATCATAGTGGTACCGAGGAGGATCGTAATATAGAGTATCGACACTAGTTATCAAAACACTGCACTATTAGTACTCGCTAATCGTGGTACGATTTATGGCAGTGGTAATATGAAGGAGAAAACAGAAAGCACTAGAACGTTTACACATAGTACACTGTCGAGCACACTTGGGATACACCATCGTATAGCAAACGCTTCTTTCAAATCGGCCTAACTTTTGTTTCCTTAAAGAGTCCGTTGTCATCATTCGCCATGAATTGGCGTGGTCCTCACCATACTAAGTTCATATGTTTCCATTGTCGTAACCGTCAAATACATGAAACCCTCATCATTCGTAACGACAGCCCGACCCCGACCTTGGAATCGTCTACCACGTATTCTAAACCCTGAACTACTCATGCGAGGAGTACCTTGCCCTCCAAAACCTTGCTGCCGTATATTCAGCAGACCATCCCGAACTACCACTCGTCCAGCGGATCAAGTTCAAGCACAGAGGATAAGGACGAATGCAACCCACCTATAACTAATAAGTGTATATGCGAGGGTGGTATATAATTATGATTATGCAGATTTAGTATTTGTGTTTCCGCCCTATCTCCTGTTCCTTGTTTGGTTGTGGACCTGGGGCAGAGTCGCACATCCGACCGTCTTACTAATCTTAATTATATACGACTTGTATACACGAGGTAATGATAGATGGACCAGGTATGAATCCTAACATGAGCTTAAGGGCAAAGTTGCTAGGTCTACGAATGGGTATTCTGCCAATCGGAGGAGCACAACCCCAATAGTACTGCTAAGAAAGCTATTTTTGGGACAAAATTCCATCTAACGGGGGGTTGACGTCACAACACAAAAATTTTTCCTTGTAAGTCCAGCCAATCAATCGAGAGTCGGACTCGTTTCTGCTATCTTTTAGCATTGTTTAGGGTCTGTTTGAGTGTTCTAAGCCTAGTACATTCATGTTTTGGGTTTATGGATGAGTTAACTTAGGTTCTTCATGTTGCACTCGAGCCAAACACTCCATCAAGTGGAGTGTACGGCCGCACACATGGGTGTACGGCCGTACACTCAAGGTGGTCGTGAACTCATGCCCTTATGGAGGGTATTCCTTCGTTACTCTTCATTTCTTACACTTTCACCTCAAGAACTTCCAATCTCTCTCAACTATCATCAAGAATACTCCTTCCAATCTTCGAAAGTGGTAAGTGATTCTTCCATCTTTCTTGATATCCTCCTTAGTTTTGTAAACATCTCATGATTCATCCATGAAAACATCTCTTTATGATAGATCTTCAAAGCTTCATCCATTTCAGCAAGAACACCAAGAACACACACTTGTTCTTGGGCCATGAACTCCCTAAATACCCTCAAAAGTGTGAGTATTCCCTCTATCACCTAGTTAGACATGTTAAACACTTGATTCATAGCCTTGAAACATCATCAAACTCATGAACGTCAAGAGTGTACAGTCGTACACTCTATCTATGGCCATATACCCTTGTTAGGTTCATAACCTAAGGCGTTAAACACTTGCTAGGTACTTGTTATCCATTAGAACTCTTGAACCCTTGAATCCCTATGAATCAAGACCCAAAATGCATCCATCTTGGAGTGTTTACGGCTGTACACACTTGGTGTGGCCGTACACACCTCAAGACCCTCCAAAATGAGATCTTTGTTTATCCTCTTGTTCTGCATTTGTCACACTAGTTTGCCCATGGATCAAACACCCCCTTTGCGCGTTTTCCATGAGTGTACGGCCATACACTCCATGACCGTACAACCCTTGGCCGTACACTCCCTTGTGTGGCCGTAAACTCCTTTTAGTAAATCACATGTGATTGTAACACTTAGTTCAAGTGTTTCCTAGTCCCTAAGGGTGTTTCCTTACATGTTAGTTGTTTTAAACACCAATTACATCCATATATATGCCATTATATGTCATTTAGGACTCGTTTGTGTCTCGGGAATTCATTCGTGGAGCTTCTCATCCTTACGCGCATATTCAATTGAATCACCCACATAAGGTGAGTTCATACCCCTATAATCAATCTTTTAAATGTTTTAAATGCTTTTAAGGGGGGGGGGGGGAATACAAGTTGAACACAATGATAATTGTGTAAATGTTATTTGTGATAACCATCACATTAAATGATTTCTTATGTTTTTATAAGTAATCATATCATTTCAAAAACTCTTTTAAAGTTATGTTGCTTTGTCGTTTATAAAACTCTGTTTTTAAAGTACAATCATAATTCAGTAGATAATCGAGTCTTTTCTACAAATCAGAAACAATTCAAGTAAACATACTAGTAAAATATAATAGGTATAGTTTAGGGATTCAGTTCATACTATCACTAGTACATGGAGGAACATACTATAAAGAGAAACAGGGAGGAACATACTATATACTAGAACAGAGAGGAACATACTATACATTAGAACAGAGAGAACATACTATACACTAGAACAGGTTGAACATACTAAAAAAAGAACAAGATAACATTAATGTGAGACTACTTCGCGACTTAGCAATATGTTTTCTAAGTCGCGTTTTGTAACCAGAGTCTCCTGGAGGGAGAGCGTTATTAGTATGGTTAAAACCACATCACATTTTTGACCTTAATTAAACAAATTGGTTTTTAAGGTAGTCAGTAATTCAGTAGTCACTTTAAAATACTACTGTATACTTTCATTTTCAGATTACTTTCATATTGTGATATTCTCACATAAAATGTAATGCAAACTATCTTCCAGTAAAGATAGTCTTAAACTTCGGAAAACTTACATCATTACAAAAGACAAACAGAACAGTCGAGTCTTAGTACATTCAGTTAGAAGGGAGCCTATAATTTTAACTTTATGATTCCTCGGTAGATACATCAGGGATATATATTAATCGAGTCCAGCAGATAGTAAGATGTGTGCCTTGCGCTTCATTTCATGTTCCTTGTTTGGTTGTGGGCTTAGAGCAGATGCATCCAGTCTACTATCTATTCAATCTTAGCTATATATATATTCCGTATACACCAAGAAATCATAAAGAGTACCAGGTATGGGTCAGGTCATAGTATAAAAATTCGATACACCGTTTCCTTGTACAAAACATACTTTTCAGATAGAACATGCAGTAGACTAAACTAGAAACTTATCAGTAAAAGGGTTTAATCCATTTTATTAAACCAATATAACTTAAAGGACCTTTGGTGGTTAATTCTACAATACCTTAGTTTATACATCAGGGTTATATATAATTAATACCCGATAGGTAGTTGGATGTGTGCTTTCCGCCTTACTTCCTGTTCCTTGTTTGGTTGTGAGCTTAGGGCAGATTCACATAATTAACTATCCTTTCGATATTAGATTATATATAGCTAGTATAAACTAAGTGATTATAGAAGGAACTATTGTGGTTACCATTTTTACTAAAGGAAATAAGCGTTTTTCTTAAAGAATGTTTTCATCAAATATAAAGGAACTGTTACAGTTAACTCCGTGAGTACCAAATGAATACACCAGGGTTATATACAACGAAGATCTAACAAACAATGGGATGTGTGTCTTCCGCCTCATTTTCTGTTCCTTGTTTGGTTATGGGCTTAGGGCAGATACACACAATCGTTTGTTTATTTACTCTGGGTTTTATATAACGTGTATCCATTTAGTACTCATAGAAAGGATTGTAGAGTCATTTTTACTTATCTTTCATCATATCATAAGATATAGGATCTTCTGGAGGAACAGGCGAACTTTTCTAAAAAGAACTTACAACTTACTTTACATCACTAAAATACTTATGAACTCACCAGCTTAAATGCTGATCTACTCTTTCAAAATAACTTGTATTCTCAGGAAACTAGTAGACAGGTACGCGCGCTGGGATTTAGAAGATCAAGTATAGTAGCTTCATGTCTTGTTTTGTTATTTACTTTTGGATTCAATATTTTGTGAATCACTACTTGTAAACACTTTAATATTAATAAAATGGTTGTTTGTTACTATGATTACTATGATACATGTGTTGTAATACTAAAGATGACGTCCTCCGCCCCCACATGTTTCCGCCATTCCAGTTTGGGGGTGTGCCATTGTGGGTCCGACAGGCAAGCCAGACTCACACTGTGGGCCCAGGGGGTAATCCAGTCTGTAGAGTTGTGGACGCATTACATGCTGTTATTATGTGTATTATTTGTTATGTATCAGTATGTTGGGGGAACTCACTAAACTTCGGGCTTACAATTTCAATTTTGGTTTCATGTACCTCAGATGATCGTGGGAAGGCAAAGGCGTGATCGTACAGCTCCTCACATTTTATGATTAAGTTTCTGGGATACTCTGATGTAGAACTATTTTGAAAACAAATTTGTAATAACTGTTGGTTTCTAAATGTTTTAAAAAGTTTAAATTTGGCATGATTTTTATGGATGTTACATGTTTTATGTGATACTTTAAGTTGAGAATCTGTGAATCGCATGCTAGATTAGGGCTAAGGATACGCTCAATAATTACATGATATAATGCTAGCAGAGATGCCTTTATTTGTCTATTGTATGAGCTTGTAGACTTGCATGCTAGTAGTGATCAATCAATGATAGGTGTTGGGTCTAAGAGTTGCGTCATTGTGCGTGCTACTTCCGTCCATTGTTATTGTAACACCAACAAAAATTTAGGTCAAAAATAAATTGTTCAATAACCTTATTTGGGATAAATAAAGTGATAGAGATCGTAACTAGGTTTCCAAAAATATAAAGAACACTAAAATCCGAGTTATAACGAAGAAGTTATGACCGATCGAAGATATGCGACAATACCGGTAAAACACTATTAAGCACAAAACGAGAAATTTCAATAAAATACTTTTCAACCTTAGGTGTCTAAATGAAAGTCGTAGATATCCCAAAACCGTAAACATACATAAAAAGAACGCCCAAATCTGACTTCATATGAGGAAGTTATGATATTTCGAAGTTTCAGACATAGCAGTAGACAGCTAAAAACTCGAAATCGAGATCGAGCGACTTTTTGCCAACATGACTTAAACGAGAATCGAAGATCTCATCAATGGTATTACAACGGTAAAAAGTCTGATGAAAACGGACATCGGACGAAGAAGTTATGGATTTCTAACAGAGTTTTCATGTCCCGGCCTACTAAAAATAATATATTAATAATATATTAAAAATAAATTCAAAATTAGCCAACGGAGTCTAAACAAGAGTTGTAGAGCATAATCTCACCTACGCGTGGATATAAAGAACGTCGAAAACGGAGTTCGTATGCGAAAGTTATGAATTTCTGAAGTTCGGGCGCGAAACCCCAAAACTGTCAGTGTTCATGACGTGAAAACAATGTTCACGACGTGAACTGACTTCTGACGCCTTCTGGAGCCTGACAGACGTAAGTTGCGATGACGCACCTGATAACGACTGGACTCACGACGTGAATATTTGAGATTCACGACGTGAGACCACAAATTCACCCTATAAATAAGGATTGAGGGCAGCCGGCTTTGGTTGTTCATTTCCATCCTTTCTCCTACTTCTACACACTATTAAGCCCTTCTAAACTACCCCAAAGCCCCGGTAACACCTCTAACACATGACCGAGTCACGAAGTCCCGAAGATCCCAAGAAACTTGCTTCTTTTCAGTCGAAGTACTGCCCGAGTTGAGTCTCGTCTTCCTCAATTCACCACTTCTATCAAGTGAGTTCATACCCCTACAACTATGTTTTCAAATACTTTGTAAATGCTTTTAGACAGTTTTAAGGGGGGGAATACAAGTAAACACACGATTATCCTCGTGTGAAAAACATCAATCGTTTGCTATACTTGTTGTTATTTAATCAATCATATGTGATTTATAACTGTGTTTCAAACAATAGAATTTCATATACTTCAAACTGTGTTTCAAACAATAGGATTGCATATACTTCAAACTATGTTTCAAACGATAGGATTTCATATACTTCAGACTGTGTTTCAAACAATAGGATTTCATATACTTCAGACTGTGTTTCAAACAATAGGATTTCATATACTTCAAACTGTGTTTCAAACAATAGGATTTCATATACTTCAAACTGTGTTTCAAACAATAGGATTTCATGTACTTCAAACTGTGTTATCAAACAAACTACATTTAAATCATTTTATAAATTGACATCAAGTCATCAATATTTATTATTAAACTCTTCAAAAGGTTTTACAAAACTTCCTTTTTAACTTATATATCGTCAAATGCATGCCTATATATGTATAGTTATGTAAGTAATGTTTAAAGGACTTAGAACTGCTAACCCACTTTATTTCCTTTTTCTTGTTTGAATGTGTACTTAGAGTAATCGGTTAGTTGTCCGAAGGTCGTCTAAACATTAGTTATATATTATGTATACATATGTATATATAAAAGTACCGGTCAATCATTCAAATACTACAAAGAAGAATACTATAACAGAAATTACTAGTAAGCTATTGTAGGTATAGTTTAGGAGAATACTATCATAAACAAATATTACACAGAGAATACTATCATATACAAGTACACACAGAGAACACTATCATATACAAGTACACACAGAGAATATTATTATATACAAGTACACACGGAGAATACTATCATATACAAGTACACACAGAGAATATTATCATATACAAGTACATACTAAGATACAAGTACACATGGTATGCATTCTCGCATTGGCGTTAACTCGGATTTTAGTGTTCTTTATATTTTTGGAAACCTAGTTACGATCTCTATCACTTTATTTATCCCAATTAAGGTTATCGAACAATTTATTTTTGACCTAAATTTTTGCTGGTGTTACATTATCCCCCCGTTAGAGAGAATTTCGTCCCGAAATTTAATGTAAGGTAAATATTTGTGGATTAGGGAAAGAGATGTGGGTACTTTTGTTTCATCTGATCTTCACGCTCCCAAGTGTATTCAGGTCCTCGCATGGCATTCCAGCGAACCTTTCACTATCGGGGTACGGCTTTGTTTCTTTTGTTTGCCTTCACTGGAGTGATAACTCTTCCTGGTCAGATGTGTGTTGCATGTTCTTGTGGTCTGTGAATATAGTACTCTTTGGAGGTGTTGACTATGCTCTTCCTTACTTCGTGAGTAGATAAGGATGTCATCGATGAAACGATCCGTCTTTCTTCTTCACGAACAAGGTCGATGCTCCCCATGGTGAGAAGTTTGGCCAAATGAATCCCTTCCTGAGAAGTTCGTTAAGCTGACAGGAAAGTTTATGCATCTCAGCTGGAGCTAGACGATAAGGCGATTTGGCTACTGGGCTAGTTCCTGGAACTAAGTCGATTCTGAAACTCGACTTAGCGTTGTGGTGGAAAAGTCGCGTACTTCTAGAATGTTCTGAATGTCTTTCACTTCTTGTCTCGTATCGACGATGTGTGCAAGGAATATATACCATTCCTTTCGTAAACACTTCTGAGCTTGCATACACGAAATGATGCGAAGGTTCGTACTTGATTCGTCGCCGTAAATAACAAGATTTTTGTTGTTAGGGAGGTTAAGACGAACTGCTTTCTCAAAGCACATGATGTCGGCTCGATGTAGACTCAACCAATTCATACCGATTATGACGTCAAAACCTTGGGGTGGATTAGATGTCGTGAAGATCTAAAAGAAAGTATGATTACTCATGAATTAAGGAAAAGGATAGGTACTTCTAAGTTTATTCTCACGGAAGCACGATGACTCGCAGTCTTGGGCAGTCTCCGTCCTGAACTACATAGTAGAACTCATACCTGGTTCATCAATCACAGTCTCGGGTATACGAGTCGTATATAATTAAGATTGAAAAGGTGGCCGAATAAATGATTCTTCTCTAAGCTCACATCCAAACAAGGAAAAAAAGTTAAAGCAGAATCATCAATTCTAAACCTGTAGAACCTTAATTATGTACCACCCTTGCGTATACATTCCTCAGTGATAGATTAACCGTATGGGCCTTCGGATTGAACTTGACATACTATACGAGTGGTATTTCGGGGAGGTTTGCTGAGGTTACTTCGGGAAAGCTACGAAACATAAGGCAATCTATGCATGAGTGCCTCGGAGTTCTGGAACTTCGGCTATGCTAGAAAGTCGATTACAGGGAAAAGAATTTTCGCAAGAAACTAGCACTGTGAGGATCGAATCGACTCATGTCAATTGACAATGTTGGACTACTCGGAATAAATGGTGTTAGACTAGTTCAGAACGGTGTTACAAGAACACTACTATGCAAATTATGAAGGAGTTTCAGTACTTTAGTTTTACCGATGATGATGTTGCTGCGAATAAGGTATACTGCGTAAAAGCAAGTACAAGCAGCACGAGAGTCCTTTGAACGGATGGGACCTCGCAGAAAGATATGACTCGAGTTGCACTAGTTTTATACAAGTGTTAAGATTTGATTCGACCGAGGGTATAATTATAAGTGTAATTAATTACTGCGATTCAGAAGTGTACCCATATTACAACATGATCCTTTGATGCCTTTTTGTTATTCTGAGGTCAAACTCCTCATGTTCCCCCGTCACACTTCTCTGTTGGGCAGTCCCTCTTGAAATGTCCCATTACGCCGCATAGATGGCATATCCGAGAAATTTCGACATTGGTGGTCGAAGTAATGTGTTGTATCCGAGTCCTGCAAAAACGGGTAGTGTGCCCGTTCTTGTTGCAGTCCTTGCAGTGTAATTGTCGGCAACTACCTAGATGATGGAAACTGGGATACTAGTAGGGATGGTAGTAGGGATATTGCCTGGCTGGGTTAGGGATAACTGGGATACTAGTAGGGATGGTAGTAGGAGTTACAGACGTCGTGGCCGCGAAGGCTGCCACATGTTGTTGTCTTTTGTTCGTCCCTTAGGGTGATTTGCCTTTAAATCTATCCCAAAACTTTCGTTTATTGCTCTTGGGTTTGAGATTCGAGGTGTCGTGGTAGTTTGATACTCGTTGATGTAATTGGTTGTTACTTTGATTGGAATTATTGATAACAATACTGCTAACATTTGCATTGTTAGCGTTAAGGTGAGTCATGACAGCTGTCACTGCCGCTAAGACCGCAGCTTGAAAAGTAGCTGTATCTATCTGAAGAGTTTGTGTTTTGTTGATGGGTTGTTTACTTTTCTTCGACGGCATGATTCTATTACCCGATAAGAAAATGAGTTCGTGAGTGATTGTGGTTGGCCTCAGATGTATTCTAATCATTCAGGTAATTGTAAATTTTCCGTTTTGTTAAATTGTTCTCGATGGTTTGACCTACATCCCTATGATGTAGTATTGGTAAAGAGTGGAAGAAAGTTCATAGAATGGTCGCCAGACGATTTTTATCCAATCTAGGCTATCATTGGTTGGTGGATAACATGATCCAACATTCGAAAAGAATTGGAAGTGATCTATGAGCTAAGTTACCATACTTCAATAAATTGACTAGGGTGAGATTTAGATAGAGTTCTAACGTTAAAAGGATGAAAGTATTTGGACAAAGGTTTTTTTTTTCGGGAACTAGCCGATTGTCACATCATTGATATTTAAGATGTAATAAGTTTGGGAAAAATGACCTTGGAGTAGGTCTTACATCATATCCGAAGTAGAAAAGTTTTGAAAGCATACAGGCCTAACTAAAAAGTACTTACAGTACAGGGATAGTTATATGGAAAAGTGCTACTTGGAGCATATATAGGAAGACTATTCCTTAAACCAAGGAAAGAAAGGTAGAATATCTCCTACTGGTGATGGTTATCCCTCGGGTGAAAACTTAATTCAGCCAGCTGACGCTCCACATCGAGCAGTTGCCTTTCGTACACCCTTTGGCATACTCGGAGCTCTATGACTTCAGCTCGAGTTTTAGTTAGCTTTTGCTGCAGGGCCTCGTGGTCTCTCCCAGATCTCTCCCAGATCTCTCACTGGGGGTAGATTCTCAACTTCTGGCTCGAGATCAAGATCATTTGGAAGGTCTTCTACCAGATCATCATCTAAGGGAAGTTCAGGTTCTGCTTCTGGTTCTGCATTTAGCCCTCCTCCATTATCTTGGCCGGGAAAGTAAGGGTCGTTGGGGAGATGGAGTTCAACCATTTATCTAGACGAGAAATGAGGGTAAGAAATTTATCTAAAAATTCCTAAATGCATCGATAAACAAATAAAAAGTTTCTATAAGGGAAACTTACTGCTACTCCTAAGGAGTTTGTTCTTTGAATGAATAGTGTCTAAAACACTCCTATAGTATTTTAATTTATGTTTTGTTCTCATGTTCTTCTGTATAAGAAGATGTATAATTTGGTAACTTTTAGGTTTGTTCCAACACCACAATCACTCCCAAGCACACGTTCACCATATCTTAAATGAATATTGTTGATCAGGCTATATTGATCCAAGACATGATTACATAACTGCCCAAGTTTGACTGTTGTGCCCAACAATTAAATACTTTGCTTATGTTCTAGTATGACACTGTTCTATAGTAAGTATGTTGGTATGTAATTAGGTATACTTTTAGTTAAGTATTTTAGTACTTAAAAGTATAATCTTTTTGTCAGAGAATATTAATCCCATTGTTTTTATAGTTTATATATCTTTTATGGGTTGATATACCTGATTCACTATAAACAATGCTCTGATACCAATCTGTCACACCCCCAAACCGGAACGCCGGAAACGTTCGGGGGCGGAGGACGTCATGTACGGTATCATAACAATGCAAAGTAGTAAATAAGCAACAACATCATCCATTGCATTAATAGTATAATTTCATACAAGTGTGTTCTTTAATAGTAATAAGACACCAAAACTGAATAATCAAAATAAAAGGCGAGTCATGAAGATGCTCCGTCTTCTGAAAACCTGGCATCGGTACATGTCTACTGACGACTTGAGAATACAAGTTATTTTGAAAGCGTAGATCAGCATTTAAGCTGGTGAGTTCATAAGTATTTAATGTCAATGTTTGTATAAGTTTGAATGTAAACGTTTGTAAAAGTTCAATGTAAATGTTTCTATATGTTTAAAAACCCCTAGAAAATCCCATATTTCCTACTAGTAAAAAAAGGAGTCTTCTGCCAAGACCCGACTGTTTTGAATATTTGTTTCTCTATAAAAGTGGATGTTTTTCCCCTAGTTTATAACTATCTTAACTCGAAAATAGCTTGCATTGACTTTCAAGTAGAACTGTCACTATATAAAAGTAATGGGAAAAGTAAGTACTCAGGGGTCTTCAGAATTGATAACCTGCAATACTAATTACCTGAAAACATATTTGTTTTATTAAGGTCATAATGTGATGAGTAGTTCCCATACTAAACGTTCTCCCTACAAGAGATTCTGGGAAACAAGGGTGACTTCCAATTTATTATCACCTTTTGTTTAGAACAATGCCTTAGTGATCATTGGTATAGTTAGATCATGTAGTTGTTCCATGCTATAGCATCTTAGTATGTTCGTTATGTATAGTTATGTAAGTAATGTTTAAAGGACTTAGAACTGCTAACCCACTTTATTTCCTTTTTCTTGTTTTAATGTGTACTTAGAGTAATCGGTTAGTTGTCCGAAGGTCGTCTAAACATTAGTTATATATTATGTATACATATGTAGATATAAAAGTACCCGTCAATCATTCAAATACTACAAAGAAGAATACTATAACAGAAATTACTAGTAAGCTATTATAGGTATAGTTTAGGAGAATACTATCATAAACAAATATTACACAGAGAATACTATCATATACAAGTACACACAGAGAATACTATCATATACAAGTACACACAGAGAATACTATCATATACAAGTACGCACGGAGAATACTATCATATACAAGTACACACAGAGAATACTACCATATACAAGTACATACTAAGATACTATAACAGAACGAACATACTAAGATGCTATAGCATGGAACAACTACATGATCTAACTTTACCAATGATCACTAACGCATTGTTCTAAACAAAAGGTGATAATAATTTGGGTATACATGATCATATAACTTTAATGTGGATATTACGACCTAGCAATTCGTTGCGGAAGTCACCCTTGTTTCCCAGAATCTCTTGTAGGGAGAACGTTTAGTATGGGAACTACTCATCACATTATGACCTTAATAAAAAAAATATGTTTTCAGGTAATTAGTACTGCAGGTTGTCAATTCATGTAGTTGTTCCATGCTATAGCATCTTAGTATGTTCGTTATGTATAGTTATGTAAGTAATGTTTAAAGGACTTAGAACTGCTAACCCACTTTATTTCCTTTTTCTTGTTTTAATGTGTACTTAGAGTAATCGGTTAGTTGTCCGAAGGTCGTCTAAACATTAGTTATATATTATGTATACATATGTAGATATAAAAGTACCCGTCAATCATTCAAATACTACAAAGAAGAATACTATAACAGAAATTACTAGTAAGCTATTATAGGTATAGTTTAGGAGAATACTATCATAAACAAATATTACACAGAGAATACTATCATATACAAGTACACACAGAGAATACTATCATATACAAGTACACACAGAGAATACTATCATATACAAGTACGCACGGAGAATACTATCATATACAAGTACACACAGAGAATACTACCATATACAAGTACATACTAAGATACTATAACAGAACGAACATACTAAGATGCTATAGCATGGAACAACTACATGATCTAACTTTACCAATGATCACTAACGCATTGTTCTAAACAAAAGGTGATAATAATTTGGGTATACATGATCATATAACTTTAATGTGGATATTACGACCTAGCAATTCGTTGCGGAAGTCACCCTTGTTTCCCAGAATCTCTTGTAGGGAGAACGTTTAGTATGGGAACTACTCATCACATTATGACCTTAATAAAAAAAATATGTTTTCAGGTAATTAGTACTGCAGGTTGTCAATTCTGAAGACCCCTGAGTACTTACTTTTCCCATTACTTTTATATAGTGACAGTTCTACTTGAAAGTCAATGCAAGCTATTTTCGAGTTAAGATAGTTATAAACTAGGGGAAAAACATCCACTTTTATAGAGAAACAAATATTCAAAACAGTCGGGTCATGGCAGAAGACTACTTTTTATACTAGTAGGAAATATGGGATTTTCTAGGGGTTTTTAAACATATAGAAACATTTACATTGAACTTTTACAAACGTTTACATTCAAACTTATACAAACATTGACATTAAATACTTATGAACTCACCAGCTTAAATGCTGATCTACGCTTTCAAAATAACTTGTATTCTCAAGTCGTCAGTAGACATGTACCGATGCCAGGTTTTCAGAAGATGGAGCATCTTCAAGACTCGCCTTTTATTTTGATTATTCAGTTTTGGTGTCTTATTACTATTAAAGAACACACTTGTATGAAATTATACTATTAATGCAATGGATGATGTTGTTGATTATTTACTACTTTGCATTGTTATGATATTGTACATGACGTCCTCCGCCCCCGAACGTTTCCGCCGTTCCGGTTTGGGGGTGTGACAGTTATCACGGTTTGGGCCTGTCCAGCCGTGTTTATGACATTAGGGTTTAGTATATAAGATGCATGCATGCATCATTCTTTCGAGGCTTGATAATTATTATTCCTTTATTGTACTGTACCCTTAGCACACCTCTACAATCGAAGTTCTTTATCGAGCTCTTCTAAGGTGGAGCATATTAATCATTCAGCTCTTGTTTGATTCATCGTGTGTTCTTTACTTTTATTGTGTTTGACCAAATCTGTTACGAATCTAAACGATCTTAGAGAACTTAATGCTCATCAATTGGTATCAGAGCAGGAGACTGTGTAATTCATACGCATCTCTTCTGTTGGAAGAATCTCTTTAGGGTTTCCGCTTTTACTGAAATCGTTGAAGCCATCATCTCATTATTGACGTTGTTCCACGATTTAATAAAACCCTAATTCAATCTTACAAGTATGGTTCTTGACAGATATTCAAAACAGGTCATCATGTCTCACGAAGATTCACAAACAAATCCCATCAACATAACCAACAACATCGGATCTACTACAAGAATCCCAATTTTATACACTCAAGATTATGAACTCTGGACACATCACTTTGAATACTATGTTCTTGGTTCAGAGGATAATGGTTATCTAATTTGGGAAGCTATCACATTGGGTTCATTTACTCACTCTGGAACGAATAGAATCATCAAAACTCAAAAGGAGTACAATCAGCTGATGTTCGACGTGGATAATGTTCCTTAAGACGAGAAGGACAAAATGATGAGCAACATTAAAGCTATGAGGATGATCAGATTTGCCTTGTAATCAGATACTTTTCACCTGGTCAGTTCATGCACGACGGCAAAGCAAATCTGGGATAGGGTGAAGGAGCTGTATTCCACAGATGAGTATCTAGAGCATTCAATTCAAACTCTTTTGCTCTCTAAGTTCGGTGAGTTCATGAAAAAGCCAGAAGAAAAACTTATTAAGGCGTTCGATTGTTTCAATCAACTTCTCAGCAAGATGATTAAGCACGATATTGGAAGAGAAGTTATCGAGCAAAAGGTCACTTTCATGAATGACCTGAGGCCCGAATGGATGGCTGTGGTTTCGACTATGAAAGCTTATGAACAGTTTAAAACCTATTCGTTGGCGAAGCTTGAGGGAATACTCAAGTCACATGAAAGTGTAGTGACTAAGGAAACGAAGGTGGTGTCTAGTATGGGATCTTTGGCTCTTCTCTCAAAGGGCAAGAACGTGGCTGAAGAAGAAGAAGAGTTAGATCTCTCTGAATGTGATCTGACAAGTGATGAATATGAATTAATGATCTCTAATCCCAAGAAGTTTGCTCGCAAAAAGTTTTCTACCTCTAAGAACCGAAACTGGAAAGGGAGCTATAGTTCAGAAAAGGCGAAAGAAGAGGTTAAGAATTCTCCTCAACAAGAAGAAGCGAAGAAGGAGAACAAGCTTGTGGGTGACTCTGGCTATGACTGCAATTTCTGCCACGGAAAAAATCACATTGCCAAAGATTGTATGTTGAGAAAGCTGTCTGAGAAGAAGGATGGAGAAGATGATGAAGCATACCATTCATGCAAGCTGGAGGAAATAAAGAAGAAGAAAGCCTTTAACAATTCTATTAATGCTTTAATTGTGCAGGAGAACTGGGTTGATGATGACTTCGGAGGAGTAGAGGTCTGGTCTACCGACTCTGAGGATGAAGAAGTTCGCAAACCTACGCATGGTAGGGCTTTTTTTGGCGAAAGAAAATAATGTTGAGTTTACAGGAAGATGCTTAATGGTGACTCCTGGTGTGTCACAAATGAGAGGATACACAACGGACGGTGGATATGATGAAGCGAAGGAAAGAGAAGACAGATGCTTCGCCGCCAAAATAATGGGGGAGCAGATCAACGAGTGTGATCAGTTGATCAAGAAGGTACAATCAATCCTCGAATGTCTAAAAATACAAGTTAATAAATATGAAAAAGAATTAAAAGAGTTAAAATTCAAGTTTTCTAGTTTAAGTGGTAGTCTAAAACCAACTCATCTCACGAATTCTAACCTAACTGATCAAATTAGCAGGGTCTCTTCCAAGAGTGAGGAGCGAAGGATGTGGATAGAGAAGAAGGAATCAAAGTTAGTTAGGGCAAAAGATGAACTGATTTATTTGCAACGTGATAATTTGAAGTTTTTGAAACAAAGGAATATTTTTTGCTTAATTGCTAAACGTCTTTATTCCAATATTACTCAGTTGTATTTAAATTGTGAGATTGGAGATAAGATTCACAAAATGATTTTTCCTTTCCTTGAATTAAAGGAAGACAAAATAGATGCTGATTGCTATAAATGTGAATTTATTATATCTTCAGATGAGATTTCTAATGCCTACATAATCGGTCCGGACAAAATCGAGTCCTTTATCAAGTCCAAAGACCACAAGGACATGCTTAAAAATCTTTTGGACGAAAATGATAAATTAAAAATCAAGACCGAAACTGTACAGAAATTTGACTCATTGAGTACCATGTTATGATCAGAAAACAAGATAAATGTGGAAAACTCTTCTGAATTTGACGAGGACAGTGATATGAGTGAAATTTCTATAGGATGTAGTTGATTGTTCAGAATTTGTCAAAAGTGAAACCGAACCTACCAAAGGTCTTATATCTGAGAATTCGGTTGAGTTCGCTCGGATATCCCAAGATAAATCCAAAGTTCTGAAACCGAAGGCAGTGGTTTATCAAAAGGTACAAATAGTACCAAATCAGGTACACACCACAACAGGAGTTACTCAGAAACACACAACCACACTTACAACCATAGTAAACGAAGACAACGCAGGTGGTTGTGATAATTATTTTTGGTCTGCTCTAATTGGCGATGCAGACAAAACTATTGGTTTATCAAAAAGAACATCATGGAGGGTCAAAGGCAAATATGTGGCAGAACCACTCAACAAGCCAACAAGCTTTGACGTACCGCGCACAAGTGGCACTAAAGAAATTCCAGGAGAACCTACGAAGGTTGCAAGTGCAACCTATTCATTGTAGAGTGAAACTTATGCTGAGAGACCGAAGCCAAGAGTAAACATTCATAAGTCTTAAAAGCAGCTTGCTGAACAAAAACGCCAGCAAAACAGGAGATATCAAAAGAATATCAATGAAAGGAAGCAGTTTTGGAACTCCCAAAGCTCCACTTATGTTCTAATAGAAAAGGTGTCCAATCGCAAGGCGAAAGAAAGATCAAAGGCTAACACTGATCCTTGTACTCACAACAAATCCTACAGTCAGACGAACCGAAAGACCAGTTTTGGTCCAAAAACCAGCAGTGATAAGAACCGAAAGACCAATTTAGGTCCTCAATCCCATTCTCCTAATTCTCTACCAAAGCAAAATCCTAACAAGGATATCAAGGGAAAAGGAAAGCTCGTCTCAGAATACGAAACGCAAACAAAGAAGACGACAGCTGACACTAGCAAACATGAGAACAAGTTTTTTAAGAATCAAAATAAAATTCCACAACTTGATTCAAACAAAACGAAAACTAAGAAAGTCAAAGTTTTCACCGTCAAAAAGAAATATGAAACCACTTTAATAAAACAAACTTATATGGTTGATCTTTCTATTGCTATTCCCTGTTCTTTAAAAGGCTCACGTGGACCCAAGCAACTTTGGGTTCCTAAATCTGCTTGATTTTTGCAGGTTATTAGTGACGAGCAGTTTGAAGACGAATGGTATATCGATAGTGGCTGATCGCGTCACATGACAGGGAGACGGGAAGAGCTGAGGGAGTTTCGGGCTTTAAAAGATGGTGGCTGTGTCAAGTATGGAAACAACTCATATGGCACGATAAAAGGATATGGAATGATTACAAACGAAGATTTTTCCATTCGAAAGGTGGCATACGTGGAACGATTGCAACACAATCTTATAAGTGTTTCGAAACTCGTGGTAGGGACTGGCCTGAAGGTCTCATTTGATGATGAAGGTTCCGAGATTGTTGAAAAGAAAACTAAAACAGCTCTATTGAAGTCCCATCACAAAGGCGAAATGTATCCATTGAATCTGAACCCAATACGAGGGAAGCCAGCTGTATGCCTTGTAACGAAAGCTCATTCTGATGAAAGCTGGCTATGGCATCGAAGACTCTCGCACCTTAACTTCAAAGACATCAACAAGCTGGTTCTTGGTGATCATGTACGAAGACTGCCACTTTTAAAGTTTGACAAGGAACACTTGTGTGCTGCATGCGAAATGGGAAAGCAGAGCCGAAAGAGTCATCCCACACGTGTTAAAACGAAGATCATTGAACCTCTTGAGCTTCCACACTTCGATCTATGCTGTCCATCGACCATAGAAAGTATTGATGGTAATAAGTACATTCTTGTTATTGTCGATGATTTTTCACGTTTCAACTAGGTTTTCTTTCTTAAACAGGAATAAGTGGCAACTCCACAACTCAAAATCTTCATAAAGCAGGTGGAAGTAAAGCTAAGAAAGATAGTGAGAAATGTCAGAAGTGACAATGGGTTAGAATTAAAAAACCACGACTTTGAAGAATTTCTGGCTGAAAAGGGAGTAACTCACAACTTCTCTACTCCCTATACTCCACAACAAAATGGTGTATTTGAAAGGCGAAACCGTTCGTTATGTGAAGCCGCAGGAACCATGCTTAGCTTCGCTTCTCTACCTCTGTACTTCTGGGCTGATTCCATTTCTGCTGCTTGCTATACCCAAAACCAAACCTTCCTCAATAAGCGATTTTCAATCACATCGTCTAAAATTTTGAATAATCGCAAGCCTAATGTTAAATTCTTCCATGTCTTCGGTTCCAGATTCTTCATCTTCAACTCTAAAGAGAACCGAAACAAGTTTGATGTGAAGGCAAATGAAGGAATTTTTCTAGGCTACTTTCTTACCTCCAAGGCGTATAAGGTTCTGAATAAAAGATCAAAGAAGATAGAAGAAACCTATTATGTCACTTTTGATGACAATTTCGTGAAGAAACTTCAATACAGCGAAAGTCCAATGGAGGAGATCTTTCCACAAACAGGTCAAGTCACGACTCCAATAGCAAATTTGTTTGAAGAGTACACGTTGCTCTTTGATGAACCGGAGAATGCAATTCTTTCTAAATCGAAAGTAGGTGATAACAAGGTTAACAACCTGAAGGAGATAATCAACGATGCTGTAAAAGCCATGGAAAGCGAACTCAAATACCTAAGCGAACCAAATGGTCCAAGCGAACCCACAAACGATCACCCTACTTTCCAGGGGGGGGTTCGTCTACATCAAAGTGCTCTGATTTGCCTTTCCAGGGGGAGAACCCATCTCCAACAATGAACCATGAAAGTCCAATCGAGGGGGAGAATTCTGAACCTGATGTTGAAATTGTTTCTTCGTTCGAGGGGGAGAATCGTAATACGAATGATGATGACATTCAGTCAGAATTTGAAGAAGAAGTCAATGCCAAATTGGATCCTGCTTATGATCCTAACTACCCTCCTCTCATTAAATGGACAAAAGATCATCCTAAAACTCAAGTCATTGGTGAACCATCTGAAGGAGTTCTTACACGCTCTCAACTGAATGCTAAGCAAACAGCTCTATTCTCTCCAGTGGAATTATTTATATTCAATTCATTTGTCTCCAAGATTGAGCCGTAAACGGTTAGCACTGCACTTGATCACTCTGATTGGGTACAAGCTATGTAATACGAACTCAATGAGTTTGAGCGAAACCGAGTCTGGAGATTGATTCCTACACCAAAGGATGCATATGTGGTTGGATTAAAATGGGTATTCCGGAACAAGACGGACAAAGAAGGGAACGTAATACAAAACAAGGCTAGACTAGTGGTTAAGGGATATTGTCAGGAAGAAGGTATAGATTATGAAGAAACCTTCGCTCCTGTAGCAAGGTTGGAATAAGCTCGGATCTTTCTGGCATACGCTGCTCACAAGAATTTCGAAGTTTTTCAAATGGACGTCAGGTGTGCATTCTTGAATGGAGAACTAACAGAGATTGTATATATGGAGCAACCACCTGGATTTGTGAACGAGAAGTATCCTAATCATTGCTATATTCTGGACAAGGCATTTTACGGTCTGAAGCAAGCCCCGAGAGCCTGGTATGAAACACTAACTCGCTTTCTTAAAATGTCAAAATTCAAACAAGGTTCGGTTGACCCAACCTTCTTTCGCAAGAAAGAGGGTAACCATTGAATGATCGTCCAAATCTATGTCGATGACATCATCTTCGGTTCTACTAATCCCAGCTTAACGGCTGAATTTCGGAAGTTGATGGAGACTAAATTTGAGATGAGCTCAATGGGTCCGATTAACTTTTTCCTTGGACTGAACATAAGACAGGGACCATAAGGCATATTCATTAATCATGAGGCTTACATGAAGACTCTACTGACGACGTTCGGTATGATGGGAGATTCTAAAGTAAAGGTTCCAATGGCATTCGGAACGAAGCTAACACCATCTCTGGAGAAACCGGCTGCTGATATGACTCTCTATCGTCAAATGATAGGGTCCCTAATGTATTTAACAACTAGTAGAGTAGATATTATGTTTTCTGTCTGCTATTGTGCCAGGTTCCAATCTAATCCACGTGAACCTCACATGATGGCTGTGAAAAATATCTTCAGATATTTGAAGCGAACCTCATCTCTCGGTCTTTGGTACCCTTCAAAATCAGGCTTCTTTGTTCAAGCATTCTCTGATACCAATCTTGGAGGATGTGGTCTAGACCAAAAGAGCACAACTGGCGGGTGCCAATTCCTTGATGGAAAACTTGTCAGCTGGCAATCCAAGAAACAAACGTGCGTGTCTCTTTCTACGGCGGAAGCTGAATACATCGCTGCAGCTTCTTGCAATTCACATGTCATATGGATACAAAGTCAACTCAGAGACTATGGCGTAAACATGAAGAAGATTCCCCTCTATTGTGACTCAAAAAGCGCTATTCGGATATGTCACAACCCAGTGCAACACTTGAAAAGGAAACATATAGCACTGAGATACCACTTCATCAAGGATCACGTAGAAGATGGTAACGTTGAGATCCACTTTGTTCGATCAGCTGATCAACTAGCTGACATCTTCATGAAGGCCTTACCACAAGCAAGTTTTAATAAAATACTCCAAGGTTTAGGAATCATGGAAGCTGAGTCAGTATCGAAACCACTTTCGCCTCATTAAAATTAAGCAAGCGAAATAGAGCGAACGTTCGGTCTATTTCGGTTCCAGATTTTTCGGGAACCGAAATGAACCGAACGCTCCGCCCATTTCGCTTCATCACTCCAAAGGTGAGGTTTCGATTGTATACTCTGTACACTATGTATTCTTTTCATAAAATCCATAAATATTTTCTTTTCTGTTTTTACTTCTTTTCAGAAAAATTGATATAATCCAAAAATATTTTCTTTTCCGTTTTTATTTCTTTTCAGCAAAATTCAGAAAACCCAAAAATATTTTCTTTTGTTTTTAGTTTTATTTCTTTTCGTTTTCACATATAAAAACAAAATCCAAAAAATATCACACTGATAGGACTCTTGGATAACTTCCACCGATGGAGCTGGGCAGGTATAACTCTCTTTATCTTTGTACTAGCTACATGTCCCTAGAAGCATGCTGATGTATGTTGTCCAAAGCCTCATGGACTTTAAGTGAAGCCTTACTGACTCGATATATACAAATCGCTTCTTCCCAATCAGGCTGATAAAATCACTTAAGTCACGAGATACCTTACTCTTATCATACTGAGTTTAGAGTTTTCTGTTGGGTCTTAGTATATAGCAGAGGTACCTTCGGTTCTTTAACCACCTTCACACTTTTCTCCATCACTTTCGATTCATAATAGTAACCCTTGAGTCTCTCAGAATTTACCACTGAGGTTTATGGTTGCACAAAATCTGTGTTTATGATCTTAGTTTCGTCAACCACGATCTAAGTGAAACCCAAAGTCCAACACCTACAATGAATTGACGGTGAACAATCAAATGTTCTAGTTTTCACCCAAGTATTAACGAAACCACTTTAGTGGTTGGTACCAAGAAATCTCTTTTTATTTTTGAGCGTTTTTAATGAAATTGTCTAACACCAAGACTTTTCTACCCAAAAGATCCAGTTTATTATTATTAATTTTTTTGAGATTTCTATCATATCACCAAGTCACTGAAAATTGATCAAACCTACTTGTTTTATAGGCTACACCGGTCTCACAAGTACTTCAACCAACTTTCGGTCTTATATCAAGATCCGTAGTTTGATTGAAGTGAAAGCCACCCCATTAGCTTTACACTGAAAATATGCCTTTCAATGTTTCTTAATAAGCATTTGATCTTATTTTAATGGGAAACCATACAGACACTTCTAAGTCTCTCTTGACTTTGAAGGAAGAGATTCGTGCCCGAGATCCATAGTTTTATGTCTCAATTGACATCACTTAAATCCCACAAATACTTTGTTTTATTTCTTTTCTTTGGCACTCTAATGCACGAAGATCTTTATGATTTTACACAAGTCTTGATCATGGTACTAATGGTTATTTCTCGATTCCGTTGTTTCGGTTCAATACGTAATAATATTCGACTATGTTTGGAAGCGAAGGCAAGGTAATTCCAATGAAAGCGAAAGGTTGAGTCCCATTTCAAAGGGGAACTTGAAAAGTTTTAAAATCAAAGAGGCGGTGAATGGATAAGATCTTAAAAGGCGTGTGAATTTGAACCGTTACCTTTTCTCACACTGCCTGAAGCCATTGACACACTTTTCGGGGTAACAGTTGTCAAATCACTCTGTTACAGGCGTCGATTCAGAAAATCGTGTAATCATCACTCCGGATTTTTCTCTCGCCTGGTAATCGTATAAAGGGTTTTCCCACCTCCCTTTTACGTCTTTACCACTTACACAATCCTCTCGAGCATTGAACGACGATTTCTCTCTACTGTTCATCTTCATCACTTCCAGCTTCAACAATGGCTGACTCATTGTCTGTTCAAGAAAAAAGTGCACAGTCGTCGCTTCTCATCATCAAGGCGAATCAAAACCTGATCATCGAACTATCTCCTTTTCAGTATGATCCTTACATGCTTTAGGTGGTTGAATGCCTCAAGTATTCACCACTTGTGATTGCTCTAACCAAGGTGGAATCTGTACCGATGTCTTTACTCTCTCAAGTCTATTCAACGACGTCATATGATAAAGCCAAGGAGAGGATCTTCTTTCAGATTTTGGATCTGAAGACTTCGATTTCAAAAGCTAGGTTTTGCTCACTGCTAAAGCTAATCATCGACCACTCCATGGTCAACCCAAACTCCATCAACATAACCCAACTTTTCACCATGTTTTACAATATGGGGTACACTGAAGTTCTTACCACAGTCACAAGGTTCAAGAAATCATGCCTTCCTCCACAACGGAATGACCTATTTACTCTTCTTTTTAAGGGTTTATCGGAGAGAGTTGCAGGGTCTGACGGAGCAAGAAAAGCGTTTATGACTCTTCTCTATGGTCTTTACCATGGGATCAACATGGACTATGGGTCTATTCTCTGGAGTCAACTGGTACAAAGCCTTACTTCGTCTTCTCGTTATTCTGAAATATCATGTGGCAGGTTTTGGACTCTTGTTACTCAATAGGCCATGGAGAAATTCCACATTCCTATTATGGTTGATTCTTTGATGTCATCTATTGCCACTTTTCAGACGACGAAGATCATTGTAGCCGATCCAACCAAAATTTCTATTCATCGGTCCATTCCTGAATCTATGGACAAGTGTGTGTCTGGGTGTCACACCCCAAAACCGGAACGACGGAATAGTTCAGGGGTGGAGGACGTCATGTTTAGTATCACGAGATATGTATATGGTAAGCAAGTAATGAACAACCATTTCATTTCAAAAGAAAGTGTTAACAATGTGTGTATTCACAAAACATAGAATTCATACACAAATAACAAAACAAGACTTGAAGCTATAATGCTCCATCTTCTGAATCCCCAGCACGAGCACCTGTCTAATAGTCTCCTGAGAATACAAGTTATTTGAAAGAGTTGATCAGCAATTAGGTTGGTGAGTTCATAAGATTTTAGTGATGTGAGTAAGTTGTAAAGTGTTATTGAAAATGTAGATGTAAAATGGTGTTGAAAATGTAGTTGTAACATGTAGTTGTAAAATGTTGTAAGTTGTAAGTTCTGTTTTGAAAAGTTCGCCTGTTCCTCTAGAAAATCCTATATTTCCTACTTTGATGGAAGATTGAGTAAAATGATACTACAACCATTTCTATGGGTACTAAGTGGGTACAAGTTATATAAGACTCAGAGTAAACAAGGAATCGATTGTGCGCATCTTCCCTAAGCTCACAACAAAACGAGGAACATAAATTAAGGCGGATAGGACACATCCCATTGGTTATTAGATCATCGTCATATATAACCCTGGTGTATTCACTTGTTACTCATGGAGTTAATTGTAATGGTTCCTTTATATCTATGAAAAGTTCTTTAAGAAAACCTATTTTTCTTATAGTAAAATGGTGACTACTTTTATAATAGCTTAGTTTATACTGCTATATATAATCTAATATCGGATAGAAAGTTAATTGAGCGAATCTGCCCTAAGCCCACAACCAAACGAGGAACAGGAAGTAAGGCGGATAGCACCCATCCAACTACCTATTGGGTATTAGTTTTATATATAAACATAGTGTATAAACTAAGGTATTATAGAGTTACTCACCTAAGGTCCTTTAAATTGTACTGGTTTAATAAAATGGATTAAACCCTTTACTGGGAAGTTTCTAGTTTTGTATACCAAAAGTACTGATTTTGGAAAGTATGTTTTGTAATAGAAAAATTGTGCTTTGACTCTGTGTCCTATAACCTGACCCATACCTGGTACACTTATGATGACTTAATGAATACTAAGCATAGATATATATAGAATCGGATAGAAAATAGATTGGGTGAATTCGTTCCAAGCCCACAACCAAACAAGGAACAGGAAATGAAGCGGAGAGCACACATCCTATTACCTATCAGACTCTATTGGTATATATATATCCTGTGATGTATACATTAAGGAATCATAAGACTAGCATTATGGTCCTTTCTTTTAAACGTAGCCTTCTACCAAGGCATCTTCTGTTACGTGCTATACTCGACTGTTCCGTTTGTCATTTGTAAAAATGTATATTTTCCCTAGTTTATAACTATCTTGACTCGAAAATAGTTTGAGTTTGACTTTCAAGTGGTACTGTCACTTTATGAAAGTAATGGGAAATGTAAGTACACAGTTGTCGTTTATAATGACATGCGGATGTACTAATGACCTAAAAACATATTTATTTTATTACGGTCATAATGTGAAGGCTAGAACCCCTACTAAACGCTCTCCCTGTCAAGATATTAAGGGAACCAAACGCGACCTCTGCAAATTCTTGTAAGCCGTGTAATTCACATTAAAGTTATATGATCATGTATACCCAATATAACTATCACCTTTTGTTTAAAACAATGAGTTAGTGATTCATTGGTATAATTAGATCCTATATGTGTTCTCATGTTATAGCAACCTAACTTGTTTGTTTTGTACTGTATATTGTATGTTCTGTTTGTTTCTCGTAATTGTGTGTTCTCTCTGTATGGTATTGTTTGTTTCTCTTCACTGTGTGTTTGACTCATGTAAGAGCTGACTCTTTGTGTGCTTCATTGTACTAGAAGTAATGAATAGCATTCTCCTAAACTATGCCTATTATAGTTTACTAATGTTCTACTTGGACTGTTACTGAAAAGACTCGTTTATCTACTAAGTTATGTTTGTACTTTAAAAACGGAGTTTTGTATAACTATAAAGTAACATAACTTTAAAAGAGTTTTTGAAATGTTTTGACAACTTATAAATGACATAAGTAACATTTTGAAAGATGTTTATAACAAACATTTACACTATCATTACGTTCAACTTGTATTCCCCCCCTTAAAATAGTTAAAAACAATTAAAAGATTCATTACGGGGTATGAACTCACCTGATGTGGGTGATTCAAACGGGTATGCGGGTTAGGATGAGAAGTTCCACGAATGAAATCTCAAGACACAATAAGTCCTAAATGACATATAAGGACACATATTGACATGAATCTAGTGTTTATAAACAACTATATTAAAGGAAACACCTTCCGGTACTAGGAAACACTTTGACCAAGTGTTGGAATCACATGTGATTCAACAAAGGAAAGTGAAATGGCACTAACATATGTTTACGGCCATGGGTTTACGGCCCAAGGGAGTTTACGGCCGTAAACTCATGGTCAAACATGGCTAAGAGTGAGTTTGAAGGCTAGGGATGCTTTAGGGACTTTTGTTCTATACTTGCATGAGAAAGACCCACCCATATGAGGCCCTTGATGAGTTTACGGCCATAATCTCATAGACTTTATGAAATGAGGGTGGTTTAAGGTCATACAATCATCAAGGAAGAGTTACGGGTCACTTGCCTTGCATTTTATAGGGTTTATGGACCATACATGCTTCAACATTGAGTTTACGGCCAAGGAAGATCTTGGGTCGTAAACTGATGATGTTCTTGGGAAAAGCATGTTTCAAGGGCATGATTCAAGGCTTACTGGTAGATATGAAGTGTAGGAAGGAGTACTTACAATCTAGAAGCTTGAAATGGTCGGTTTTGGCCAAGAATACTAGTGTGTGTTCTTGGTGTCTTGGTGTTTCTTGAAGATCTAAGAAAACATGATTTCCATTGATGAATCATGAGGATGAAGCTAGTTAAGAAGGTTTAACAACAAACTAGAGAAAGAACACTTACACTTTTGAAGATCTAAGATGAAAAGTTGGATGATACTTGAGAGAGAATGGGACCTTCTTGACTTGGAAATGAGAATAATGAAGAATATGAAGGATATGAGTTCTTAAGGGTGAGTTTACGGCCCACCATGAGTTTACGGCCGTAAACTCATGTGTTGTGGCCGTGAACTCTCAATAAGAAGGTTAACACTTGATTTCTTGGACAGTGTCTCTAGCAGGTACATTCTACACTCATTCCTTAAGTGTACTAGGCTTAAAACTCCTTAGAATGACCTTTAACCGGGCTAGAACTCATTACCAATGAGTCTGACACTCAGTTGAGTTGATTGACTGGGCTTTAAGAACAAAATTTTTTTCCGGGTTGTCACATAATCCCCACGTTAGATGGAATCTCGTCCCAAAATTAGCTTTCTTAACATTACTACTGGGGTTGCGCTCCTCTGATTAGCAGAATACCCACTCGTAGACCTGGCAACTTTGCCCTTCTGTTCATGATAGGATTCGTACTTGGTCCATCTATCATTACCTCGTGTATACAAGTCGTATATAATTAGGGTTAGTAAGATGGTCAGATGTGCGACTCTGCCCCAGGTCCACAACCAAACAACGAACAGGAGATGCGCCAGAAACACACATACTAAATCTGCTTAATCATAATCATATACCACCCTCGCGTATACACTGAATAGTGATAGGTGGGCTGTATTCGTCCATCGCCTCTGTGCTCGAACTTGGTCTGCTGGACAAGTGGTATTTTGTGACGGTCTGCGGACATATGACGATAACGCTTCAGAGGACAAAGTACTCTTCGCACGAGTACTTCGGGGTTTAGAATATGAAAGATAAAATTGAGGTATAGGTCGGACTTTCGATACTAATGAAGAAAGTTTCGAGAACTTGCCGATCGAGGTGATAGAAACATATGAACTCAGTATGGTGAGGACCACGCCAACTCCTGACGAATGAAAGCAACAGACTCTTTACTGAACAAAGTTTTGGTCAAATGAAAGAAACGTCTGATATACGACGATGTATCCCTTGTATGCTCGATACTGTACTCCTAGTATGTTCGACAATGTACTCTTGTAAATGTTCCCGTATTTCTTGTTTCCTCTTTGATGTTAACACTCCTATGTATCGTACCGCTATGTGCGCATACATACAAACGAAAGTGCTCTAATAATTGGTGGGGATACTTTATATCATAATCCTCCTTGGTACGACTACAATCGCCTGCCATATACAAGTTATGAATATTTAAGATGAACCAGGCAGTCGACTGAGTAACTCTGCCTCAAATCCTCAACCAATTAAGGAATGGGGACCTAAGCAGAGTCACTCACTCTAAGTTTGCAACATCTTAGTTGTGCACATCCCTGATGTATATGGTAAGCCATAATAGCTTCTCTAAAGGATCTTTTAGTTCTCTTGAATACTGTGACCTATTTCAACATGTGAGTCGTTATAGTTACTTTTAAGTGTTGTCCCCAAATTTTAAATCTTATACCAATATAAATTCTTTTTAAAAGTAATTAATATTTCGAAAACGTACCGCTACTCGTTGACGACTCCGGGGTAGATTCTCTTGCGGTGATCATCAGAATGCGTCCATCCGCGCCTGAGTTCCTTTTTATCGGGAAGTCCCTCTGAAAATGTCCAGCCTCACCACAGCCATAGCAGGCTTGGTTTTCTTCAGCTCCGAGGACTTGGGAGATCGGTTGAGCCGGTGCCTTGCAGAAACGGACTGTGTGTCCCTTTCTGTGGCAGTTCAGACACTGCATTTCCCGGCATACTCCGATGTGGTGAAAGTTGCACTTTCCACACTTTGGAAGGTTTCCAGCATATCGACTGGCAGGTACTGAAGCAGTAGGCGTCGTAGCGGCGTACATAGTACTCTCTCGTTGCTCTTGCGGGGTGTCTTGTGTTGTTTGCTTCTTCTTCCTCTTGTTCCCCGACTTCTGATTATAGTCCTCTTCCCTCGATGGCTCGGGAATATGGACTTTTACACCATGGCAGACTCCATGGTCGATGAGTCGTTGAGCCAGGCGTTTAGCACTATCGAACGTGGCTGGGTTAGCAGACAACACATTTCCTTGGGTCGGAGCAGTCAGACCCCAAATGTATCTTTCTATCTTCTTGCTCTCCAGGGTAACCATCCCGGGGCATAGAGCTGCTAGCTCGCTGAACCGGTCAGTGTAGGTCACTATGCCTGAGCCGACCATAGTGAGATCCCACAGCTCTTGTTCCAGCTTTTGAATTTCGCCTAACGGGCAGTATTCCTCCCGCATTAACTCTTTTAGGTTTTCCCAACCTTTTAAGTTAGCCATTGATAGGGTCAATGACTTAACATGGTTGTTCCACCATGTTAGGGCCTTGCTAGAGAAGGTGCAGGCAGCAAACTTCACTTTGCTTCCTTCTGGGCAGAAACAGATTTTGAAGATCGACTATGTTTTCTCGAACCATTGCATGAGGGCAATGACTCCTTCAGTCCCATTAAAGGACAATGGCTGGAAATTGGTGAAGTCCTTGTAGGAGAACTCTCTCGAGCGCACGAGGACCTCACCTCGAGTAGAATCAGTAGGTGTTTCACCTTCGCTGGTACTGATGGAGTGATATTGAGCCATGGCTGTTGCCACAGCCGCAACCATTGCAGCGTTTAAAGCTGCCATATCTATTTGTGAAGGAGCGGCGTTGGAGTTATCAGAGTAGTGCGTCTGCTAGATCTGCGAGGAGGCATCTTTGCTAAAAGAATACAAAGATGAGATGGAATAAGTCTAAAGCAATGGACACAAGCCGAAAGCGGGAAAAGACAAGGTTATCCTAGTTCTGGATGTATCGAGTATTGTCTTCCACATGTTTCTAGAAACAATTCATAAAAGAGTCTATACCTAATAAACTCTATGAATTTGAAATAACTATCCACGAATGAATATCTGTTTCCTGAATAACTGTTACCAGCTGCATGTAAGAAAATAATCTTAACATATAATGTGAGCAGTGTTTCCACTCGCTCATTAAATTAACCAGATTATTATTTATTAGTGTGACGTGTAAGACGTTTTGGTTACTTCGGCTGATCCTTCTTTGAAAACTTCTCATGAACTTGTTCTTGTTCCTCCTGGACTCTTCTGTTGTCTACTATGAGGAAGTGGTTACATCTATCTGGGCTTGTCGTGCGAGAATGAAAGTGACTAAAGAATCTATGAGCTTTAAGGTAACTTTATGGGGTGATCCTTACGGGGTCCTCCTATAATTGTACAATGTATACAAGTCTGTATATAATTGAAGATTAAATAGACATTCGAATAAGTGATCCTACTCCAAAACTACACCCTTAAGAGGAATGGATAGCGAAGCGTAGAGCACAGATTCTAAGTCTATAAGATCTTGATTATATATAAAACTTTAGGAATATACCTTGAAAGATTATAGACCTATCCGTAAGGGTCTTTTAAGTTATCACATAGGTTATTTATATGGACTAAAATACTCCTATAGTATTTTAACGTAATGTACTTGGTATGTTCTAAACTCGTTATCACGCTATCGTATTATAGAATACTCCTATAGTACTCTAACTCTAAATGTACTTGTTCTAGTTTTCTCTTGACCGGTGTTCAGGTAAGTTGTAACACTGTTGCAACACCACATCATTCCCAAACACATGTTGGTCACATCTCGAATGAATATAGTTGATCAGGCTATATTGATCCTAGCTATGATTACATATCTGTTCAGGTTGACGACGGTGCCCAACCTTTAAATACTTTAGTTCTGTTCTCCTCGTGACACTAGTTCTAATATGTACATGTATAAGCAAGTAGGTATATTTTTATAACCTATAGTTATATTCTAAAAATATATCATTATCCACAGCACTTAAGCCCCATTGTATTTATAGTTGTATATCTTTTATCGGCTGATATACTTAGTTCACTATAAACAATGCTCTGATACCAATCTGTCAAACCCCAAAACCGGAACGGCGGAATCGTTCAGGGGTGGAGGACGTCATGTTTATTATCACGAGATATGTATATGGTAAGTAAGTAATGAACAACCATTTCATTTCGAAATAAAGTGTTTACAATGTGTGTGTTCACAAAACATAGAATTCATACACAAATAAGAAAACAAGACTTGAAGCTATAATGCTCGATCTTCTGAATCCCCAGCACGAGCACCTGTCTAATAGTCTCCTGAGAATACAAGTTATTTGAAAGAGTTGATCAGCAATTAAGTTGGTGAGTTCATAAGATTTTAGTGATGTGAGTAAGTTGTAAAGTGTTGTTGAAAATGTAGATGTAAAATGGTGTTGAAAATGTAGTTGTAACATGTAGTTGTAAAATGTTGTAAGTTGTAAGTTCTGTTTTGAAAAGTCCGCATGTTGCTCAAGAAAATCCTATATTTCCTACATTGATGGAAGTTTGAGTAAAATGACACTACAACCCTTTCTATGGGTACTAAGTGGGTATAAGTTATATAAGACTCAGAGTAAACAAACAATCGATTGTGCGCATCTGCCTTAAGCTCACAACCAAACGAGGAATAGAAATTAAGGCGGATAACACACATCCCATTGGTTATTAGATCATCGTCATATATAACCCTGGTGTATTCACTTGTTACTCATGGAGTTAATTGTAATGGTTCCTTTATATCTATGAAAAGTTCTTTAAGAAAACCTATTTTTCTTATAGTAAATGGTGACCACAGTGACTACTTTTATAATAGCTTAGATTATACTGCTATATATAATCTGATAGCGGATAGAAAGTTAATTGAGCGAATCTACCCTAAGCCCACAACCAAACGAGGAACAGGAAGTAAGGTGGAAAGCACCCATCCAACTACCTATTGGGTATTAGTTTTATATATAAACATGGTGTATAAACTAAGGTATTATAGAGTTACTCACCTAAGGTCCTTTAAATTGTACTGGTTTAATAAAATGGATTAAACCCTTTACTGGGAAGTTTCTAGTTTTGTATACCAAAAGTACTGATTTTGGAAAGTATTTTTTGTAATAGAAAAATTGTGCTTTGACTCTGTGTCCTATAACCTGACTCATACCTGGTACCCTTATGATGACTTAATGAATACTAAGCATACATATATATAGAATCGGATAGAAAATAGATTGGGTGAATTCATTCCAAGCCCACATCCAAACATGGAACAGGAAATGAAGCGGAGAGCAGACATCCTATTACCTATCGGACTCTATTGGTATATATATATCCTGTGATGTATACATTAAGGAATCATAAGACTAGCATATGGTCCTTTCTTTTAAACGTAGCCTTCTACCAAGGCATCTTCTGTTATGTGGTAGACTCGACTGTTCCGTTTGTCATTTGTAAAAATGTATATTTTCCCTAGTTTATAACTATCTTGACTCGAAAATAGTTTGAGTTTGACTTTCAAGTTGTACTGTCACTTTATGAAAGTAATGGGAAATGTAAGTACACAGTTGTCGTTTATAATGACATGCTGATGTACTAATGACCTAAAAACATATTTGTTTTATTACGGTCATAATGTGAAGGCTAGAACCCCTACTAAACGCTCTCCCTGTCAAGAGATTAAGGGAACCAAACGCGACCTCTGCAAATTCTTGTAAGCCGTGTAATTCACATTAAAGTTATATGATCATGTATACCCAATATAACTATCACCTTTTGTTTAAAACAATGAGTTAGTGATTCATTGGTATAATTAGATCCTGTATGTGTTCTCATGCTATAGCAACCTAACTTGTTTGTTTTGTACTATATATTGTACGTTCTGTTTGTTTCTCGTAATTGTGTGTTCTCTCTGTATGGTATTGTTTGTTTCTCTTCACTGTGTGTTTGAATCATGTAAGAGCTGACTCTTTGTGTGCTTCATTGTACTAGAAGTAATGAATAGCATTCTCCTAAACTATACCTATTATAGTTTACTAATGTTCTACTTGGACTGTTACTGAAAAGACTCGTTTATATACTAAGTTATGTTTGTACTTTAAAAACGAAGTTTTGTATAACTATAAAGTAACATAAGTTTAAAAGAGTTTTTGAAATGTTTTGACAACTTATAAATGACATAAGTAACATTTTGAAAGATGTTTATAACAAACATTTACACAATTATCATTGTGTTCAACTTGTATTCCCTCCCTTAAAACAGTTAAAAACAGTTAAAAGATTCATTACGGGGTATGAACTCACCTGGTGTGGGTGATTCAAATGGGTATGCGTGTAAGGATGAGAAGTTCCACGAGTGAAATCTCGAGACACAATAAGTCCTAAATGACATATAAGGACACATATTGACATGAATATAGTGTTTATAAACAACTATATTAAAGGAAACACCTTCCGGGACTAGGAAACACTTTGACCAAGTGTTGGAATCACATGTGATTCAACAAAGGAAAGTGAAATGGCACTAACATGTGTTTACGGCCATGGGTTTACGGCCCAAGGGAGTTTACAACCGTAAACTCGTGGTCAAACATGGCTAAGAGTGAGTTTGAAGGCTAGGGATGCTTTAGGGACTTTTGTTCTATACTTGCATGAGAAAGACCCACCCATATGAGGCCCTTGATGAGTTTACGGCCGTAATCTCATAGACTTTATGAAATGAGGGTGGTTTAAGGTCATACAATCATCAAGGAAGAGTTTTGGGTCACTTGCCTTGCCTCTTATAGGGTTTATGGACCATACATGCTTCAACATTGAGTTTACGGCCAAGGAAGACCTTGGGCCGTAAACTCATGATGTTCTTGGGAAAAGCATGTTTAAAGGGCATGATTCAAGGCTTACTAGTAGATATGAAGTGTAGGAAGGAGTACTTACAATCTAGAAGCTTGAAATGGTCGGTTTTGGCCAAGAACACTAGTGTGTGTTCTTGGTGTTTGTTGAAGATCTAGGAAAACATGATTTCCATGGATGAATCATGAGGATGAAGCTAGTTAAGAAGGTTTAACAACAAACTAGAGAAAGAACACTTACACTTTTGAAGATCTAAGATGAAAAATTGGATGATACTTGAGAGAATGGGACCTTCTTGACTTGGAAATGAGAATAATGAAGAATGTGAAGGATATGAGTTCTTAAGGGTGAGTTTACGGCCCACCATGAGTTTACGGCCGTAAACTCATGTGTTGTGGCCGTGAACTCTCAATAAGAAGGTTAAGGCTTGATTTCTTGGACAGTGTCTCTAGCAGGTAATTTCTACACTCATTCCTTAAGTGTACTAGGCTTAAAACTCCTTAGAATGACCTTTAACCGGGCTAGAACTCATTACCAATGAGTCTGACACTCAGTTGAGTTGATTGAATGGGCTTTAAAATAAAAAAAAAATTTCGGGTTGTCACATGGGGAAAGTAAGCTTATTAGCGAATACAAGAAGCTTCCTCCTATGGGACCAAGGCAGCTCAACCCCGAAATTCAAAGCTCGCTGGATGCAGCTGATAAACCATTGAAACGGGGGAAGAAGGCTGATCAACGCAAAAGCGAGAAGGAAGGACCTTCATCTAAAGCTGCTCCGCCTAAATAGCGAAAGTCAGAACAAGCAGCTCCTTTCATTCCTAAGAAGCGAAAGATCAAGAAGAAGGCGACCAAGCCAAAGACTCCGTATTCAAGTGATTCAGATTATGTTCCATCTGACCATCAACCTGAACCAGAGTCAAGCGAAGGTGAAAGTTCTCAGGAAGAGAGTTCGCTCCGAGGGAATACGCCTCCTACTTCACCGGCTCATCGTGGTAACCGAAACTCACCTCCTTCCTCTCCTACTCATTTTGTTCCATTAAAAATTGCTCCATGCCCTCTTCCAATCTCTACTTCAACTGCGACCACAATACCAATCCCAACCCCTTTATTCACTGAAATTACCACTACCACCACTACTACAACCGAACCTCCAGTTTATGTCAACGTATCTGATACGGAGGTACATATTTCAGGAACCGAAACCCCTGTTACCTCTAAACCTGTATCTCCAACTGTCTCAACCGAATCTGACACCGTTCTTGGTGGGGAGGATGCTGACTTTGATTCTTTCTATTTTAGCCCCTACAGAGTACAAAGCGATGATGATGATGATGATGATGCTCCTATCACGGAATGACATTTAAAAGATCTTAATGAGAAACTTGACAAGCTGATTTCCTCTTCCTCTTACACTCCAAGCGAAACCTACTTAGAGGCCACTATCAAGGCTTTGTCGGCCAGTTTTGTCAAGGAGCATGACTCCTCCGTTTCCAACGCTACCAAAGCTATTAAAGCTTCCACCTCTTCTTGCCAACAAGCCACTATTTCTATTGCAGAATCAACAAAGGAATGCAAGAAAGCGACCGAAAATGTCCAAAAACTAATTTATGATGCTACTGTCTTTTTAGATTCTCTTCAGGCTGTTGCTCAAAAAACGCCGCTACTGTTAATGCCACTGTTGAAAATATCAGTAAATCGTTTCAAGCTGACAATACCGAGCTTCACACATCCGTCGATTCCTGTCTTGATCAACTCGAGTCCGAGCTACCTGTGGAAAACAAGATCATGGATGAACTGGATCGTCGCACTGCTCATCTCAAAACTCAAGTCTGAACGAGCAGTATTGAAGCTGTGTTGGTGATGTGCATTCTCTTCTTTCCAATCTACTAGAGGCACATGATTCAGTTCTTACTCTCACCGTTCAACGAAACTTAGATGAGAAGCTGCGACCCGCTCTTGACATGCTGAGCCGAACTGAAGGTGTTCTGGAGACTGTTGTCCCTCCGATACAAGGGGGAGAAGTAAGTCAGGGTCAACCACAACAACCTCCAACAAGCAAACCCGTTCCAATTTCTTCACAACTGAAAGTCACCACCGAACCGAAGGGTAGTGAAGCTTCGGGTTCTGGTGTGAAGGAAAAAAATAAGAAGATAATCGTTGAAAGTGATGAGGAAGAAACTGAAGAAGATGCTCTCAAAAGAAAGCAACGTGATCGAGAGCTTGACGAAAATCTTCGCATCGCAAAAGAAGAAGAAGAGAGTGAAAGAAAGTGAAAAGAAGCTCACGACGCATTGGCAAGTAGATGTTAATAATCAAACCAATTGGGAAGGCAAGCGATGTTAACAAGATGCAGATGGGAGAGATTGACCCGAAGTATCATACAGTCATGTTCACCAGAGCCGAAGGCCAAAACTTCTTGTTTGCTCTTGATGATAAACACCTGTACTCCGCTTCTTGTCTCGAGCACATTCTTGACATTACTCACAGGTGTAAGGTAAACAGTGAAGCTGATAAGAAAAAAATTTCGGATATGCTTTGGTGGTATATTGACTTCCGTCAGACTCTTCTTTCCATCATACCGAAGCTATTCAAGACTGTGAAGAAATCTACTCTCACTCAACCGAAATGATCTCTCGCCTCAATTGATGCAAATGGGAGATTGTTAGGTCTAAGAGTTGCATCATTGGGCCTGCTACTTCGGTCCATTGTTATCACGGTTTGGGCCTGTCCAGCCGTGTTTATGACATTATGGTTTAGTATATAACATTCATGCATGCATCGTTCTTTTGAGGCTTGATAATTATTATTCCTTTATTGTATTGTAAACCTAGCACACCTCTACAGTCGAAGTTCTTTATCTAGGTCTTCTGAGGTGGAGCATATTAATCATTTACCTCTTGTTTGATTTATCCCGTGTTCTTTACTTTTATTGTGTTTGACCAAATTTGT
Organism: Lactuca virosa; assembly: GCF_052849685.1. Taxonomy (NCBI): domain Eukaryota; kingdom Viridiplantae; phylum Streptophyta; class Magnoliopsida; order Asterales; family Asteraceae; genus Lactuca; species Lactuca virosa. The sequence continues at coordinate 165,404,715 of NC_136429.1, read as the reverse complement.
TACGAATCTAAACGATCTTAGAGAACTTAATTCTCATCAATAGGATGGCTTGTTTAGGTTATGCTTTTTTTCCGATTACTCAATGCTCGAATGCTGCTTGCTTTGTGCTTTTAGATGTTCCCATTTATATCAGCTAGCTAGTAAGCGAATACTTTGAGTTACATATTACCGAGATTAGATAATTTCAGAAGTTTAGGTTTAACTCTATTGTGCAACTCTTGTTTGAGTCCAACCGTTGTATTGTGAGAGGTTTCATTCGAAGAATTATCGCGTGTCGGTGGTATGTAATTGTATCCTTAAGCTAGTTAGAGGGTGTTAGGGGGAGTTCCTTCTGCAGCTGATAGTGGAGAGTGGTGTGATGGTAACCCTAAGAAAACTTAGGAGGTGATTTGGTGTCATGAGCCTTGTTTTGATAAGGGTTATATGGATCGATATTGAAGTAATTTGGGAGGTTTTTTGGACGATTCTTAAGGAAATTACGGATAAATGTGGAAAGTAGTATGGGCCTGTACTATTGGAAGTAGAGGATCCATACTCGAGTCAAGGAAAATCACGATGATACTAGGGAGCTTATAGAATATGGGATTATTCGAGTATATTCTGATGGTTTGTATGGTTTATTTTCAGTATGGTAGTCACTCGAGGACGTTCTGGTAGTGATTCTGGTACCGGTGATGGTTCGGGTTCGGGCTCTTGGGCCAGGTTCATGGATGATCAGATGCGCGAGTTCATTTCAAAAAATATTACCTGCAGTACTCTTGAACAGACTCCTATGATCTTTGGTATGGTCAAGGAGGGTATTCTGGAGATTCTGTATGAGCGTTTGAGTTCTTTCCGTTCTGAGATGGTGGCGATGGTGGGAGCATGCACTTTGACTTTCCGTGAGTTCCAGGCATATAGAGCCCCGAACTTCTTCGGAAAGAAGGATCCGATTGCAAGGGGGCGATGGTTAGCGAATGTCACGAACATCTTTCACACTACTTATTGTCCCGAGGGGAAAAGGTTAGACTTGCTTCAAGTCTTAGGAAAGACAGAGCTCGAGATTGGTGGGAAGAGGTTGGGCACTCCTTGGGAGGTGAGGCAGTTGAGTCTATAACTTGGGTGGACTTTGTGAAGAGGTTTTGGGCTCAGTTTGCGCCATTGATTGAGGTTCAACAATTGGCGAGGGAGTCTCAAGACCTTCGCCAGACTACAAAGACAGTGGCGGAGATCACTGTTATGTTTCGCGATAGGGCATTGCTAGTTCCATAGTATATGGCGAACGAGGAGATAAAGAATGAGAGGTATCATGATATGTTGAGGAGCGATATTTGGCAGTTTGTCAGTATATATAGTTGCAGGACATTGCAGGATATGGTGGTGTGAGCCAGAGAGAGTGTACCATCCCCCTCTGGCACGTATCACAATATTGTCCGCTTTGGGCTCCCTGCACGGAAATTTCCCAGGGGGTCACCCATCCCTGAATTGCTCTTTCCCGGACACGCTTAACTGTAAAGTTTTTATGGGATCTTCTACCCTCATGACTATAAAACGCGTTGTGACAAGGAAGGTATCCACACCCCTTATAAGGAAATGTTTCGTTCTCCTTCTAAGCCGATGTAGGATCAGGTGCAACCCACTTTCACCCCCTCTTATAGATTTCAATGTCCCCATAAAACAAATCAACCCGTGCCCTAGCTCTTATACCGTTTGTAACACCACCTCTGGCACGTATCACAATATTGTACGCTTTGGGCTCTCGGCATGAAAACTTCCAAGGGGGTCACCCATCCCTGAATTGCTCTCGCCCGGGAACGCTTAACTGCAGAGTTGTTATTGGATCTGCTACCCTAACGACTTTAAAATGCATTGTGACATGGAAGGTATCCACACCCCTTATAAGGAAATATTTCGTTCTTCTTCCAAGCCGATGTAGGATCAGGTGCAACCCACCTTAGTTGTAACGCCCTGTTCCAAATCAATTCCTAATTCAAGGCTGTGCCCGAGGATCAGCCATCATCAGGCTTAGGGCCTTTGAAAAGGTGGAATCTAGGCCCATTTAGGTGCGAGTGATGTAATTGAAGTGATTCGGGTGCTCGGTTCGTGTTTTGGAGCCTAGGGGTATTTTAGTAAATTGGAAGTTCAGGCTTTTGTGGAAATTAGATTTTTGCTCATATTATCTTAAGGCAGGTTTGAGTTGATAGAAGTGTAGGGCTTCTCGTTACCTTTCTATAGATATAAGGATCGTCGGAAACGGACTTATAACAAAGAAGTTGTGGCCTTCGTAAATTTGGTGGTTTTGAGGTTCAGCCGGGTACGCATGCATATACAAAGGGTACACGGAGCGTACTAGTGAAGAGACCAGTACACGAGGCCTACTTACCAGGATGGTTGTGGGTCCTCTTCGGAGTACGATGGGCGTACCATATCTACGTTGGGCGTACTCCAATCACACCCAAACTCTATTTTCGGGTATTGGACCCTATTTAAGCTCCTTATCTCATAACCTAACTGTAATATCTTCAGCCTCCATCCCTCTAAACCCTAGAAATCTACCCTTAGCCCCCATTCGAGTGATTCTTGAGCTTCAAAGTTATTTATCTGTGTTTTTGGTGCTTGAGGAGGAAGAAGGAACTTATTGAAGAGTCATTGCTTGACTTGGAGATTTTAGACCCAATGTTTTTTCACCTAGATCTATCTTCTAGAGGTATAAAGTCTCAACCTTGACAACTCTTTCTTGTAGATCTAGCTAGGTGGCATTTTTTATGCTTTTGGTCCTTTGTGGTGGTTCTTGTGAGTAGAAGTTACTCCAGAACCTTTGAGCTTTATATTTGGCCTTTGTTGGGGGTTATGGAGTCGTAAAGTATGGATCTTGATGAGTGTAAACCTTTCATACATGATTTGGTAGTCTTATGGTGAAGCTTGGGACTTGGGGTTTTGATTTGGGTTCCATTAAGTCATGCTAAGTCATAAAGTCAGGAACTTTATGACTTAAGAAGTCCCTTTGAATCAGATCTGGAAGTGTGGACTAAGGTTTAAAGCGTTCAACTTTATGGATCAAGTCACTTATATTTAGCTATTTTGAGGTTTTAGACGTCTTGGAATAAGGGATTAAGACGTTTTCTAGGTTGGTTGTGGGCAGGGTCAGTACGCGGAGCGTGTCTCCTCGTACGCGGGGTGTATTAGGTTTCTTGGGCGTACACTTAGCGTACCTGCTGATTACGCGGGGTGTACTCAGTAAGATAATATTTTGCATTTTGGGCTTTCTTTTGGGCTTGAGTGTTGAGTTTTTAGTGGGCCATCAGAGTACAAGTGTTTTGGACTAGGAAGGATGGTTGGGCTTTAGGGTAAGGCCCATGTAAGGGTTTGGGACCAATTTACAAAATAGGGCTATATTTGAGCATTGTTTTATTAATTGGCCTTTGGGCCTTTCCAGATTGTGAGTTTGGGCCTCAGTCTTGGACCAAGATAGGTTAGGGGTAAAATAGTCTTTTTACCCCAAGTATGGATTTATGGTTATGGATTGGAACTCAATTGCTGATTGGGTGTTGTTTTGACTTTGATAGTTCAGGGATCTGTCAGCCAGCAGCCAGGGATTTTCTGCTTTATTCGACAGTGCGAGGTCAGTCTTCTCAGTATATCCATGGGTCGAAGGCACCAATGTCAGCCCGTTATTTGTTATGTGGAATGATAGTTGTCTTTGTGATGCTTGCATCAAATACCATGGGGGTAGCCCCTGGCACTTGGATATCTGACCATGGGGGAGACCATGGAATTCCTGGTAAAGACCATGGGGGAGCCCATGACACATGGATATCAGACCATGGGGGGAGCCTATAGCATTCTTGGTAAAGACCATGGGGGGAGCCCATGGCACTATATGTATGTCGCATGATATTCTGTGGTTGTATGTTATGTGGTATTTTGGGGAACTCATTAAGCTTTGTGCTTATGGTTTTCAGTTTATGTTTCAGTTACTCTGGTTTTGAAATGGAAGAGCTCGGGATGATTGCAGAGAACACACCACATGTTTCCGTATTCTGTGAACTACTCTGATTTGATAATGTTTTGCTAAATCTTGGTTACCTTGGGTTTATGGGAAAAATATGTATTAATGATTTATTAATCTAAAAACAAAATTTTTTATATGATTTTTGGGACGTTACAAGTTGGTATTAGAGCCTTGGTTTGAGGGATTCGGACATACTCTCGGGTGTGTCTGAACTCAAACAGAGGATTTTGTAAAGTTTTCAAAAAAAAGTATTTTTAAGAAAAGAGTTTTCTAAGATAAGAAAGGGTGTGGTGCATGCAATCAGCGGAGCACAAGTAAGTTTTCCCAAAATATCCATACACGTTATCCGATATGATTTGGTCTGTGAATCGCATGCTAGTTAGGGCTAAGGTTTCGTTCAGTTTTGCATGATGAAATACTAGGAGAGATGCATTTGTATGTTTATTGTATAAGTTGGTAGACTTACATGCTAGTGCTGATTAGTCAGTGATAGATTGGCCTGATAGGTAATGCTTTGTAGCCTTGGGAGTATTGGATACTATGCTGAAATGATACTATTGGTATCAGTAATTGCTAAGTGTATGCTTTAAAAATTGTATACGGTTAGGATCTTATAGCCCTAGAATAATTGATTTGACCTTAATTCATGTTCCTCGTCTGGTTCTGGTCCTAGGGTAGAGTCTTTTATTCGACAATCTATTTGATGATGTTCTGTGTATACTTTGCATGCATAAGGCAACCAACAGTAAGGGTGGAAATTTCTAGCTTGAGTTGTGGTGCGTGGGTTGAATGTCCTTTGATTGTTCTATGGATTGGAGTGTTACTGCACGAATGTTGCTTGCTTTGTGCTTTAAGGAACTCTTAAATTATGGGAGTTAGCTACTAAGTGAATATGAATGTATTCATTAGGTGGGTGACTGACATTATTGGGAGTTCTTCAGCAGCTGATGGCAGAGTGAGGTCGGGAACCTAGGAAGGCCTAGGGATTGCTTCCGTGAGTTTTGTTGCGTTGGGTAGCGAGGGTTTGGTGTATGGATTTGAGAAGGTGACTTAGAGGATTCAAGAGGATTCTTGAGGAAAGTATGGATAGGTGTGGAAGGTAGTATTGGTCCCGTACTACTGAAAGCACAAGATCGATACTCGAATCAGGGAGAATCTTGGAGAATCTAAGCAGCTGGTGGGAAGTGGATTCTTGGGTATGTTTTGATCATTTGCATGTTGTATTTCAGTTTGGTGATGAGCACCCAGGAAGGAGGGTCTGGTTCTGGTTCTGGCTCAGGTGCAGGTATTGAGCCGATTAGGGAGCAGATGCGGGAATTCATCTCATCGGAAATCACCTGCGGTATTCTAGAGCAGACTCCTGTGATCTTTGGTTCAGTTAAGTAGGGGATTCTGGAGATCTTAGATGAGCGCTTGGGTGCGATCCGTGCGGAGGTTATGGATATCATTGGAGCTCGCACTCCATCATTCTGTGAGCGAGAGATCGATTTGGAGCACCTGGGGAAAAGGGGGCCAGCTCAGGTGCATGTAGTGGAGGGTCCCGGGAAGAGACCCAAGACTTTTATCAGTGTTAGAAAGACCAGCAGGGCTGGAGTTAGTACAGCATGTGCGGGAAACTGCCCGATGGAGCTTGTCGTTCCAGGGTTATGGGTTGCTACAAGTGTAGCAGAATTGATCATGTCAGCATGGATTGTCCAGAGGGGGCAAGCCCGTTATGTTTTCTCTGCGACCAAGTGTCCCACAAAAGGGTCATATGTCCGATGAGGAGGAGAGGATCAGTGAGTGCACCTACTTTGGCTATTTTGCAGAGTTCTGCTAGTCGTGAGGGTAGGTCAGGAGCCCCAGCGGAGAGGATCCGATCATTGCAGTGTCAGACAGGGGAGGCCAGTGCTCCAACTGGTGATATTACGGGTATGTTATCCTTTTCTTTTTCAACGGTTGTTATCAGTAATTATGTTGCTTGGAATGTTACATTGGTTTTGGTAAGCGTTATCGTTGGTTTAATTCTCTGTTATTGTTGGGTTATACCTTCGCGTATTGTTTTATGCTTTTGCATGCCGTTAATCATTAGTAGGCTATTGAGGGGTTGTATCGCATGTAGCGGGTTCCAATGTGTTCGGTTGTTATTCTGGTTTTTGGTCGAGATCGGTTCAGGGATATTGTGTGGAAGATTTATGGTCAGGATTCAGCGGGTTAGTTCTCCAGTATCGTCAGGGTTCGGTGATTTTATTAGTTGTTTTGGTAGGAGTGGCAGTTACCTATGGAAGAACTTTTGGGTTCAAACACTACCGTTGCTAGGAGAGGAGCGGTAGCATGAAGATGGTGGTGTCAGTTGCATGAGTTGTTTGGTTATTGGAAATGTCAAGGGAGTTTTATATTCGCTCAGGTTGCAGTCGATTGGGATTCAATGATTCTTTGAGAGTGGGAGTTGGGATGAAGATTCGTCAGTACGAGGAAAGGGTCATGGTTTTTAGTCGCCAGCACAATAACTCAGGGAATTGGTATGGTATCATAGGAGGTGATTCGGATTATCGTACAAACTAAGGTTTCAAGAGTATTCTTCAGGGATTCAGGAGTTCGGCGATCATTGAGTTTGGGTAGCAATGGAACACTAGTATTGATTAGCAATGACTATAGGCGGTTCATGCTATTTAAGGTAGATGGGTCGGAGATCCATTAGAATTAAGAGGTGAGAGAGCTTCTTCGAATCCAAGAGGGGGAGAATCAATCCGGGTTTCCTCGAGTTAGGAATAATGTGGAACTAGGGTAAGTTTCACATCCTAGCCAAGGGGAGAGACGACCCAGGTGGCTGTTCAAATTGAGGTTGTGTAAGTGGGAGTTCAGTAAACTTCCAACCATTGGTCGTCGTCTCCTTTATTATGCATAGCAGGCTTTGATATTCGAAGCGTGACGTGAGCATCTGACTGGATACATGTTTCGGCTCAAGATGCGTGGGTAGTGATGGTTTGGGTGTGGTAAGGCCATTGGTGATAACCATGGTTGGTTGGAAGTGTTGTAAGACTCCGATGGGATCGTAGTAGTCGCCAGTTCGAGGTAGACTACCATTGGAGGTGGTCATGACCATAAAGGGGGAATCAGTTCGTGCCTTGGGCACGCTAGGCAGGATTGTCGAGGAGTATTCTCTGTTTTAGGGTGAGGACTATTGGGGTCCGAGGTGGGTTCGGGCCTGTGTAGCTCTAGTTGAGTGGGACCCATGGGCAAGGCTCGTGCGATTATGGAAATATAGGTGGGACCTGGCAGGGACCGCCAGATCAAAGTTTTGGATTCTAAGTTGCAGGATCAAGGCGGTGGTCAGTGTGTGGCATAGAGGGGGTTTATAGACTGGGTAGCCTTGTTATTTGGACTTTTGGGAACATGGTGGTTGGACCAGGTGCGAGACTGGTAGTCTCAGTGATAGTGGGGACCTTTATATCTCGGCCTAGAGAGTTGTTGACGTAAATCAGAAGGTTTGGAGTGAAATGCAGGTGCATATCCGTGGATATCGGGTCATGAGTTAAGTATTGGGTTTGTTTTGTGTGAGATCTCAAGTTGGGAATCGCGAGTATTTATATGAAAGATTTTCTTTTCAGTGGGATAAGAATTAGGGTACCTATATGCCAAGGGCATCAATCGAAGGGCTCAGCGGTATCGAATGGATTGAGTTTTGATGATGGATCCAGCCATTGTGATGGTGTCTTGGAATGGTTCTATCTGTGAAGGGCATCATGTTAAGTCAAGGTGGTAGTATTGATTGGAACTCGTGTGTGGGGTCGCTTATTATTCGGAGAATATGTTAGGTCACCTGCAGTTTGGGTTAAATAATATCAGAATAAAATATTTGACCCGGTTGCGCAACTCTCGTCTGAGTCTAACCATTGCAGGGATAAGTCTTCTACTCGAAGGATTATTTGATCCTTCTGTCAAGTATAAGTGTTCTGCATCGATAATTGGTATGTGATTCCACTTTCTAGGGGAAACTCAAGTTCTCAAAAGTTGGGTAGTCAGTTATAAGATAAGTGGAACAGATTCAACAATGGTTTAGTATGGGGAGTCAGTCAGGGAGTCAGACCAACTCGAGTCTTCAGATTTCAGATAGATTAGGTGTGGTTATTTTGAGCATTTTTCGCATGATGAAAGGGTTCGTTCGTATTCTGCTTGGAGGGCTCTGTTAGGGATTGCCTCGGTTTCCTTGGGAAGGTTGTGGTATGCTCAGGGCCGTGGCCATGCTACTTAGGTTGTTTTGCGTGCCGGGGATGGCAAGGAATGATTTCGAGGACGAAATTTAATTTAAGTGGGGGAGAGTTGTAACGCCCTGTTCCGAATCGATTCCTAATTCGAGGCTTTCGCCCGAAGATCGGCCATCATAAGGCTTAGGGCCTTTGAAAAGGTGAGATCTAGGCCCATTTGGGTGCGATTGATGTAATTGAGGTGATCCAGGTGTTCGGTTCGTGTTTTGGAGCGTAAGGGTATTTTGGTAAATTGGTAGTTCGGGCTTTTGTAGAAATTGAATTTTTGTTTGGAGGGTTTTAAGGCTGGTATGAGTTGATAGAAGTGTAGGGCTTCTCATTACCTTTTCGTGTATATAAGGATCGTAAAAAACGGACTTATAATGAAGAGTACGCGGGGATCTGTTTGGTGGCTTTAGGGTTCAGTCGGGTACGTGGGGCGTACACAAAGGGTACGCGGGGCTTAATAGTGAAAACAGCAGTACGCTGGGCGTACCGACCAGGATGGTCACGTGTGCTCTTCGGAGTATGTTGGGTGTACTCCAATTAGACCCATACCCTATTTTAGGGTCTTGGGCCCTATTTAAGCTCCTTATCTCATAACCTAACCCTATTATCTTCAGCCTCCATCCCTTTACACCCTATAAATCGACTCTTAGCCCCCATTTGAGTGATTCTTGAGCATCAAAGTGATTTATCTATGTTTTTGGTGCTTGAGGAGGAAGAAGGAACTTCTTGAAGAGCCATTGCTTGACATGGAGCTTTTGGATCCAGGCTTTCTTCACCTAGATCTAACTTCTGGAGGTATAAAGTCTCAACATTGACAATCCTTTCTTGTAGATCTAGCTAGGTGGCATTTTGTATGATTTTGGTCCCTTTGTGGTGGTTCTTATGAGTAGAAGTTACTCCAGAACCTCTAAGCTTCATATTTAACCTTTGTTGGGGTTATGGAGTCATAAAGTTTGGATCTTGATGAGTGTAAACCTTCCATACATGACTTGGTAGTCTTATGGTGAAGCTTGGGACTTGAGGTTTTGATTTGGGTTTCATTAAGTTATGCTAAGTCATAAAGTCACGAACTTTGTGACTTAAGAAGTCCCTTTGAATCAGATCGGGAAGTTTAGACTAAGGTCTTAAGGTATTAAGATGTTTTAAAGACATTTTCGAGTTATTTTGACCCTTGGAGTTCATCTTTGGTGTTGGGCTGCATTAAGCCATGCAAAGGTATAAAGCCTTTGACTTTATAGAACAAGTCACTTATATTTATCTCTTTTGAGCTTTTAGAAGTCTTGGCTTGAGGGATTAAGACGTTTTCTAGGTTGGTTGTGGGCAGGGTTAGTACGCGGGGTGTGTCTCCTTGTACGTGGGGCGTATTGGGTTTCGTGGGCGTACACTTAGTGTACCCACTGAGTATGCGGGGCGTACTCAGTCAAATAAGATTTTGCATTTTGGGCTTTCTTTTGGGCTTGAGTGTTGAGTTATTAGTGGGCCATCTGAGTACAAGTGTTTTGGACTAGGAAGAGTGGTTGGGCTTTAGTGTAAGGCCCATGAATGGGGTTTGGGCCCAATTTGGAAACTTGGGCCATATTTGGGCCTTGTTTGATTAATTGGCCTTTGGGCCTTTTAGATTGTGAGTTTGGGCCTTAGTCTTGGACGAAGCTAGGTTAGGGGTAAAGTAGACTTTTTACCCCAAGTATGGATTTATGGTTATGGATTAGAACGCAATTGCTAATTGGGTGTTGTTTTGACTTTGATAGTTCGGGGATCTGTCAGCCAGCAGCAAGGGATTTTCTATTTTATTCGGTAGTGCGAGGTGAGTCTTCTCACTATATCCATGGGTTGAAGGCACCAATGTCGACTCATTATTTGTTATGTGGAATGCTAATTGTCTTTGTGATGCTTTCATGAAATACCATGGGGTAGCTTGTGACATTCCCAAATTCACGGACATTTTAAAAAATTTATTTATGCTTATTTAAAAATCAGAGTATACTTTTTTGAAGAAGATGTTGCAGAATTTGTTCCCAGAAAACATGATAAATATTTTATCAAAGCATTTCCAAAGAAATGCATTTTGTTTATATTAAAACTTTGGGATACCATCGTCAAAACAGAAACATAAGCGTAAATAGACATTACGTTTATTTACACTAGTGATTTACATCTCCTTTAATCTCTCAATGTAATGTAGCTTCGTATCGATACCTGTAATAGAAATAAACTGAGTGGGTCAGGTTGGGAAATCTGGTGAGTACATAGGGTTTTCAACCCACAATAATAAAGTTATTATGTTTTGTCATCAAACAATTAACCTAATTACCCATCCCCATTATCTTCTTTATTCTTATGGATCTACCCTAAGAATTATCTATTCTTTCATTCATTTATTTCTAAGGATTGTCCTAAGGAATAGGCATGAAGTCCATCACTGCCAGGGTTCATCTAACAGGCACTAAGTCCATAGCCGTCGATGTTACCTGTTAGGCACTAAGTCCGTAGCTGCCAATGTTCATCTATAGGGTACTAAATCCATAGCTACCAATGTTCATTTGTAAGGCAATAAGTCCATAGCTGCCAGGGTTTTTTTTAGAGTACATTTGGTGAACACATCGTTCTCAACACCTACACGTTGCGAGCCTGCTAGTGTTCCACTGAACTGTCTAGAATAGTATGTAGTTATCATTTGTACTCTGCTAGATGACCGGGCCATCTCTTAGGTCAAGGCTTCTCATCATCTTTCACCTCTCATCATCTATAGCATCTTTCATCTCTCATCATTCATCTCATTGTTCATCTCTCATCTCATCTTATCTTTAATCTACCCATCTTTATCCATCATAAATATAGGTATAAAATACGTATACAGTTTAAATCATTAAAAACATGTATAAATATTTCATTCAACATATATATCAGGAACACAAATAATATGCACACATAACATGTAATTTATATTAAATACTTCATATCTATGTGTAAGATGAAAGTAACTATGCACTCACTTGTTAAAGTGAGGATTCCTGACTCGGGCAGCGCTTCGCTTCTAACTATTCTAATTTCCTTCAACGAAACCTAGTATTATTACTGCTAGATTTAGTCTAATATTTATTGTGATTATTTACGAGCAATATTGTATAAGTGTTAAATAATACTTTTCAACCACTATGTACAGACAGGGGCCAGACATGAAACACCGGAGGGCAGGACCATTTTGCCATTAAAGCACTTTTGAAATCCAACAACCCTATGCGACCCTTCAAACCAGATTCACCGTACCGCAATGTCACACCCCAAAACCGGAACGGCGGAAACGTTCAGGGGTGGAGGACGTCATGTACAGTATCACAACAATGCAAAGTAGTAAACAAGCTACAACATCATCCATTGCGTTAATAATATAATTTAATATAGGTGTGTTCTGTCAAGTTTTATAGACACCAAAAATATACATCAAAATAAAAGATGAGTCTTGAACGAGCTCCATCTTCTCAAAAACCTGGCTCCGGTACCTGTCTACTGGGGACCTGAGAATACAAGTTATTTTGAAAGAGTTTATCAGCTTTAAAGCTGGTGAGTTCATAAATATATTAGTGTCTGTATTTGTATAAAAGTGTTTGTAAGTCTGTAATGTATAAGTTTTGTAAAAGTTTGTAATTGTTTGAACTCTCCTAGAAAACCCTATGTTTCCTACTAAAAGTAGCCTTCTACCAAGGCATCTAGTATCTCTGTGTGTGTCTCTTGTAAGAGTGTGTATTTTCCCAAATCTGACTATCATTAACCAAAAATATAGTTTTAAATTATTGTTTATTGTGTGAATATCACAAAGTAAATGTAAAGGGAAAATGAAATAGTACTGTAGTGTTGTATTAAGTAACTACTGCTGTACTAATTACTTTAAACCAATTGTTATTTAAAGTACCATGTGATCGGCCTGTATCCTGCTACCGACTCTATAGAAAAACGACGATGTAAGACGTCGTAAGAAATGACGTTTGGCACCCGTAGACTTACAAGTCCCACTGTAGCGAGCAACAAGGTGTAGGATAGTCAATCCAGTATAGATCTATACACAAACTCATACGCTCTCCACTTAAGGAGATTCTGGGTACAAAACGGGTCATGACAGGTAGTGTCATGCCCCCGTTAAGTGGCTCACATAACTGTAAGTAATGTATCTGTATATGTATATGTATGTGCTAGTTGTATTGTGTGTTCTTTCTCTGTCTAGCATGTATGTTTTGTTTCTCATCACTGTGTATTATGTTTGTTTCTCATCACTATGTATTATGTTTGTTTCTCATCACTATGTATTATGTTTGTTTCTCATCACTATGTATTATGTTTGTTTCTCATCACTATGTATTATCTTTGTTTCTCATCACTATGTATTATGTTTGTTTCTCATCACTATGTATTATGTTTGTTTCTCATCACTATGTATTATGTTTGTTTCTCATCACTATGTATTATGTTTGTTTCTCATCACTGTGTATTATTCATGAATGAACTGACTCATTGTATGTTTCATTGTTCTAGTAATAGTATCTTCCTAAACTATACCTATTATAGTTTACTAGTAATGTTGGTTGTGTATATGAACATGTTTGTATACCTTTGCTGCCCAAAGGCATTGAACTGAATGAAAGAAGTAACCTTTTATATCTATACACATATACATGATATATAACTAGGATTCAAACGACCTTCGGACAAATAACCCGAATACCCTAAGTCCACAACCAAACAAGGAACAAGAAGTAAGGTGAGCTATCAGTCCTAAGTCCTTTCAATCCTACTTATATGATTATATCCATATATATATACACAGAATATAAGTTAAAAGAGTTTAATAAAAGTATTTGATATGTAAAAGAGTTTGTAAAACAGTTGGAAGTAAAACAGTTTGATAACACAGTTTGAAAAGTAAGAAATCCACTTGTTTGGTAATTATTAATCACATGTGATTGATATAATAACTATAATAGTTCAACTTGTATCCCCCCCATAAAAGCATTTAAAAACATTTAAAAGGTTAATTAAGGGGTTTGAACTCACCTGTAGTGAGTGGCTTGGATGAATGGAATGTATAGGATGCTAGGTTTCAAGTGAAGACTTGTACACACACAATGATCCTAGTTTAACATATAATATCACATATATGTATCCAATTAGTCTTTAAACAACTAATTAACAAAGTTAAGACATCCTAGGACATGTAAAACACCTTATTTAAGTGATATAAGTCCTAAGGATTGCATCTAAGTGTTGTAGGACATTGCAATTGAGTTTAGGGTTCAAGGGGACCCTTTATTTGAGTTTACGGTTTTGTGACCATAACTCATTGAGTTTACGGTCGTAAACCCATGAGTTTACGGCCGTAAACTCATGTTTCTTTGACCATTTTGTGTTTTGAAGCCTTAAAGATCACAAGAAGCATTCCTACTTCATGTTTAAGCCTTAGGAAGAGGTTAGGGCACCATTTCACTCCTTTTAGGAGTTTACGGTCCTTTGACCATTTCCCTTTGGGTTTACGGCCATAAACCTAAATGGTTTATGGTCTTTTGATGTTTTCAAGTACTAAGCACATCAAGAAGGGATCTAGGCTAGTTTCCAAGGCTTAGAAGGAACTAGGGCACACTTTGGCACCCTTTTTGGGGTTTACGGTCCAAGAACATCTTGGACCGTAAACACCTTTGATCCTTGGTTTCTTGGGTGTTTTCTTGATGTTTAGAAGTGTAACAAGCTCTATAATACTCTAGGATAGAAGTACTTACTAGGTTGAAGCTTGAAAAGGTGCTAAAAGTCCAAGAACACTAGTGTGTGTTCTTGGTGTTCTTGGTGAAACTTGAAGATCTACACTTTTGGAATGATTTCACGGATGGAATCATGTTAGATCACTAGCTTAAGCAAGATATCAAATTTTTAGGGCTAGAAACACTTACAATGTTGAAGATCAAGAAGAAAAGTCGATGATACTTGAGAGAGAATTGAGTTTTGGATCTTGAAATTGTGAAAAGTGATAAATAATGACTAAGTGTCATATTTATACCCTCTTTTAGGGTTTACGGCTGTAAACACCTTTGCTTAGGCCGTAAACTCCAAAATCTTGGAGTTTTGGTACATTATTGTTGCACAATAAACCCTAGGGCATCCTCTCTCCTGTTATCTCCTGGAGTACTAATCTTAAAATACTCAAACTTATTCCAAAAAGCTTGAAAATCAGCAGAAACAGTTTTGAGTCCTATTGAAGTGAATGATTGTTCAGAATAGAAATTTCGGGTTGTCACATCATCCCCCCGTTAGAAGGAATTTCGTCCCTAAATTAGAATTTAAGCAAATAAGTAGTTACAAATAACTAAGTAAAAAGACGAGGATATTTCAGTTTCATCTGATCCTCTCGCTCCCAAGTGAATTCAGGTCCTCGCCTGGCGTTCCAGCGAACCTTCACTATCGGGATACGGCTTTGTTTCAATTGCTTGACCTCCCGGTCCATGATCTCTAGGGGTTCTTCCACGAAGTTGAGGCTCTCGTTGATCTCGATCTCGTCGAGTGGGATTACAAGAGTGTCGTCAGACAGACACTTTTTCAAGTTCGACACGTGGAAAGTAGAATGTATGTTACTGAATTCGCGCGGTAAGTTAAGTTTGTAAGCTACAGGGTCGATTTTTGCGAGACTCTCGAAAGGCCCTATGTACCTTGGATTTAGCTTTCCACGCTTTCCGAAGCGTATCAAGCCCTTCCAGGGTGAGACCTTCAATAGAACACGGTCACCCACTTGGAATTCCAACGATTTCCTTCGTTTATCAGCGTAGCTTTTCTGTCGGTCTCTAGAGGCTTTCAATCGTTCATGAATCTGAACGATCTTCTCTGTCGTTTCCCGAATGATCTCCGGACCTGTAAGAGTGCTGTCAGGAACTCGTCCTTTAGCTAACTGGGTATCACCCACCTCAGCTTAGCATAGAGGGGATCTGCACTTTCGGCCATAGAGGGCCTCGAACGGAGCAGCCTTTATGCTTGTGTGATAACTGTTGTTGTAGGAAAATTCTACAAGGGGTAAATGAGTATCCCATGCTTTCCCAAAGTCGATCACACAGGCTCGCAACATATCTTCCAAGGTTTGGATAGTCCTCTCACTTTGCCCGTCTGTATGTGGATGGTAGGCTGTACTCATGTCCAGCCTAGTTCCTAGGGAACTTTGTAATGACTGCCAGAACCTCGAAGTGAATCTACTATCTCTGTCCGACATAATGGATATGGGAACATTGTGCAGTCGTACAATCTCCCTAATGTAAGTTCTTGTAAGCTTCTCCATCTTGTCTGTTTCCTTGATAGGCAGGAAGTGTGCGGACTTGGTCAACCTATCGACGATAACCCATATGGTATCAAGTCCACCCGTTGTCTTGGGTAACTTGGTTATGAAGTCAATAGTAATCCGCTCCCACTTCCATTCCGGTAGCTCTGGCTGTTGTAGAAGACCTGAGGGTTTATGGTATTCGACCTTGACCTTTGCGGAAGTAAGGCATTTACTTACGAAGGTAGCAATCTCTGCTTTCATGTTAGGCCACCAGTATAACTTTTTAAGATCCAAATACATCTTATCTGAACCTGGGTGGACGGAGTAACGGGTGTTGTGCGCCTCGTTCATGACCATGTCTCTGAAACCTCCAAGTTTCAGGGTCCAGATCTGATCCATGAAATAATAAGCTCTGCCACCCTTAACCTCGAAGTTCTTATCCATCCCTCTCAAGGATTCACCCGCCACAGCCACATTTTCAGGTTTCAAAGCTTCGAGCTGAGCCTCCTTAATATGTGTGGTCAAGTGCGAATGGATAGTCATAGTCAATGATTTGACTCTACGACCAGAATATTCTTTCTGACTTTGGGCGTCAGCTAGTACGTTGGCTTTCCCGGGATGATAACGAATTTCGCATTTGTAATCACAGAGTAGCTCGACCCACCGTCGTTGTCTCATGTTGAGCTCCTTCTGGTCGAATATGTGTTGTAGGCTTTTGTGGTCTGTAAAGATTGTGCTCTTTGTACCGTACAGGTAGTGTCTCCAGATCTTCAGAGCAAACACAACTGCTCCTAGCTCAAGATCGTGGGTAGTGTAGTTGACCTCATGTGTCTTTAGCTGTCTTGAGGCATAGGCGATGACCTTACCTCGCTGCATCAGAACACATCCGAGTCCTTGATTTGACGCATCGCAATAGACAACGGAGTCTTCTATCCCTTCGGGGAGGGATAGTATTGGTGCGGTGCACAAAGCTCACTTGAGCGTTTGGAACGCTCTCTCCTGCCAGTCAAAGGCCACGCCTTTCTGGGTCAGTGTCGTAAGAGGTTTCGCAATGCGGGAGAAGTTCTGAATGAACCTGCGATAGTAGCCAGCGAGACCTAGAAATTGACGAATTTGTGTAGGCGTCTTCGGTGCTGACCAGTTCTCAATGGCTTTAATTTTGGAAGGGTCCACGTGTATTCCATCTTCGCTAACCACGTGCCCTAAGAATTCGACTCGTCGGATCCAAAATTCGCATTTCGAGAACTTCGCATAGAGCTTCTCCGAACGAAGGGTTTCTAAGACTAGTCGCAGATGTTGACTATGCTCCTCCTCACTACGAGAGTAGAGAAGTATGTCATCGATGAATACGATGACGAACTGATCCAACTAAGGATGACACACCCTATTCATTAAGTCCATGAATACAGCAGGTGCGTTTGTTAATCCGAACGGCATCACTACGAATTCGTAGTGTCCATAACGAGTTCGGAAGGCTGTCTTCGGAACATCCTACCCTAGCACTCGTAGTTGGTGATATCCGGACCTTAAGTCGATTTTTGAAAAGAAGTTCGCCCCTTGAAGTTGATCGAATAAATCGTCAATCTGAGGCAAAGGATAACGATTTTTGATGATCAGTTTGTTGAGCTCCCTGTAGTCGATGCACATACGAAACGATCCGTCTTTCTTCTTGACGAACAAGACTGGAGCTCCCCAGGGTGAGAAGCTTGGTCTTATAAAGCCCTTGCCGAGCAGTTCGTTAAGTTGACAGGACAGTTCTTGCATCTCTGCATGTGCTAGACGATAGGGCGATTTGGCTACGGGGGTAGCCCCTGGAACTAAGTCGATTCTGAACTCGACTTGACGTTGCGGAGGTAATCCTGGGAGTTCTTCTGGAAATATGTCGGGAAAGTCGCGTACTACTGGAATGTTCTAAATGTCTTTCATTTCTTGACTCACATCGACCACATGAGCAAGGAATGCGCGACATTCCTTTCGCAAGAATTTCTGAGCTTGAATGCTGGAGATGATACGAAGGTTCGTGCCGTGTTTGTCGCCATATACTACTAGAGTTTCCCAGACGACAGATTAAGGCGTACAACCTTTTCATAACACATGATATCGGCAGGATGAAGACTCAACCAATCCATGCCGATAATGACGTCGAAACTTTTAATAGAAACCGACATGAGGTCGATCGAAAATGAATGGCTATCTAGTGTTAGGTTACACCCTATGAATATACTGCTAGTGCTTTCTATCTTTCCATTAGCCATTTCTACAGTGAACGGCTCTTTAAGTACTCGTGATTTTTGCTTAAGTAAATGAGCAAGTTTTTGATTCACGAAACTCCTCTCCGCTCCACTATCAAACAGAATGCATGAATAAGAGTTATCGAGGAGAAACGTACCAGTGACCACTGTGGGGTCGACAACTGCTTCCTCGTGGCCTATGGCCAGAACTCTTGCCATTCCACCGGCATTCCCTGCCTTCGGGCAGTTCCTTTTGTAGTGGCCTACCTCGCCACAACCGTAGCAAGCTTGGCCCACTCCTGTGCCGGGGACTTGGTTGATTGGCCTAGCCGGAGCTTTGCAGAAACGGGCAGTGTGCCCCTTCCTGTTGCAGTTCAAACACTGCATTTCCTGGCAGGCACCGATGTGGTGGAAGTTGCATTTGTTGCACTTAGGCAAACATCCGGCGTACTGCTTTACCGGAGCAGCAGCGGCAGGTGCTATCGCAGCATGAACTGCCACAACCTGCTGCTTTTTGGCAGCCTTTGTCTTTCTCTTGTCATCCCAAAATTTCCGCTTGGAATCAGCAGTTCTGGCGGGTTCTGAGATGGCCAGGGTTGTTGTTGTGGCCAGGGTACGAAGCCCATGGTCTATGAGCCGCTGTGCCAATCGCTTGGCACTATCAAATGTAGTGGGGTTTGAAGCCAAAACATTTCCCTTGAATGGAGGCACCAGCCCCCATATGTATCTTTCAATCTTCTTCCCCTCAGTATGAACCATTTGGGACAGAGGGCCACCAGTTCACAGAACCTGGCGGTGTAGGAGACTATGTTGGAGCCCTTCATGGTTAGGCTCCACAGTTCTTCCTCTAGCTTTTGGATTTCGCCCCTCGGGCAGTACTCCTCAACCATTAGCTCCCTCAGAGCTTCCCAGTCCACAACATTTGCCACTATAAGGGATAGTGACTTGACATGGCTATTCCACCATGTTAGGGCTTTTTCCTCGAAGGTGCAAGCAGCAAACTTGACCTTGCTCCCTTCTGGACAGGAGCAGATTTCGAAAACCGATTCGGTCTTCTCGAACCATTGCGAGAGGGCAATGACTCCGCCAGTCCCTTTGAAGGACAATGGTTTGCAGTTTGTGAAGTCCTTGTAGGAGCACTCTCTAGAGCGCACAGGGATTTCACCATGAGTGGATAGGACAGGGGTTCCTCCTCCAGTGGAACCAGAAGAATGATATTGTGCCATGGCTGTAGCCACAGCCGCAGCTACAACAACATTTAGAGCTGTCGCATCGAATTGAGGAGCAGGTGGTGTTGGTGTAGGAGGATCGCGTCTTGTCGATCGACGTGGAGGCATCTTTCAACTATAAGTTTACAAAGACGAAGATATTGATAGGAATTTAAAGGGGAAATTGATGAAAATGACTCATGGACTAACTCTCCATAGCCCAACAGCACAATTGAATAGCACGATTGAATAGTATGATTGAATGAAGATCTAGTACTAACAGATGATAGCATTTGGATATTGATTTCCATAAGATTAGATATCTGTCAATAATACTGGAATTATAGATGTAATGAGTTCGGGAAAAATGACCTAGAAGTAGGTCTTACATCAACCAAGATGGAAAATTTTGACAGACTACTACCTAATCAAGACCTAACGGGTCTAAGATTTACAAAGATAGGAAATTAGACTAGAGGTTTTAAACTAACTAGGTTACATCCAAAAGAGAAGTCGATGAGACTCTAACGGCGACGAGAACTACTAGAGTGAGTTCTTGAATCCGACAGTAGACGTTCTACGTCCCTCATACGCCTTTCAGACCTTGCCTGCTGAGCTTGAAGTTCCCTGACTTCAGCTTGGTTTTCAGCAAGTTCCCTCTATAGAACTGCATTGCAGACCTGAGTCCTTTCATGAGCAGACTCTAGTTGGCGAATGCGGACAGTGTTAATGCCAGAGTTGGCGTCAATCTGCACAACTCGGTCGATAGTTGCTCGACCTTGCTCAATGTTCCGAGCAATCCTACAGACCATTATGGGTAGGACCCTGTCAGCTGAACCTCCCTCGGTGAGGTTGTAGAAGCTTCTGTCTCCATTGTAGGGTATGGGTTGACCCTGTTCCTGACTCCATCTATTCAAGTTTGTGGCCCACAGAGGAGTGGGTCCTTGAAATGCTGGACGAGGGTTCATGTTTGGGTCTTTAGCAGCTGGGGGTAGGTTGTTGACTTTAGGCTCTGAGTCAGAACCACCAGAAAAGCCTTCAGCTTCATGATCATCCAAAGGGATTGGGTGATCATCTTCTAGCTCTTCTCCCAGCCATCCTGCATTGCCGTTGTTGGGGTAGTACGAGTCTTCGGGGATATGGAATCCAGCCATGAAATCTACGCGAGAAAAGGGATAAAGAAATAACTAAATAGACGAACTAATTAGATAATTGTAAGATGATCTTTATCAGTTACATCAACATTCGTGTAGTGCATACCAGTCATATGTAACCAAGACAGGATAGACCTTCGAATAAGCGACCCTAACTCTAAGCCCACAACCAAACAAGGAACATGAAGTAAAGCAAAGATCACAGATTCTAAGTCTTTGATATCCTAGACACATATAAACTTAGTGTATCCACTCCGCAACTATTGACGTACTTAATAAAGACCTTTAGTTCTCAGATAGGTAATTAATAGCAACACAAAATACTCCTATAGTATTTTAAGTTTATGTTCTGATTTACTGTTCTCGTTGTAGTAGTGTTGGTAAGTTTTTAGACTTGTTGCAACCTCACAACCACACTTAGGCACATGGTAATCACTCCTCCGATAATGTAGTTGATCAGGCTACATCTTCCCAGGGTTGACCATATGTCTCTAAGTCTACTTGTGCTGCCCAACAATCGTAATACTTTTGTTCTGTCCTAGTGACACTGATTTTAGTATGAATGCATGTATGTATACTTGGTTAAATATTTTATTATTTAAAAGTATAAACTCTTTATCAGAGTATTTTAATCCCGCTGTGTTTATAGTTCGTATATGTTTTATGGGTAAATACACTCGATTCACTATAAACAATGCTCTGATACCAATCTGTCACACCCCAAAACCGGAACGGCGGAAACGTTCAGGGGTGGAGGACGTCATGTACAGTATCACAACAATGCAAAGTAGTAAACAAGCAACAACATCATCCATTGCATTAATAATATAATTTAATACATGTGTTTTCTGTCAAGTTTTATAGACACCAAAAATATACATCAAAATAAAAGATGAGTCTTGAACGAGCTCCATCTTCTCAAAAAACTTGGCTCCGGTACCTGTCTACTGGCGACCTGAGAATACAAGTTATTTTGAAAGAGTTTATCAGCTTTAAAGCTGGTGAGTTCATAAGTATATTAGTGTCTGTATTTGTATGAAAGTGTTTGTAAGTCTGTAATGTATAAGTTTTGTAAAAGTTTGTAATTGGTTGAACTCTGCTAGAAAACCCTATGTTTCCTACTAAAAGTAGCCTTCTACCAAGGCATCTAGTATCTGTGTGTGTGTCTCTTTGTAAGAGTGTGTATTTTCCCAAATCTGACTATCATTAACCAAAAATATAGTTTTTACGTTATTGTTTATTGTGTGAATATCACAAAGTAAATGTAAAGGGAAAATGAAATAGTACTGTAGTGTTGTATTAAGTAACTATTGTTGTACTAATTACTTTAAACCAATTGTTATTTAAAGTTCCATGTGATCGGCCTGTATCCTGCTACCGACTCTATAGAAAAACGACGATGTAAGACGTCGTAAGAAATGACGTTTGGCACCCGTAGACTTGCAAGTCCCACTGTAGCGAGCACCAAGGTGTAGGATAGTCAATCCAGAATAGATCTATACACAAACTCATACGCTCTCCACTTAAGGAGATT
Source organism: Lactuca virosa (assembly GCF_052849685.1). NCBI lineage: Eukaryota > Viridiplantae > Streptophyta > Magnoliopsida > Asterales > Asteraceae > Lactuca > Lactuca virosa. Next base: position 165,383,077 of record NC_136429.1, on the reverse strand, counting down.
CTGGATACAAAACAGGTCATGACAAGTTGTGCCATGCCCCCGTTAAGTGGCTCACATAACTGTAAGTAATGTATATGTATATGTATATGTATGTGCTAGCTGTATTGTGTGTTCTTTCTCAGTCTAGCCTGTATGTTTTGTTTCTTATCACTGTGTATTATGTTTGTTTCTCATCACTATGTATTGTGTTTGTTTCTCATCACTATGTATTATGTTTGTTTCTCATCACTATGTATTATGTTTGTTTCTCATCACTATGTATTATGTTTGTTTCTCATCACTATGTATTATGTTTGTTTCTCATCACTATGCATTATGTTTGTTTCTCATCACTATGTATTATGTTTGTTTCTCATCACTATGTATTACTCATGAATGAACTGACTCATTCTATGTTTCATTGTTCTAGTAATAGTATCTTCCTAAACTATACCTATTATAGTTTACTAGTAATGTTGTTTGTGTATATGAACATGTTTGTATACCTTTGCTACCCAAAGGCATTGAACTGAATGAAAGAAGTAACCTTTTATATCTATACACATATACATGATATATAACTAGGATTCAAACGACCTTCGGATAAATAACCCGAATACCCTAAGTCCACAACTAAACAAGTAACAGGAAGTAAGGTGAGCTATCAGTCCTAAGTATTTGATATGTAAAAGAGTTTGTAAAACAGTTTGAAGTAAAACAGTTTGATAACACAGTTTGAAAAGTAAGAAATCCACTTGTTTGGTAGTTATTAATCACATGTGATTGATATAATAACTATAATAGTTCAACTTGTATCCCCCAATAAAAGCATTTAAAAAAATTTAAAGGGTTAATTAAGGGGTATGAACTCACCTGTAGTGAGTGGTTTGGATGAACGGAATGTATAGGATGTTAGGTGTCAACTGAAGACTTGTACACACACAATGATCCTAGTTTAACATATAATATCACATATATGTATCCAATTAGTCTTTAAACAACTAATTAACAAAGTTAAGACATCCTAGGACATGTAAAACACCTTATTTAAGTGCTATAAGTCCTAGAGATTGCATCTAAGTGTTGTAGGACATTGCTATTGAGTTTAGGGTTCAAGGGGACCCTTTATTTGAGTTTACGGTTTTGTGACCATAACTCATTGAGTTTACGGTCATAAACCCATGAGTTTACGGCCGTAAACTCATGTTTCTTTGACCATTTTGTGTTTTGAAGCCTTAAAGATCACAAGAAGCATTCCTACTTCATGTTTAAGCCTTAAGAAGAGATTAGGGCACCATTTCACTCCTTTTAGGAGTTTACAGTCCTTGGACCATTTCCCTTTGGGTTTACGGCCGTAAACCCAAATGGTTTATGGTCTTTTGATGTTTTCAAGTACTAAGCATATCAAGGAAGGGATCTAGGCTAGTTTCCAAGGCTTAGAAGGGACTAGGGCACACTTTGGCACCCTTTTTGGGGTTTACGGTCCAAGAACATCTTGGACCGTAAACACCTTTGATCCTTGGTTTCTTGGGTGTTTTCTTGATGTTTAGAAGTGTAAAAAGCTCTATAATACTCTAGGATAGAAGTACTTACTAGGTAGAAGCTTGAAAAGGTGCTAAAAGTCCAAGAACACTAGTGTGTGTTCTTGGTGAAACTTGAAGATCTACACTTTTGGAATGATTTCACGGATGGAATCATGTTAGATCACTAGATTAAGTAAGATATAACCTTTTTAGGGCTAGAAACACTTACAATGTTGAAGATCAAGAAGAAAAGTCGATGATACTTGAGAGAGAATTGAGTTTTGGATCTTGAAATTGTGAAAAGTGATAAATAATGAGTAAGTGTCATATTTATACCCTCTTTTAGGGTTTACGGCCGTAACACCTTTGTTTAGGCTGTAAACTACAAACTCTTGGAGTCTTGGGACATTATTGTTGTACAATAAACCCTAGGGCATCCTCTCTCCTGTTATCTCCTGGAGTACTAATCTTAAAATACTCAAACTTATTCCAAAAAGCTTGAAAATTAGCAGAAACAGTTTTGACTCCTATTGAAGTCAATGGTTGTACAGAATACAAATTTCGGGTTGTCACATGCAAGTAGTTAAAAGATATTACAATAACACTTTGTATATTATATTTTATAATATATTTATTGTTTATAAGTTCATATTAACGATATTGAACTTAAACATAAGCTATACGTAAAGTAGGGTAAGCATATCACTTCCGAGCCAAAAGCTCTCTTTCTCGGAGCCTTCTAGCGCTCTGGGACTTTCCTCTAGCACTTGGGAATTACTAGGGATTGGGAGGGGTTTAGAGAAGTAATTGAAAGAGAAAGAATGGAAGAGGTGTGAATGAAATGGAAGCTTTATGCCTCTATTTATAGGCTGTGAAATGGCCCAACTCGCCGAGTTGGAGCCCTCAACTCGTCGAGTTGAGTGCCAAGTGTCACCATCTGGTGGCAAGGCACGAGGAGGAGGCAATGGCAGGATTGTGCCACGTCACCCCTTTCGCAGCAGCACCCTTCCGACTTCTAAATTTTGTAACTTTCACATACGAGCTCCATTTTTGACATTATTTATATCCACGCGTTGTTATTAACAAGATCTACAAGTCTCCTTTTAACTCTATCGGCTAATTCTCGACCGATACTAAATACACTGTTTAACGACCATGTAAAATTCATACGGACTCCGTTTTCAACTGTCTTTTTATCGTTGAGCTCCTATTAATGAGATCTTCAATTCTCATTTAGGTTGTGTCGGCTAATAATCGATCGATCTAAAATTCGAATTCCGGGTTGTGCACTTCTACGGTAAACCTTAGAAAAATCATAACAACCTCATAAAAAGTCAGATTAGGAGATTCTTTTTATGCACGCTCTCGGTTTAACGTATACTACGAATTTCGTTTAGATTGCTAATTCTAAAAAGTATTTTATCGCAAACTCACTTTTTACGATTCCTGGTGTCGTGCCGGTTTTACCGTAAAACTTCGACGGGTCATAACTTCTTCGTTATAACTCGGATTTCATTGTTCTTTATATGTACGGAACCCTTTGTGAAATCTACAATAACTTGGTTAAGATTATCCCTTCTAAATAATATTCCATAAAAAAGTCATTTTTGACGCTCATTGTCTCTAAATTGACTAGCCCGAATCTGAGGGAGTTACAATTATCTCCCCCTTAGGATGATTACGTCTCGGAATCATCAACAAAATAGGGCTTCTATAATGACTCCATACATTATCTTTTCATCCTAGGTAAATACCGTAACTCTTATGTCTTCTCTAACGAGTTTCTAACTCTTGGACTTCTTGACTGTTGGCGGTGCTCAATCTTGCACTAGCTCTTCATACTATGCTGGACTTTCAATTGTAACCTTCGAGTTAAAAACTCAATCCTTATTGGAGACTCCTGCTCCTTATGAAACAGACTTAGCTTAAGATAAGTTATTTACTTTGATTATCGTAACAGACCGATGGGTTATGTTCTAATGACCTCTCATCGTATTATGCAATGCTTAGACTCAGGTCTTTTTAGTAAGATTCTAGAATGGAATATACCTTCCTTCATGTTCCAATGTGATATAATCACATTCTAGCATGTAGCACTTCTAGCTTCAACCTTCTTTAGTTTAACGGTGATCGTGATACTTTTATTGATCGCTTCAATTATCGTACACTTCAATCTTCTTGCTTAAGTCGGATGTTACGTCGATCTTGGTTCTCTGAACCATGTAACATACCCGTCTTAGTCGGACTCGATTTGATATGATTACTAGGGTCGGAATAACAATTATCTTCCTAGTCATTACCGAAACGATGGTAACGATAGACACGAACAAAACAGAATCAGTTACTAGTACCTTGGTAACCTTGTGACTATCCCTGATCCAAGTGCGAGCCCTGTGCTTTCAGTAGTATATGTCACACCCCCAAACCGAAACGACGGAAACGTTCGGGTGTGGAGGACGTCATGTGTATTATCACAACAATTACGTCATAGTAACCAAAGTAAACACAACCATTACATTGAATATATAAAATGTATTTACATCTGTTTGATTCATATTCATATACATCAAAAGTAGCAAAATATAAAGACGTGACTCTAAAGGCTCCGTCTTCTCAAAAGCTGTGGGAGTACCTGTCTACTGATTTCCTGAGAATACAAGTTATTTTGAAAGAGTAAATCAGCATTTAAGCCGGTGAGTTCATAAGCATTTAGATTTTAGAAAAACAGGTTCTGAGTTCGTTGCCAAGTGTGTTATGTTTCTTCAGAAAACCTTATAATTATTGATATAATGAAAGTTAAGATAAGTATGATAATACCAGTTTCTTCTATAATCTCTTAACTCATACCAGCTACGTGTAAACCAATATCGAACAGATAGTTAATTGTATGGATCTGCCCTACACCCACAACCAAACAAGGAACAGGAGATGGAGCGGAAACCACACATTCCACAGTCTATTGGATATTCTTCATACGTGACCCGGATGTTTAAACAAATGGATTATAGAATTAAAATTGAATATTCGATGGTTGAATGATAGTCTGATTATTTGTAAAAATATTGATGTTTGTCTGGGAAAATCCTATATTTTCCCCCTGAATGTATGTTGTCGCTTTAATTGTTCCAATACTGAAAAATACAAGTATTTTCCATACTTATATTATTAAAGCATTGTTCATGAAAAGTATATTACTACGTAGATATATCGTTGCTATCTACTTGCAAGTTTTATGACCATTCTAACTGATACGACGTGAATCACATGCAAATATCTTATATGACTTTGTCACCCGTAGACCTGCCGGTCTTACTGTAGCTAATACCAAGGTGAGGGATTGTCAGTCCCGTATAGATATGTACACGAACTCGCGCTCTCCCTCAAGGACACTCTGGTTCATAAGGGTAGTCTTCCACTAGTACATCTAATTGTACCCAAATACGTGTCTCTCAAACTAGATAAACGACTTTACAATTAATAATTCGAAAAACCCTTATTATAAATACCAGATAACTTTAGAAAAAAATACGTTCGTTTCCCTAAACTATATTCTTATAATAGTTTATATGCTTGTATATGGAAAACCGTGTATTGAATTCCCAAACTATACCTATTATAGTTTGCATGTCTGTTATGTATTGATCTGAAAAGCTATGTAATTATGCTTGTAAGTTGAAAACGTCCCTTATGCTCATCATGTTAAAAAAAGGTATAAAATATCTATAAATATTTTATAAAGATGTGGAAAAGGTAAGGTTGTATCAATTGCATCAGTTTTAATTGTGTTGAAGTCCTTTTTGTATAAATTCACAAAATCATTTGTGTTTGGCTTGTATTCTCCCCCTGAAAACATTAAAATCATAAAAGCATAGGGGTATGAACTCACTTGATTGTGAGTGACTTGGATGAATGACAAAGATAGGATGTTTGGTATGCTAAGTGAAGTCCCGAGCACAATAAGGTCCTATTAAGCACATATTAACCTGTATAGGCCTACAATTACTGTCTATAACAGCTAACAAGCATAGGAAACAACCTTTGGATGTAGGAAACACTTATAATGAAGTGTTAGAACCCAAAATGAGGGACATAAAGGAGTTCACGACCAACCACTATGGGTTCACGGCCTAAGATGTGTTCGCGGCCCATGAACACATAAAGGGTTCACGGCCCACACATGAACATTTGAAGGGTTTACGAACCACACATGAAGAGTTCACGGCCCTATGAAGGGTTCACGGCTGTGAACTCTTGAAGATCATAAATATGGTGATGAAAGTGATGAGTCAATGGTTGAAATTGAAGCACTTCACGTGAATAAGATGAATAACAAGAGAAAGGGATGAATCACTTATGTTTGGGGGGTGAAATGAGAGCTTTTGTTGGATGATACTTGAGAGAACTTCATGAGTTTGTATATATGGAGAGGGGTTCACGATAAAACATAGGTTCACGGCCGTGAACCTAGTTCGTGGCCGTGAATACCCTTTGATGTGTTTTTTGGTTCGATTGCATTCCTCTAATCCCAAGCTAACACTTCTCAACATCCAATCCTTAAGTGTACTAGGCCTAGAGACTCTCAAACTGACCCTAATCATAGAAAAGCGATAGCAGAAACAAGTCTGACTTTTTGTTGATCGAATTGACTTACAGATAGAGATTTCGGGTTGTCACATCATCCCCCCGATAAAGGGAATTTCGTCCCGAAATTCTAACATAGACTGCAAAACATGGACTAGGAAAAAGACGTGGGTACTTCTGTTACAATGAATCTTCTTGCTCCCAAGTGAACTCAGGTCCCTTGGCATTCCAGCGGAGCTTCACCATCGGTATGCGACTTTGTTTCGTTCGCTTGACTTCCCAGTCCATGATTTCGACTGGTTCTTCCATCCAATCGAGGTTCTCGTTGATCTTGATCTCATCAAGGGGGATCACAAGGGTTTCTTCGGATAGACACTTTTTAAGGTTCGACACGTGGAAGGTAGGATGAATGTTGCTAAGCTCTTGGGGTAAACGAAGTTTTGTAAGCTACGGGGCCAATCCTAGCAAGGATCTCGAATGGTTCTATGTATTTTGGATTCAACTTCCCACGCTTTCGAAAGCGTATCATGCCTTTCCAGGGTGAGACCTTCAATAGAACACAGTCACCAACCTGGAACTCCAAAGGTCTTCGTCTCTTATCGGTGTAGCTCTTTTGTCTATCTCTTGCAGCTTTTAATCGATATCGAATTGTACGATCTTTTCTGTGGGTTCACGGATGACTTCTGGGTCAGTGAGAGAGCTATCAGGGACTTGGCCTCTAGCTAGCTACGTGTCATCCACCTCAACCTAGAACAGAGAGGATCTGCACTTACGGCCATAGAGAGCTTCAAATGGTGCAGCCTTGATACTGGTATGATACATGTTGTTGTAGGAGAACTCGACCAATGGCAAATGGGTGTCCCACTACTTGCCAAAGTCTATAACACATGCTCTTAACAAGTCTTCCAAGGTCTGAATGGTCCTCTCACTCTGTCCATTGGTTTGGGGATGGTAAGCTGTGCTCATATCCAACTTAGTTCGAAGAGCCTTCTACAGTGACTGCCAAAATCTCAAGGTGAATCTGCTATCCCGATCGGAGATAATGGACACAGGCACACTATGTAGATGTACTATCTCTGGAATATAGATTCGTGTTAGTCTCTATGCTTGAACTTGACCTGTCGGGCGAGTGGTGGTTCTGGAAGATCTGTTAGATATACGTCGGTAAGGTTTCAGAAGTCATAGTACTCTTCTCATGAGTACTTCGGGGTTTAGAATACAAAAGGAAATTATGAGGTTTGGGTTGGATTATCCTTATGAGTGACGTGGGTTTCGTTCATCAGTCGGTTAAGGCGGTGGGTTTTTGTGACATCCCCTAATTTCTCGGCCAGAAAAGACCGATTTAGTTTATGCTTTTTAAAATAAAATCAGAGATTCTTTTTAAAAGATGTTGCGGAATTGGTCCCCAAAAACAAAACATGATAAAAGTTTGTCAAAACCTTTCTTTAATAAATATATAATTTCCTTTTATATTAAAACCTCAGGATGTCATGTTCCGATACAGATCAAAAGCATAAACAAGACATTATAAGCCTTACAACAGTTATTTATAACTACTGGCCTATAATCCATAAATCACTCATCATCATCATCCAAATATACTCGGGGTCCACTACCTGTAATCATAAAAACCTGAGTAGGTCAGGCTTGGAAGCCTGGTGAGCATATAGGGTTTTCAACCCACAATAAATAAATTTATTGTACTTAAACATCAATCAATCAACCAAATTACCCCAACCCTATTATCTTATTAATTTCTTAAGGGTTTACCCTAAGATTCAACTATCACTCCTTCCTAAGGATTCATCCTAAGGAATAGGCACAAGGTCACACCATCACCAGGGTTTATACAACAGGGGCTAAATTCATAGCTCTTATTTATTGACAGTATTCACCCCTGTCATACATGTCAATGGGTTTTTAGAGTACTCCAAATGAACATATAGTTCATTACACCTACAGGTTGCGGGCCTGCTAGTGTTCCACAGACCATCTAGAATAGTCAATGGTTGTCATCCCTACTCTGCTGAAAGACGGGGGTCACCGTTTGGGTAAGGGCTTATCTCGTATTTCACCTCTCACCCTCAACTTATGATCTCCTTTTACCACTCACCCTCAACTTATGATCAATATTACTGATCATCTCCTTTATCCAACTCACCTTTCATCACACACCCATTATTTCATCTACCCATGTTTTACCCAACATTTTTGTAGATAAAAGTACATATACAGTTTAAATTATTAAAAAACATGTATAAATCACACCTTCAACATCCAACTCAAATAAACAAACAATAAATATTCACACAACACGTATTTTATATAAAATACTTCATATTTATGTGTAAGGTGAAAGTAACTACACACTCACCTAATTTAATGAAAATCGGGCAGCAATTCGTTTCCTAAAACGATCGTTTCTAATAAAACTGGGAGTTTTATTGAGAAACCGGGCTCTGCGAGGGTCGGGCTTCGAAACCGAAAAGATAAATATTTCGGGCTTCTCGGGCACTTCGTGGCGTATTCCGGGGTTATAATCGATATCGGGGTTCGAGGGACATTAAAATGAAAGAAATATGGAAAGAGGGGCTAAAAGTGGCAATTTTCCGAAATATATTCCGGAGGTTTCGCACCCTCCTATTTATAGGGTGGAGCTTCTGATCGGACGGCTGAGAATCCTCCAGGTGGCGAAGATCTGAAGGCTCGCAGGGAGGGCTCGCACATGGGCTGCGCGTGCGAAGTGGCTGCTGGCAGTTTCTTACTGGACCGAGGTCTAGGGTCTGAAGTAGGGCATCCGTGGCTTCATGCGAGGGGTCGGTCACGTGCAAGAGAGTATGTGTCGCACCGCTATTGGACCGCTTCGGATAAGGTCAGGAGCTCGGATGACTCAGCAGCTCGGACACATGGCTCGCCTGACTCACCCATTTCGGACACGTGGCACGTTCTAAGCGAGGGTGACGTGGCAAAAACGTGACTATGCGAATTTTCTTGATTTTTGTACAAAAACTTCTAAAATCCATAACTTTCGCATACGAGCTCCGTTTTTGACGTTCTTTATATGCACGCGTAGGTAAAATTACGCTCTACAACTTCCGTTTAGACTTCATCGGCTAATTTTGACTTTAATTTTTATATTATTATTTTTAACAGACCGGGACAGGAAATCCGTTAGAAATTCATAACTTCTTCATCTGACGTCCGTTTTCGTCAGACTTTTTACTGTTGTGCTAATATTTACGAGACCTTCGATTCTCGTTTTGGTCGTGTCGTTACACCTTCTTAGTCTTACGGTCAACGATTGCCTCAGGTTCTCCAATTAACCTCTTGCTCTCATCCAACCTTAATTCAGAAATGAGAATTATGTCGGGCACACCTCCCGTGAACTTCCTCAAATAACACACATGAAAGGTATTGTTAATACCCTCTAGTTCTTCCGGTAATTTTAGCTTGTAAGCTTGATTCCCGATCCTCTGAAGAACTTTTAAATGGTCCAATAAACCTTGGACTCAACTTTCCCCTTCTACCAAACCTTATAAGTCCCTTCCACGACGAGACTTTAAGTAAAACCGAATCTCCAACTTCGAATGATATCGGTTGTCTTTTCTTGTCAGCATAGCTCTTTTGAGCAGCTAACATCCTTTCCCTAATCACTTTCAACTTTTCAGCAGTCTGATGGACTATTTCATGTCCCATAAGCTGCTTTTCCCCAGCTTCCAGTCACCATGACGGCATTCAACACTTTTCTCCTTACAAAGTGTGATAAGGTACCATCTAGATGTTCAAGTGGAAACTTTTATTATAGGAAAATTCTACTAAAGGTAAATGTTCGTCCCAGTTACCTTGGAATTCTAGGGTACATGCTCTCAGCATATCCTTCAACGTTTGAATCGTTTATTCGCTCTAACCATCGGTTTGCGGATGGTAAGCTGTATTCAAACACAACTTGGTACCCAATTCCTCTTACAGACTCCTCCAACACCTTACTGTAAAACGGCTGTCACGATCGGCTACAATCGTTAACGGAACACCGTGAAACCTCACAATTTCCTTCACATAAGAATTTGCAAGTTTATCCATAGACCATTTCTCGTTGGCTGTTATGAAATGTGCACTCTTAGTGAAGCGATCAACGACCACCCAAATCATGTCGTGACCGTTCCTTGTTCTGGGCAGTTTAGTCATAAAATCCATAGTGATATCTTCCCATTTACCCATGGGTACAAGCAAAGGTTCTAAACTCTCATACGGTTTCTGATGTTGTGCCTTAACCCTAGCACAAGTTACACACTCGGCCACATAATTAGCAACATCGAGCTTCATTGTCGGCCACTAGTAATAGGGTTTTAGATCCCTATACATTTTCGTACTGCCGGGATAAATCGAGTACATGGTTTTGTGAGCTTCTTCTATCAGAAGACCTCTTAGTCCTCCTGCCTTAAGTACCCAAATCCTATCTTTGAATACCTTCAGTCCTTGACCGTTTGTATCAAACACCAATGTTTTGCCCAAACGTTCCTCCTTTCGGTCATTTCTCTCTAAAGCTTCCTCTTGAGCTTTCACAATTGTCGAGACAACTTCAATTCTCAACGCTCTTGGCCTTTTCATTTCAAGATTTACCTTCCGACTGAGAGCATTAGCAACAACATTTGCTTTACCAGGGTGGTAAAGTATCTCACAGTCGTAGTCCTTGAGTAACTGTAGCCAGCGCCGTTGCCTCATGTTCAATTCCTTCTCCATATCTTTAAGGCGAATACTACCGCTGCCAACTCCATATCATGAGTGGGGTGGTTCTTTTCATGCTCCTTCAATTTCCTCGATGCATACGCTATCACTTTATCCCTTTGGGCCAGAACACAACCTAACCCAACTCCAGAGGCATTACTATAAAATGTGAAGTCATCAACTCCTTCAGGTAATGAAAGAATCGGTGCTTCACACAACTTCTTCTTTGACTTCTCAAAGCTTCCTATGCTTCATATTCCAAGTATAGACAGCTACTTTGTGGGTCAAAGCTGTCAATGGAGTCGCGATCGAAGAAAAGCCTTGGATAAATCAGCGATAATATCCAACTAATCCTAAAAAGCTTCAGATCTCCATAGGACTTTCAATCGTAACCTTCGAGTTACAAAATAAATCCTTATTGAGGACTCCTTCTTCTTCTTAGAATAAGTATTTTCCTTCGTTTATTGTAACCGACCGATGGGTTACAATAAATTTCGGAACAAACTATACCTTCCTATTATAAAAAGCTGAGTGGGTCAGGCTTGGAAGCCTGGTGAGCATATAGGGTTTTCAACCCACAATAAATAAATTTATTGTACTTAAACATCAATCAATCAACCAAATTACCCCAACCCTATTATCTTATTAATTTCTTAAGGGTTTACCCTAAGATTAAACTATCACTCCTTCCTAAGGATTCATCCTAAGGAATAGGCACAAGGTCACACCATCACCAGGGTTTATACAACAGGGGCTAAATTCATAGCTCTTATTTATTGACAGTATTATTGATAGTATTCACCCCTGTCATACATGTCAATGGGTTTTTAGAGTACTCCAAATGAACATATAGTTCATTACACATACAGGTTGCGGGCCTGCTAGTGTTCCACAGACCATCTAGAATAGTCCATGGTTATCATCCCTACTCTGCTGAATGACGGGGGTCACCGTTTGGGTAAGGGCTTATCTCATATTTCACCACTCACCCTCAACTTATGATCTCCTTTCACCACTCACCCTCAACTTATAATCAATATTATTGATCATCTCCTTTATCCAACTCACCTTTCATCACACACCCATTATTTTATCTACCCATGTTTTACCCAACATTTTGGTAGATAAAAATACATATACAGTTTAAATTATTTAAAAACATGTATAAATCACACCTTCAACATCCAACTCAAATAAACAAACAATAAATATTCACACATCACATATTTTATATAAAATACTTCATATCTATGTGTAAGGTGAAAGTAACTACACACTCACCTGATTTAATGAAAATCGGGCAGCAATTCGTTTCCTAAAACGATCGTTTCTAATAAAACCGAGAGTTTTATTGAGAAACCGGGCTCTGCGAGGGTCGGGCTTCGAAACCGAAAAGATAAATTTTTCGGGCTTCTCGGGCACTTCGTGGCGTATTCCGGGGTTTTAATCGATATCGGGGCTTCGAGGGACGTTAAAATGAAAGAAATATGGAAAGAGGGGCTAAAAGTGGCAATTTTCCGAAATATATCCGGGAGGTCTCACACCCTTCTATTTATAAGGTGGAGCTTCTGATCGGACAACTGAGAAGCCTCCAGGTGGCGAAGATCCGAAGGCTCGCAAGGAGGGGTCACACATGGGCTGCGCGTGCGAAGTGGCTGCTGGCAGCTTCTTACTGGACCGAGGTCTAGGGTCCGAAGTAGGGCATCCGTGGCTTCATACGAGGGCTCGGTCATGTGCAAGAGAGTATGTGTCGCACCGCTATTGGACCGCTTCGGATAAGGTCAGGAGACCGGATGACTCAGCAGCTCGGACACGTGGCTCGCCTGACTCACCCATTTCGTACACGTGGCACGTTCTAAGCGAGGGTGACGTGGCAAAAACGTGACTATGCGAATTTTCTCGATTTTTGTGCAAAAACTTCTAAATTCCATAACTTTCGCATACGAGCTCCGTTTTCGACGTTCTTTATATGCAAGCGTAGGTAAAGTTACGCTCTACAACTTCCGTTTAGACTTTATCGACTAATTTTGAATTTAATTTTCATATTATTATTTTTAACAGACCGGGACAGGAAATCCGTTAAAAATTCATAACTTCTTCATCCGACGTCCGTATTCGTCTGACTTTTTACCGTTGTGCTACTATTTACAAGACCTTCGATTCTCGTTTAGGTCGTGTCGGCTAAAAATCTCTCGATCTAAAATTCGAGTTTTTAGCTGTCTACTGCTAAGCTGAAACTTCAAAAAATCATAACTTCCTCATACGAAGTCAGATTTGGGCCTTCTTTCTATACCTACTCCCGGTTTAATGATCACTACAAGTTTCGTTTAGATTACTAAGGCTAAAAAGTAGTTTATCAAAAACTCACTTTTTACGACATTCAGCACCGTGCCGGTTTATCGCGAAACTTCGACAGGTTATAACTTCTTCGTTATAACTCGGATTTCGGCATTCTTTATATATCTGTAATCCTTGTCACGCCCACTACAAGTTTCTTAATAGATATCGGCTTTATCTAAAATTTAATTTTTGACGCTCATTTTTATTCTTAATTAATTAAACCCTAATAATTATGCATAAAACACATAATTCACATAATATTCACATACTTTCTTTTCATTTCTTCTAAATGAGTTACAAAGGTTAACCTAGACCATTATATCAATATTAATGCCTAGCCTAGAAACACGGGCATTACAGTTTTCATAAAATATGAACTTGGTATGGTGAGGACCACGCCAATTCACGTCGAATGACGACACATGAATCTCTATAGAACAAGTGTTGAGTCGATTTGAAAGAGATGTCTATTATAATGATGGTGTATCTCGAGTGTGCTCGACAGTGCATTCTGTGTAGGATTTCTAGTGTTTGATGACAAGTGACGATACTTTATAGTATGGTCCTTCTCGGTACCTCTATGATCGTTTGGCATATACAAATCATGTATAATTAAGATGAATAGGACGGTCGACTGAGTAACTCTGCCCTAAATCCACAACCAGACAAGAAACACATATTAAGGCGGAATCACTCACTCTAATTCTGCAAAAGCTTAGCTATGCATAACCCTGATGTACGTACTAAGCCATCATAGCTCACCTGCGCTGATTTTTAGTTCTCTTATGAATGGCATGACTTGTTCGGATGAGTGAGTTACTTATAATTACTTTTTAATTTCCCCAAATTTGAATATGGATATAAATTAATCTTCAAAGTAATTTTTTTTAGAATACGTACCAAAATATCAAAAGGGGGGGGGGGTTCCTCGTTGCTCTTATATATCATGCCGTTACACTCCTCCTTCTCCTCCGTCATTTCTCTCCGTCAGACAATCTCTCTTGAAATGCCCCATTTCACCACATACATGGCATACTTGGATTATACTAGCATCGGTAGTTGGAGTGATGTGTTGAGTCGGAGTCCTATAGAAGCCAGCTTCTTCGTCCATTCTAGTCTTTGGACAATCTCTTTTAAAATGTCCAGATTCACTGCACTTATAACAGACCTGACTTAAACCAACGTCGAGGACTTGAGTGGTTGGTTGTGCTGGTATTCTGCAGAAACGAGTGGTGTGTCCTTGTCTGTTGCAGTTCTTACACCGCAATCTGCGGCATTTTCCTAAGTGGTGGAAATTGCATTTCTTGCAATCCAGTAGATTTCCAGCATATTGCCGTACTGGCATTTGTACTGGAGTGGCAGATTTTGTGGCTGTAGAGGTTGCCACAGGTTGTTCTCTCTTGGCAAGTTTTTGAGATAACTTGCGCTCCTTTTTGTTCCAGAACTTTCATTTATTATTCTTAGGTTTGTAAGATGGAGTATCATCATGGCTAGGCCCTTGTCGTTTTCCTTGTGTGTTACTATGGTTTGAATTGTTGAAACTGTTTCCATTCTCGTTTGGGTTGTTAGCATTGAATTGCACCATGACAGCTGTCACGGCGACTGTGACCTCGGCCTAAAATGTAGCGGAGTCTATCTGTAGAATTGGTGTCTTGCTAGTTGATTGGTTACCTTCTTGTGAAGACATGGTTCTGTAGCATGACGAGAAACGATCTTGTGAGTAACGATGGTCATCGGTAGTTGTATTTCACAAATTTATATGTACTTATAAATTTCACGCCTTGATGGACTATCCTGAATGTTTCCGACAACATTTCTGAAGTGTATTCTATGGAAGTGAGTATTGCACGAGTGTTATTTAAGCTAAGTTATACCGGTTTTCGAGAGTATCATGATCCGAAATCTATAGTGTTCTGATAACCATCCATAAAGGAAGTCTATATGAAATAGACTTTTGAATTTGAAGCGACTACTCTTGAATGAATTTTTGTGACCTGGTTTACTGATACTAGTTGCAAGAAAAGAGGCGATAAGCCTAACACATAATGCGAGCAGTGTAATCACTAACTCACTAAGTTATACTATTTTATTTGGTATTAGTGCGACGCATAAGGTGTTCAGTATCTTCGCATGATTCGAGAGTGGTTTCCTCTGTTCTTTGTCCTTCCTACATTCTCTGTAGTTCATTTTTGTGAAGATATGTTGTCTTTGGACACCCCTACACACCCCAAAACCGGAACGGCGGAAACGTTCAGGGGCGGAGGACGTCATGTTTAGTATCACAAGTCATGCATCATAGTAATTAAAGTAACAAACAACCATTTCATTAGAAAGAAAGTTTTTACAAAGTATGTGGTTCACATAACATAGACTACAAAGTAAATAACAAAACAAGACATGAAGCTATTATGCTCCATCTTCTGAATCCCAGTATGTGTACCTGTCTACTTGTCTCTTGAGAATACAAGTTATTTTGAAAGAATAGATTAGCATTTAAGTTGGTGAGTTCATAAGATTTTAGTGATGTAAGTAAGTTGTAAGTTCTTTTTAGAAAAGTTCACCTGTTCCTCCAAAAAATCCCATATTTCCTGCTTTGATGAAAGATAAGTAAAAATGACTCTACAATTCTTTCTATCAGTACTAAATGGATACAAGTTATATAAAATCCAGAGTAAACAAACAATCGATTGTGTGTATCTGCCCTAAGCCCACAACCAAACAAGGAATAGGGAATGAGGCAGATGGCACACATCCCACTGTTTGTTAGATCATCGTTGTATATAACCATGACGTATTCACTTGGTACTCACGGAGTTAACTGTAATACTTCCTTTATATTTGATGAAAAGATTCTTTAAGAAAACCCTTATTTCTTTTAGTAAAAATGGTAACCACAATAGTTCCTTCTATAATCACTTAGTTTATACTAGCTATATATAATCTAATATCGAACCGATAGTTAGTTGTGTGAATCTGCCCTAAGCCCTCAACCAAACAAGGAACATGAAGTAAGGCGGAAAGCACACATACAACTACCTATCGGGTATTAATTATATGTAACCCTGATGTATAAACTAAGGTATTATAGAATTAACCACCTAAGGTCCTTTAAGTTATACCGGTTTAATAAAATGGGTTAAACCTTTTACTGGTAAGTTTCTAGTTTTGTCTACCAAATGTTCTATTTGAAAAGTATGTTTTGTACTAGAAAATGGTGCATTGAATTAGTGTACTATGACCTAACCCATACCTATCGGATCTGATTAATATATATTCCTGGTGTATAAACTAAGGAATCATAAAGTTAGCATTATAGGCCCCTTCCTACTGAATATAATAGACTTGACTATTCTGTTTGTCGCTTGTAATGATGTAAGCTTTCCGTAGTTTATAACTATCTTAACTCAAAAATAGTTTGCATTAACTTTCAAGTGGAAATGTCACAATATGAAAGTAATGGGAAAAATGAAACTATACATTTGTCTTTTAAATTGACATACTAAAGTACTTGTTCATGTTACTAGTATGTTACGTAGCGTTGTTCAATTGTTTAGACAATTACTAGGAGTAATGAATCCTATACTCTGAACGCTTTTATCGCTACTTTTGTGAGTTTTGTATATATTTATGTGTTTTATTTATTAATATCCGGTACTTTGTAGATGTACCCCATATATATATATATATATATATATATATATATATATATATATATATATATATATATATATATATATATGTATGTATATCCATTATACTACTTTTATTATCACCTTTTGTTTAGAATAACCAGTTAGTGATACGTTCCCTTCATAGGTTACTGGGAATCACTAGTTTAATTGTGTTAATCATGATTTGTTCTTCTATTATAGTATATTGTATGTTCTCTTTGTTATAGTGTATAGTATGTCTCTCTGTTGTATTGTATCTTCCTCCGTATTTCTCTTTATAGTATGTTCTCTATGTTATCGTGTATTGTATCTCCCTCCCTGTTCTCTTTATAGTCTGTTCTCTATGTTATCATGTATTGTATCTACCTCCCTGTTTCTTTTTATAGTATGTTCTCTATGTTATCGTGTATTGTATATACCTCCCTGTTTCTCTTTATAGTATGTTCTCTCTGTTCTAGTGTAATCTGAACCCCTAAACTATACCTACTATATCTTACTAGTATCTTTACTTTGAACTGTTATTGACTTGAAAAAAAGACTCATTTATCTACTAAGTTATGATTGTACTTTGAAAACAGAGTTTTATAAACTATAAAGTAACATAACTTAAAAAGAGTTTTTGAAATGTTTTGATCACTCATGAAAACATAAGAAATCCTTTAAAATGATGTTTATAACAAAACATTTACACAATTATCATTGTGTTCAACTTGTATTCCCCTCCCCACCCTTAAAAGCATTTAAAACAGTTAAAATATTAATTATAGGGGTATGAACTCACCTTATGTGGGTGATTCAATTGTAGATTCGTGTAAGGATGAGAAGTTCCACGAATGAAGTCTCGAGACACAAACGAATCCTAAATGACATATAATGGCATATATTGGCATGAATTTAGTGTTTAAAAGAAACTAACATGCAAGGAAACACCCTTAGGGACTAGGAAACACTTGGACTAAGTGTTAGAATCACATGTGATTCACTAAAGGGGTGTATACGGCCTAACCATTGTAACAACCCGTTATTTTTCTGATTAATGTAATGACTGAGAGTCAAATGTTGTAATCTTTTTGTGAAATAATAATTAGCGTAAAAAATGAATTATTCAAAAAGCTCAGTTTGAGTATACTAAGTCGTAGATATCATTAAACCATGAATGTGCATAAAAAGAATGTCTAAATCTGACTTCGTATGAGGAAGTTATGATGTTTATAATAGAGTTTTCCTGTCCCGGCCTACTCAAAATAATATAATAAAAATAAAATCAAAATTAGCCGATGGGGTCTAAATGAAAGTTGTAGAGCATAGTCTCACCTACGCGTGGATATAAAGAACGTCGAAAACGGAGATCGTATGCGAGAGTTATGATTTTATGAAGTTTTTAAATAATTAAAATATATAAATTTAATTATTTATTCGGATAATATCCGAAGAGCTAACGCGTTCGATCTGATCCGAAGGGTACGCCCAGCGTACCGAGGAGTACGCCCCGCATACATGTCAACACCGAAGTACGCCCTGCGTACGAGATAGCTACGCGCAGCATACAACTGCTTTCCTCGGCCCAGAAGCGACCATGTTGCACCATCCGGAGCTCGCCACCTGGAGGTCTGATCCGAACTACGCCCCTTGTAGAGCTTCGTACGCCCAGCGTACATGCGAGGTTCAGCCCCTATAAAAGGGCATGCGAGGCTGCCGAGTTCTTTTGCTCAATTCTTCTCATTCCCGTGCTTTTGCTCTGCGTTTAACCCCTCGAAGCCATCCCGAAGCCTCGGTTTTCATATCGAAGTTCCGAAGGACGTTTTACGCTCCCGAGATTCCCAAGATTCCCGAGATTCCCGAGAATCCTGAGAAATCAGCTTTCTCTAGTCGAAGGTCTGCTCGATTTTTGTCTCACCTTCTTCAAGCTACCAAGTGAGTTCATACCCCTATCACTACATTTTTAGATACCTTTTTAAATGCTTTTAAGGGGGGGAATACAAGTAAATACACGGTTAAACTCGGGTGAAAAACATCAATCTTTTGCTATACTTGTCTTACTATTGTTGTAACTATTATATGAAGTTGTTAACATATAAAACATCACACATCGCAACCTTACGCTCATGGGATACAATATGTGTTATAAATAGAAATATGTTTTATTTATATATGCATACTACATCATACCAAGGGTAACTATTTCAACTATAACATCATGTTTATACAAGAAAATACAACCCATTATTATGCCTTTGTTAACACTGTAGAAAGGGTAATCTTTTCAGAAATCATTCATATATATTTCAAAATACGCGACTTAATTGAGAATATGTGAGTCAATCGTCTTCACCATACCTGTCAAGGTACCACTAGAAAGCCCTGTTTTATAACCAGAGTCTCTGTTGTGAGAACGTGATACATGTGTATAGATCCATATGGGACTGATGATCCCGTGCCCTGACTGTTAGCTACAGTCCGCGGGGTGACAAATATCATATCTCTTCGACGCCTAAAGAACGTCGCCGCAGGCAAATCTATCATAGTACGGTTATGAAAACTCACAGGATAGATAATTATTATGGTATTTATGATTTTGCGGGAAAAGTAATATTACAATTATCTTTACGCGAAATTACAAACTTCTTATAGTTTTGTTTACTAATAAAACTATGCATCATTATTTTAAGTATGACATATTTACTTACAAAATCATAGTCTTGGACATTTGAGACTACTCTCCACTGTTAGGAAAATACAGGTTTTTCCTGGTTTAATACATTCATATTATACAAATAAAGATTTATAACTCCTTTTATGAGAAAATATCGGATTTTCTGGAAAACAAACACGAAACTTTCGAATGGCATATATATTTATACTAAGATATACTTATGAACTCGCCAACTTAATTGTTGACAATTTTTCTTTGAAATAACTTGTATTCTCAGGAAATCGCTAAGCGAGGTAGCAACTACTTTTGAAGACTAACGCGCTGGCGTTAGTAGCATATTTTTGGATCACCATATTATATTTGATATTCAAACATGTAACACTTACAATCATGTAAACTTTTCAAATGTATATGTTATGGTGCTGTGTACTTTCTTTACTATTCAATTGTTATGATACTGAATATGACGTCCTCCGCCCCCGAACGTTTCCGCCGTTCTGGTTTGGGGGTGTGACAACCATGGAGTGTACTGCCATGGGTGTATGGTCGTACACTCATGGTAAAACATGCACAAGAGGGTGTTTGAACCTTGAGGAAGCTTGTGGGTCTATTGCTCATCAAGACTATGAACTTGGTTCTCATTTTAGAGGCCCTTTTGGGGTGTTTTGAGGTGTGTACGGCCATGCAAGGGTGTACGGCCGTACACTCCTTTTGTTCTAGCTAAATGGTTGATTCTAAGTTGTTGAACAAGAGTTCCTAACGTATACTATGCAAAAGGAAAGGATACTTACATTTTGGAGGCTCAAAAGAGGGTTCACAGCCGCCAAGAACAAGTGTGTGTTCTTGGTGTTCTTGGTGACATGGATGAATGTTTGAAGATCTAACATAAAAAGATGTTTTCATGGATGAATCAAGAGATATTTACGACACTAAGGAAGATATCAAGAAGGATAGAAGAATCACTTACGATTTTGGAGGATTATGATGAAGAAGTTGGTGATAGTTGAGAGAGAAATCCGATTTCTAGACTTGGAAGTCGAAGAAATGGCTAGAAATGAAGGGATCCTCTACATATGGGGGAGAGTTCACGGCCATCATGGGTGTACGGCCAAACACCCATGTGTACGGCCATACACTCCCTTTGATGGAGTGTTCGGCTCGATTTCAACACGAAGAACTTTAGCAACTCAATCCTATACCCAATGCTTGAATGTACCGAGATTTAAACCCTTAAACAGACTCTAAACAATGTTAATTGAGAGCAGAAACGAGTCTGACACACAGTTGAATCGAATGGCTGGACTTACGAGGCAAAAATTTTTGGGTTGTCACATCATCCCCCCGTTAGATGGAATTTCGTCCCGAAATTAGCATCCTTAGCAGTACTACTGGGGTTGTGCTCGTCGAATTGGCAGAATAATCACTCATTGACCTGGGTAACTTTGCCCTAATGTCCATGATAGGATTCATACCTGGTCCATCTATCATTACCTCGTGTATACAAGCCGTATATAATTAGGATTAGTAAGACGGTCGGATGTGCGACTCTGCCCCAGGTCCACAACCAAACAAGGAATCGGGGATTGGGCGGAAGCACACATACTAAATTTGCGTAATCATAATCATATACCACCCTCGCGTATACACTGAATAGTGATAGTGGGCTGTATTCGTCCTTAGCCTTTGTCCTTGAACTATATCTGTTGAACGAGCGGTATTTCGGGAAGGTCTCCTGAACATACGGCGACAAGACTTCGGACGCCAAAGTACTCTTCGCACGAGTACTTCCGGGTTTAGAATATGAGGTAGACGATTCTGAAGTCTGGGTCGGACTTTCGTTACGAATGACGAAGGTTTCGTGAATTTGACGGTCAAGGAGATGCAAACATATGAACTTAGTATGGTGAGGACCACGCCAACTCATGATGTATGATAGAAATAGACTCTTTACTGAACAAAAGTTTGGCCGATTTGAAAGAAACGTCTGTTATACGATGATGTATCCCTAGTGTGCTCGGCAATGTACTATGTGTATACTATCTAGTGCTTTCTGTTTTCCCCTTTGTCACACCCCAAAACCGGAACGACAGAATTGTTCAGGGGTGGAAGACGTCATGTTTAGTATCACGAGATATGTATATGGTAAGCAAGTAATTAACAACAATTTCATTTCGAAAGAAAGTGTTTACAATGTGTGTGTTCACAAAACAAAGAATTCATACACAAATAACAAAACAAGACTTGAAGCTATAATGCTCCATCTTCTGAATCCCCAGCACAAGCACCTGTCTAATAGTCTCCTGAGAATACAAGTTATTTGAAAGAGTTGATCAGCAATTAAGCTGGTGAGTTCATAAGATTTTAGTGATGTGAGTACGTTGTAAAGTGTTGTTGAAAATGTAGATGTAAAATGGTGTTGAAAATGTAGTTGTAACATGTAGTTGTAAAATGTTGTAAGTTGTAAGTTCTGTTTTGAAAAGTTCGCCTGTTCCTCTAGAAAATCCTATATTTCCTACTTTGATGGAAGTTTAAGTAAAATGACACTACAACCCTTTCTATGGGTACTAAGCGGATACGAGTTATATAAGACACAGAGTAAACAAACAATCGATTGTGCGCATCTGCCCTAAGCTCACAACCAAACGAGGAACAGAAATTAAGGCGGATAGCACACATCCCATTGGTTGTTAGATCATCGTCGTATATAACCCTAGTGTAAACACTTGTTACTCATGGAGTTAATTGTAATGGTTCCTTTATATCTAATGAAAATTTCTTTAAGAAAACCTATTTTTCTTATAATAAAATGGTGACCATAGTGACTACTTTTATTATAGCTTAGTTTATACTGCTATATATAATCTAATATCGGATAGAAAGTTAATTGAGTGAATCTGCCCTAAGCCCACAACCAAACGAGGAACAGGGAGTAAGGCAGAAAGCACATATCCAACTAGCTATTGGGTATTAGTTTTATATATAAACATGGTTTAATAAAATGGATTAAACCCTTTACTGGGAAGTTTCTAGTTTTGTATACCAAAAGTACTGATTTTGGAAAGTATGTTTTGTACTAGAAACACTGTGCTTTGACTTTGTGTCCTATAACCTGACCCATACCTGGTACCCTTATGATGACTTAATGTATACTAAGCATACATATATATAGAATCGGGTAGAAAATAGATTGGGTGAATTCGTTCCAAGCCCACAACCAAACAAGGAACAGGAAATGAAGCGGAGAGCACACATCCTATTACCTGTCGGTCTCTATTGGTATATATATATATCCTGTGATGTATACATTAAGGAATCATAAGACTAGCATTATGGTCCTTTCTTTTAAAGGTAGCCTTCTACCAAGGCATCTTCTGTTATGTGCTAGACTCGACTGTTCCGTTTGTCGTTTGTAAAAATGTATTTTTTCCCTAGTTTATAACTATCTTGACTCGATAATAGTTTGAGTTTGACTTTCAAGTGGTACTGTCACTTTATGAAAGTAATGGGAAATGTAAGTACATAGTTGTCGTTTATACTGATATGCGGATGTACTAATAACCTAAAAACATATTTGTTTTATTACGGTTATAATGTGAAGGCTAGAACCCCTACTAAACGCTCTCCCTATCAAGAGATTAAGGGAACCAAACGCGACCTCTGCAAATTCTTGCAAGCCGTGTAATTCACATTAAAGTATATGATCATGTATACCCAATATAACTATCACCTTTTGTTTAAAACAATGAGTTAGTGATTCATTGGTATAATTAGATTCTGTATGTGTTCTCGTGCTATAGCAACCTAACTTGTTTGTTTTGTACTGTATATTGTACGTTCTGTTTGTTTCTCGTAATTGTGTGTTCTCTCTGTATGGTATTGTTTGTTTCTCTTCACTGAATGTTCTGTATGGTATTGTTTGTTTCTCTTCACTGGGTGATTGACCCATATATGAACTGACTCTTTGTGTGCTTCATTGTACTAGAAGTAATTAATAGCATTCTCCTATACTATACCTATTATAGTTTACTAATGGTCTACTTGGACTGTTACTGAAAAGACTTGTTTATCTACTAAGTTATGTTTGTACTTTAAAAACGGAGTTTTGTATAACTATAAAGCAACATAACTTTAAAAGAGTTTTTGAAATGTTTTGACAACTTATAAATGACATAAGTAACATTTTGAAAGATGTTTATAACAAACGTTTACACAATTATCATTGTGTTCAACTTGTATTCCCTCCCGCCCCTTAAAACAGTTAAAAACACTTAAAAGATTCATTACGAGGTATAAACCTCATCTGATGTGGGTGATTCAAACGGGTATGCGTGTAAGGATGAGAAGTTCCACGAATGAAGTCCCGAGACACAATAAGTCCTGAATGACATATAAGGACACATATTGGCATGAATATAGTGTTTATAAACAACTATATGAAAGGAAACACCTTCCGGGACTAGGAAACACTTGGACCAAGTGTTGGAATCACATGTGATTCATCAAAGGAAAGTGAAATGGCACTAACATGTGTTTACGGCCATGGGTTTACGGCCCAAGGGAGTTTACGGCCGTAAACTCATGGTCAAACATGACTAAGTGTTCGTTTGAAAGCTAGGGAAACTTTAGGGACTTTTGTTCTACACTTGTATGAGGAAGACCACCTCAAATGAGGCTTTTGATGATTTTACGGCCCAAAGGGGTTTACGGCCGTAAACTAATGGTCATTATGGATTTGAGTGAAGTTTAAAGTCCTTCAAACATCAAGGAAGGGTTCCGGGTCACTAGTTGTGCATCTTATAGGGTTTATGGCCCATGCATGCTTCAACATTGAGTTTACGGTCCTGGAAGATCTTGGACCGTAAACTCAAGATGTCTTGGGGAAATGCATGTTTCAAGTCTCTAAGCATGATTCCTAACTAGATATGAAGTATAGGGAAGAGTACCTACAATCTAGAAGCTTGAAATGGTCGGTTTTGGCCAAGAACACTAGTGTGTGTTCTTGGTGTTCTTGGTGAAACTTGAAGATCTAAGAAAAGAGTGATTTCTATGGATGAAATCATGGAAGGAGGCTAGATTAAGAGATGTATCAACAAATCTAGGAAGAATACTTACTTATGTGAAGATCTTGGAAGAAAGTTGGATGATACTTGAGGGGATTTGAAGCAAAATCGGCCAAGGAATGAAATAATGACTAGAAATGGCCAATTCTCACCCATATACATTTGAGTTTACGGCCACATGAGTTTACGACCGTAAACTCATGGTCTTGTGGCTGTGAACTCATTTAGATGAGGTTTAAGTTTGCTTTGCTACACTGTGGCTCTAGCAGGTACTTTCTGACACTTAATCCTTAAGTGTATTAGGCTCAAAACTCCTTAGGATGACCTTTAACCGGGCTAGAACTCAGTACTAATGAGTTTGACACTCATTTGAGTTGATTGACTGGGATTTAAAATAAAAAATTTTTCCAGGTTGTCACACCCTTAAAGTTAACACATCTATGTATCGTACCACGATGAGCGAGTACATACTGTTAAAGTGCTTTGATAACTAGTGTCGATACTTTATACTACGATCTTCCTCGGTACCACTACGATCGCCTGGAATATAGAAGTTATGAATAATTAAGATGAATTAGACAGTCGACTGAGTAACTCTGCCTCAAATCCACATCCAAACAAGGAACATCAATTAAGGCGGAATCACTCACTCTAAGTCTGCAAAATCTTAGCTATGCACAACCCTGATGTACATACTAAGCCATCATCGCTTCTCTGAATGAATCTTTTAGTTCTCTTGAATACTGTGACTTATTCCGATAAGTGAGTTATTATAATTACTTTTAAGTGTTTTCCCCAAGTTTTAATCTTATATAAATATAAATTAATTTTTAAAGTAATTCTTATTTTATTTTGAAAACGTACCGCTGCTCGCTGGCGACTCCGGGGTAGATTCTCCTGCGGTGATCATCAGAATTCGTCCATCCGCTCCTCAGTTCTTTGTTATCGGGAAGTCCCCCCTATAGTGTCCATTCTCACCACAGCCATAACAGGCTTGGTTTTCTTCAACTCCGGGGACTTGGGAGATCGGTTGAGCCGGTGCCCTGCAGAAACAGACTGTGTGTCCCTTTCTATGGCAGTTCAGGTACTGCATTTCTCGATATATTCCAGTGTGGTGATAGTTGCACTTTCCACACTTCGGGAGAGTTCCAGCATATCGACTGGTAGGTGCTGGAGTAGCAGGTGTTGTGGCGGTGTATAAAGTACCCGTTTGTTGCTCCTGCGGGGGTTCCTGTGGTGTTCGCTTCTTCTTCCTCTTGTTTCCCGACTTCCGTTTATAGTCTTCTCCCTTTGATGGCTCGGGAATGGGGACAACCATGCCATGGCAGACTCCATGGTCAACGAGCCGCTGTGCCAGGCGTTTGGCACTATCGAATGTAGTTGGGTTAGAAGACAGTACATCTCCTTGAATCGAGGTAGATAAACCCCAGATGTGTCTTTCTATCTTCTTGCTCTCTGGGGTAACCATCCTGAGGCATAGTGCCGCCAGGTTGCTAAACCTGTCAGTATAGGATACTATGTCTGAGCCGACCATAGTGTGATCCCATAGTTCTTGTTCCATCTTTTGAACTTCGCCCATCGGGCAGTATTCTTCCAATATCATCTCTTTTAGGTTCTCCCAACCTATTGAGTTAGCCACTGATAGGGTCAGTGACTTAACATGGCCATTCCACCATGTTAGGTCTCTATCTGAGAAGGTGCAGGCAGCAAACTTCACTTTGCTCCCTTCTGGGCAATGAATCCTTCATTTCCATTAAAGGATTTGCGTTTGTAGTACATGAAGTCCTTATACGAACACTCCCTTGGGTGTCCGTGAGTAACTTCGGGGTTGATTAAGTGGGTACCGCTACCAGATCCGTAGGTACCACTTTCGCCGATGTGAGCTAGAGCAGTTGCCACTGCGGCTGATATCGCTGCTTGGAGAGAAGTAGGATCGAAGTGTGGAGTTTGAGCTGCGGTTATCGGATTAGTGCGGCTGTTTCATCTGCGAGGAGGCATCTTTGCTAAAAGAATACAGATGAGATGGAATAAGTCTATAGCAGTGGTTTATAAGCCAAAAGCTAAAAGACAAGGTTATCCTAGTTCTGAGTGTATCTGGTTTTGACTTTCATAGGGTTCTGGAAACAATTCATAAAAGAGTCTATGTAAAATAAACTTTATGAATCAGAAGTGGCTATCCTCGAATGAATATCTATGAATTGAATAACTGTTACCAGTTGCACGAAAGAAAATAATCCTAACATATAATGTGAGCAGTGTCTCCACTAGTTCATTAAGTTAAACCAGATTATTATTTATTAGTGTGACGCATAAGACATTTTGGTTACTTCGGCGGATCCTTCTTTGAAAACTTCTCATGAACCTGCTCTTGTTCCTCCTTGACTCTTCTGCTGACCGCTATGAGGAAGTGGTTACATCTATCTGGGTTTGTCGTGCAAGAATGGAAGTGTCTAAAGAATCTATGAGATTAAGGGAAACATTATGGGGTGATCCTTACAGAGTCCTCCTGTAATTACACAATGTATACAAGTTGTATATAATTTAAGATTAAATAGACCTTCGAATAAGTGATCCTACTCCAAAACCACAACCAAACAAGGAACAGGTAGTGAAGCATAGATCATGTCACACCCCAAAACCGGAACGGCGGAAACGTTCGGGGGTGGAGGATGTCATGTACAGTATCACAACAATGCAAAGTAGTAAACAAGCAACAACATCATCCATTGCACTAATAATATAATTTAATACAGGTGTGTTCTGTCAAGTTTTATAGACACCAAAAATATACATAAAAATAAAAGATGAGTCTTGAACGAGCTCCATCTTCTCAAAAACCTGGCTCCGGTACCTGTCTACTGGCGACCTGAGAATACAAGTTATTTTGAAAGAGTTTATCAGCTTTAAAGCTGGTGAGTTCATAAGTATATTAGTGTCTGTATTTGTTATGAAAGTGTTTGTAAGTCTTGTAATGTATAAGTTTTGTAAAAGTTTGTAATTGTTTGAACTCTCCTAGAAAACCCTATGTTTCCTACTAAAAGTAGCCTTCTACCAAGGCATCTAGTATCTGTGTGTGTGTCTCTTGTAAGAGTGTGTATTTTCCCAAATCTGACTATCATTAACCAAAAATATAGTTTTTACATTATTGTTTATTGTGTGAATATCACAAAGTAAATGTAAAGGGAAAATGAAATAGTACTGTAGTGTTGTATTAAGTAACTACTGCTGTACTAACTACCTTAAACCAATTGTTATTTAAAGTACCATGTGAGCGGCCTGTATCCTTCTACCGACTCTATAGAAAAACGACGATGTAAGACGTCGTAAGAAATGACGTTTCGCACCCGTAGACTTGCAAGTCCCACTGTAGCGAGCAGCAAGGTGTAGGATAGTCAATCCAGTATATAGATCTGTACACAAACTCATACGCTCTCCACTTAAGGAGATTCTGGATACAAAACGGGTCATGACAGGTAGTGCCATGCCCCCGTTAAGTGGCTCACATAACTATAAGTAATGTATATGTAATGTATGTGCTAGTTGTATTGTGTGTTCTTTCTCTTTCTAGCCTGTATGTTTGTTTCTCATCACTATGTATTATGTTTGTTTCTCATCACTATGTGTTATGTTTGTTTCTCATCACTATGTGTTATGTTTGTTTCTCATCACTATGTCTTATGTTTGTTTCTCATCACTATGTGTTATTCATGAATGAACTGACTCATTGTATGTTTCATTGTTCTAGTATTAGATTTGTAACTTCCTAAATTATACCTATTATAGTTTACTAGTAACGTTGTTTGTTTGTATGAACATGTTTGTATACCCTTGCTACCCAAAGGTATTGAACTGGAAAGAAATAACATTTTATATCTATATACATATAAATAATATATAACTAGGATTCAAACGACCTTCGGATAGATAACCCTGATACCCTAAGTCCATAACCAAACAAGGAACAGGAAGTAAGGTGAGCTATCAGTCCTAAGTCCTTTCAATCCTACTTATATAACTATATGTATATAGATACACTTTTAACAGAATATAAGTTTAAGAGAGTTTAAGTAACAATATTTGACATGTAAATCGGTTTGACAAAACCATTTGATATGAAAAAGAGTTTGTAAAACAGTTTGAAGTAAAACAGTTTGGTAACACAGTTTGAAAAGTAAGAAATCCACTTGTTTGGTAGTTATTAATCACATGTGATTGATATAATAACTATAATTGTTCAACTTGTATTCACCCCCATAAAAGCATTTAAAACATTTAAAAGGTTAATTAACGGGTATGAACTCACCTGTAGTGAGTGGTTTGGATGAACTGGTGATATAGGATTTGCTAGGTGTCAAGTGAAGACTTGTACACACACAAGGATCCTAGTTAACATATAATAACACATATATGTATCCAATTAGTCTTTAAACAACTAATTAACAAAGTTAAGACATCCTAGGACATGTAAAACACCTTATTTAAGTGCTATAAGTCCTAAGGATTGCATCTAAGTGTTGTAGGACATTGCTATTGAGTTTAGGGTTCAAGGGGACCCTTTATTGGAGTTTACGGTTTTGTGACCATAACTCATTGAGTTTACGGTCGTAAACCCATGAGTTTATGGCCGTAAACTCATGGTACTTTTACCATGTTGAGTTTTGAAGCTTTACAAGTCCTAAAAAGCATTCCTACTTCATGTATAAGCCTTAGGAAGAGATTAGGGCACCATTTCACTCCTTTGAGGAGTTTACGGTCCTTGGACCATTTGTCTTTGGGTTTACGGCCTTAAACCCAAATGGTTTATGGTATTTTTGTTGTTTTGAGTTCCTAGCACATCGAGGAAGGGGTCTAGACTAGTTTCCAAGGCTTAGAAGGAACTAGGGCACACTTTGGCACCCTTAATAGGGTTTACGGTCCAAGGTGTTCTTGGACTGTAAACACCTTTGATCCTTTCTTTCTTGGTGTTTTCTAGTTGATTAAGAAGTATAACAAGCCCTATTACACACTAGGGTAAGAGTACTTACAAGTAGAAGCTTGAAAAGGTGCTAAAAGTCCAAGAACACTAGTGTGTGTTCTTGGTGTTCTTGGTGAAATCTGAAGATCTACACTTTTGGAATGATTTCACGGATGGAATCATGTTAGATCACTAGATTAAGCAAGATATCAACTTTTTAGGGCTTGAAACACTTACAATGTTGAAGATCAAGAAGAAAAGTCGATGATACTTAAGAGAGAATTGAGTTTTGGATCTTGAAAATGTGAAAAGTGATAAATAATGACTAAGTGTCATATTTATACCCTCTTTTAGGGTTTACGGCCATAAACACATTTGTTTAGGCTATAAACTCCAAACTCTTGGAGTTTTGGGACATTATTGTTGCAAAATAAACTGTAGGGCATCCTCTCTCCTGGTATCTCCTGAAGTACTAATCTTAAAATGCTCAAACTTATTCCAAAAAGCTTGAAAATTAGCAGGAACAGTTCTGACTCCTATTGAAGTGAATGGTTGTATAGAATAGAAATTTCGGGTTGTCACATCATCTACCCATTAGAAGGAATTTCGTCCCGAAATTAGAGTTTAAGAAAATAAGTAGTTTCAAATAACTAAGTAAAAAGACGAGGATATTTCAGTTTCATCTGATCCACTCGCTCCCAAGTGAATTCAGGTCCTCGCTTGGCGTTCCAACGAACCTTCACTATCGGGATGCGGCTTTGTTTCGTTTGCATGACCTCCCAGTCCATGATCTCTACAGGTTCTTCCACGAAGTTGATTCTCTCGTTGATCTCGATCGCGTCGAGTGGGATTACAAGAGTCTCGTCGGACAGACACTTTTTCAAGTTCGAGACGTGGAAAGTAGAATGTACGTTACTGAGTTCTCGTGGTAAGTTAAGTTTGTAAGCTACATGGCCGATTCTTGCGAGAATCTCGAAAGGCCCTATGTACCTTGGATTTAGCTTTCCACGCTTTCCGAAGCGTATCAAGCCCTTCCAGGGTGAGACCTTCAATAGAACACGGTCGCCCACCTGGAATTCCAACAGTTTCCTTTGTTTATCAGCGTAGCTTTTCTGTCGGTCTCTATAGGCTTTCAATCGTTCACGAATCTGAACGATCTTCTCTGTCGTTTCCCATATGATCTCCGGACATGTGAGAGTGCTTTCAGGAACTCGTCCTTTAGCTAACTGGGTATCACCCACCTCAGCCCAGCACAGAGGGGATCTGCACTTTCGGCCATAGAGGGCCTCGAATGGAGCAGTCTTTATGCTCGTGTGATAACTATTGTTGTAGGAAAATTCGACAAGGGGTAGATGAGTATCCCATGCTTTTCCAAAGTCGATCACACAGGCTCGCAACATATCTTCCAAGGTTTGGATAGTCCTCTCACTTTGCCCATCGGTCTGTGGATGGTAGGCTGTACTCATGTCCAGCCTAGTTCCTAAGGAACTTTGTAGTGACTGCCAGAACCTCAAAGTGAACCTACTATCTCTGTCCGAGATAATGGATATGGGAACACCGTGTAGTCGTACAATCTCCCTAATGTAAGTTCTTGTAAGCTTCTCCATCTTGTCTGATTCCTTGATAGGTAGGAAGTGTGCGGACTTGGTCAATCTATCAACGATGACGCATATGGTATCAAGTCCACCCGTTGTCTTGGGTAACTTAGTTATGAAATCCATAGTGAACCGCTCCCACTTCCATTCCGGTATCTCCGGTTGTTGTAGAAGACCGGAGGGTTTCTGGTATTCGACCCTGACCTTGGCGCAAGTAAGGCATTTACTCACGAAGGTAGCAATCTCTGCTTTCATGTTAGGCCACCAGTATAAGTTTTTAAGATCCAGATACATCTTATCTGAACCCGGGTAGACGGAATAACGAGTGTTGTACGCCTCGTTCATGACCAAGTCTCTGAAACCACCGCGTTTCGGGGTCCAGATCCGATCCATGAGAAAATAAGCTCCACCACCCTTAACTTCCAAGTTCTTATCCATCCCCCTCAGGGATTCACCCGCCACATTCTCAGGTTTCAAAGCGTCGAGCTGAGTCTCCTTAATTTGCATGGACAAGTGCGAATGGATAGTCATAGTCAATGATTTGACTCTACGACCAGAATATTCTTTCCGACTTAGGGCGTCAGCTACTACATTGGCCTTGCCGGGATGATAACGAATTTCACATTCGTAGTCACTGAGTAGTTCGACCCACCGTCGTTGTCTCATGTTGAGCTCTTTCTGGTCGAATATATGTTGTAGGCTTTTGTGGTCTGTAAAGATAGTGCTTTTTGTTCCGTACAGGTAGTGTCTCCAGATCTTCAAAGCAAACACAACTGCTCCTAGCTCAAGATCGTGCGTGGTGTAGTTGACCTCGTGTGTCATCAGCTGTCTCGAGGCATAGGCGATGACCTTACCTCGCTGCATCAGAACATATCCGAGCCCTTCATTCGACGCATCGCAATAGACAACGAAGTCTTCTATCCATTCGGGGAGGGATAGTATTGGTGCGGTGCACAAGGCTCGCTTGAGCGTTTGGAACGCTCTCTCCTACTTCTCTTCCCAGTCAAAGGCCACGCCCTTCTAGGTCAGTGTTGTAAGAGGTTTCGCAATGCGGGAGAAGTTCTGAATGAACCTGCGATAGTAGCCAGCGAGGCCTAGAAATTGACGAATTTCTGTAGGCGTCTTCGGTGCTGACCAGTTCTCAATGGCCTTGATTTTGGAAGGGTCCACGTGTATTCCCTCTTCGCTAACCACGTGCCCTAAGAATTCGACTCGTCGGATCCAAAATTCACATTTCGAGAACTTCGCATAGAGGCTCTCCG
Source organism: Lactuca virosa (assembly GCF_052849685.1). Taxonomy (NCBI): domain Eukaryota; kingdom Viridiplantae; phylum Streptophyta; class Magnoliopsida; order Asterales; family Asteraceae; genus Lactuca; species Lactuca virosa. The sequence continues at coordinate 165,350,734 of NC_136429.1, read as the reverse complement.
AACGCAGCGTTTCTAAGACTTGTCATAGATGTTGACGATGTTCCTCCTTACTACGAGAGTAGATAAGTATGTCATCGATGAAGACGATGACGAACTGATCCAAGTAAGGACGACACACCCTATTCATTAAATCCATGAATATTGCGGGTGCGTTTGTTAATCCGAACGGCATCACTACGAATTCGTAGTGCCCATAACGAGTTCGGAAGGCTGTCTTCGGAACATCCTCCCCTAGCGCTCGTAGTTGGTGATATCCGGATCTTAAGTCTATTTTTGAAAAGAAGTTCGCCCCTTGAAGTTGGTCAAATAAATCGTCGATTCGAGGCAAAGGATAACGATTTTTGACGGTCAGTTTGTTGAGCACCCTGTAGTCGATGCACATACGAAACGATCCGTCTTTCTTCTTGACGAACAAGACTAGAGCTCCCCAGGGTGAGAAACTTGGTCTTATAAAGCCCTTGCTGAGCAGTTCGTTAAGTTGACAGGACAGTTCTTGCATCTCTGCAGGTGCTAGACGATAGGGCGATATGGCTATGGGAGTAGCCCCTGGAACTAAGTCGATTCGGAACTCGACTTGACGTTGCGGAGGTAATCCTGGGAGTTCTTCTGGAAAGATGTCGGGAAAGTCACGTACTACTGGAATGTTCTGAATGTCTTTCGTTTCTTGGCTCACATCGACCACATGAGCAAGGAATGCGCGACATTCCTTTTGCAAGAATTTCTGAGCTTGAATGCTCGAGATGATACGAAGGTTTGTGCCAGGTTTGTCGCCATAAACTACTAGAGTTTCGTCAGACTGCAGATTAAGGCGAACTGCCTTTTCATAACACATGATGTCTGCATGATGAAGACTCAACCAATCCATGTCGATGATGACGTCGAAACTTTTAATAGAGACCGGCATGAGGTCGATCGAAAATGAATGGTTATCTAGTGTTAGGGTACACCCTATGAATATACTGCTAGTGCTCTGCGTCTTTCCATTAGCCATTTCTATAGTGAACGGTTCTTTAAGTGCTCGTGATTTTTGCTTAAGTAAATGAGCAAATTTTTGGTTCACGAAACTCCTCTCCGCTCCACTATCAAACAGTATGCATGCATAAGAGTTATCGAAGAGAAACGTACTAGTGACCACTGTGGGGTCGGCAACCGCTTTCTCGTGACCTATGGCCAGAACTCTTGCCACTCCACTGACATTCCCTGCCTTCAGGCAGTTTCTTTTGTAGTGGCCTACCTCGCCACAACCGTAGCAAGCTTGACCCATTCTTGTGCCGGGGACTTGGTTAATTGGCCTCGCCGGAGCTTTACAGAAACGGGTTGTGTGCCCCTTCCTGTTGTAGTTCATACACTGCATTTCCCGGCAGGCACCGACGTGGTTGAAGTTGCAATTGTTGCACTTAGGCAAACTTCCAGCGTACTTCTTTACCGGAGCAGCAGCGGCAGGTGCTATCGCAGCATGAACTGCCACGACCTGCTGCTTTTTGGCAGCCTTCTTCTTTTTCTTGTCATCCCAGAATTTCCGCTTGGAATCAGCGGTTCTTGCGGGTTCTGAGATGGCTAGGGTTGTTGTTGATGACGGGTGGGGACTCCATGATTAATAAGTCGTTGTGCCAATCGCTTGGCACTATCGAATGTGGCAGGGTTTGAGGATAAAACATTCCCCTGAAATGGAGGCACCAGCCCTTATATGTACCTCTCTATCTTTTTCCCCTCTGTATGAATCATGTTAGGGAAGAGGGCCACCAGCTCACAGAACCTGGCGGTATACGTAACAATATCGAAGCCTCTCATGGTTAGACTCCACAGCTCCTGCTCCAGCTTTTGGATTTCGCCCCTCGGGCAGTACTCCTCAACCATTAGCTCTCGCAGAGCTTCCCAGCCCATAACATTTGCCACTATAAGAGATAGTGACTTGACATGGCTATTCCACCATGTTATGGCTTTTGACTCGAATGTACAAGCAGCAAATTTGACTTTGCTTTCCTCCGGACATGAGCAGATCTCAAAGACCGACTCTGTCTTTTCGAACCATTGCGAGGGGGCAATGACTCCGCCAGTCCCCTTAAAGGACAATGGCTTGCAGTTTGTGAAGTCCTTGTAGGAGCACTCTCTGGAGCGCACAAGGGTTTCAACGGGAGTAGATTGAACAGGAGTTCCTCCTCCAGTAGAACCGGAGGAATGATATTGAGCCATGGCGTTTGCCACAGCCGCAGCTACCGTAACATTTAGAGCTGCTGTATCGAATTGAGGAGGAGGTGGTGTTGGTGCGGGAGGATCGTATCTTGTCGATCGACGTGGAGGCATCTTTCAACTAAAAGTTTACAAAGACGAAGATATTGATAAGAATTTAATAGGAAATAGATAAGAATGACTCATGGACTAACTCTCCATAGTCCCACAGCACAAATGAATAACACGATTGATTGTAAACGAAAGCATTTGGATATAATTTCCCTGAGATTAGATATCTGTCAATAATACTGGAATTACAGATGAAATGAGTTCGGGAAAAATGACCTACAAGTAGGCCTTACATCAACCAAGATGGGAAAATTTTGACAGACTACTACCTAATCAAGACCTAACGGGTCTAAGATTTACAAGGATAGGAAATTAGACTAGATTTTTTACACAAACTAGGTTATATCCAAAAGAGAAGTCGATGAGAATCTATCGGCGCCGAGAACTACTAGAGTGAGTGCTTAAATCCGACAGAAGGCTTTCTATGTCTCTCACGCGCCTATCAGATCTTGCTTGCTGAGCTCGAAGTTCCCTGACTTCAGCTTGGGTTTCAGTAAGTTCCCTCTGTAAAACTGTATTGCGGACCTGAGTCCTTTCATGAGCAGACCTTAGTTGGTGAATGCGGACAGTGTTAACGCCAGAGTTAGCATCAATCTCTATGACTCGGTCGATAGTCGCTCGACCTTGCTCGGTGTTACGAGCAATCCTACGGATCATTATGGGTAGGACCATGTCAGGTGAACCTCCCTCAGTGAGGTTATAGAAACTTCTGTCTCCATTGTAGGGAAAGGGTTGACCCTGTTCCTGACTCCATCTGTTCAAGTTTGTGGCCCACAGAGGTATGGGTCCTTGAAATGCTGGACGAGGATTCAGGTTTGGGTGTAGAGCAGCTGGGGGTAGGTTGTTGACTTTTGGCTCTGAGTCAGAATCCTCAGAAAAGCCTTCAGCTTCGTGATCATCCAACGGGATTGGGTGATCATCTTTTTGCTCTTCTCCAAGCCATCCAGCATTGTCGTGGTTGGGATAGTACGGGTCTCCGGGAAGATGGAATCCAGCCATTATATCTACGCGAGAAAAGGGATAAGGAAATAATTAATAGACGAACTAACTAGATAATTATAAGATTATCTTTATCAGTTACTCTAACATTTGCGTAGTGCATACCAGTCATATGTAACCTAGACAGGATAGACCTTCGAATAAGTGATCATAACTCTAAGCCTACAACCAAACAAGGAACAAGAAGTAAAGCAAAGATCACAGATTCTAAGTCTATGACATCCCAGTTACATATAACCTTAGTGTATCCACTCCACAACTATTGACATACTTAATAAAGACCTTTAGTTCTCAGATAAGTAATTAATAGTAACACAAAATACTCCTATAGTATTTTAAGTTTATGTTCTGTTCTACTGTTCTTGTTGTAGAAGTGTTGGTAAGTTTTTAGACTTGTTGCAACCTCACAACCATACTTAGGCACATGCAAATCACTCCTCGGATAATGTAGTTGATCAGGCTACATCTTCCCAGGGTTGACCATATGTCTCTAAGTCTACTTGTGCTGTCCAATAATCGTAATACTTTTGTTCTGTCCTAGTGACACTGATTTTAGTATGAATGTAGGTATGTATACTTGGTTAAATATTTTATTATTTAAAAGTATAAACTCTTTATCAGAGTATTTTAATCCCGCTGTGTTTATAGTTCGTATATCTTTTATGGGTTGATACACTCGATTCACTATAAACAATGCTCTGATACCAATCTGTCACACCCCAAAACCGAACGGCGGAAACGTTCGGGGGTGGAGGACGTCATGTACAGTATCACAACAATGCAAAGTAGTAAACAAGCAACAACATCATCCATTGCATTAATAATATAATTTAATACAGGTGTGTTCTGTCAAGTTTTATAGACACCAAAAATATACATCAAAATAAAAGATGAGTCTTGAACGAGCTCCATCTTCTCAAAAACCTGGCTCCGGTGCCTGTCTACTGGCGACCTGAGAGTACAAGTTATTTTGAAAGAGTTTATCAGCTTTAAAGCTGGCGAGTTCATAAGTATATTAGTGTCTGTATTTGTTATGAAAGTGTTTGTAACTCTTGTAATGTATAAGTTTTGTAAAATTTGTAATTGTTTGAACTCTCCTAGAAAACCCTTTGTTTCCTACTAAAAGTAGCCTTCTACCAAGGCATCTAGTATTTGTGTGTGTGTCTCTTGTAAGAGTGTGTATTTTCCCAAATCTGACTATCATTAACCAAAAATATAGTTTTTACATTATTGTTTATTGTGTGAATATGACAAAGTAAATGTAAAGGGAAAATGAAATAGTACTGTAGTGTTGTATTAAGTAACTACTGCTGTACTAACTACCTTAAACCAATTGTTATTTAAAGTACCATGTGATCGGCCTGTATCCTGCTACCGACTCATAGAAAAACGACGATGTAAGACGTCGTAAGAAATGACGTTTGGCACCCGTAGACTTGCAAGTCCCACTGTAGCGAGCAGCAAGGTGTAGGATAGTCAATCCAATATAGATCTATACACAAACTCATACGCTCTCCACTTAAGGAGATTATGTATACAAAACGGGTCATGACAGGTAGTGGCATGCCCCCGTTAAGTGGCTCACATAACTGTAAGTAATGTGTATGTAATGTACGTGCTAGCTGTATTGTGTGTTCTTTCTCTGTCTAGCCTGTATGTTTGTTTCTCATCACTATGTATTATGTTTGTTTCTCATCACTATGTGTTATGTTTGTTTCTCATCACTATGTGTTATGTTTGTGTCTCATCACTATGTGTTATTCATGAATGAACTGACTCATTGTATGTTTCATTGTTCTAGTAATAGATTTGTAACTTCGTAAACTATACCTATTATAGTTTACTAGTAATGTTGTTTGTATGTATGAACATGTTTGTATACCCTTGCTACCCAAAGGTATTGAACTGGAAGGAAATAACCTTTTATATCTATATACATATACATAATATATAACTAGGATTCAAACGACCTTCGGACAGATAACCCTGATACCCTAAGTCCACAACCAAACAAGGAACAGTAAGTAAGGTGAGCTATCAGTCCTAAGTCCTTTCAATCCTACTTATATAACTATATCTATATAGATACACTTTTAACAGAATATAACTTTAAAAGAGTGTAAGTAACAATATTTGACATGTAAAAGGTTTTGACAAAAGCATTTGATATGAAAAAGAGTTTGTAAAACAGTTTGAAGTAAAACAGTTTGGTAACACAGTTTGAAAAGTAAGAAATCCACTTGTTTGGTAGTTATTAATCACATGTGATTGATATAATAACTATAATTGTTCAACTTGTATTCCCCCCCCCCCCCCATAAAAGCATTTAAAACATTTAAAAGGTTAATTAACGGGTATGAACTCACCTGTAGTGAGTGGTTTGGATGAACTGGTGATATAGGATTTGCTAGGTGTCAAGTGAAGACTTGTACACACACAAGGATCCTAGTTAACATATAATAACACATATATGTATCCAATTAGTCTTTAAACAACTAATTAACAAAGTTAAGACATCCTAGGACATGTAAAACACCTTATATAAGTGCTATAAGTCCTAAGGATTGCATCTAAGTATTGTAGGACATTGCTATTGAGTTTAGGGTTCAAGGGGACCCTTTATTGGAGTTTACGGTTTTGTGACCATAACTCATTGAGTTTACGGTCGTAAACCCATGAGTTTATGGCCGTAAACTCATGGTACTTTTACCATGTTGAGTTTTGAAGATTTACAAGTCCTAAAAATCATTCCTACTTCATGTATAATGTGACAACCCGAAATTTCTATTCTGTACAACATGTCAAGTCAATAGAAGTCAAAACAGTTACTGTTAAATTTTCAGACTTTTTGGAATAAGTTTGAGTATTTTAGGATTAATACTTTAAGAGATATCAGGAGAGAGGATGCCCTAGGGTTTATTGTGCAACAATAAAGCCCCGACACATCAAAAGTTTAGAGTTTACGGCCTAAACTTGGTGTTTACGGCCGTAAACCCTAAGGGAAAGGGGTATATAAGTGGCACTTAGCCATTTTTAAGACTTTTCCATTTTTTCAAGAACAAATATCAAACTCTCTCAAGTATCATCCAAGTTTTATTCAAGATATTTAATCTAGTAAGTGTTTCTAGCCCTTTTGAGTTAGTATATCTCTTAATCTAGTGTTTTAACACACTTCTATCCGAAAAATTAGTCCAAAAGGCTTGATCTTCAAGTTTCACTAAGAACACCAAGAACACACACTAGTGTTCTTGGACTTTTGGCTCATTTCAAGCTTCTATATTGTAAGTACTTCTATCCTAGAGTATGTTTAAGCTTGCTACACTTCATTATAACAAGAAAACACCCAAGAAACACCGAGATCAAGGTGTTTACGGTCCAAGATGTTCTTGGACCGTAAACCCTAAAAAGGGTACCAATGTGTGCCCTAGCTTACCCTAAGCCTTGGTAACTAGCATAGATCCCTTCATTGATATGTTAAGGACTTGGAAACATCAAAATACCATCATCCATAAGGGTTTACGGCCGTAAACCCAAAGGGAAATGGTATTAGGGCCGTAAACTCCATATAGGAGTGAAATGGTGCCCTAACTTCTTCCTTAGGCTTATACTTCATGAGGAAACACTTCTAAGGACTTAGAAACCTTCAAAACAACAAATGGTCAAAAGGGTGTGAGTTTACGGCCGTAAACTCATGGGTTTACGACCGTAAACTCATGTGGTTATGGTCAAGAAACCGTAAACTCATGAAAGGGGTTCCCTTGAACCCTAAACCCCATAGCTTGGTCCTACAACACTCAGATGCAATCCTTGGGACTTATAACACTTATATAAAGTGTTTAACTTGTCTTAGGATGTCTTAACTTTATAAATTAGTTGTTTAAAGACTAATTGAATACATATATGTGTATTTATATGTTAAATAGGATCATTGTGTGTGTACAAGTCTTCACTTGACACTTAGCAGTCCTATCTCTTCAGTTCATCCAAACCACTCACTACAGGTGAGTTCATACCCCTTAATTAACCTTTTAAATGTTTTTAAATGCTTTTATGGGGGGGGGGATACAAGTTGAACAACTATAGTTATTATATCAATCACCTATGATTAATAACTACCAAACAAATGGTTTTCTTACTTTTCAAATTGTTTATCAAACTGTTTTACCTCAAACTACTTTACAAACTATTTTACTTATCAAATACTTTTACTTAAACTCTTTTAAACTTATATTCTGTGTATCTATATAGATATAGTTATATAAGTAGGATTGAAAGGACTTAGGACTGCTAGCCTACCTTACTTCCTGTTCCTTGTTTGGTTGTGGACTTAGGGTATCAAGGTTAGTTGTCCGAAGGTCGTTTGAATCCTAGTTATATATTAGGTATATGTATATGGATATAAAAGGTTACTTCTTGCATTCAGTTACATGCCCTTGGGTAGCAAGGGTATACAAACATGTTCATACATTGCTAGTAAGCTACCATAGGGGTAGTTTAGGAAGATACTATTACTAGAACAATGAAACATACAATGATGTCAGTTCATACATGAGTCAATACATACTATGATGAGAAACAAACATAAAACAGAGTGATGAGAAACAAACATAATACAGAGTGATGAGAAACAAACAATAGACACTATGACGAGAAACAAACATACAGGCTAGACAGAGAAAGAACACAATACAGCTAGCACACAAATCACATAACATATACATTAATACATTTATGTGAGCCATTAAACAGGGCATGACACTACCTGCCATGACTGTTTTTGTATCAGAATCTCCTTAATTGGGGAGCGTATGAGTTTGTGTATAGATCTATACTGGATTGACTATCCTACACCTTGCTGCTCGCTACAGTGGGACTTGCAAGTCTACGGGTGCCAAACGTCATTTTTACAGCATCTTGCATTGTCGTTTTACTATTGAGTCGGTAGCAAGATACAGGCCGATCACATGTTACCTTAAAATTTTACATTTGGCTTAAGGTAGTTAGTACAGCAGTAGTTACTTAATACAGCACTACAGTACTATAACATTTTCCCTTACACTTTATTTTGTGTTATTCACACAATAAACAATGATGTAAAAAAAACTATATTTTTGGTTAATGATTGTCGGATTTGGGAAAATACACACTTTTACAAGAGATACACACACAGACACTAGATGCCTTGGTAGAAGGCTACTTTTAGTAGGAAACATAGGGTTTTCTAGGAGAGTTCAAACAAATACAAACTTTTTACAAACATATATAGTACATTTTACAAAACATCTTACAAATGCTTTCATACAAACACAGACACTAATATACTTATGATCTCACCAGCTTTAAAGCTGATAAACTCTTTCAAAATAACTTGTATTCTCAGGTCACCAGTAGACAGGTACCGGAGCCAGGTTTTGAGAAGATGGAGTTCGTTCAAGACTCATCTTATATTTTTGATGTATATTGTTTTGGTGTCTTTAAAACTTGACAGAACACACTTGTATGAAATTATATTATTAATGCAATGGATGATGTTGTTACTCGTTTACTACTTGCATTGTTGTGATACTGTACATGACGTCCTCCACCCCAGAACGTTTCCCCCGTTCATAGGTTTTGGGGGTGTGACAGATTGGTATCAGAGCCTTGTTTATAGTGAATCGAGTGTATCAACCCATTAAAGATATACGAAATATAAACACAAGCGGGATTTAAAATACTCTGATGAAGAGTTTATACTTTAAATAATAAAATATTTAATAAAGTATACATACCTGCATTCATACTAAAATCAGTGTCACTAGGACAGAACAAAAGTATTACGATTGTTGGACAACACAAGTAGACTTAGAGACATATGGTCAACCCTGGGAAGATGTAGCCTGATCAACTACGTTATCCGAGGAGTGATTAGCATGTACCTAAGTGTGGTTGTGAGGTTGCAACAAGTCTAAAAACTTACCAACACTACTACAATGAGAACAGTAGAACAGAACATTAAACTTATTAATACTATAGGAGTATTTTGTGTTACAATAATTACTTATTTGAGAACTAAAGGTCTTTATTAGTATATCAATGGTTGTTTAGTGGATACACTAAGGTTATATGTACTAGGATGTCATTGACTTAGAATCTGTGATCTTTGCCTTACTTCCTGTTCCTTGTTTGGTTGTGGGCTTAGGGTTAGGGTCACTCATTCGAAGGTCTATCCCGTCTGCGTTACATGTAACTATTATGGTTTAAACAAGTATTGAAGCAACTAATAAAGATCATCTTATAATTATCTAACTAGTTAGTCTAATTTATTTGTTTCTTAGATCCCTTTTCTCGCGTAGATATAATGGCTGGATTTCATCTTCCCGGAGACCCGTACTTCCCAAACCACGGCAATGCTGGATGGCTTGGAGAAGAAACAGAGGATGATCACCCAATTCCCTTAGATGATTATGAAGCTGAAGGTTTTTCTGATGGTTCCGACTCGGAGCCAGAAGTCAACAACCAACCCCCAGCTGTTCAAAACCCAAACCCTCGTCCCGCATTCCAAGGACCCACACCTCTGTGGGCCACAAACTTGAATAGGTGGAGTCAGGAACAAGGTCAACCTTTTCCCTACAATGGAGACAAAAGTTTCTACAACCTTACTGAGGGAGGTACATCTGATAGGGTCCTACCTATCATGGTTCGTAGGATTGCTCGAAACACCGAGCAGGGTCGAGCAGCTATCGACCGGGTAGTAGAAGTGGATGCCAATTTTGGTGTTAACACTGTCTGCATTCGCCAACTGGAGTCCGCTCAGGAAAGGGCTCAGGTTAGCAATGCAATGCTTCAGAGGGAACTTGTTGAAACCCGAGCCGAAGTCAGGGAACTTCGAACTCAGCAAGCAAGATCTGATAGGCGTGTGAGGGACATAGAGCGTCTCCTATCGGATTCAAGAACTCACTCTAGCAGTTCTCGTCGCCGTTAGAGTCTTATCGACTTCTCTTTTGGATATAACCTAGTTTATGTAAAAACTTTAGGCTAATTTCCTATCTTGTTCAACCTTAGACCGTTAGGTCAATTATTAGGTCGTAGTTCTGTCAAAATTTTCCAATCTTGGTTGATGTAAGACCTACTTCTAGGTCATTTTTCCCGAACTTGTTACATCTGTAATCCCAGTGTCTTTGACAAATATCTAATCTAATGGAAATTACTATCCAAATGCTTTCATCTTCATTCAAGTATTCATGCATTTACGTTGTTGGACTATGGAGAGTTAGTCCATGGGTCATTCTCATTAATTTTTCTATCAAATTCTTATCAATATTTTCATCTTTCTAAATTTTCAGTTCAAAGATGCCTCCACGTAAATCAACAAGACGCAATCCTCCCGTACCAACTCCACCTACTCCTCAATTTGATACAGCAGCTCTAAATGTTGCTATAGCTGCGGTTGTGGCTACAGCCACGGCTGAATATCATTCCTCAAGTTCCACTGGAGGAAGCACTCCTGTTCCGACTATTCAGGTTGAAACCCCGGTGCGCTCGAGAGAGTGCTCCTACAAAGACTTCATAAACTGCAAGCCATTGTCCTTTAGGGGAACTGGCGGAGTCATTGTACTCTCATAATGGTTCGAGAAGACAGAATCGGTCTTTGAAATCTGCTCGTGCCCGGAGAGAAGCAAGGTCAAGTTTGCCGCTTGCACCTTCGAATCAAAAGCCCTAACATGGTGGAATAGCCATGTTAAGTCACTATCTCTAGTAGTGGCAAATGATATGGGCTGGGGCACCATGAAAGACCTCATGATTGAGGAGTACTGCCCGAGAGGCGAGATCCAAAAGCTGGAGGAAGAACTTTGGCGCCTAACCATGAAGGGCTCCGACATCGTCGCATATACCGCCAGGTTCTGTGAACTGCTGGCCCTCTGTCCCAACATGATTCATACATAGGGAAAGAAGATCGAGAGATATATATGGGGGCTGGTGCCACCATACCAGGGAAATGTATTGTCATCACGCCCTACTACATTTGACAGTGCCAAGCGATTGGCACAGCAGCTAGTTGACCACGGGGTCCGTACCCCGGCTGCAACAACCACCCTGGCTATCTCAGAAACCACCAGAACTGCAGAGTCCAAGCGGAAATTCTGGGATGACAAGAAAAAGAAGAAGGCTGCCAAGAAACAGCAGATCGTGGCAGTTCATAGTGCGACAACACCTGCCACTGCTGCTGCTCCATTAAAGTAGTATTCTGGAAGTTTGCTGCTATGCAACAAGTGTAACTACCACCATGTGGGAGCCTGCCGGGAAATGTAGTGTGTAAACTGCAACAGGAAGGGGCACACAGCCCGTTTCTGCAAATCTCCGGTGAGGCCAATCACCCAAGTCCCCGGCGCTGGAGTGGGCTAAGCTTGCTACAATTGTGGCAATGTGGGCCACTACAAAAGGAACTGCCCCAAGGCAGGGACTGCTGGTGGAGTAGGAAGAGTTCTGGCTATAGGTCATGAGGAGGCGGTTGCCGACCCCACAGTGGTCACTGGTACGTTTCTCCTCGACAACTCTTATGCTTGTATACTATTTGATAGTGGAGCGGAGAGGAGCTTCGTGAACCAAAAGTTTGCTCATTTACTTAAGCAAAAATCACGAGCACTCAAAGAACCATTCACAGTAGAAATGGCTAATGGGAAGACAGAGAGCACTAGCTGCATATTCATAGGGTGTACCTTAACCTTAGATAGCCATTCATTCTCGATCGATCTCATGCCGGTCTCAATTAAAAGTTTCGACGTCATCATCGGCATGGATTGGTTGAGTTTTCTTCATGCCGACATCATGTGTTACGAAAAGGCTGTCCGCCTTAATCTTTCGTCTGGCGAAACCCTATTAGTATATGGCGACAAACCCGACACAAACCTTCGTATTATCTCGAGCATTCAAGCTCATAAATTCTTGCGAAAGGATTGTCGTGCATTCCTTGCTCATGTGGTCGATGTGAACCAAGAAACGAAACCTATTCAGAACATTCCAGCAGTACGCGACTTTCCCGACATCTTTCTAGAAGAGCTACCAGGATTACCTCCGCAACGACAAGTCGAGTTCAGAATCAACTTAGTTCCAGGGGCTACTCCCGTAGCCAAATCGCCTTATCATCTAGCACCTGCAGAGATGCAAGAACTATCCTGTCAACTTAACGAGCTGCTCAGCAAAGCCTTTACAAGACCGAGCTTCTCACCCTAGGGAGCTCCAGTGTTTTTCGTCAAGAAGAAGGACGGATCATTTCGTATGTGCATCGACTACAGGGAGCTCAACAAACTGACCGTCAAAAATCGTTATCCTTTGCCTCGGATCGACGATTTATTCGATCAAATTCAAGGGGCGAATTTCTTTTCCAAAATCGACTTACGATCCGGATATCACCAACTACGAGTGCTAGAGGAGGATGTTCCGAAGACGGCCTTCCGAACTCGTTATGGGCACTACGAATTCGTAGTGATGCCATTCGGATTAACAAACGCACCCGCAGTATTCATGGATTTAATGAATAGGGTGTGTCGTCCTTACTTGGATCAGTTCATCATCATCTTCATCGATGACATACTTATCTACTCTCGAAGTAAGGAGGAGCATAGCCAACATCTGCGATTAGTCTTAGAAACCCTGCGCGTGGAGAAGCTTTATGCGAAGTTCTCGAAATGCGAATTTTGGATCCGACGAGTCGAATTCTTAGGGCACGTGGTTAGCGAAGAGGGAATCCATGTGGACCCATCCAAAATCAAAGCCATTGAGAGCTGGTCAGCACCGAAGACGCCTACAGAAATTCATCAATTTCTAGGCCTCGCTGGCTAGTATCGCAGGTTCATTCAGAACTTCTCCCGCATTACAAAGCCTCTTACAATGCTTACCCAGAAGGGCATACCCTTTGACTGGGAAGAAAAGCAGGAGAGAGCGTTCCAAACGCTCAAAGGAGCCTTGTGCACCGCACCAATACTATCCCTCCCCGAAGGGATAGAAGACTTTGTTGTCTATTGTGATGCATCGAACCAAGGTCTCGGATGTGTTCTGATGCAGCGAGGTAAGGTCATCGCCTATGCGTCGAGACAGCTGAAGACACATAAGGTCAACTACACGACCCACGATCTTGAACTAGGAGCAGTTGTTTTTGCTTTGAAGATCTGGAGACACTACCTATACGGTACGAAGAGCACAATCTTTACAGACCACAAGAGCCTGCAGCATATATTCGACCAGAAGGAGCTCAACATGAGACAACGACGGTGGGTCGAACTACTTAGTGACTACGAATGCGAAATTCGTTATCATCCCGGCAAGGCCAATGTAGTAGCTGACGCCCTAAGTCGGAAAGAATTCTAGTCGTAGAGTCAAATCATTGACTATGACTATCCATTCACACTTATCTACACAAATACAGGCAGCTCAGCTCGACGCTTTGAAACCTGAAAATGTGAACAGTGAATCCCTTCGAGGGATGGATAAGAACTTGGAAGTCAAAGGTGGTGGATCCTATTATCTCATGGATCGGATCTGGACCCTGAAACTTGGTGGGTTCAGAGACTTGGTCATGAACGAGGCGCACAACACTCGTTATTCCGTCCACCCAGGTTCAGATAAGATGTATCTGGATCTTAAAAAGTTATACTGGTGGCCTAACATGAAAGCAGAGATTGCTACCTTCGTAAGTAAATGCCTTACTTGCGCAAAGGTCAAGGTCGAGTGCCAGAAACCCTCAGGTCTTCTTCAACAGCCTGAGATCCCAGAATGGAAGTGGGAGCGGATCACTATGGATTTCATAACCAAGTTGCCCAAGACAACGGGTGGACTTGATACCATATGGGTCATCGTCGATAGATTGACCAAGTCCGCACACTTCCTGCCTATCACAGAGACAGACAAGATGGAGAAGCTTACAAGAACTTACATTAGAGAGATTGTACGACTGCATGGTGTTCCTATATCCATTATCTCGGACAGAGATAGTAGGTTCACTTCTAGGTTCTGGCAGTCGCTACAAATTCCCTAGGAACTAGGCTGGATATGAGTACAACCTCCCATCCGCAGACAGACGGGCAAAGTGAGAGGACTATCCAAACCTTGGAGGACATGTTACGAGCCTGTGTGATTGACTTTGGGAAAGCATGGGATACTCATTTACCCCTTGTTGAATTTTTCTACAACAACAGTTATCACACAAGCATAAAGGCTGCTCCATTCGAGGCCCTCTACGGCCGCAAGTGCAGATCCCCTCTGTGCTGGGCTGAGGTGGGTGATACCCAATTAGCTAAAGGACGTGTTCCTGAAAGCACTCTCACAGGTCCGGAAATCATTCGGGAAACGACGGAGAAGATCGTTCAGATTCGTGAACAATTGAAAGCCTCCAGAGACCGACAGAAAAGCTACGCTGATAAAGGAAGGAAACCGTTGGAATTCCAGGTGGGCGACCATGTTCTATTGAAGGTCTCACCCTGGAAGGGCTTGATACGCTTCGGAAAGCGTGAAAAGCTAAATCCAAGGTACATTGGGCCTTTCGAGATTCTTGCCAGAATCGGCCCTGTAGCTTACAAACTTAACTTACCGAGCGAACTCAGTAACGTACATTCTACCTTCCACGTCTCGAACTTGAAAAAGTGTCTGTCCGACGAGACTCTTGTAATCCCACTCGAAGAGATCAAGATCAACGAGAGCCTCAACTTCGCGGAAGAACCCGTAGAGGTCATGGACCGGGAGGTCAAGCAAACAAAACAAAGCCGCATCCCGATAGTGAAGGTTCGCTGGAACGCCAAGCGAGGACCTGAGTTCACTTAGGAGCGAGAGGATCAGATAAAACTGAAATATCCTCGTCTTTTTACTTAGTTATTTGTAACTACTTATTTGCTTAAATTCTAATTTCGGGACGATATTCCTTCTAAGGAGGGGATGTTGTGACAACCCGAAATTTCTATTATGTACAACATGTCAAGTCAATAGAAATCAAAACAGTTACTGTTAAATTTTCAGACTTTTTGAAATAAGTTTGAGTATTTTAGGATTAATACTTTAAGAGATATCAGGAGAGAGGATGCCCTAGGGTTTATTGTGCAACAATAAAGCCCCGACACATCAAAAGTTTAGAGTTTACGGCCTAAACTTGGTGTTTACGGCCGTAAACCCTAAGGGAAAGGGGTATATAAGTGGCACTTAGCCATTTTTAACACTTTTCCACTTTTTCAAGAACAAATATCAAACTCTCTCAAGTATCATTCAAGTTTTATTCAAGATCTTTAATCTAGTAAGTGTTTCTAGCCCTTTTGAGTTAGTATATCACTTAATCTAGTGTTTTAACACACTTCTATCCGAAAAATTAGTCCAAAAGGCTTGATCTTCAAGTTTCACTAAGAACACCAAGAACACACACTAGTGTTCTTGGACTTTTGGCTCATTTCAAGCTTCTATATTGTAAGTACTTCTATCCTAGAGTATGTTTAAGCTTGCTACACTTCATTATAACAAGAAAACACCCCAGAAACACCAAGATCAAGGTGTTTACGGTCCAAGATGTTCTTGGACCGTAAACCCTAAAAAGGGTACCAATGTGTGCCCTAGCTAACCCTAAGCCTTGGTAACTAGCATAGATCCCTTCATTGATATGTTAAGGACTTGGAAACATCAAAATACCATCATCCATAAGGGTTTACGGCCGTAAACCCAAAGGGAAATGGTATTAGGGCCGTAAACTCCATATAGGAGTGAAATGGTGCCCTAACTTCTTCCTTAGGCTTATACTTCATGAGGAAACACTTCTAAGGACTTAGAAACCTTCAAAACAACAAATGGTCAAAAGGGTGTGAGTTTACGGCCGTAAACTCATGGGTTTACGACCGTAAACTCATGTGGTTATGGTCAAGAAACCGTAAACTCATGAAAGGGGTTCCCTTGAACCCTAAACCCCATAGCTTGGTCCTACAACACTCAGATGCAATCCTTGGGACTTATAACACTTATATAAAGTGTTTAACTTGTCTTAGGATGTCTTAACTTTATAAATTAGTTGTTTAAAGACTAATTGAATACATATATGTGTATTTATATGTTAAATAGGATCATTGTGTGTGTACAAGTCTTCACTTGACACTTAGCAATCCTATCTCTTCAGTTCATCCAAACCACTCACTACAGGTGAGTTCATACCCCTTAATTAACCTTTTAAATGTTTTTAAATGCTTTTATGGGGGGGATACAAGTTGAACAACTATAGTTATTATATCAATCACCTATGATTAATAACTACCAAACAAATGGTTTTCTTACTTTTCAAACTGTTTATCAAACTGTTTTACCTCAAACTACTTTACAAACTATTTTACTTATCAAATACTTTTACTTAAACTCTTTTAAACTTATATTCTGTGTATCTATATAGATATAGTTATATAAGTAGGATTGAAAGGACTTAGGACTGCTAGCCTACCTTACTTCCTGTTCCTTGTTTGGTTGTGGACTTAGGGTATCAAGGTTAGTTGTCCGAAGGTCGTTTGAATCCTATTTATATATTAGGTATATGTATATGGATATAAAAGGTTACTTCTTGCATTCAGTTACATGCCCTTGGGTAGCAAGGGTATACAAACATGTTCATACATTGCTAGTAAGCTACCATAGGGGTAGTTTAGGAAGATACTATTACTAGAACAATGAAACATACAATGATGTCAGTTCATACATGAGTCAATACATACTATGATGAGAAACAAACATAAAACAGAGTGATGAGAAACAAACATAATACAGAGTGATGAGAAACAAACAATAGACACTATGACGAGAAACAAACATACAGGCTAGACAGAGAAAGAACACAATACAGCTAGCACACAAATCACATAACATATACATTAATACATTTATGTGAGCCATTAAACAGGGCATGACACTACCTGCCATGACTGTTTTTGTATCAGAATCTCCTTAATTGGGGAGCGTATGAGTTTGTGTATAGATCTATACCGGATTGACTATCCTACACCTTGCTGCTCGCTACAGTGGGACTTGCAAGTCTACGGGTGCCAAACGTCATTTTTACGGCATCTTGCATTGTCGTTTTACTATTGAGTCGGTAGCAAGATACAGGCCGATCACATGTTACCTTAAAATTTTACATTTGGCTTAAGGTAGTTAGTACAGCAGTAGTTACTTAATACAGCACTACAGTACTATAACATTTTCCCTTACACTTTATTTTGTGTTATTCACACAATAAACAATGATGTAAAAAAAAACTATATTTTTGGTTAATGATAGTCGGATTTGGGAAAATACACACTTTTATAAGAGATACACACACAGACACTAGATGCCTTGGTAGAAGGCTACTTTTAGTAGGAAACATAGGGTTTTCTAGGAGAGTTCAAACAAATACAAACTTTTTACAAACATATACAGTACATTTTACAAAACATCTTACAAATGCTTTCATACATACACAGACACTAATATACTTATGATCTCACCAGCTTTAAAGCTGATAAACTCTTTCAAAATAACTTGTATTCTCAGGTCACCAGTAGACAGGTACCGGAGCCAGGTTTTGAGAAGATGGAGTTCGTTCAAGACTCATCTTATATTTTTGATGTATATTGTTTTGGTGTCTTTAAAACTTGACAGAACACACTTGTATGAAATCATATTATTAATGCAATGGATGATGTTGTTGCTTGTTTACTACTTGCATTGTTGTGATACTGTACATGACGTCCTCCACTCCAGAACGTTTTCGCCGTTCATAGGTTTTGGGGGTGTGACATATAAGCCTTAGGAAGAGATTATGGCACCATTTCACTCCTTTGAGGAGTTTACGGTCCTTGGACCATTTGTCTTTGGCTTTACGGCCGTAAAACCAAATGGTTTATGGTCTTTTTGTTGTTTTGAGTTCCTAGCACATCAAGGAAGGGGTCTAGACTAGTTTCCAAGGCTTAGAAGGAACTAGGGCACACTTTGGCACCCTTAATAGGGTTTACGGTCGAAGGTGTTCTTGGACCGTAAACACCTTTGATCCTTTGTTTCTTGGTGTTTTCTAGTTGATTAAGAAGTATAACAAGCCCTATTACACACTAGGGTAAGACTACTTACAAGTAGAAGCTTGAATAGGTGCTAAAAGTCCAAGAACACTAGTGTGTGTTCTTGGTGTTCTTGGTGAAATTTGAAGATCTACACTTTTGGAATGATTTCACAGATGGAATCATGTTAGATCACTAGATTAAGCAAGATATCAACTTTTTAGGGCTTGAAACACTTACAATGTTGAAGATCAAGAAGAAAAGTCGATGATACTTGAGAGAGAATTGAGTTTTGGATCTTGAAAATGTGAAAAGTGGTAAATAATGACTAAGTGTCATATTTATACCCTCTTTTAGGGTTTACGGCCGTAAACACCTTTGTTTAGGCTGTAAACTCCAAACTCTTGAAGTTTAGGGACATTATTATTGCACAATAAACCCTAGGGTATCCTCTCTCCTGGTATCTCCTGAAGTACTAGTCTTAAAATGCTCAAACTTATTCCAAAAAGCTTGAAAATTAGTAGGAACAGTTCTGACTACTATTGAAGTGAATGGTTGTATAGAATAGAAATTTCGGGTTGTCATAGATCACTAATTCTAAGTCGATAAAATCTCAATTATGTAAAACCTTGGAAGCATACACTCTAAAATTATAGACCTATCCGTAAGGGTCTTTTAAATTATCATATAAGTTATTTATATAGTGCCTAAAATACTCCTATAGTATTCTAACTTTATGTATTGATCTAGAAATCCCTTGAATAGAGTTAGGTAAGTTTTAAGACTTTTGCAACACCACATCACTCCTAAACACATGTCGGTCACATCTCGAATGAATATAGTTGATCAGGCTATATTGATCCTAGCTATGATTACATAACTGTCCAGGTTTGACCGCAGTGTTCAACCTTTAAATACTTATGTTCTGTTCTTCTTGTGATACTTGTTCTAGTATGTATATACGTATACGTATAAGGACGTATGTATACTTTTATAAGGTATCGTTATATATTTAAAATATATTATTATCCATAGCACTTCGGGCCCATTGTATTTATAGTTGTATATCTTTTATCGGTTGATATACTTGGTTCACTATAAACAATGCTCTGATACCAAAACCGAAAAGGCGGAAACGTTTGGGGGCGGAGGACGTCATGTTTAGTATCACAAGTAATGCGTCATAGTAATCAAAGTAACAAACAACCATTTCATTATAAAGAAAGTGTTTACAAAGTATGTGGTTCACATAATATAGATTACAAAGTAAATAACAAATCAAGACATGAAGCTATTATGCTCCATCTTCTGAATCCCAGTGCGTGTACCTGTCTACTGGTCTCCTGAGAATACAAGTTATTTTTAAAGAGTAGATCAACATTTAAGCTGGTGAGTTCATAAGATTTTAATGATGTAAGTAAGTTGTAAGTTCTTTTTAGAAAAGTTCGCCTGTTCCTCCAGAAAATCCTATGTTTCCTACTTTGATGAAAGATAAGTAAAAATGACTCTACAATCCTTTCTATGAGTACTAAATGGATACAAGTTAGATAAAACCCATAGTAAACAAACAATCGATTGTGTGTATCTGCCCTAAGCCCACAACCAAACAAGGAACAGGGAATGAGGCGGAAGGCACACATCCCATTGTTTGTTAGATCATCGTTATATATAACCCTGGCGTATTCACTTGGTACTCACGGAGTTAACTGTAATAGTTCCTTTATATTTGATGAAAAGATTCTTTAAGAAAAACCTTATTTCTTTTAGTAAAAATGGTAACCAAAATAGTTCCTTCTATAATCACTTAGTTTATACTAGCTATATATAATCTAATATTGAACCGATAGTTAGTTGTGTGAATCTGCCCTAAGCCCACAACCAGACAAGGAACAGGAAGTAAGGTGGAAAGCACACATCCAACTACCTATCGGGTATTAATTATGTATAACCCAGATGTATGAACTAAGGTATTATAGAATTAACCACCTAAGGTCCTTTAAGTTATACTGCTTTAATAAAATGGATTAAACCTTTTACTGGTATGTTTCTAGTTTTGTCTACCAAATGTTCTATTTGAAAAGTATGTTTTGTACTAGAAAATCGTGCATTGAATTAGTGTACTATGACCTGACCCATACCTGATACTCCTTATGATTACTTAGTGTATACAGAATATATATATATATATATATATATATATATATATATATATATATATATATATATATATATATATATATATATATATATATATATATATAGCTAAGATCGGATAGATAGTAGGCTGGGTGAATCTGCTCTAAGCCCACAACCAAGCAAAGAACAAGAAATGAAGAGGAAATCACACATCTTACTACCTGTCGGATCCGATTAATATATATTCCTGGTGTATAAACTAAGGAATCATAAAGTTAGCATTATAGGCCCCTTCCTACTGAATGTACTAGACTCGAGTATTCCGTTTGTCGCTTGTAATGATGTAAGTTTTCCCTAGCTTATAACTATCTTAACTTGAAAATAGTTTGCATTAACTTTCAAGTGAAAATGTCACAATATGAAAGTAATGGGAAAAATGAATGTATACAATTGTCTTTTAAATTGACATACTGAAGTAC
The DNA here is from genome assembly GCF_052849685.1 of Lactuca virosa. Lineage (NCBI taxonomy): Eukaryota > Viridiplantae > Streptophyta > Magnoliopsida > Asterales > Asteraceae > Lactuca > Lactuca virosa. The sequence continues at coordinate 165,329,796 of NC_136429.1, read as the reverse complement.
TTGTTCATGTAACTAGTATGTTACGTTGCGTTGTTCTATTGTTTAGACAGTTACTAGGAGTAATGAATCCTATACTATTAAAGCATTTATCGCTACTATTGTGAGTTTTATATATATTTATGTGTTTTATTTATTAATATCCAGTACTTTGTAGATGTACCCCTTTATAAATAAATCTGGTACTTTGCAGATGTACCCCATATATAACTCCGGTACTTTGTAGATGTACCCCATATATATATATATATATATATATATATATATATATATATATATATATATATATATATATATATATATATATATATATATATATATATATATATATATATATATATATATATATATATATATATATATAAATCATGGCATATTGTAGATGCACCATATATATATATATATATATATATATATATATCCATTATACTACTTTTATTATCACCTTTTGTTTAGAACAATGAGTTAGTGATACGTTCCCTTCCTAGGTTACTGGGAATCATTAGTGTAATATTGTTAATCATGATTTGTTCTTTTGTTATAGTATATTGTATGTTCTCTTTGTTATAGTGTATAGTATGTCTCTCTCTTGTATTGTATCTTCCTCCCTGTTTCTCTTTATAGTATGTTCGCTATGTTATCGTGTATTGTATCTCCCTCCCTGTTTCTCTTTATAGTATGTTCTCTATGTTATCGTGTATTGTATCTACCTCCCTATTTCTCTTTATAGTATGTTCTCTATGTTATCGTGTATTGTATCTACCTCCCTGTTTCTCTTTATAGTATGTTCTCTCTGTTCTAGTGTAAACTGAACCCCTAAACTATACCTACTATAGTTTACTAGTATGTTACTTTGAACTGTTATTGACTTGAAGAAAAGACTCATTTAACTATTAAGTTATGATTGTACTTTAAAAAAGGAGTTTTATAAACTATAAAGTAACATAACTTAAAAAGAGTTTTTGAAATGTTTTGATCACTCATGAAAACATAAGCAATCCTTTAAAATGACGTTTATAACAAAACATTTACACAATTATCATTGTGTTCAACTTGTATTCCCCCCCCCCCCCTTAAAAGCATTTAAAACAGTTAAAAGATTGATTATAGGGGTATGAACTCACCTTATGTGGGTGATTCAATTGCAGATTCGTGTAAGGATGAGAAGTTCCATGAATGAAGTCCCAATACACAAATGAGTCCTAAATGACATATAATCGCATATATTGGCATGAATTTAGTGTTTAAAAGCAACTAACATGCAAGGAAACACCCTTATGGACTAGGAAACACTTGGACTAAGTGTTAGAATCACATGTGATTCACTAAAGGGGTGTATACGGCCTAACCATGGAGTGTACGGCCATGGGTGTACGAACATGGAGTGTATGGCCATACACTCATGGTAAAACATGCACAAGAGGGTGTTTGAACCATGGGGAAGTTTGTGGGTCTATTGCTCATCAAGACTATGAACTAGGTTCTCATTTTGGATGCTATTTTTGGGTGTTTTGAGGTGTGTACAGCCATGCAAGGGTGTACGGCCGTACACTACTTTTGTTCTAGCTAAATGGGCGATTCTAAGGTGTTTAACAAGAGTTCCTAACGTATACTAAGCATAAGGAAAGGACACTTACGTTTTGGAGGCTCAAAAGAGGGTTCACGACCACCAAGAACAAGTGTGTGTTCTTGGTGTTCTTGGTAAAATAGATGAATGTTTGAAGATCTAACATAAAAAGATGTTTTCGTGGATGAATCAAGAGATGTTTACGACACTAAGGAAGATATCAAGAAGGATAGAAGAATCACTTACGATTTTGGAGGATTATGATGAAGAACTTGATGATAGTTGAGAGAGAAATCTGATTTCTAGACTTGGAAGTTGAAGAAATGGCTAGAAATGGCTAGAAATGAAGGGATCCTCTAAATATGGGGGAGAGTTCACGACCATCATGGGTGTACGGCCGTACACCCATGTGTACGACCATACACTCCCTTTGATGGAGTGTTCGGCTCGATTTCAACGCGAAGAACTTTAGCAACTCAATCCTATACCCAATGCTTGAATGTACTGAGCTTTGAACCCTTAAAGAGACTCTAAACAATGTTAATTGATAGCATAAACAAGCCTGACACACGGTTGAATCGAATAGCTGGACTTACGAGGCAAAAAGTTTTGGGTTGTCACACCTATGGTGTTCCGGTTCTCCGTAGGTGTATTGAGTCTTCGTTTCTCCTTGGTCCGGGTTTGTCACTGATCTCAATCACTTCATGATGGAGAGTATGACTCTGAATGTCTAAGTGGACCCTACACATCTTTTCTTGAGAGGGTGAGGTTCATCTATGATCACTCTGGTGCCTTTCTCTTCGGCTGGCCCTTCTCACAATCCTTTGTATTTAAAAAGTATAAGTATTTAAATGTGTTTCATCATAGTATTCTGACACCAAATAGTTATACAAAATAGAAAGACAAAATATAAATAGCTCCATCTTCTCAAAAGCTCGGGGAGTACCTGTTTACTGGTTCCCTGAGAATACAAGTAATTTGAAAAGAGAGTATCAACATAAAGTTGAGTGAGTGCATAAGTATTTATGTTTTGAAAGAATGTTCTATGTTTCTTGAATATGTAAATTATTCCAAAAAATCCTATATTTTCTGCTGTATATGAAAAGTAGTTTTAGTTACATGAAATTGTTCTATCTATAAATCAATGTTTTGAATTTGTAACCCTTTTGTAAGCTTGTGTCTGAGAATGTACTTGATTTCATCAACTGATTCTGTAAACGTAATGTAATACTGTAAACTATATCTTGTAAACTAGTAGTTTGAAAATGTACTTGAGTTTAATTAATTATGCACTAACATATAGTTAATATCTTTAATGAGTTATTATAACCATACTGACTAGATGGCTTGACCCAAGGCTATCAATGCGCTGAAAGTTGTTGATAACAATTTGTCACTCACAGGAGTGTATGCTTGACTGTAGCTAGCAGTCCGAGTGCGGGGTTATCAATCCAAATATAGATCTATACACACATTGTTTCGATCCCCCGCTGGGGATTCTGGTTATAAGGTCAGGACTTTACTATATTGTTTAAAATAAATTAAACAACCTGTTCTACTTGACTCATAAAAGCATATAAACGTTACATGTATAATTGTTATGAAAGACTCAATCATTCTGAAATAAATGACTGACTGAATGTTCTTGAATTAGTATGCTTAACATGTATCTGAAAGCTGTATACTCTTGAATAGTTTTGAATTAACCTTTGTTCTTGTAAAACAATGTACTCTAGTGTACTTGAATCGTGAATTAATGTTCTGTAATCATAAATTATACCTATTATAATTTATATGTACTTTCTGAACTGATACTGAGTAGTCATGAATGCAACCCCTTACTCAACATGTTACAAAGGGTTGTTGAAACTTATTGAACTAACATTTAAATTTGTATACATATACAAATATATATAAGTAAAATTTAAATGGCACTCAGACAGATAACTGATGCTTATAATCCCACATCCAAACAAGGAAAAGGAATCGAAGTAGGTTATCAGTCCTAAGATATTTGAAACCATTTGTTTTGATAACTGAAATCCATTTGAAACCATTTGTTATAACACAAAATCTTTGTGTTAGACTTGTATTCCCCCCCTTAAAATAGTAAAAGCTATGAAAATACGGGGGTATGAACTCACCTGTTATAAGTTATTCAAATGTAGGATTGGTGTAGGATGCTAAATGTCAAGTGAAGACTTGAGCACACACGGATCCTATTTAGCATATAATGACACATATATAAACACAATTAGTGTTTATAACAACTAATCATGCAATGGAACAATCTTAGGGAATAGGAAACAATTGTAATGAAGTGTTAAACCACACAGGGTTGCATATAAGGGGTGTAGGGCCTCACATTGGAGTTTACGACCCAAATGGTAAGACTCCCATGAGTTCACGGCCCATGGGTTTACGGCCCTATGAGTTTACGGCCATAAACTCATGGTATTTTGTACCAAAGGTGTTTTAAAGTCCATTCAAGCATCTAGGAAGTGTTCTAGTTTCAATGCTTTAGCTTAAGGGAGTTTAAGGCCAACAAATGCCCCCTTTAATTAGGGTTTACGGCCAAGGGAGATCCTCATGGCCGTAAACTCCTATTGATCTTGTATAATGCTTGTTTTCAATGAGAAAATGAAGTGTTCCTAGTATATAACAAGCTAAGGAGAGTGTACTAGTGTGTATTAGAAGCTTGTAAGGGTGTTTAAAGTCCAAAAACACTAGTGTGTGTTCTTGAAGATCTAACCAAAATAGATGATTTCATGGATGAAATCAAAAGGGTTGTACTAGATAAAGCTTTGTATCAACAAATCAAATGGAAAGAAATCTTACATTTTTGGAAGATCAAGATGAAGATCCTATGATAGTTGAGAGAGAAATCGGGTTTCTAAACTTGAAATGGAAGAGAAATGAGGAAAAGTGATGAAAACTCATGTATATAGCATGAGTTTACGGCCCACATGAGTTTACGGCCGTAAACTCATGGTGGTGTGGCAGTAAACTCCATATGATGGGGTTTAAAGCTTGATTAATGCATAAAGGGCTCAAGCAGATACTTCCTAACACCCGATCCTTGAATGTACTAAGCTTAGAACACTTGAACAGACTCTAAACAGTGCGCAATGATAGCAAAAACAAGTCTGACTTTGATTGAATTGATTGACTGTACAAGATATAAATTTTGGGTTGTCACATCATCCCCCCGTTAGAGGGAATTTTGTCCCGAAATTAGAGTTTAAGCAATTAAGTAGTTACAAATAACTAAGTAAAGAGATGAGGATATTTCAGTTTCATCTGATCCTCATGCTCCCAAGTGAATTCAGGTCCTCGCTTGGCATTCCATGAACCTTCACTATTGGGATACGACTTTGCTTGGTTTGCTTGACCTCTCGGTCCATGATCTTTACTTGTTCTTCGACGAAGGTGAGTGTCACACCCCAAAACCGGAACGGCGGAATCGTTCAGGGGTGGAGGACGTCATGTTTAGTATCACGAGATATGTATATGGTAAGCAATTAATGAACAACCATTTCATTTAGAAAGAAAATGTTTACAATGTGTGTGTTCACAAAACATAGAATTCATGGTGGTGGGTAGAAGTAGGCAGGGTACAAGTGGTATTGAGATTAAGTTAACTCTGGTCTGAGTGTATGTCGTCCTGACTTCCACCGGGTTCTAGAAACAATTCATAAAAGAGTCTATACCTAATAAACTCTATGAATTTGAAATAACTATCATCGAATGAATATCTGTTTCCTGAATAACTATTACCAGCTGCATGTAAGAAAAGAATCTTAACATATAATGTGAGCAGTGTTTCCACTCGCTCATTTAATAAGATTATTATTTAATAGTGTGACGTGTAAGACGTTTTGGTTACTTCGGCTGATCCCTCTTTGAAAACTTCTCATGAACTTGTTCTTGTTCCTCCTGGACTCTTCTGTTGTCTACTATGAGGGAGTGGTTACATCTATCTGGGCTTGTCGTGCGAGAATGAAAGTGACTAAAGAATCTATGAGCTTTAAGGTAACTTTATGGTGTGATCCTTACGGAGTCCTCCTATAATTGTACAATGTATAAAAGTTTGTATATATTTGAAGATTAAATAGACCTTCGAATAAGTGATCCTACTCCAAAACTACACCCTTAAGAGGAATGGATAGCGAAGCGTAGACCACAGATTCTAAGTTTATAAGATCTTGATTATATATAAAACTTTAGGAATATACATTGCAAGATTATAGACCTATCCGTAAGGGTCTTTTAAGTTATCACATAAGTTATTTATATGGACTAAAATAGTCCTATAGTATTTTAACATAATGTACTTGGTATGTTCTAAACTCGTTATCGCGCTATCGTATCATAGAATACTCCCATAGTATTCTAACTCTAAATGTACTAGTTCTGGTGTTCTCTTGACTGGTGTTCTGGTAAGTTTTAACATTGTTGCAACACCACATCTTTCCCAAACACATGTCAGTCACATCTCGAATGAATATAGTTGATCATGCTATATTGATCCTAGCTATGGTTACATAACTGTTCGAGTTGACGACAGTGCCCAACCTTTAAATACTTTAGTTAAGTTCTCCTCATGACACTAGTTCTATTATGTACATGTATAAGCAAGTAGGTATATTTTTTTAACTTGTAGTTATACTCTAAAAATATATCATTATCCAGAGCACTTAAGCCCCATTGTATTTATAGTTGTATATCTTTTATCGGTTGATATACTTAGTTCACTATAAACAATGCTTTGGTACCAATCTGTCTCACCCCAAAACCGGAACGGCGGAATCGTTCAGGGGTGGAGGACGTCATGTTTAGTATCACGAGATATGTATATGGTAAGCAAGTAATGAACAACCATTTCATTTAGAAAGAAAGTGTTTACAATGTGTGTGTTCACAAAACATAAAATTCATACACAAATAACAAAACAAGACTTGAAGCTATAATGCTCCATCTTCTGAATTCCCAGCACGAGCACCTGTCTAATAGTCTCCTGAGAATACAAGTTATTTAAAAGAGTTGATCAACAATTAAGCTGGTGAGTTCATAAGAGTTTAGTGCTGTAAGTAAGTTGTAAAATGTTGTGGAAAAATGTAGATGTAAAATGGTGTTGAAAATGTAGTTGTAACATGCAGTTGTAAAATTTTGTAAGTTGTAAGTTCTGTTTTGAAAAGTTCGCCTGTTCCTCTAGAAAATACTATATTTCCTACTATGATGGAAGTTTAAGTAAAATGACACTACAACCCTTTCTATGGGTACTAAGCGGATACGAGTTATATAAGACTCAGAGTAAATAAACAATCGATTGTGTGCATCTGCCCTAAGCTCACAACCAAACGAGGAACAAAAATTAAGGCGGATAGCACACATCCCATTGGTTGTTAGATCATCGTCGTATATAACCCTAGTGTAAACACTTGTTACTCATGGAGTTAATTGTAATGGTTCCTTTATATCTAATGAAAAGTTCTTTAAGAAAACCCATATTTCTTATAATAAAATGGTGACCACAGTGACTACTTTTATAATAGCTTAGTTTATACTTATATATATAGTCTAATATCGGATAGAAAGTTAACTGGGTGAATCTGCCCTAAGCCCACAACCAAACGAGGAACAGGAAGTAAGGCGGAAAGCACACATCCAACTACCTATTGGGTATTAGTTTTATATATAAACATGGTGTATAAACTAAGGTATTATAGAGTTACTCACCTAAGGTCCTTTAAATTGTACTGGTTTAATAAAATGGATTAAACCCTTTACTGGGAAGTTTCTAGTTTTGTATACCAAAAGTACTGATTTTGGAAAGTATGTTTTCTACTAGAAAAACTGTGCTTTGACTCTGTGTCCTCTAACCTGACCCATACCTGGTACCCTTATGATGACTTAATGTATACTAAGCATACATATATATAGAATCGGATAGAAAACAGATTGGGCGAATTCGTTCCAAGCCCACAACCAAACAAGGAACAGGAAATGAAGCGGAGAGCACACATCCTATTACCTGTCGGACCCTATTGGTATATATATATATATCCTGTGATGTATACATTAAGGAATCATAAGACTAGCATTATGGTCCTTTCTTTTAAACGTAGCATTCTACCAAGGCATCTTCTATTAAACGCAGCCTTCTACCAAGGCATCTACGGTTATGTGCTAGACTCGACTGTTCTGTTTGTCGTTTGTAAAAATGTATGCTTTCCCTAGTTTATAACTATCTTAACTCGAAAATAGTTTGAGTTTGACTTTCAAGTGGTACTGTCACTTTATGAAAGAAATGGGAAATGTAAGTACACAGTTGTCATTTATAATGACATGCAGATGTACTGGTGACCTAACGCGACCTCAGCAAATTCTTGCAAGCCGTGTAATTCACATTAAAGTTATATGATCATGTATACCCAATATAACTATCACCTTTTGTTTAAAACTATGAGTTAGTAATCAATTGGTATAATTGCATCCTGTGTGTTCTCATGATATAGCAACCTAACTTGTTTTTTTTGTACTGTATATTGTACGTTCTGATTGTTTCTCATAATTGTGTGTTCTCTCTATATGGTATTGTTTGTTTCTCTTCACTGTATGTTCTGTATGGTATTGTTTGTTTCTCTTCACTGTGTGTTTGATTCATGTATTGTGACAACCCGAAATTTTCATTTGTATAAACTCTACAGTCAAGCACTACAAATAATAGTCATATTCATTTTTGGAAGTTTTTAGCCGAATTTAAGTCCGTTTGGGTGTTTTTAATTTAAATTCGTCAAACGAATAAATAAAAGGAAGTGTCGTTTAGAAGTGTTGTGTAGCAAACAATCAAACAACACCTTAGCTAGGTGTTTACGGCCAAACATGGGGAGTTTGGGCCGTAAACTCCTTTTTACCAAGAACTCATGCATATAGCATGAGTTTACCCACTATTCCCTCACTTCTCACTTCCTAACTCAAGAACACCCACCATTCCCTCTCAACTATCATAAGATCATCATCCAAATCTTCCAAAAATGTAAGTTTCTCTTCACTTTTTTTGTTGTTATAACACCTTATCTAGTGTTTATACATCATTTCATCCATAAATTCTTCATTTCTACTTAGATCTTCAAGTGTTCTTCAAAACACCAAGAACACCAAGAAAACACACTAGTGTTTTTGGCCCTTAAACACTCTTACAAGCTTCCTATAAGTAAGTACACTCTTCCTAACTAGTTACTTGCTTAAAATACTTTCTAAATCATTGAAGAACATCAAAAACCCTCAAGAACACTTGTGTTTACGGTCAAGGGATATCCTTGAACCGTAAACACCATCAAGTGGTGTATAAGTGCCCCTAACACCTTCTAAGGCTTGAATATTGGACTAGAACCTTGCATGCATGAGCTGGAAACACCAAAACACGAAATGGTTGGAGTAACCATGAGTTTACGGCTGTAAACTCATGGGTTTACGACCGTAAACTCAAGGGTTTACGACCGTAAACTCCCAAGGGTGGTCCAAGGACCGTAAACTCCAAAGATGAGCCCTTTTGTGCCCTAGACCCTTCCTAAGCCTTTGATTCAAACCTAGAACACTTCCTTGAGGGGTATAAGACCTTAAATCACACAATGGTACCATTTACCATGAGTTTACGGCCGTAAACTCATGGGGGTTTTGCCCAAAAACCGTAAACTCATGTATTGGTGCCAAATGGGAGGTAAACTCCAATGTGAGTCCATACTCTCCTTGGATACAACCCTTTAGCACTCCTAGCACTTGAAGCTAAGTGTTTCCATGTATTAGAGTGTCTTTACTTGATTAATTAGTTATTAAATGACTAATTAGATACATTTATGTATCACTACATGTTACATAGGATCCGTGTGTGTGTTCAAGTCCTCACTTGACACCTAGCATCCTACCCGGCACTTCCATCCAAACCACTCACTGCAGGTGAGTTCATACCCCTGAATTAACCTTTTAAATGATTTTAAATTCTTTTATGGGGGGATACAAGTTGAACACTTCAAGTTATTGCTTTAATCATATGTGATTAATAACTAGAACAAACAGGAAGATTTGCTACTACTTTCAAATTACTATCAAACTTATGGATTTTCAAGCTTTCAAACCTTTTATTAAACTCTTATGATGCTAAAACAGTTTTCATACTCTTTTATACTTGCAATATTTTCAAATCCATATCTACACCAATATATTTATATAAGTAAGACTTAAAGGACTTAGGACTGATAGCTCACCTTACTTCTTGTTCCTTGTTTGGTTGTGGACTTAGGGTATCCTGTTATTTGTCCGAATGTCGTTTAATTCTTAGTTATATATATATATATATATATATATATATATATATATATATATATATATATATATATATATATATCATGTATATATGTGTAGGATATAAAAGCTTTCACTTCAGTTCAGTACCTTTGTGTAACAAAGGCATCCAAACAACCTTACTATTTAACTATAATAGGTATAGTTAATGGATTCCTACTCACTACTACTATTACAAAGATCCATACAAGAGTCAGTACACTTATGAGTCACTATATAAGTACTACATTGAGTAACAATACACTATACAAGAGAACATACTATACACTATACAGGAGAGCATACTATACACTATAAAAGAGAATATACTATACACTATACAAGAGAACATATTATACACTATACAGGAGAGCATACTGTACACTATACAAGAGAACATACTATACACTACTCAGACATTAAATACTAAAACAGAAGGTGACATACTACTTCTCGATACGACACTTCATTGTGTTATCACCGTGTAACCAGAGTCTCCTGGAGGGAGAGCGGGCATTATGTGTATACATCTATACGGGACAGACACTCCCACATCCGGACTGCTAGCTACAGTCCGAGCCGTTAAGGCCCAGGGGTGACAAAATGTCACCATACTACGTGTGACCTGGAGGGTCATCAGTTATTCAGCCATCGATCAGCATGGTTACATACGAGTTCACATTCAAACCTTAAATTAACTAAATAAGGATTTAAGGAAAAAATGGACTTTGCGAGGCGTATCGCCTGGAGTCTACATATTTTCTACTTTGGACTTTTCGAGGCATATCGCCTGGAGTCTACATATTTTCAACTTTGGACTTTTCGAGGCAAATCGCCTGGAGTCTACATATTTACTACTATGGACTTTTCGAGGCGTATTGTTCATTCAGTACCACCTGGAGTCTGTATTTCATTACTTTGTGACTTTGTCACATACTCGTTAAGTAAACTATAATTTTATACTAATAGTTTTCACTGGGGAAAAACCCTTACATTTACAAAAGAACAATTATACAAACAATCGGGTCTTGGTAGAAGACTACCTTTTTACTGGAAAACATAGGGTTTTCTAGGGAGTATACTATTTCCAAAACATTTGAAATCAATTACTACACTACATTGTTACTAACATTTTTATACAAGCAATGACACTATATACTTATGAACTCACCAGCTTTATGCTGATAGTCGCTTTCAAAATAACTTATATTCTCAGGTCATCAGTAGATAGGTACAGATGAAGTTTTTGAGAAGATGGAGCACATACAAGACTCATCTTTTATTTTGATTATACTTTTGGTGTCTTACAAACTATACAGAACACGCTTGTATTACAATTGTTATATTAACACAATGGATGCTGTTGTTTGTCTTTACTATTATTCATTGTTATGATATTGTACATGACGTCCTCCACCCCAGAACGTTTCCGCCATTCTCGGTTTTGGGGTGTGACGGATTGGTATCAGAGCACTGTTTATAGTAAATCAAGTATATCAACCCATAAAAGATATACGAACTATAAACACATCGGGATTAAAACACTCTGACCAAGAATATATACTTTTAAATAATAAAATATTTAACTAAGTACATATATACAACTATTCATACCAGGGTCAGTATCACACTCGAACAGAACAAAAGTATTATGATTGTTGAACATCACAGTTAGGTTTAGAGACATATAGTCAAACCTAAGGGGATATAGCCTGATCAACTATATTTTCTGAGGAGTGACTAGCATGTTCCTAAGAAGGATTGTGATGTTGCAACAAGTCTAAAAACTTACCAACACTACTACAACAAGAACATTAGAACAGGATACCATAGGGGTATTTTGTGTTACTCTAATTACTTATGTGCAAACAAAAAGGATCATTAGTACGTCTATTAACTATTCTTTCCCCATTCTCACGTAAATACTATGGCTGACTTAAGGGTTCACCCAAGGGGTGCCCGTCGCCAGTAGAGGATTATCCACTCATCCTTTCCCTTCTCAAAATAATAGCCTTTCTCTTTAGTATCTCTGTTTCACTGGTCTGTAAACATTCATAACTTTGAAAGTACTCTAACTAGACTTCTAAACTGCCAGCATTTTCCCTTATGGTTTGATGTAAGACCTACTGTTAGGTTACTCTTCGTGAATTCATTTTACATCATTAATACCAGTGTTAATACCAGTTGCCTAATCTATGGGAAAGTCGGTACTCTTGTGTTCCCTACTCTCTTTTTATGACTCTATCTGATATTTGGACTATGGCGATTTATTCCATGGATCACACTCATCATACTAACAATCGATTCTTACCATTATCATCATCTCTATCAATTTTCAGTAAAAGATGCCGCCTCCTCCTCGTCCGACCAGGGGCAGACCTGCAACTCAAACTCCACCACCACCACCTCCTCCACAGCAGTTCGATGCTGTGATGTTCCAGGCAGCTGTGATTGCAGCTGTGACTGCCGCCATGGCCCAAGTAAACTCTGGCGGTGTTAGTGGAACGGGGACTGGCACTAACTCTAGCCATGGTGAAATCCATCCACGTGCACGGGAGTGTACTTATAAGGATTTCATCAGCTGCAAACCTACATACTTCAACGGAACCGGAGGGATCCTTGCACTGTCCCAATGGATCGAAAGAGCAGAGGCAATCTTTGAGATGTGCTCATGCCCTGAAGGAAGCAAGATAAAGTTCGCTGCTTGCACCTTCACCCAAACGGCCCTGACGTGGTGGAATGGCCATGTCAAATCACTCTCACTGGTAACAGCCAACGCCATGGGCTGGGACACACTGAAGGACCTTCTGACAAGGGAGTACTGCCTGAGGGGCGAAATTCAGAAGCTTGAGGAGGAACTCTGGAACCTCAAAATGCAGGGTTCCGACATAATGGCTTATACAGCCAGGTTCTGTGACCTGGTGGCTCTATGTCCGAACATGGTTCCCACCGATAGCATGAATATTGAAAGATACATCTGGGGTCTGGTATCCCCGTATCGAGGGAACGTTCTAGACCCACACCCTACGACCTTTGAAAGTGCCAAGGAATTGGCCCAAAGGCTCATCGATCACGAGGTTCCTTCTACCCCATCAACAACTACAACCACTACCCCAACCCCAACCAACGCGACCGAGAACAAAAGGAAGTGTGGGGACCGGAAGAGGGGTAAATCAAATCAACCATCTTCCAAGAACCAACAGACGGTGGCTGTCCATGCTGCCACTACTCCTGCTGCCCCTGTATCAGCCAAAACATATGCAGGGAACTTACCCAAGTGCACCAAGTGCTCTTTCCATCATAACGGCCCCTGCCGTGAGATGCACTGCACTAACTGTGATCGGAAGGGCCATACCGCCCGGTTTTGGAGAGCACCTCCCAAACCGACCACCCAAGTTCCCGGTACCGGAGTGAGTCAAGCCTACTACGGTTGCGGCGAGACAGGACACTTCAAAAGAAACTGCTCGAAAGCTGGGAATGCGGGAGGAATGGGAAGACTACTTGATATGGGCCACAATGAAGCCGTAGCAGACCCCACGGTAGTCACGGGTACGTTCATTCTTGATAACTCTTATGCTTGTATCCTATTCGATAGTGGAGCTGAGAGAAGCTTCATAAACCAAAAATTCAAACACCTACTTAAACAATCTCCGCAAACACTAAAAGAAACCTTCGTCGTAGAAATAGCTAACGGCAAGACAGAGAGTTCTAACGAGATTTACATAGGTTGTGCTCTCACGCTAGATAATCATTCGTTCCCAATCGACCTCATACCAGTAGCTATCCAGAGTTTGGACGTCACCATGGGCATGGACTGGCTGAGTCTCTATCGTGCCGACATTCTGTGCTTCGAAAAAGCAGTCCGCCTGAATCTACCGAATAGCGAAACCTTGTTAATCTACAGAGACAAACCTAGTACAAGCCTTCGTATCATCTCGAGTATTCAAGCCCAGAAGTACTTGTGTAAGGAATATCGTGCATTCCTGGCGTATGTTGTAGATACGAGCTAGAGAACAAAAGACCTAAAAGACCTCCCCGTAGTACGCGACTTCCCCGACGTCTTTCCGGAAGAACTCCCGGGTTTACCCCCGCAACGTCAAGTCGAATTTCGAATCGACTTAATCTCAGGAGCTACCCCCGTAGCCAAATCACCCTATCGTCTAGCACCTGCTGAGATGCAAGAACTATCCGGTCAACTTAACGGACTGCTCAGCAAGGGCTTTATAAGACCAAGCTTCTCACACTGGGGAGCACTAGTCTTGTTCGTAAAGAGGAAAGACGGATCATTTCGTATGTGCATCGATTACAGGGAACTCAACAAGCTTACAGTCAAGAATCGTTACCCTCTTCCTCGCATCGACGATTTATTTGACCAGCTGCAAGGGGAGAGCTACTTCTCCAAGATTGACCTGAGATCCGGGTATCACCAGTTACGAGTGCTTGAGGAGGATGTTCCGAAGACAGCCTTCCGAACTCGTTACGGACACTACGAGTTTGTAGTGATATGCGCCCGCAGTATTCATGGACTTGATGAATAGATTATGTCGTCCTTACTTGGATCAGTTCGTCATCGTCTTCATTGATGATATACTTATCTACTCTCGAAGTAAGTAGGAGCATAACGATCACTTACGACAAGTCCTAGAAACCTTACGATCGGAGAAGCTTTATGCGAAGTTCTCTAAATGCGAATTTTGGATCCGAAGAGTCAAATTCTTAGGACACGTGGTTAGCGAAGAGGGAATTCACGTGGACCCTTCCAAAATTAAGGCTATTGAGAACTGGTCAGCACCAAAGACGCCTACGGAAATTCGTCAATTTCTAGGCCTCGCTGGCTACTACCGCAGGTTCATTAAAAACTTCTCTCGAATCGCGAAACCTCTCACGACATTGACCCAGAAAGGCGTGGCCTTTGACTGGGAAGAGAAGCAAGAGAAGGCATTCCAAACGCTGAAGCGAGCCTTGTGCACCGCACCGATACTGTCCCTCCCCGAAGGAACAAAAGACTTTGTGGTCTATTGCGATGCATCAAACCAAGGGATCGGTTGTGTTCTGATGCAACGAGTTAAGGTAATCACCTACGCCTCAAGACAGCTGAAGACACACGAGGTCAACTACACCACCCACGATCTCAAACTAGGGGCAGTTGTGTTTGCCTAAAGATCTGGAGACACTACCTGTATGGTACAAAGAGCACCATGTTTACAGACCACAAAAGCCTGCAACACATATTCAACCAGAAGGAGCTCAATATGAGATAACGACGGTGGGTCGAGCTACTCAATGACTACGAATGCGAAATTCGTTATCATCCGGGTAAAGCCAATGTAGTAGCAGACGCCCTAAGTCGGAAAGAATATTCTGGTCGAAGAGTCAAGTCATTAGCGATGATTATCCATTCGCATGTACCTGCACAAATTAAGGAGGCTCAACTCGAAGCCTTGAAACCTGAAAACATAGCGGGAGAATCCCTGCGAGGAATGGATAAGAACCTGGAAGCCAAGGGTGACGGAGCCTTATATCTCATGGACCGGATCTGGACCCCGAAACACGGTGGCTTCAGAGACTTGGTCATGAAGGAAGCGCACAACACTTGATACTCCATCCACCCAGGTTCAGATAAGATGTATCTGGATCTCAAAAAGTCATACTGGTGGCCTAATATGAAAGCAGAGATTGCTACCTTCGTGAGTAAATGCCTTACTTGCGCAAAGGTTAAGGTCGAATACCATAAACCATCAGGTCTACTCCAACAACCGGAGATACCTGAATGGAAATGGGAGCGGATCACTATAGACTTCATAACCAAGCTACCCAAGACAACGGGTGGACTTGATACCATTTGGGTCATCGTCGACAAATTGACCAAGTCCGCACACTTCCTACCCATCAAAGAAACCGAAAAAATGGAGAAGCTCGTGAGAACATACATTAGGGAGATAGTACGATAGCATGGTGTTCCTATATCCATTATCTCCGACAGAGATAGTAGATTCACTTCGAGGTTCTGGCAGTCGCTACAAAGCTCCTTAAGAACGAGGCTGGACATGAGTACAGCCTACCATCCTCAGACCGACGGGCAAAGTGAGAGAACTATCCAAAACTTGGAAGATATGCTGCGAGCCTGTGTGATCGACTTTGGGAAGGTGTGGGATACTCACTTACCTTTCGTCGAATTCTTTTACAACAACAGTTATCACACGAGCATTAAGGCTGCTCCATTTGAAGCCCTCTATGGCCGGAAGTGCAGATCCCCTCTGTGCTGGGCTGAGGTGGGTAACACTCAGTTAGCTAAAGGACGAGTTCTTGACAGCGCTCTCACGGGTCCGGAGATCATTCGGGAAACGACAGAGAAGATCGTTCAGATTCGTGAACGATTAAAAGCCTCCAGAGACCGACAGAAAAGCTACGCAGACAAACGAAGGAAACCTTTGGAGTTCCAGGTGGGAGACCGAGTCCTTTTGAAAGTCTCACCTTGAAAGGGGTTGATACGCTTCGGAAAGCGTGGAAAGCTAAATCCAAGATACATAGGACCTTTCGAGATTCTTGCTAGAATCGGCCCCATAGCTTACAAACTCAACTTACCCCGCGAACTCAGTAATGTACATCCTACCTTCCACGTCTCGAACTTCGTGGAAGAACCTATAGAGATCATGGACCGAGAGGTCAAACGAACGAAACAAAGCCGCATCCCAATAGTGAAGGTTCGCTGGAATGCCAAGCGAGGACCGGAATTCACATGGGAGCGCGAGGATCAAATGAAACTTAAATATCCTCATCTTTTTACTTAGTTATTTGTAATAACTTAGTTGCTCGAACTCTAATTTCGGGACGAAATTCCATCTAACGGGGGGATGATGTGACAAACCAAAATTTTCATTTGTATAAACTCTATAGTCAAGCACTACAAATAATAGTCAAATTCATTTTTGGAAGTTTTTAGTCGGATTTAAGTCTGTTTGGGTGTTTTTAATTTAAATTCGTCAAACAAATAAATAAAAGGAAGTGTCGTTTAGAAGTTTTGTGTAGCAAACAATCAAACAACACCTTAGCTAGGTGTTTACGGCCAAACATGGGGAGTTTGGGCCGTAAACTCCTTTTTACCAAGAACTCATGCATATAGCATGAGTTTATGTAACGTCAAAAAATTTCACGCCAAATTCAAACTTTTTAAATCACAAATAAAAGTCAAATAGTATTGTTTACAAAATGTTTTCAAATCAATATCCATCAGAGTGTCTCAAAATCATAACATAAGGATGAGGAGCGGTACGGTCACGCCTTCGCCTTGCCACGATCTCCTGAAGTACCTGAAACAATAAACTGAAAACTGTAAGCCCGAGGGCTTAGTGAGCTACCCCCAAAATACCAATACCACACTGACAATACCATATCAGTAACAATCAATCAATCAATCATGCATACTGGGCCATCGGCCTGACTGGTCCGCCCTACCGGGCCTACAGTCTATCTGAATCTATTCATGCATACTGGGCCATCGGCCTCACTGGACCACCCTACCGGGCCTACAGTCTATCAGAATCTATCCCAAGCCTTCGGCATGACTGGTCCGCCTCATGGCCCTGCAGTCTCCCCGGACCGCTCATAGGGTATGTTGGCCTTCAACACAAAGCAGGACCGCCTCAACCCAACCAATAAGTAAATATCCAAGTTCGCATAACTATCATATATTGGCATATACAAACATCAAACATATATGTCATACTGATCATCAACCATAGAATCCTCTCGTAACTAGAGTACCGACCTAGCAGGTCACTAACATACCAATCCTTACGGATCATAAAGCATAACATACTGTCTACCCTGATTCCGATCTAGCAGACCAAACCATATGTAGCATACCATAACAATTACAACTAAAAGGGTCTGTCTTGGTGTTGTAGACCCTATCGATATAGTGAGGATAACTCACCTCGCAGATGCCGACTCGAAAGGTAAACTCCAATTCTCGGATCACTTGACACAGGCTCCACCACCTATGACCATACTACAATATACTCATAAGTCCTTAAATCTATAAGGTACTCCATAACCCACCAGTCAACCCCTGGTCAAGGTCAAAGTCCTCAGTCAAGGTCAACAGTCCATGTTGACCCCCAACTCGCCGAGTACCCTTGGCTACTCACCGAGTTCCTCGAAGCACATGCCACTCGCCGAGTCATCGGGGTGACTCGTCGAGTTCCTTCGATTCCCGTTCAAACTCTAAGGCCACCCGTCGAGTTTCCTCCTTGCCACTCGACGGGCTCACACGCATACATATCCTAGGGAAAACTCATCCGACTTGCCGAGTTGTTCTTCAACTCGTCGAGTCTTATGGTGATCTTCATCGGACTCGCCGAGTTGTTCATCCAACTCGTCGAGTTCACGGCCATCTTCATGTGACTCGCCGAGTCAACCTTGCGACTCGCCGAGTCCATTCAGTCCTTTTTCCACACAGACTTGTTTTGAGCCATGCAGCGGCTCCAAATCATAGATCCAAGCTTCTAGGGCATGCTTTTCACGTAAAGTTGCAAACTTTACGTTTATGCATGACTAATAAGGATCTTAATGCCAAAACTAAGTTCTTAATAGGGCTTTATGCACAAGGAGGGCCTCATTCTCGACCAAAATCAGAGCTTTATGACTCTAGAACCCAAGAAGGTTACAGATCTGAAGTTACAACTTCAGATCTAGATCATATCCCACATTACAATCTCAACCAAACCATAAAAACCCTAGATCTCAACCAAAAGAGGTCTAGAAAGAAAAAGGAGAAAAGTTGACGACTTGATACCTCCAAGTGATGCTATTTGAGGTAGATTTCTGATCTCCCACACTTCCTTGCTCCTAGCCCTTTTGTTTTCCCCAAGCTCCTTTCCTCACAAGATCTCCTCTCCAAAGCTTTACACACATAAGAATGAAACACCACACAAATTAGGGTTCTCTGAGCTCTCAAAGGACTGCAAAGAGGCCAAAGGAGGCTTATGCTTCCTTAAATAGGGTGCAAAACCCCGGGATTTAGGGTTTCATCTGCCAGCTCCTACTCGTCGAGTCCCAATATGGACTCGTCGAGTAGGTCACTTAACACGCGATCCCACCCCACTGCTACTCGACGGGTAGGTCAACCAACTCGTCGAATAGAGCTTCACCCAATAATTCTTATTTAAACAATACCTGAGAATCAGGGCGTTACAGTTTACCCACTATTTCCTCACTTCTCACTTCCTAACTCAAGAACACCCACCATTCTCTCTCAACTATCATAAGATCATCATCCAAATCTTCCAAAAATGTAAGTTTCTCTTCACTTGTTTTGTTGTTATAATACCTTATCTAGTGTTTATACATCATTTCATCCATGAATTCTTCATTTCTACTTAGATCTTCAAGTGTTCTTCAAAACACCAAGAACACCAAGAACACACACTAGTGTTTTTGGTCCTTAAACACTCTTACAAGCTTCTTATAAGTAAGTACACTCTTCCTAACTAGTTACTTGCTTAGAATACTTGCTAAATCATTGAAGAACATCAAAAACCCTCAAGAACACTTTTTTTTACGGTTAAGGGATATCCTTGAACCGTAAACACCAACAAGTGGTGTATAAGTGCCCCTAACACCTTCTAAGGCTTGAATATTGGACTAGAACCTTGCATGCATGAGCTGGAAACACCAAAACAAGAAATGGTTGGAGTAACCATGAGTTGACGGCGGTAAACTCATGGGTTTATGACCATAAACTCAAGGGTTTACGACCGTAAACTCCCAAAGGTGGTCCAAGGACCGTAAATTCCAAAGATGAGCCATTTTGTGCCCTAGACCCTTCCTAAGCCTTTGATTCAAACCTAGGACACTTCCTTGAGGGGTATAAGACCTTAAATCACCCAATGGTACCATTTACCATGAGTTTACGGCCGTAAACTCATGGGGGTTTTGACCAAAAACAGTAAACTCATGTATTGGTGCCAAATGGGAGGTAAACTCCAATGTGAGTCCATACTCTCCTTGGATACAACCCTTTAACACTCCTAGCACTTGAAGCTAAGTTTTTCCATGTATTAGAGTGTCTTTACTTGATTAATTAGTTATTAAATGACTAATTAGATACATTTATGTATCACTACATGTTACATAGGATCCGTGTGTGTGTTCAAGTCCTCACTTGACACCTAGCATCCTACCCGGCACTTCCATCCAAACCACTCACTGCAGGTGAGTTCATACCCCTAAATTAACCTTTTAAATGATTTTAAATGCTTTTATTGGGGGGGATACAAGTTGAACACTTCTACTTATTGCTTTAATCACATGTGATTAATAACTAGAACAAACAGGAAGATTTGCTACTACTTTCAAATTGCTATCAAACTTATGGATTTTCAAGTTTTCAAACCTTTTATTAAACTCTTATGATGCTAAAACAGTTTTCACACTCTTTTATGCTTGCAATATTTTCAAATCCATATCTACACCAGTATATTTATATAAGTAAGACTTAAAGGACTTAGGACTGATAGCTCACCTTACTTCCTGTTCCTTGTTTGGTTATGGACTTAGGGTATCCTGTTATTTGTCCGAATGTCGTTTAATTCTTAGTTATATATATCATGTATATATGTGTAGGATATAAAATCGTTCACTTCAGTTCAGTACCTTTGTGTAACAAAGGCATCCAAACATCCTTACTATTTAACTATAATAGGTATAGTTAAGGGATTACTACTCACTATTACTATTACAACGATCCATACAAGAGTCAGTACATTTATGAGTCACTATATAAGTACTACATTGAGTAACAATACACTATACAAGAGAACATACTATACACTATACAGGAGAGCATACTATACACTATAGAAGAGAACATACTATACACTATACAAGAGAACATAGTATACACTATACAGGAGAGCATACTATAGACTATACAAGAGAACATACTATACACTACTCAGACATTAAATACTAAAACAGAAGGTGACATACTACTTCTCGATACGACACTTCATTGTGCTATCACCGTGTAACCAGAGTCTCCTGGAGGGAGAGCGGGCATTATGTGTATAGATCTATACGGGACAGACACTCCCACATCTCGACTGCTAGCTACAGTCAGAGCCGTTAAGGCCCAGGGGTGACAAAATTTCAACATACTACGTGTGACCTGGAGGGTCATCAGTTATTCAGCCGTCGATCAGCATGGTTACATACGAGTTCACATTCAAACCTTAAATTAACTAAATACGGATTTAAGGAAAAAATGGACTTTGCGAGGCGTATCGCATGGAGTCTACATATTTTCTACTTTTGACTTTTCGAGGCGTATCGCCTGGAGTCTACATATTTTCTACTTTGGACTTTTCGAGGCGTATCGCCTGGAGTCTACATATTTACTACTATGGACTTTTCGAGGCGTATTGTTCATTCAGTACCACCTGGAGTCTGTATTTCATTACTTTGTGACTTTGTCACATACTCGTTAAGTAAACTATATTTTTATACTAGTAGTTTTCACTCGGGAAAAACCCTTACATTTACAAAAGAACAATTATACAAACAATCGGGTCTTAGTAGAAGACTACCTTTTTACTGGAAAACATAGGGTTTTCTAGGGAGTAATGACACTAAATACTTATGAACTCACTTGCTTTATGTTGATACTCACTTTCAAAATAAATTGTATTCTCAGGTCATCAGTAGACAGGTACAGATGAAGTTTTTGAGAAGATGGAGCACATAGAAGACTCATCTTTTATTTTGATTATACTTTTGGTGTCTTACAAACTATACAGAACATGCTTGTATTACAATTATTATATTAATGCAATGGATGTTGTTGCTTGTCTTTACTATTATGCATTGTTATGATACTGTACATGACGTCCTCCACCCCAGAACGTTTCCGCCGTTCTCGGTTTTGGGGTGTGACATGTATGAACTGACTCTTTGTGTGCTTCATTGTACTAGAACTAATGAATAGCATTCTCCTAAACTATACCTATTATAGTTTACTAATGTGCTACTTGGACTGTTACTGAAATGACTCGTTTATCTACTAAGTTATGTTTGTACTTTAAAACGGAGTTTTCTATAACTATAAAGTAACATAACTTTAAAAGAGTTTTTGAAATGTTTTGACAACTTATAAATTACATAAGTAACTTTTTGAAAGATGTTTATAACAAACATTTACACAATTATCATTGTGTTCAACTTGTATTCCCCCCCCCTTAAAACAGTTAAAAGATTCATTACAGGGTATGAACACTCCTGATGTGGGTGATTCAAATGGGTATGCGTGTAAGGATGAGAAGTTCCATGAATGAAGTCCCGAGAAACAATAGGTCCTAAATGACATATAAGGACACATATTGACATGAATATAGTGTTTATAAACATCTATATGAAAGGAAACACCTTCCGGGACTAGGAAACACTTTGACCAAGTGTTGGAATCACATGTGATTCATAAAAGGGAAGTGAAATGGCACAAACTTGAGTTTACTACCACGGGTTTACGGCCTAAGGTAGTTTACGGTCGTAAACTCATGATCAAACATGCATATGTGTTGGTTTGAAAGCTAGGGAAACTTTAGGGACTTCTCCTCTACACAAGTATGAAAAAGACCAACCCATTGAAGGTTTTTGATGAGTTTAAGGCCCAAAGGAGTTTACGGCCGTAAACTCATGGCCATTATGCACTTGAGAGTAGTTTTAAGGTCTTATTTCCATCAAGGAAGGGTTCTAGGTCAAAGGTTGGCTTGTTGGAAGAGTTTAAGGCCCAAACATGTCATAACAATGAGTTTACGACCAAGGAAGATCTTGGGCCGTAAACTCATGATCTTCATGGGAAAAGGCTTGTTTCAATGTTGTAATTCAAGGTCTCGTACTAGATATGAAGTATAGGGAAGAGTACTTACGATCTAGAAGCTTGAAATGGTCGGTTTTGGCCAAGAACACTAGTGTGTGTTCTTGGTGTTCTTGGTGAAACTTGAAGATCTAAGAAAAGAATGATTTCTATGGATGAAATCATGGAAGGAGACTAGATTAAGAGATGTATCAACAAATCTAGGAAGAATACTTACTTATATGAAGATCTTGGAAGAAAGTCTTGATGATACTTAAGAGGATTTGAAGGAAAATCGGCCAAGGAAGGAAAGAATGTGAAAAATGGCCAAGTATCATCTATATACACTTGAGTTTATGGCCACATGAGTTTACAGCCGTAAACTCATGGTCTTGTGGCCGTGAACTCATTTTGATGAGGTTATGGTTTGATTTGCTATACTGTGGTTCTAGCAGGTACTTTCTAACACTTATTCCTTAAGTGTATAAGGCTCAAAACTCCTTAGAATGACCTTTAACCGGGCTAGAACTCAATACTAATGAGTTTGACACTCAGTTGAGTTGATTGACTGGGTCTTAAAACCAAAAAAATTTCGGGTTGTCACAGTGAGGCTCTCGTTGATCTAGATCTCGTCGAGTGGGATTACAAGAGTCTTGTCGGACAGACACTTTTTCAAGTTTGAGACGTGGAAAACAGGATGTATGTTACTTAATTCATGAGGTAGATGGAGTTTGTAAGCTACTGGACCAATTCTAGCAAGAATCTCGAATGGTCCAATGTATCTTGGACTTAACTTTTCATGCTTCCCAAAAAGTATAATGCCTTTCCAGGGTGAGACTTTTAACATGACACGGTCACCAACCTGGAATTCTAAAGGTTTTCTCCTTTTGTCAGCGTAGCTTTTCTGTCGGTCTCTAGAGGCTTTCAATCGTTCACGAATCTGAACGATCTTCTCTTTCGTTTCCCGAATGATCTCCGGACCTGTGAGAGTACTGTCGAGAACTCGCCCTTTAGCTAACTAAGTGTCACCCACCTCAGCCCAGCACAGAGGGGATCTGCACTTTCGGCCATAGAGGGCTTCAAATGGGGCAGCATTTATGCTTGTGTGATAACTATTGTTGTATGAGAATTCGATAAGAGGTAAATGGGTATCCCATGCCTTCCTAAAGTCTACCACGCAGGATCGCAACATATCTTCCAAATCCTGAATAATCCTCTCACTTTGACCGTCGGTTTGTGGATGGTAGGCTGTACTCATGTCCAGCTTAGTTCCAAGGGAACTTTGTAGCGACTGATAGAACCTCGAAGTGAATCTACTATCTCTATCAGAGATAATGGATATGGGAACACCATGCAGTTGTACTATCTCCATCAGGTATCTTCTAGTTAGCTTCTCCATCTTCTCAGTCTCTTTCATTTAAAGGAAGTGTGCGGATTTGGTTAATCTATCGACGATTACCCAAATAGTATCATCACCACCTGATGTCTTGGGTAACTTGGTTATGAAATCCATTGTGATCCGCTCCCACTTCCATTCAAGGATTTCAGGTTGTTGTAATAAACCTGAATGTTTCTGGTATTCTACCTTAACTTTGGCGCAAGTAAGGCACTTGCCCACAAAGGTAGCAATTTCGTCCTTCGTGTTAGGCCACCAGTATAGTTTCTTAAGGTCCAAATATATCTTGTCTAAACCTACATAAATGGAGTATCGGGTTTTATGTGCTTCATTCATGACTACATCTTTGTAACTGCCGAACTTTGGTGTCTAGATTCGATTCATGAAACAATAAACTCCATCATCCCTGACTTTGAAGTTTTTATGCATTCCTCTCAATGTTTCACCTATCAGTTTTTCAGGTTTTAAGGCCTCTAGTTAAGCCTCTCTGATTTGCGTGGGCATATGTGAATGGTTTTTCATGGTCAACGACTTTACTCGGCGTCCCGAGTATTCTTTTCTGCTAAGGGCGTCGGCTACAACGTCAGCTTTACCAGGGTGATAAAGAATCTCACAATCGTAGTCGTTCAGTAGTTCCACCAATCGTCGTTGTCTCATGTTCAACTCTTTCTGATTGAAGATGTGCTGGAGACTTTTATGGTCCGTGAATACTGTGCATTTCGTGCCATATAAGTAATGTCTCCAGATCTTCAGAGCAAATACTACTGCTCCTAGTTCAAGGTCATGTGTTGTATAGTTGACTTCATGTGTCTTTAATTGTCTTGAGGCATAGGATATAACCTTTCCTCTTTGCATAAGAACACATCCAAGCCCTTGATTGGAAGCATCACAGTACACTACAAAATCCTCTGTTCCTTTAGGAAGGGACAGGATCGGTGCACTACACAAGGCTCGTTTCAACGTTTAGAATATTGTTTCTTGTTTTTCTCCCCAGCTAAAAGTCACCCCCTTTTGCGTCAGGGTGGTAAGAGGTTTAGCTATTCAAGAGTAATTCTGGATGAATCTTCGATAATAGCCAGCAAGACCTAAGAATTGACGGATTTCTATAGGTGTTTTGGGTGCCGACCAGTTTTCAATAGCCTTAATTTTGGAAGGGTCGACGTGTATTCCTTCAGAACTGACCACGTGACCTAGGAATTCAACCTTCCTAATCCAAAATTCACATTTTGAAAATTTCGCATAGATTTTCTCTGTTCTAAGAGTTTGCAGCACTTGACAAAGATGTTGGCCATGTTCCTCTTCACTTCTTGAATAAAAAAGGATATCGTCAATGAATACTATAACGAATTTGTCCAAGAATGGACGACACACTCTGTTCATTAGATCCATGAACACATCAGGTGCATTCGTTAATCCGAATGGCATCACTACGAACTCATAATGACCATAACGAGTTCTAAACTCGTCTTGTCGTTCGGGAGGTACTCCTGGAAGATCATCGGGAAAAACTTCAAGAAAGTTACAGACTTCAGGAATTTTCGCGATATCTTTCACTTCTTGCTTTTTGTCTACAACATGAGCTAAGAAAGCACAGTACTCTTTGCGAAGGTATTTCTGTGCCTTGATGCCAGAAATGATTTGGAGGTTCTTTCCAGGTTTGTCCCCGTAAATAACAAGAGTTTCATTAGTTGGTAAATTCAGACGAATGGCTTTTTCATAACATAGGATGTCAGCACGGTTAGGAAACAACCAATCCATACCTATTATGACGTCGAAACTCTTGATAGATACCGGCATAAGGTCAATAGGAAACGAATAGTTATTCAAAGTAAGAGTACATCCTATGTATATATCGTTGGTGGATTTCGATTTCCCATTAGCCATTTCGACCGTGAATGTTTCTTTTAATGGTTGAGAGTTTTGATTTAGCAAGTGTTTGAAATTATGGCTCACAAAGCTCTTCTCAGCACCATAATCAAACATAATGCATGCATAAGCGTTATTAAGAAGGAACATACCCGTAACTACTATGGGATTTGCCAATGCTTCTTCCTGGCCCAAGGCTAAAATTCTCCCCACTCCACCTGCATTTCCAGCTTTAGGACAATCTCTCTTGAAATGCCCCTCTTCACCATACTAGTAACATGCTTGACCAACTCCAGCCGCAGGTACTTGGTTAAATGGTTGGGGTGGTGCTCTACAGAATCGGGGAGTATGCCCTTTCCTGTTACAGTTACGACACTGCATTTCCCCGCAATTCCCATTATGGTGAAAATTGCACTTGTTGCACTTGGGGAGGTTTGCAGCATAAGGCTTAGCTGGTGCTGGATTAACAGGAACAGCAGTAGGTATAGCCGCAACATTGACTGTAGCCAGCTATTGTTTCTTTGAGAAATCCTGTGAAAACTTTTCCTTCCTCTTGTTCCGACCCTTCTTGTTGTTGTTGTTGTTATTGTTGTTGTTGATGTTTCCCTTTGGTTGTTCTGGTGCAGCAACCACTGGGTGTTGATGGACTCCATGATCGATAAGAGATTGTGCCAGCTCTTTGGCACTGTCAAAAGTAACAGCCCTTGAAGCTAACACACTTGATTGAATTTGGGGCGACAGTCCCCAAATATATCTCTCTATCTTCTTGCTCTCCATAGCAACCATCTCCGGGCACAGAATTGCCAAATCATAAAATCTACTAGTATAGGTTTATATATCAGAACCAATCATTGAAAGACCCCAGAGTTCCTGCTCAAGTTTTTGGACTTCGCCTCGCGGACAATATTCCCGCATAAGCATAGCTTTGAAATTCTCCCATCTGATCGAATTAGCCACTACCAGAGTAAGTTACTTAACGTGAACATTCAACCACGTCAAAGCTCTTTCCGAAAACTTCACTTTGTTGCTCTCAGGACAGGAGCAGATTTTGAAAATTGCTCCTGTCTTCTCTATCCACTGCCTCAATGCCATAACTCCCCCAGTTCCATTAAAGATCCTGTGTTTGGCATTGGAAAAATCTTTATAAGTGCACTCTCGTGAATGCCCATGACTTTCACCATGGTTAGAAGGATTTGTACCAACTTCCGATCCACTAGCACCAGGAGTATGGATCTGAGAAATGGCAGCTGCTACAGCCGCCGTGACCTCATGGATTTCCATGGTGGTGGTGGAGGTGGCACTGGTGGTTCATTTACATTGTGACATCTTGGATTTCTACGAGGAGGCATCTTTTTCTCTAAAAGTCAAAAGATACAAGGATGGTAAGATATCAAGAGTCAATATGAATTCTGAGATCTCTAAACTAAAACATATAGTCCGACATGAATCTTGGAATGAATTGGAAATAGGAGTCTATGACAAGTACAACTTGTAACTGAATAATATAAAAGTGAATGGTTATTTTTCAATTACAAAGAAAATGCATGTCGATTAAATTGGCATATTGAATACATAAGTCTGGAAAACTTGACCCTAAACAAGTCTACAATACACCAAATTCTGTGAAAAACATCGACATCATACAGACCCATCAAAAATAAAATTTTCATGGTCTTACTGAAAAACCTGAAAAATAACACTAAAACTATAACCAAAAGAGTGAATAGGAAATGAGTAGAGTATTTCCTAATGGCGACAGGTATCATTTGGATGTAACCTCATCTCAGCTATTTGATGCTCCATAGCAAGCAAATATCTTTCATACACTGTCAGGCGTGCTCGAAGCTCTATGACTTGAGCTCGAGTTTCAGCTAATGCTTGCAATAGAGATTCATTGTCCCTTGTATCTCTCTCCCGAGCATATTCAAAACGATTAATACTCATTGTATTAATTCCCACATTGGCATCGACTCCCCCGATTCGGTTGATGGTTGTTCTACCCTGAATTTCATTTCGCTCAACTCTACTAACTATAATCGGCAGGACTCTGTCTGTTGAGCCTCCTTCTCTTAAGTTGTAGAAGCTTCTGTCTCCGTTATATGGCATTGGTTGACCCTGCTCTTGACTCCGTGTTTCCAAACTTTCTACCCACAGAGGCATCGGAGCTTGGAAAACCGGACGAGGGTTAGGATTTTGAGCAACTGGTGGTGGATTATAGGCTTCTGATTCGGAATTATTCTCTTCAGGAAAATTTTCAGCAAAGTCATCATCTAAGGGAATCTCGTGAGTTACCTCTGGTTCTGCATATTGTTCTTGATTGGGGAAATACAGGTCTCCGGGTATGTGAAATCCAACCATTGTTATCTTGCGCGAGAATAGGGATAAGAGATATTGAATATAGTTAGTGACGATAAGTTTCTACAAGAAAGACCTACAATTGACAAATAATGTATTATGTACAACTTGTTGTAGATATTACTATAACTATAAAGTGTATACTAATTTTATATAACTTGGTTATATTCGACCTTCGATTAAATGACCCGGCTCTAAATCGACAACCAAACAAGGAACATGAATGAAGCTAAATCACATATTCTAAGTCTATATAACTTTAATTATATATAATTGTAATATACCCTTAATATTTATAGTTATACCCTTGATTGTTCTATTGATTTCACATGTTTGTTATTAGTATATAGTGCCTAAAATACTCCTATAGTATTTTAATCTTTATGTTATGTCCTAAAGTTCTTCTAAATATATATGGTAAGTTTTAGACATGCCACAACACCACTATCACTCCTAAACACATGTTGGTCATATCTCAAGTCAATATAGTTGACCAGGCTATATTAATCCCATATATAATTACATAACTGTCCAGGTTTGACTGTAATGTTCAACATTCAAATACTTTTAAGTTCTTATGACTGTGATACTGTACTTGTAGGTATGAGTGTTAGTATACTTCTTGTAAAAATACTTAAATTTTTAAAAGTATACTTGTAGTCAGAGCTCTTAGCCCCAAATGTATTTATAGTTTGTATATCTTTTATGGATTGATATACTGAGTTCACTATAAATAATGCTCTGATACCAATCTGTCACACCCCCAAACCAGACGGCAGAAATGTCCGGGGGTGGAGGACTTCATTTGTAGTATCATAACACATGTATAATAGTAATCAAAGTACAAAAAAACATTGTATTTAAAAAGTATAAGTATTTACATGTGTTTCATCATAGTATTCTGAAACCAAATAGTTATACAAAATAGAAAGACAAAATATAAATAGCTCCATCTTCTCAAAAGCTCGGGGAGTACCTGTCTACTGGTTCCATGAGAATACAAGTAATTTGAAAAGAGAGTATCAACATAAAGTTGAGTGAGTGCATAAGTATTTATGTTTTGAAAGAATGTTCTATGTTTCTTGAATATGTAAACTATTCCAGAAAATCCTATATTTTCTGCTATATATGAAAAGTAGTTTTGGTTACATGAAATTGTTCTATCTGTAAATCAATGTTCTGAATTTGTAACCCTATTGTAAGCTTGTATCTGAGAATGTACTTGATTTCATCAAATGATTATGTAAACTGAATGTAATACTGTAAACTGTATCTTGTAAACTAGTACTTTGAAAATGTACTTGATTTTAGTTAATTATGCACTAACTTATAGTTAATATCTTTATTGACTTATTATAACCATACTGACTAGATGGCCTGACCCAACGCTATGAATGCGCTGAAAGCTGTTGATAACAATTTGTCACTTACAGGCGTGTATGCCTGGCTGTAGCTAGCAGTCCGAGTGTGGGGTTCTCAATCCCAATATAGATCTATACACACATTGCTTCGATCCCCCGCTGGGGATTCTGGTTATAATGTTAGGACTTTACTATATTGCTTAAAATGAATTAAACAACCTGTTCTACTTGACTCATAAAAGCCTATAAATGTTACATGTATAATTGTTATGAAAGACTCAATCATTCTGAAATAAATGACTGACTGAATGTTCTTGAATTAGTATGCTTAACATGTATCTGAAAGATGTATACTCTTGAATAGTTTTGAATTAACCTTTGTTCTTGTAAAACAATGTACTATAGTATACTTGAATCGTGAATTAATGTTTAGTGAATCATAAATTATACCTATTATAATTTATATGTGTGACAACCCGAAATTTCTATCTTGTACTTTCAGTCAATTCAATCAAAGACAAACTAGTTTCTGCTATCTTTTGGCATTGTTTAGAGCCTGCTTGAGTGTTCTAAGCCTAGTGTATTCAAGAATCGGGTATTAGGAAGTATCAGCTTGAGTCCATTGTACCTTAATCAAACTCTTAACACATTAAGTGGAGTTTACGGCCAACACATGGTTGGGCTGTAAACTCATGTTTAGGCCGTGAACTCATGCTATATGCATGAGTTTACACCATTTTTCATTCCTTTCTTCCATTTCTAGTCAAGAACACCCAATATTCTCTCTCAAGTATCATAAGATCTTCACTTTGATCTTCCAAAAATGTAAGAATTATTTCACTTGAATTGTTGTTATACCTCCTTATCTAGTGATTATACATGATTTCATCCATGAAATCATTCCATTTTGCTAGATTTTCAAGTGTTCTTCATTTCACCAAGAACACCAAGAACACACACTAGTGTTTTTGGACTTTAATCACCCTATCAAGCTTCTATATTGTAAGTACTCTCTCCTAAGCTTGCTATAAACACGAAATACTTGAAGAACACTTAGGAATCATCCAATTGACAAGAACAAAGGGAGTTTACGGCCAAGGCAATCTCCTTGGGCCGTAAACCCATGTATTGAAGCATATGTTGACTTTAAACACTCCTAAAGACTTCTAAACCCTTGAGTACCTTCCTTTATGTAATACTTACTGAATATACTACTTGAAAACATAAAGAAATCAAGATCAAGAGGTGTTTACGGACAAGGTAATCTTCTTGGGCCGTAAACTCTAAATAAGGATGCAAATGAACCCTAAACCTCTTACTAAGCCTTGGAAATAAGTCTAGAACACCTCAAGGAAGAACTTAGGACTTTAAAACACAAAATGGTACAAGATACTATGAGTTTACGGCCGTCAACTCATAGGGCCGTAAACCCTAGGCCGTAAACTCATATAAGACTTACCATGTTGGCTGTAAACTCATTAGAATGGCCATACACCCTTAGTATGCAATCATATGTGATTGTAGTACTTAAAACCTAGAGTTTCCTAGTCTAATAGAGTGTTACCTTTCATGATTAGTTGTTTATTCACTAAATATAAACATATATGTGTCATTATATGTTCAATAGGATCTGTGTCAAGTCTTCACTTGACACTTATCATCCTACACCAATCTTACATTGGAGTAACTTACAACAGGTGAGTTCATACCCCCGTATTTTCATGATTTTTACTGTTTTAAGGGGGGGGGGGGAGGGGGGGAATACAAGTCTAACACAAAGATTTTGCGTTATAACAAATGATTTCAAATGGATTACAGTTATAAAAACAAATGGTTTCAAATATCTTGTCAAATCAAGTGGTTTTAAGTGGTTATTTCAAAAAGACATTGTCACACCCCAAAACCGGAACGACGAAACATTCTGGGGTGGAGGACGTCATATCAAGTATCACAACACATGCAGTATAGTAATCAAAGTACAACAACCATTGCATTAATAGTAATAGTTTTACATAAATTACATTTAGCAACAACATCAAAAGAAGATATAGGGAATAACATAAAATGCAGCTCGGTTCAAGGCTGACTTCACAAAAGCTCCCGGAGTGTACCTATCTACTGACGACCTGAGAATACAAGTTATTTTGAAAGAGAGTATCAGCATTTTAATGCTGGTGAGTTCATAAGTATTTTAATGACATTGATATAAATACATGTTTTTACTCAAAATAATCTCATTAGATGATGGTGATAAAAGTTTACAGAGTATTTGAATTCCTTCTAGAAAATCCTATATTTTTTATTAAAAGTAGTCTTCTACCAAGACTCGACCGTTTCATGTTTAAAAGAATAAGTTCCTTTGCCAAAAGCAGTCTTCTACCAAGACCCAACTGTTTTTTGTTAAAAGAGCATTTTTCCCAAATGTTACTATCATTATCATAATATAGTTTTACATTATCGTTTTATATCAAAACGTCTTAAGTTAACGTATTAGGGAAAATATTGCTTTACCTCAGCAATGGCACTGCTGTTTATGAAGAAATAAATATACAGACTCTGGGTAGTATTAAATGTACAATACACCTCGAGGAGTCTAAAGTAGTAAAATACGGACTCTAGGTAGTATTAAATGGACAATACACCTCGGGGAGTCTAAAGTAGTAAAATACGGACTCCAGGTAGTATTAAATGGACAATACACCTCGGGGAGTCTAAAGTAGCCTTTAATCCTAAGTAGGTTAGTTTAATGGTTTCAATGTGATCTAGTGTATAACTAGGAAAATATATTATGATGGTTTTTTATATGTAGAAACTACCGTGATACTAATTACCTTAAAGCCATGATATATAAGGTAAATGTAAAGATACTCGTAACCATACTGATTGACTGATGTAAACACGACGACCTGCTGGCGTCGAAAATAGTTGTGACATTTGTCACCCCTTGGCTTGGTTGTCCGGGACTGTAGCTAGCAGTCAGGATGTGGGATGGTCTGTCCCGTATAGATCTATACACACAATGCCTGCTCTCCCTCCAGGAGACTCTGGTTACCAACTTGACAACGGTGAAATCCGCGTCATGAGGATGTATCTAGTGTTTTGATTTCTATATACTTTTCTTTTTACTACAAGTATGAGTTTTTAGAGTATTGATATAGCTAAGTTCTCCTTCATGAAAGTTATTGTTGGTTTCTAAACTACACCTATTATAGTTTACTTGAGAGGTTATATAGGTACCTTTGCTACCCAAATGTATTGAACTGGAGTAAGAGTTTTAATATTTATCCAGATATACATAATATATAACTAGGACTTCAACGACACTCGGACAAATAACCGAATGCTCTAAGTCCACAACCAAACAAGGAACAGGAAATAAAGCGGGCTATCAGTCCTAAGTCCTTCAAACCCTACTTATATAACTATAACTATATAGACATGAATCTGTCAAGAATATAAATTTAAAAGACTTTGATAAAAGCTTAGTAATTTAAAAAGAGATTTTAGTGTTTTAAAAGAGATTTGAAAACGAGAATTGAAAACCTTTAGCTGAATAAAACAGTTTGACATGCAAAAATCTATTTGTTTGACAGTTATTAATCACATGTGATTGATATAATAACTTAATAGTTCAAGTTGTATTCCCCCCCCCCATAAAAGCATTTAAAATCATTTCAAAGGTTGATGAAGGGGTATGAACTCACCTGTAGTGGGTGATTCGGATGAACGGATGGTATAGGATGCTAAGTGTCAAGTGAGGACTTGAACACACACGCTGATCCTGTTTAGCATATAATGACACATATATGCATCTAATTAGTCCTTTAAAAACTAATTAATTAAGTTAAGACACCCTAATACATGGATAACATTTTGATTCAAGTGCTAGGAGTACTAAAGGGTTGCATCTAAAGAGAGTATGGCCTCATATTGGAGTTTACTTCCCATTTGATAACAGCACATGAGTTTACGGCCCATGGTCATTTCCCCCATGAGTTTACGGCCGTAAACTCATGGTAATTTGTACAATTGTGTGATTTAAGGTCTTATACCCCTCAAGGAAGTGTTCTATGTTTGCATCCAAGGCTTAGGAAGGGACTAGGGCTCAAAATGGCCCTTCTTTGGAGTTTACGGTCGTAAACCCGTGAGTTTACGGTCGTAAACCCATGAGTTTACGACCGTAAACTCATGGTCACTCCTACCATTTCGTGTTTTGGGGACTTTAGCTCATGCATGCAAGGTTCTAGTCCAATATCCGAGCCCTAGAAGGTGTTGGTGTCACTTATGCACCACTTGATGGTGTTTACGGTTCAAGGAGATCCCTTGACCATAAACCCATGTGTTCTTGACGGTTTTTGATGTTTTTCAAAGGTTTAACAAGTATTCTAAGTAAATAACTACTTAGAAGGAGTGTACTTGCTTATAGGAAGCTTGTAAGAGTGTTTTAGGCCCAAAAACACTAGTGTGTGTTCTTGGTGTTCTTGGTGTTCTTGAAGAACACTTGAAGATCTAAGAAAAGAGGAGATTTCATGGATGAAACCGTGTATAAACACTAGATAAAGTGTTATATCAACAAATCTAGGGAAGAAACACTTACATTTTTGGAAGATTGGAAGAAATTTGTTATGATACTTGAGAGAGAATAGTGGGTGTTCTTGAGCTAGGAAGTGAAAAATGAGCCAAAAATGACTAAGTGTCATATTTATACTCTTTAGAGTTTACGGCCGTAAACTCCATGTTTGGGGCCGTAAACTCCAAACTCTTGGAGTTTTGAGACTTAAGTGATGAACGACAACCTCTAAAGTATACTTCCTATAATTATTTTTCGAAGTACTAGGCTTTTGAATACTCAAAATGACTCCAAACAGCTTAGAATTTAGTGAAAACAAATCTGACTTCTAATGAGGTGAATAGTTGTACCAGATAGAAATTTCGAGTTGTCACATCATCCCCCCATTAGAGGGAATTTTGTCCCGAAATTAGAGTTTAAGCAAATACGCAGTTATAATTTAACGAAGCCAAAAGATGAGGATATTTCAGTTTCATCTGATCCTCTCGCTCCTAAGTGAATTCAGGTCCTCGCTTGGCGTTCCAGCGAACCTTCACTATCGGGATACGGCTTTGCTTTGTTCACTAGACCTCTCGATCCATGAACTCTACAAGTTCTTCCACGAAGTTGAGGCTCTCATTGATTTTGATCTCGTCCAGTGGGATTACAAGAGCCTCGTCGGACAAGCACTTTTTCAAGTTTGAGACGTGGATAGATTAGTGCGGAATTTATGGAATCCCTAAAGTAGTTGAGGTCTGACGGATGCTGGACCAATTTTTTTCAAGGATCTCGGATGGTCCTAAGTTCTTGGGAAGATAGAATGTTTCAGTACCTCTAACATAATGTACTTCCATGGTAAGGTCATCACTTGAAGTGATCGCCATTTTGAAGTTCCAAAAGTTTTCTCTTACTGAAGGTGTAGTCCTTTTGATTGGTTCTGAGGAAGCTCAGGTCGTCTTCGGATTCGTATCTCCTACTGGTTGGCTTTCGGTGGTTTTCTGGATCATTGGAGGTGTTGACTATATGCTGGCATCCATTGGTTACGTGGCATCTATTTGGTTACGTGGTATCTAGTGGTTACGTGGCATCTACTGGTTACGTGGCATTTACCTCAGTCCAGTGCAAAATGGACCTGCACTTCTGACTCATGAGGTGTTTCTAACGGAATATCTCAAAGTCAGTATGATAGAGGGTTTTACCAGTAGATGCTTAGAAAATTTCAATTTTCATCATCGTCTACTAGATGCTTTCACAGTATGACCCCTAATTGGAAAGAATCATTCTCTCACTCACTTCGATTGTTTCATGGATAGCAGTCTCTGATCAGGGCTAGCTTCGCCCTTAGAGATTTTTCGAAATGATTGACTATTTCAGGAGGTGGTTCTACTATCTCTTTAGAGATAGTATTCCTTGGGACACCTAGTAGTCTAACAAATCTCTAAGACATGCTCCATTCTCCATTTTGTCTGCTCCCTCCCGTTTGTAGGAAGTGCGGGTTCTTGTATAACCTATCGACTAACACCTAGACTGGTGTCAAGTCCACAATCTCTTTATGACCTGGGTTATAAAGCTTAATGCAACTTGCCATCTACTTTACTCATGTATTCTTGGTCGCGGAGGTAATCATGTGGTTCTTAGCATCTTAGTATTAACTTTGCTGAATGCAGACTATTATCTATAGGGCGGCGGTGACTTTTCTCGCATGAGGAGGCACCATCTCAACTTTCACCGTCCTAGGCACTTCTTGTCTGTATCTGGGTGAACGAAGCGCTTGAGTAGTGTGGGCATCCCTTGCAGCTACTCTTCTGATGTTACCGAGTTTGTCTATCTAGATTAAATCTAGATCGTATAGGATTCTGCCACTCAGAACCTCTGATTTCCTCATCCATTCTTCTCAGAGTTTAACCTGTCACAGCTTTTCAGGTATCTTGGCTCACTACTGAGATGCTTAATTTGTGGAATTAGGCGTGAATGGATGGTCGTAGCCAATGTTTTTGACCCTTACGACTTGAGTTACTTTTCTCAACTGAGGGTGTCGGCTACTATGTTGGCTTAACCGGAATGACAACAAATTTCGAATTTGTAGTCATTTTAGTAGCTAAACCCACAATTGTTTCCTTGACTTTAGCTCCTTCACTAAGGGTATATGATGAAGGGCTTTATTTTAAGGTTCATGGTAGACCTCATACTCGGCTTAATCACTGTTACTCGGTGTATGCAAGTCGTATATAATTTAGATTGACAGGATGTTCAGATGTGTGGCCCCACCCCAAACCCACAACCAAACCAGGAACAGGGAGTAGGGAGGAAGCACACATCTTAAATCTTATTGATCTAAATTATATACCACCCTAATGCATATACTCAGTAGTAGTAAGTTAATCTCATGAGTTCTTTTCTCTTGATTCACGAACTAGCTCGTGCGGTGCAAGTGGTCTTTCTGGGGGCTCTACTGAGTAGGCCTCGGGAGGTTATTGTCTTCCGGAATATCTGTGGTGTAACGACCAAAAATTTCCACAAAATTAAAACATTTTAATTCATTCAAAAACCATTAAGTTTATACATCTCGTTTTCAAAATAGTTTAAACATCATAGTATCCCCCAGAACCATATCACATAAATCATAAAACATGAGGAGCGGTACGATCACGCCTTCTCCTTGCCACGATCTCCTGAAGTACCTGAAACAATACACTGAAACTGTAAGCCCGAAAGCTTAGTGAGTTACCCCCAAAATACCAACCGCACATAAACATAGTCATAACATATCACACATAGAACAGCCATGCACATCGGGTTTACTGTGTGACTGGTCCGCCCGCATCGGGCCTTCTGTCCACCTGGTCCACCCTCCGAGTCTAGCCATGTACATCGAGTCTACAGTGTGATTGGTCCGCCCGCACCGGGCCTTCAATCCACCTGGTCCACTCTCTGAGTCTACAGTATGACTGGTCCGCCCGCACCGGGCCTTCAGTCGGCCTGGTCCACTCTCTGAGCCTCAGCACGTCTGGTCCGCCCTCTTGGGGCCTTCAGCCTATCCGGACCGCTCACTGGGCCTTCGGAATATCCGGTCCGCCCTGGGTATGTTGGCCTACAGCACAAAGCAGGACCCGCCTCAACCCAACCCCTGTCAAACAACCATGCGCACATAAAACACTTAATCACATAACAAATCCTTAACCATACAACAGTCTAACAGATCACATTGCATATCAACATCTTAACCAGGATTCCGACCTATCCGGTCACTAGCATAACATTACCCTATATATCGGGTACCGACCTTAACCAGGTCACTAACATAACACCACCCTAAATACCGGGTACCGACCACAACTAGGTCACTAACATAACACCATCCTAAATACCAGGATGCAGATCTAGCAAAGCAATAACATAACAACAATACCCAGATTTCCATCTGATAAAGGGCCGGCCTTGGTGCCGTTGACCCTGTCGATATAGTGAGGATAACTCACCTGAAATCGCCGACTGAAGAGATAAGACCAAGCTGCTCCGACCACCGACACGAACTTCACCACAGAACACTACCAAAGAACGAATTCCATAAATACCAAAATTACCAAAATACCATTGGAATCAAACTGGTCAACTCTTGGTCAAAGTCAGAGTCCTCAGTCAAAGTCAACCTTCCGGGTTGACTCTACTCACCGAGTCGACCTGTCGACTCGTCGAGCTCCCATACTCAGAAACTCCCATAACACGACTCAACTCGCCGAGTCGCCCCAAGACTCGTCGAGTCCAACGATCTCCGAGTCCCATCCTGCTCAACTCACAGAGTCATCCCTCGACTCACCGATTCGAGGCTTAATGAGAAAAGGTTAGAGTTCCGCGACCAGACTCGTCGAGTCCAAGAACAGACTCGCCGAGTCCAAGGCAATCTTCAACAGACTCGTCGAGTTGTTCTTCCAACTCGCCGAGCCCATGCACATATTCATACCACTCGTTGAGTACACCCATATGACTCGCCGAGTCTCTCCAGTTCTCAATCCATACAGTGTCTTTTCGAGCCGTGCAGGGGCTCCAATCCATAGATCCACTCTTCTACAGCCTAACCCTCACATAAAGTTGCAAACTTTACGGGAAACCAAGGAGATATAAGCCTAAAACACTCTAGGGCTAGGGTTTATGACAAAGGGGCTTCACTAATAACTCTTAAACATGAGCTTTATGACATTAAGGACCATCACAAGCCTAGATCTGAAGTAGCAACCTCAGATCTAAGCTTCTAGCTCGAAATAGCTCTCAATCATACCAAAAATGCCCCAAATCCCAAATGATAATAGATCTAGATGCAAAAGAGCCCAAGCAACAGATCATTACCTCCAATATAAGCTCCAACTGAAGTAGATCCCGGATCTACACCACTCCTTTGCAGCAAACTTGTTGATCTTCAAGCTCGTTTCCAAGATCTTCTCCTTCAAAGCTCTATTCTCTCTATTAATGGAAGCTCACTTGATTCTAGGGTTTCTGGATCTCAAAAGGGTAGCAAAGAGGCTGAGGGTGGGTTATAATGTGCTTTATATAGGGCACAACCCCAGGGATTAGGGTTTTCTCTCTTCAGCACCAACTCGTCGAGTCCAAGCCGCCGACTCGGCGAGTTGGCCACTTAACCCGCGATCAATCCCGCTCCGACTCGACGAGTAGCATACCTACTCGTCGAGTAGCTTCCTTAATTTACACTTAGCACCCTCCAAATTCTTGCTTCCGAACTTGGGATGTTACAATTCTCCCCCACTTAAATTAAGCTTCGTCCTCGAAGCCTGCGGCAACACAAACTTCCGGATGATTCTTGCCCAATGTATCCACTGATCTCAAACCGACCCAGACTCCTTCAAACACAGTTATCGAATCCCAAAAATCCATCTCTTCCCTTGCAGGGTCCCGATCAACTGTTTCAAGTCGGCCACCAGCTTCTTTTCTCTGATGACAACACTCATTAACTAATTGTCACCTGAAGACACTAACTCACTTCCGTCTTACGCATTCATTGCCACCTACGAAAGCTGGATACCATTCTGAACCACCGGGTCTTGACCCAGTATTAACTCGCTATCTTTCGCCCAACTGGTGCTACCTCTATTAACTTGCACCGATGGAAACTCATCCCGTTTCCTCCCTGGATTAAATCCCTTATCGCGCTGACATGATGGAACATTTCACAGCTTCCGAGCAGCCCTCCCGAACACCCAACTATAACATTCATACACATCGTACCTGGACCAATCAGCCTCGGGCTGGAAGACCAGGCACGCCTACGATGGTCCAGCCATCCCAAGGATGGAACACCACTACATCCATAGCTCATGACCACACCCACAATTCGGAATCCAAGGATCTACCCTTGCATCACTTCCGAGCTCCCCTTACCCCGCGTCAATGTTAACCGCTCCACAACCTCAACGGGCATCCAACCCGTATGTACTTCCATACACCTGGTACAATCCCAGTGCTTACTACCAAGCACTTTCGATCATCCATTTACTCCACTGCATTCCTTTAAGAGGACCCCCACTCCTTCCAGAGCTACATACCCTTCCTTTCCGGGAAGTCTACTCAACATCCCTTACCGCACCTATAAGTGCTACTGGGTTAAACTCCACTCTACACTATCTATGTAGAGCAACTGCTATTCTTGAACTCCCATATACTCCGAATCCGATCACATAACTAACAAGGCCCACGCACGGCCTCCAGCCAACTTCATCATCATGATCAATACTTGGGGCCAGACCATATCAATTACTATTACATGGCGACACAGTCACTTATTCTCCGCATACACATCTACTAACACATACAGAGTCTTC
Source organism: Lactuca virosa (assembly GCF_052849685.1). Lineage (NCBI taxonomy): Eukaryota > Viridiplantae > Streptophyta > Magnoliopsida > Asterales > Asteraceae > Lactuca > Lactuca virosa. The sequence goes on along the minus strand of NC_136429.1, from coordinate 165,289,678 downwards.
AGCATGACTGGACCGCCTTACCAGGCCTTCAGCCTATCTGGACCACTCTCAGAACCTTCAGCATGTCTAGACCGCCCTCCTGGGCCTTCAGCCTATCTGGACCGTTCCCTGAGCCTTCGGTCTGACTGGTACGCCTTCTTGCCTTCAGTCCATCCGGACCGCTCAACACTGTCGTACTTCACCCTGAACCATCCCTTCCGGGAATCTCTCCCATGCAGTCTGTTCTAACCCTCTTGGGGTTCCGAACTCTAGTTCCGTTCCCGAAATCCTTTCCATGGCCTAAACCCAGGCCTCACATCGACCAACTACCTTTCCTGAAACCATGGTCTGTTCCCTGCCACACTTGTCTATCACTTGCTCCAATCATGCCACACTCTCGGCTAACAACACTGATGAATCTAACCAGCTAACCAACCTTGAATACTTGCTGTTTTCACCGGAGAATTTTCCAATTCTCCCCCACTTAGTGAACCAACTACTAACTTCCGCTGACAAACCGGCATAACTCGATCGACCTTACTTGATAAAGTTCCCCCTTTACCAGGAACTAATTCTCTCCAGAGTGAGCAACCTCCACAATACACTATCCCGACATCGCACATCCCGAACTTCAAGGAAGTTCGAATCCCAACTGAACACTTCTCGCAACGCAGTTGCTATTCCAAGCAACGAGATCATATGCCTTATCTTTCGACCAAGAATCCTCCTGAACACTAACCAACTACAACTCCTAACTACTAAGATCCTCAATCATACTACGAACCATGCGGAACAAGGCAGACATATTTACAATATCACAAGATAACAGGATATCAAAATGGAAACATACCCGCAGCTGCATCCGGCTCTGCCCTGACCTCCTCTGTTGTAAGCTGGAAAGCACGTCCCTGAGCCCTCGGAGGCTCCGCTCCTCCCTGACCTCCACCTATAATCCTCAAAGTGGCCGGTGCTGGAGCCTGCACCGGTCTTGAAACAAGCTGTGGACAGTTGACCCTCAAGTGTCCCACCTGATGACAATGATAACATATCATCATATCCTGAGCCGGGACCGACTGACGGCAATCCCTCGCATAATGCCCATCTTTCCCACACTTGCGACACGAGCCACCGGACCTACAAACTCCAGCATGACCCTTCCCACACTTCTCACAAGTGTGGCTGCTCTGACCTCCAACCCTAAAGTCAACGGTTTTGGACCGTTTCGGCACCGGTTGCGACTGCATCGGGGCCTGCCTCTGCTCTCGCAACTGCAACTCAATCTCCAACTCGCGCCGCCTGGCGGCCTCCTGCAACTCCAACAAGGTATCACATCTCTGTGTGGACACAAACTGTCGGATATCCCTCTTGAGCATACTCAGATATCAGGACATCTGAGCCTGCTCCAAAGCGAACTCTGGGCAAAACATCGCCCTCTTAGTAAACATCCTGGTGATCTCCGTCACCGACTCTGAATCCTGCTTCAGCTCTAGGAACTCCTGAGCCAACCTCTCTCTCTCAACCTGCGGAACATAACGAGTACTGAACATCTCCCGGAACTGATCCCAAGTAACTGCAGCCCGCTGCGCATCAGAATAAGATCTTGTAGTCAACCTCCACCAACCCTTTGCCCCGAGCCTCAAAAGGTTCAGAGCACACCTCACCCTCTGATCCGCAGGGCATGAACACGTGAAGAAACAACCCTCCACGTCTAACAACCATCTCATAGCAATGATAGGATCCTGAACTCCATCAAAGGTAGGGGGCTTCGTATTATCGAAGTCCCGATACTGAAAACCTCGACCGGTTCCTCCCTCTGCCGCTGCTACAGCCGTTGTAGCTGCCGCGGCAGCCGTCTCTGCAAGGGCTGCATAGCGCTCATCAAAGTACTCAACCATGGCAGTCTTGATGGACCAAAACATCTCCGGCAACTCAGCCCGGAACATAGCAGCAACCTCATCATGCAGGATCTCACGAATCCTGGCATCCAACTCATCCGTACTCATCTGACCAACGACCTCGGGTGGTACTGGTCCATCCTGACCACCCTCTCCCGATCCTGATCCCAAACCGGATCCTGCCCCGAAACGTCTCGTAATCGCCATACTGCAATACACCAACAAGACCCTTAAACACATCACATAACCGCCCGGGGAACTATCTCATAACCGATACCCTAGAGATTTGTGACTTCCTTGATACACGTATGGGTCCTGTGCTTTCAGTAGTACGGGCCCATACTACCTTCCACACCTACCCATATTTGTCTCAAGTATCACCACAACACTCTAACCATATACACACACGGTGAGCACTCAATCCTCACTCCTAGAGGAAAGCTGAATATCTCATATAAGGAAAACCCTAGGCTAGCAGGCATCATATAATCAGGCAATTCTATCATGCAATTCCTGAAGATCCCTACCCTAGTACTAGCATGTTGTTCTAATATATCACATAATCAAATAACTTGCATGTTATTTTGGGGTCTACTTACTGGCTTCGGCTGATCGTACCCTCTGCGTCCTCCTTTACTTATTATGAAAACCTTTTGAAAACTATTTTTGAAAATCTCTCCTTGATTTGAGACTGGATTCACACAAATGTTCCTCCAATTCACTCAAACCAAGGCTCTGATACCAACTTGTAACGACTAAAAATTTCCACCAAGTTAAAACATTTTAATTCATTCAAAAACCATTAAGTTCATACATCTCGTTTTCAAAATAGTTTAAACATCAGAGTATCCCCCAGAACCATATCACATAAATCATAAAACATGAGGAGCGGTACGATCACGCCTTTACCTTGCCACGATCTCCTGAAGTACCTGAAACAATACACTGAAACTGTAAGCCCGAAAGCTTAGTGAGTTACCCCCAAAATACCAACCGCACATAAACATACTCATAACATATCACACATAGAACAACCATGCACATCGGGACTACTGTGTGACTGGTCCGCCCGCAAGCCTTCAGTCCACCTGGTCCACCCTCCGAGTCTAGCCATGTACATCGATTCTACAGTGTGATTGGTCCGCCCGCACCGAGCCTTCAATCCACCTGGTCCACTCTCTGAGTCTACAGTATGACTGGTCCGCCGACATCGGGCCTTCAGTCGGCCTGGTCCACTCTCCAAGCCTCGGCACGTCTGGTCCGCCCTCTTGGGGCCTTCAGCCTATCCAGACCGCTCACTGGGCCTTTGGAATATCCGGTCCGCCCTAGGTATGTTGGCCTACAGTACAAAGCAGGACCCGCCTCAACCCAACCCCCGTCAAAGAACCATGTGCACATAAAACACTTAATCACATAACAAATCCTTAACCAGACAACAGTCTAACAGATCACATAGCATATCAACATCCTAACCAGGATTCCGACCTATCCGGTCACTAGCATAACATTACCCTATGTACGGGGTACCGACCTGAACCAAGTAACTAACATAACACCACCCTAAATACCGGGTACCGACCTTAACCAGGTCACTAACATAACACCATCCTAAATACCAGGATGCAGATCTAGCAAAGCAATAATATAACAACAATACCCGAATTTCCATCCGATAAAGGGCCGGCCTTGGTGCTGTAGACCCTGTCGATATAGTGAGGATAACTTACCTGAAATCACCGACTGAAGAGATAAGACCAAGCTGCTCCGACCACCGACACGAACTTCACCACAGAACACTACCAAAGAACCAATTCCGTAAATACCAAAATTACCAAAATACCCTTGGAATCAAACTGGTCAACTCCTGGTCAAAGTCAAAGTCCTCAGTCAAAGTCAACCTTCCTGGTTGACTCTACTTGCCGAGTCGACCTGTCGACTCGTCGAGTTCCCATACTCAGAAACTCCCATAACACGACTCAACTCACCGAGTCGCCCCAAGACTCGTCGAGTCCAACGATATCCGAGTCCCATCCTGCTCAACTCACAAAGTCGTCCGTTGACTCACCGATTCGAGGCTTAACCAGAAAAGGTTAGGGTTCCGAGACCAGACTCGTCGAGTCCAAGAACAGACTCGCCGAGTCCAAGGCAATCTTCAACAGACTCGCCGAGTTGTTCTTCCAACTCGCCGAGCCCATGCACATATTCATACAACTCGTCGAGTACACCCATGTGACTCGCCGAGTCTCTCCAGTTCTCAATCCATACAGTGGCTTTTCGAGCCATGCAGGGGCTCCAATCCATAGATCCACTCTTCTACAGCCTAACCCTCACATAAAGTTTCAAACTTTACGTGAAACCAAGGAGATATAAGCCCAAAACACTCTAGGGCTAGGATTTATGACAAAGAGGCTTCACCAATAACTCTTAAATAGGAGCTTTTTGACATTAAGGACCATCACAAGCCTAGATCTGAAGTAGCAACCTCATATCTAAGCTTCTAGCTCGATAATAGCTCTCAATCATACCAAAAATGCCCCAAATCTCAAATGATAATAGATCTAGATGCAAAAGATCCCAAGCAACAGATCATTACCTCCAATATAAGCTCCAACTGAAGTAGATCCCGGATCTACACCACTCCTTTGCAGCAAACCTCTTGATCTTCAAGCTCCTTTCCAAGATCTTCTCCTTCAAAGCTCTATTCTCTCTATTAATGGAAGCTCACTCGATTCTAGGGTTTCTGGATCTCAAAAAGGTAGCAAAGAGGCTGAGGGTGGGTTATAATGTGCTTTAGATAGGGCACAACCCCCGGGATTAGGGTTTTCTCTCTTCAGCACCAACTCGTTGAGTCCAAGCCGCCGACTCGGCGAGTTGGCCACTTAACTAGCGATCAATCCCGCTCCGACTCGACGAGTAGCATACCAACTCATCGGGTAGCTTCCTTAATTTACACTTAGCACCCTCCAACTTCTTGCTTCCAAACATGGGATGTTACATGTGGTGCCTTTCGCTTCTGGTTTTAATGTCTAATGGAGTTGGTTAACAGCACGTGGTACCCCTCTCCTGGACACTTCTGAAGGTTGGATGAGAGAGATGACCGATGGTTCGCATTAGGTTCTCTATTAGGGCTGAATGAATTTTATTTGACGCTTAGGATAAGGTGAAAGTTCTTTTTTTTTACACGACACTAGGAATTCTCGCATGGTCGAACCAAGTCGAGCCATGACTGACGGTGGTGTCGAAATTTACAACCATCGACACGATACGTAATGGAGATTGATAGGACCAGGTGCTGAACAGGGCACACAAGTTCGTAGCGCTTCGGGTTCGTCCATGGTATTTACTACCGTGAATACTTGGACCGATATGAATTAGCGCTGAATGTTAGGGGTCCTGATGTTGTGGAATAATGTACTTTTCATGAACGGATTTCTCACGAGGCCTCTCTATAATCGCCTAGTATACACTAGTCATGTATAATTAAGATTAAAAAGATTGTTGAGTGAGCGACTCCGCCCTAAATCCACAACCAGACAAGGAACAGGAAATAAGGCCGCATCACTCACTCGAGGTCTATCAATCCCAATTATAACTGGCTTTTACGTATATACTAAGCCATCATAGCTTTACCTGATGGGTTTTTAAGTTTTATAACAGTACTGCGACTTTTTCCTTAACGAGGGAGTAATTACAATTAGAATTGATTATTTAAAGTTTTCGATTAGCTAATTAAGGTTGAGGGGCGTACCAAAATTCTACCGGGTTCCTTGATGTTTCCCCTAGGCATTAGGGTTAAACTCCTCCTGCGTCTTTGTCATTTCTTTCAGTTGGGCAGTCCCTCTTGAAGTGTCCAATTTCACCACATAGGTGGCATATTGGACTGGTCCCAACATTGGTGGTTGATGTAATGAACTCTACCGGGGTTCTGCGGTTGCGAGCGGTATGCCCCTTCATGTTGTACCTAACACAAAAGGGTTCTCGACAGACTCCATAATGATGGTAGTCACACTTGCTGCAGTGGGGGAGGTTTCCTAGGTATGGTCTTCTTGGTGTCGAGACAGGCGGGTTGACAGGGGTATTGATTACCTCAACTTGTTGCTCTTCGGAAGGTCCTTGAGTCGAGGTACTTCCCTCCTCGTTCCCAAACTTCCTTTTCAGTGGATTAGGTTGGAGTTCTTGGGTGGCTTTGCACACGGGTGTTGGTTGCTGCTGTCCATTGCTATGATCGGGATTCCCGATAGTTCTCCTGCTAACATTTGCATTGTTAGCATTTAAGTGAGCCATGACAGCTGCTACGGCTGCTGAAACTGCAGCTTGGAACGTAGCTTCATCGATCTGAAGAGTCGGTGTCTTGCTAGCGGGATGGTTACGTATCTTTCTTTACTAATATAGGCATAATTTTTTCCCTTGCTTTGAGTTATGGTTCTCTAAGTGTCGACCTTCATCCCTATGATGTAGTCCTGGTAACAGGGTAGAAGTAAGTGTATCGGAAAGCCATAAATCGGGTGTCGTTCCAACTAAGTTATCTTTATACTGGAGAGGTTCACTCTCCGGCTTTGAAAAGATTTGAAAGAATTTCGGAACGATGATTACACAAGAAAAGGCTCATGAAAGTTTTAGGGCTAAACACTCTCAATGAAGATTTTGTGATCCGATCTATTTATCTTGGTCGCGACGGGAAAGACGATTTGCGTAACACATAGTGTGAGTAGTGTAATCACTAGCTCACTAATTTGTATTATTTTATGGGTTATTAGTGTGACTTTATAGGGGTAGAACACTTCTCGAGTTTCATACATTGGCTCCTTCTGTTCTCCATTCACTCTTGACTGGAATAAACGTTGGTTTTCTTCGGGTACTTATATAGGGTTCCCTTCTCCTGTAGACATATTGAATTTCTGTTCCGCCTTACTTCCGATTCTGACTTTGATCATCGTCACTTCATAATGGATGACTGGAATCTCGAAAGTTCAGGCGAATTTCCCACCGATGTTCCTAAAAGGGTATAGGCACATGGCGATTTCAATAGTCTCAACACTGTTCAATTATTTCCTACTTGGAAATCTCCTCAATGAACCTCTTCCGGGTCTTTATCGACTCATATGTCGATTACTGAGGTGGATAAGGTTTTCTAAGGGGCTTATGCGAGAATGGGAATGTCTAAAGAATCTTATGAAATTATTAAAACATTTTACTGGGTGATCCATATCGAGTCTTTCTATAATTACATAGTGTACACAAATCATATATAACTTAGATCTAATAGGCCTTCGAATATGTGATACTACCCTATATCCACATCCAAACAAGGAAAAGGAAGTAGAGCGAAACCACGCATTCTCAGCCTATGAGATCCTAACTATATATAACCTTGGGAGCATACACTCTGTAATCATAGACCGATCCATAAGGATCTTTTTAGCTTTCACACAAGGTTATCTATGGTTCCTAAAATACCCCTATAGTATTTTAATTACATGTTTGATTCTAAAACTTCTGAACATGCCCTTGGGTTTATTGTTAGTCCTTTAGTATGATAAAATACTCCTATAGTATTTTAAACTTTATGTTTGGCTCTAGCATTCCTATATGGTAAGTTTCAGATTCATTGCAACACCACCATCACTCCCAAACACACGTTAGTCGCATCTCGAATAAATATAGTTGATCAGGTTATATTTATTCCAGCTTACGATTACATAACTGCCCAGGTTTGACGGTAATGGTCAACATCCAAAGACTTTTATTCTTGTTCTTCTTGTGATACTTGTTCGGGTTTTTATATTCTGGATGTATTTATACTTCTTGTAAAATATGGTTATATTTTAAAGTATAACTCTTGGTCAGAGTGTTTTTATCCCATTGTATTTATACGTTGTATAACTTTTATGATTTGATATACTGAGCTCACTATAAACAATGCTCTGATACCAATCTGTCACACCCCAAAACCGGAACGGCGGAAACGTTCTGGGGTGGAGGACGTCATGTCAAGTATCACAACACATGCAGTATAGTAATCAAAGTACAACAACCATTGCATTAATAGCAATAGTTTTACATAAATTACATTTAGCAACAACATCAAAAGAAGATATAGGGAATAACATAAAAATGCAGCTCGGTACAAGGCTGACTTCGCAAAAGCTCCCAGAGTGTACCTGTCTACTGACGACCTGAGAATACAAGTTATTTTGAAAGAGAGTATCAGCATTTTAATACTGGTGAGTTCATAAGTATTTTAATGATATTGATATAAATACATGTTTTTCCTCAAAATAATCTCATTAGATGATGGTGATAAAAGTTTACAGAGTATTTGAATTCCTTCCAGAAAATCCTATATTTTTTATTAAAAGTAGTCTTCTACCAAGACTCAATCGTTTCATGTTTAAAAGAATGAGTTCCTTTGCCAAAAGCAGTCTTCTACCAAGACCCAACTGTTATATGTTAAAAGAGTATTTTTCCCAAATGTTACTATCATTATCATAATATAGTTTTACATTATCGTTTTATATCAAAAAGTCTTAAGTTAATGTATTAGGGAAAATATTGCTTTACCTCAGCAATGGCACTGCTGTTTATGAAGAAATAAATATACAGACTCTAGGTAGTATTAAATTTACAATACAGCTTGAGGAGTCTAAAGTAGTATAATATGGACTCCAGGTAGTATTAAATGGACAATACACCTCGGGGAGTCTAAAGTAGTAAAATACGGACTCCAGGTAGTATTAAATGGACAATACACCTCGCGGAGTCTAAAGTAGCCTTTAATCCTAAGTAGGTTAGTTTAAAGGTTTCAATGTGATCTAGTGTATAACTAGGAAAATATATTATGATCGTTTTTTATATGTAGAAACTACCGTGATACTAATTACCTTAAAGCCATGAATTATAAGGTAAATGTAAAGATACTCGTAACCATACTGATTGACTGATGTAAACACGACGACCTGCTGGCGTCGAAAATAGATGTGACATTTGTAACCCCTTGGCTTGGTCGGTCGGGACTGTAGCTAGCAGTCAGGATGTGGGATGGTCTGTCCCGTATAGATCTATACACACAATGCCCGCTCTCCCTCCAGGAGACTCTGGTTACCAACTTGAAAACGGTGAAATCCGTGTCATGAGGATGTATCTAGTGTTTTGATTTCTATATACTTTTCTTTTTACTAAAAGTACGAGTTTTTAGAGTATTGATATAGCTAAGTTCTCCTTCATGAAAGTTATTGTTGGTTTCTAAACTACACCTATTATAGTTTACTTGAGAGGTTATATAGGTACCTTTGCTACCCAAACGTATTGAACTGGAGTAAGAGTTTTAATATCTATCCAGATATACATACTATATAACTAGGACTTGAACGACACTCGGACAAATAACCAGATGCTCTAAGTCCACAACCAAACAAGGAACATGAAATAAAGCGGGCTATCAGTCCTAAGTCCTTCAAACCCTACTTATATAACTATATCTATATAGACATGAATCTATCAAGAATATAAGTTTAAAAGACTTTAGCTCATGCATGCAAGGTTCTAGTCCAATATCCAAGCCCTAGAAGGTATTGGTGTCACTTATGCACCACTTGATGGTGTTTACGGTTCAAGGAGATCCCTTGACCATAAACCCATGTGTTCTTGAGGGTTTTTGATGTTTTTCAATGGTTTAACAAGTATTCTAAGTAAATAACTAGTTAGGAGGAGTGTACTTACTTATAGGAAGCTGGTAAGAGTGTTTTAGGCCCAAAAACACTAGTGTGTGTTCTTGGTGTTCTTAGTGTTCTTGGTGTTCTTGAAGAACACTTGAAGATCTAAGAAAAGAGGAGATTTCATGGATAAAATCATGTATAAACACTAGATAAAGTGTTATATCAACAAATATTAGGAAGAAACACTTACATTTTTGGAAGATTGGAAGAAATGTGTTATGATACTTGAGAGAGAATAGTGGGTGTTCTTGAGCTAGGAAGTGAAAAATGAGCCAAAAATGACTAAGTGTCATATTTATACTCTTTAGAGTTTACGGCCGTAAACTCCATGTTTGGGGTCGTAAACTCCAAACTCTTGGAGTTTTGAGACTTATGTGATGCACGACAACCTCTAAAGTATACTTCCTATAATTATTTATCGAAGTACTAGGCTTTTGAATACTCAAAATGACTCCAAACAGCTTAGAATTTAGCGAAAACAAATCTGACTTCTAATGAGGTGAATAGTTGTACTAGATAGAAATTTCGAGTTGTCACAGACATCAAATTACCAAAATGGATTTCCAAAAATGAAACTTCTTTTAAATGTTTTATAAACTTATATTTTTCCCCAAAAATCATACTAGTATACATATATTTATATAAATAAGATTTAAAAGATTTAGGATTGACAACCCACTTTGGTTCCTTTTCCTTGTTTGGATGTGGGACTATAAGTATCCGTTGTTTATCCAAATGTCATTTAAATTTTAGTTATATATATTTGTATATGTATACAAGTATAAGAGTTTATTCAATTAGATTCAATTACCCTTTGTAACATGTTGAGCAAAGGATCCCATACATGAATACTCGTTAACAAATCAGAAAGTACATATAAATTATAATAGGTATAATTTATGATACCCAAAACATTAATTCACGACACTAGTATACTAGAGTATATGGTTTTACAAAAACAAAGGTTTAATTCAAAACTATTCAATTATATACATTCATTCAAATACATGTTAAGAGTACTAAATTCAAGATTATACTATCAATCATTTACTTCAGAATGATTGGGTTTTCATAATTAATATACATGTAACGTTTATATGCTTTTATGAGACGAGTAGTACAATTTGTTTAATTCATTTTAAACAATATAGTAAAGTGCTGATATTATAACCAGAGTCTCCAGCAGGGGATCGAAACAATGGGTGTATAGATCTATATTGGGATTAACAACCCTGCACTCGGACTGCTAGCTACAGTCAGACATACACGCCTGTGAGTGACAATTGTTATCATCAACATTCAACGCATTCATTGCGTTGGATCAGGCCATCTAGTTAGTATGGTTATAATAACTCATTTAAAAGATATTAACAATATGTTGATGTATAATTACTAAACTTAAGTACGTTTTCAAAGTACCAGTTTACAATATTCAGTATACAAGATTCAGTTTACGAGATATAGTTAACAAGATACAAGTTTACATAAATATTACAAATACAAAACATTGGTTTACCAATACAACAGTTTTATACATATACAACTACTTTTCATATACAACAGAAAATATAGGATTTTCTGGAAACAATTTACATATTCAAGAAACAGAAAACAGTCTTACAAAACATAAATACTTATGCACTCACTCAACTTTATGTTGATACTCTCTTTTCAAATTACTTGTATTCTCAGGCAACCCGTAGACAGGTACACCCGAGCTTTTGAAAATGGAGCAGTTTATGTTTTGTCTTTATCTTTTGTACAACTTTTTGGTTTCAGTATACAATTTGAAACACATGTAAATATTTATACTTTTTAATATAGTGGTTGTTTGTACTATGATTAATATATTACATGTGTTGTGATACTACAAATGAAGTCCTCCACCCCCGGACGTTTCCGCCGTCTGGTTTGGGGGTGTGACAATATGTATTTTCTGAACTGATACTGAGTAATCGTGAATGCAACCCCTTGCTCAACATGTTATAAAGGGTTGTTGAAACTTATTGAACTAACATTTATATTTGTATACATATACAAATATATAAGTAAAATTTAAATGACACTCGAACATTTAACTGATGCTTATAATCCCACATCTAAACAAGGAAAATGAACCGAAGTAGGTTATCAGTCCTAAGACTTTTAAATCTTATTTATATAATTATATATATATATATATATATATATATATATATATATATATATATATACAAATATGATTTTTGGTGGAAAACATAAGTTTATAAAACATTTAAAAGAAGTTTAATATTTTGAAATTCATTTTGGTGACTTGATGTCATTTTGATACAATCATTGAAAACCATTTGATTTAATGATAACTGAAATCCATTTTGATAAGATATTTGAAACCATTTGTTTTGATAACTGAAATCAATTTGAAACCATTTGTTATAACACAAAATCTTTGTGTTAGACTTGTATCCCCCTCCCTAAAACAGTAAAAACTATGAAAATACGGGGGTATGAACTCACCTGTTATAAGTTATTCAAATGTAGGATTGGTGTAGGATGCTAAATGTCAAGTGAAGACTTGAGCACACACGGATCCTATTTAGCATATAATGACACATATATGAACACAATTAGTGTTTATAACAACTAATCACGCAATGGAACAACCTTAGGGACTAGGAAACACTTGTAATGAAGTGTTAAACCACATAGGGTTGCATATAAGGGGTGTAGGGCCTCACATTGGAGTTTACGGCCCGAATGGTAAGACTCCCATGAGTTCACGGCCCATGGGTTTACGGACCTATGAGTTTACGGCCGTAAACTCATGGTATTTTGTACCAAAGGTGTTTTAAAGTCCATTCAAGCATCTAGGAAGTGTTCTAGTTTCAAAGCTTTAGCTTAAGGGAGTTTAAGGGCAACAAATGCCCCCTTTAATTAGGGTTTACGGCCAAGGGAGATCCTCATGGTCGTATAATCCTATTGATCTTGTATAATGCTTGTTTTCAATGAGCAAATCAAGTGTTCCTAGTATATAACAAACTAAGGAGAGTGTACTTACGTATTAGAAGCTTGGAAGGGTCTTTAAGGTCCTAAAACACTAGTGTGTGTTCTTGGTGTTTCTTGAAGATCTAACCAAAATAGATGATTTCATGGATGAAATCAAAGGGTTGTACTAGATAAAGCTTTGTATCAACAAATCAAATGGAAAGAATTCTTACATTTTTGGAAGATCAAGATGAAGATCATATGATACTTGAGAGAGAAATCAGGTTTCTAAGCTTGAAATGGAAGAGAAATGAGGAAAAGTGATGAAAACTCATGTATATAGCATGAGTTTACGGCCCACATGAGTTTACGGCCGTAAACTCATGGTGGTGTGGTCGTAAACTCCATATGATGGGGTTTAAAGCTTGATTAATGCATAAAGGGCTCAAGCAGATACTCCCTAACACCCGATCCTTGAATGTACTAAGCTTAGAACACTCGAACAGACTCTAAATAGTGCTCAATTATAGAAAAAACAAGTCTGACTTTGATTGAATTGATTGACTGTACAAGATATAAATTTCGGGTTGTCACAGATCCTTACTGGGTCCTTCTATGATCCCGCAGTGTATACAAGTTGTATATAGTTTAAGATTAAATAGACCTTCGAATAGGTGATCCTAATCTAAGACCACAACCAAACAAGGAACAGGAAATAGAGCGTAGATCACCCATTCTAAGTCTATAAAACCTCCATTATATAACCCTGGGAGTATACACTCCACAATTATAGACTTACCAATAAGGGTATTTTAATTTTCACATAAGTTATTTATAGAGCCTAAAATACTTCTATAGTATTGTAATTGTATGCTCGATACTTGTTGTTATCTTATAGTAACTAAAATACTCCTATAGTATTTTAACTATGCTTCATTAGTATATGATTTGGTGAGTTTTAGACTTGTCGCAACACCACAGTCACTCACAAACAAATGTTGATCATATCTTGGACAAATATAGTTGATCAGGTTATATTGGCCCCACATATGACTACATAACTATTCAGGTTTAACCGTAGTGTCGAACTTGTCCTTAATACTTATATATAATTATTAGGGTGTTGTAGCTTCTTGTACATATGTATACTTGTGTACTTCTTGTAAAATACTTATATTTTAAAGTATACTTTTAGTTTCAGAGAACTTCGGCCCCTATAGTGTTTATAGTTGTATACCATCTAAGGTTCGGTATACTCAGTTCACTATAAACGATAGCTCTAATACCAATCTGTCACACCCTCAAACCAAAACAGCAAAAACGTTCGGGGGTGGAGGACGTCATGTGTAGTATCACAACAATTGCAACATTGTAACCAAAGTAAACACAACGATTACATTGAATATATAAAAGGTATTTACATCTGTTTGATTCATATTCATATACATTAAAAGTAGCAAAATATAAAGACGTGACTCTAAAGGCTCCGTCTTCTTAAAAGCTGCGGGAGTACCCGTCTACTGATTTCCTGAGAATACAAGTTATTTTGAAAGAGTAGATCAGCATTTAAGCTAGTTAGTTCATAAGCGTTTTGATTTTAGAAAAACAGGTTCTGAGTTCATTGACAAGTATGTTATGTTTCTTCAGAAAACCTTATAATTACTGATATAATGAAAGTTAAGATAAGTATGATAATACCAGTTTCTTCTATAATCTCTTAACTCATACTAGCTTCGTGTAAACCAATATCGAACAGATAGTTAATTGTATGGATCTGCCCTAAACCCGCAACTAAACAAGGAACAGGAGATGGAGCGGAAACCACACATTCTACAGTCTATCGGGTATTCTTCATACGTGACCCGGATGCATAAACTAAGGGATTATAGAATTAACAATGAATATTTGATGGTTGAATGATAGTCTGACTGTTTGTAAAAATTTTGATGTTTGTCCGGGAAAATCCTATATTTTCCCCTTGAATGATGTTGTCGCTTTAATTGTTCCAATACTGAAAAATACAAGTATTTTACATACTTATATTATTAAAGCATTGTTCATGAAAAGTATATTACTACGTAAATATATCGTTGCTATCTACTTGCAAGTTTTATGAGCATACTAACTGATACGACATGAATCGGACACCAATAATCTTTATGACTTTGTCACCCATAGACCTTCCGGTCCTACTGTAGCTAATAGCAAGGTGCGGGATTGTCAGTCGCGTACAAATCTATACACAAACTCATGCTCTCCATCGAGGAGACTCTGGTTCTTAAGGGCAGTCTTCAACTATTACATGTAATTGTACCCAAAGACGTGTCTCTCAAACTAGATAAACGACTTTAAAAGTAATAATTCGAAAAACCCTTTTTATAAGTAACGGATAAGTTTATAAAAAGATACGTTCGTTTCCCTAAACTATATACTTATAATAGTTTATATACCTGTACATGGAAAACCGTGTATTGAATTCCCAAACTATACCTATTATAGTTTGCATGTATGTTACGTATTGATATGAAAAACTATGTAATTATGCTTGTAAGTTGAAAACGTCCTAATGGTCAGCATGTTACAAAAAGGTATAAAATATCTATAAATATTTTATAAAGATGTGGAAAAAGTAAGGTTGTATCAATTGCATCAGTTTTAAGTGTGTTGAAGTCCTTTTTGTATAAATTCACAATATCATTTGTGTTTGGCTTGAATTTTCCCCCTGAAAACATTAAAATCATAAAAGCATAGGGGTATGAACTCACCTGATTGTGAGTGACTTGGATGAATGAAAAAGATAGGATGCTTGGTATGCTAAGTGAAGTCTCGAGCACAATAAGGTCCTATTAAGCACATATTAACATGTACATGCCTACAATTAGTGTCTATAACAACTAACAAGCATAGGAAACAACCTTAGGATGTAGGAAACACTTACAATGAAGTGTTAGAACCGAAAATGAGGGAGACAAAGGAGTTCACGGCCAACCACTATGGGTTCACAGCCTAAGATGTATTCACGGCCCATGAACACATGAAGGATTCACGGCCCACACATGAACATTTGAAGAGTTTACGACACACACATGAAGATTTCACGACCCTATTAAGGGTTCACGGCCGTGAACTCTTGAAGATCATAATGATGGTGATGAAAGTGACGAGTCAATGGATGAAATTGAAGCACTTCACATGAATAAGATGAATAACAGGAGAAAGGGATGAATCACTTACCTTTGTGGGGTGAAATGAGAGCTTTTGTTGGATGATACTTGAGAGAACTTGAGAGGTTTTCAGCCAAGGATGGAAGAAATGAGGAATAAATGAAGGAAATGTATATATATATATATATATATATATATATATATATATATATATATATATATATATATATATATATATATATATATATATATATATATATATATATATATATACGGAGAGGGGTTCACGGCCAAACATGGGTTCTTGGCCATGAACCTAGTTTACAGCCGTGAAGACCCTTTGATGAGTTTTATGGTTCGATTGCATTCTTATAATCCGAAGCTAACACTTCTCAACATCTAATCCTTAAGTTTACTAGGCTTTGAGACTCTCAAACTGACCCTAATCACAAAAAAGCGATAGCAGAAACAAGTCCGACTTTTTATTCATTGAATTGACTTACAGATAGAGATTTCAGGTTGTCACGGTATAGGCCTCTACTACCTTTCACACCTACTCATACTTGTCCCAAGTATTGTCTCGCAGTCCCCAAGTTCTTATTTCCTAAAATCATAAAACAATTTAACATGTACGAATAGATCCATCACTGGCTTGGGGGCAGTCCTCATGTAGAGGCTATGCGAGGCCCCAATTTTGACCCTCCCAGAGGGAATAGAGGATTTTATGGTTTTCTGTGATGCATCCATCAATGAATTGGGAGCAGTCCTCATGCAAAGAGGAAGAGTGATACCTTATGCTTCACGGAAGTTGAAGCCGCATGAGACGAGCTATCCCACGCATGACCTATAGTTGGGCACTATGGTTTTTGCCCTCATGATTTGGAGACATTACCTTTATCTGGTCCGATGTACTATCTACATGGATCACAAGAGTTTGAGGCACATTATAGATCAGCCGAACCTGAACATGAGGCAGCGCAGGTGGCTGGATGTGGCCAAGGATTATGACTGTGAGATTCTTTACCATCCGGGTAAAGCGAATGTGGTGGTGTTCGGGAAGAGAATTGGAAGATTGAGAGGATCAGGGGAAAGATCACTAGGTTTATTCTAGACAACTCTTGTTTGTTGACCCATTACGGTCGGGTATGGGTTCCTATATCTGGTGGGCTCAGGCAGATTGTGTGGGAGGAGGCTCGTAAGTCTTGTTTTTTCTATCCATCCGGGGTCCAGCAAGACGTATCGAGATCTGAGGTTGAGCTATTGGTGGTCGTGCATGAAGAGGGAGATCGCTAGCTACATCGAGAGGTGCTTGACCTGTAGGATGTTCAAGGCCGAGCATCAGAGGCCGCATGGAAAACTGCAGCCTCTAGAGGTTCCCATGTGGAAATGGGAGCAGATTTTGATGGACTTCATCACCAAGTTGCAGAAGACGGCAAAGGGTTTTGATGCTATTTGGGTCATAGTGCATCGATTGACCAAGAGTGTCCATTTTCTGGCGATTCAGGGGAGCTCGTCGGCCGAGAAGTTGGCCGATGTGTATATTCACGAGATCGTTGCTCACCATGGGGCTCCAGTCTCTAGTTTCAGACCGTGATGTCCGGTTCACCTCCCGTTTTTTGGTAGAAGTTCCATGAGGAACTGGGCACGAGGCTACAGTTCAGCACAACTTATCATCTGCAGACTGACGGCCAGAGTGAGCGGACGATTCAGATTCTCGAGGATATGCTTCGAGCTTGCTTCATCGATTTCGGTGGGAGTTAGGACTCCTACCTACCTCTTGCAGAGTTCTCCTACAAAAACAATTTCCACTCCAACATTGGTGCTGCGCCTTTTGAGATTTTGTTTGGGCGGATATGTCTTACCCCATTCTGTTGGGGCGAGGTTGGTCACAGGGTTATGGGACGAACTGAGGTGGTCCTTCAGACTACGAAGATGATCCAGCAGATCAGGCATAGATTGCACATTGCTCAAAGTTGGCAGAAGAGCTATGCCGACCGTCGCCGGTCTGAGTTGGAATTTCAGGTCGGCGACATGGTGTTATTCAAAGTATCACCTTGGAAAGGTGTGATTCGCTTCAGGAAGAGGGGGAAGTTGGTTCCTTGATATATCAGACCATTTTGGATTATATCTAGGGTTGTCAAGGTTGCATATAGATTGGATCTTCCAGAGGAACTCAGTCAGATTAGTAGCACTTTCCACTTTTCGCAGCTGCGAAAGTTCATACTGGATGAGGATGCAGTGGTATCATTGGATGATATTCAGGCTGATGAATGTTGAACTATGTCGAGAGACCAATAACTATCTTAGAAAGGAAAGTAAAGGTGTTGTGTAGCAAGGAAGTAGTTTTGGTAAAGGTACGATCGCAGCACTGGAGGGGCTCTCAGTGGACATGGGAGCCGGAGGCTAAGATGCAGGAGCATTATCCGGAATTGTTCTCCACAGCAGGCTTCGAGCATGAAGCCTAGTCCAAGTGGAGGAGAATTGTAACATCCCAATTTCCAGGTATGAGATTTATCCTTAAAAGCAAGTTTTCCTTTGGAACTCGGTGAGTTGATAGCCTCAACTCGGTGTGTTGGAGGGTTTTTCGGCCGCACATTCTTTTAGACCAACTCGGCGAGTTGGTTTGGATAAATCGATGAGTTGATGGCTGGGTAGAAAACCGTAAATTTTAGGGTTTTGCACCCTATATAACCTCCTTAAGTCCTTAAGGCTGATCTTTTATCAGCCTCCAAACCTCCATATCGGCCCTTGTAAACCCTAATCACCCTTCCCTCTGATTTTGTGATCTAGTGTGGTATTTTTGGAGCAAAAGGAGAAGAAGTAAGAAGAAGGAGGCAAGGATCTAGCAAGCAAAGCTCTCATCTTCAGTTTGAGTCTCTTCTGGACCTTTGTAAGCAAAGAAAAGCTCTCATCTTCTAGATCTTGAGTTTTGTCCCTTTTTCTCCTTATTCTTGGATGTTGCTGATGGGTTTTCAGCATTCTAACACTCCCAATCCATACTCATAGGTTTATGATCCATGGTTCATGTGGCCCAACTCTTTATGTATCCATACATACACTTAGTCCAACATGAATCATAAGCCCAACAGATAAATATAACTAATTTACACAATTAGTCCCCATTAATTTAATTAGTCTATTTTGGTCACTAAATTAATTCCAACCCAATTCTTGATCAATACTAATTAAATCATATGTTTTCATATTAATTTATTAGAACTTATAATATATTAATAAATCATAAATAAAATCTTCTCAAAAGTCCATCCTAATAAATTGTCCTGATGATATGCAACCCAAATGGACCATGCTACTCTCGGGTCAAGTACATACCAATTATAGTTGTGGGCTTAAAAACCTAATCCAACAGTCTCACACTTAGATAAGTCTAATAACTATTATTGCGAGTATGACTCCACAACCGGACTAGCAATCATAGCTCTTAAAAGCCGATGTCGAACTTTGATCTAGTCATTGACGCATCCATTAGATAAGGGATCATATATTCCTCTATTCTACAAGATATCATATGGACTGAGACACGGATTATGATCATTCTCTCAGTCCATCTGTTGTTTCCCGATTTCCGATTTATGACAACCGACTAATTGAACAAATCAAATCAGTCCAGGCTCGGCCGAGCGCCTAGGGTTGTAATCACTAAATTATCGACGGGCCCACATATATCGATTTTATCCCTCTAAGGTTAAAAGGAACGGATAAACTTTGACTCAAATGCTTGCTTGTAGTTACTCACCAAATCACACACAACGATATGTTATATAACACTAAGTTAATGGTGCGTTAACATATGTCAATGTGCAACCGACTTGTAAATTACAAGTCACATGTTTTGGTTTTAAGAATATAAGATATTACCGTCTCATGATCACTCGTGATAAAATCCATGAAGTGATACAAATGAGCGCGTGTTGAATCCATTACTTGAATCCTATTCCAGGAATACTCATGAACACAGCAGCAATGTCTAAAACACCTAGACAAACTACAAACCCATTCATGACAGTCTTGCCTCAATTCCTACTTCCAAAGTATGATTGACTATCGATGGTTTGAATAACCTAGTTATTCGGGAAGTCAAAACATGCAAAGTGAAACACAATAATAATACTAATCCTATATGGCCCAAAAACATTGGATCATATTGATTACTCATTATTCATTGTATAATGTTTCGAATAATCAACTTAATACTTGAATTAAAACAATATCTATGCCATGCTCCAAGCATGCACACAATGTTTGTCTAAACCATAGTTATGCCATGCTCCAAGCATGCAGACTATGTTTGTCTATGGTCCTTCCTTTGTGAAATAGATCAATTGAACACATCTTCAATGAAACTCATTTCACAATTCCAAATCTTTATCACCAGTGTAAGAATTCCAAATTCTTGTCACTGCCAGAATGTGTTACATTCTAAACTATCATGCAATGATTCCTTTGTAATGTCTAGGTACCAAAAGTCACGGAGACTTGATAACAGACATTACAAAGTATTCCAATTGAGATTGTTACAAGAAAATTCCATGGAAGCAAAGTTTCAAATTCAAATCACATTCCTTTGAACATCCTTCTTGCATAAAAGTTTCTAACCTTACACAGATTTAAAGAATAATTTCCACTCATGGAAACATTTCCATATTCCCATTTTGACCATCACTTCTGAACAAGAGTTGCCTCTTCTCAGAGTATATCAATATGGTTATTTCTAAAATTCAAAATATACTTCCAACTGTCTATGAGCAACCAATTCTTTGGTACACCTCAGATTGTCTTCGACAATTGCTTAACCATTTTAGTCATATCTGGTTCTATACCTTTTTCCCTCTTAATGCCCTACGCATTTGAAAATTTTAGAACGGCTGAATATTATAGCACCTGTAATCGATCCTATACATGAAGCATATAGGACACGATTCATGATGTCTTACATAAAGACATGATACTTGACCAGTGTTTTGCTATAACAATTCTATTTGCCATGTTCTCATCATTTGAATTATGAAAAGGGATGTCGTAATCATGGTCAAATTTTGAGAACGCAATTAACACATCCATATATAGAATTTCCTTATGTTGAACCATTCCAAAATAACATTAATATATATATATATATATATATATATATATATATATATATATATATATATATATATATATATATATATATATATATATATATATATATATATATATATATATATATATATATGACTAAATCTGATTAAAATCTCAATCTAAGCTTTTAAATTTGAAATGAAGTATGAATTCCTCTCCCTTAATTATAGCAAAACAATTTTTCAAACCCTGCAACTTGCAAATTGAAACTTTTGTTTTCTATAATTAACATTGCTAACTTGCAACATTCATCATAATTGATTATGCTCCCACTAGCATAGTAATCATTCCTTTTACTAGCATAACTTTTATGCTCCCACTAGCAATGACATGTACCCAAAAATCAGCTGGACTTAATCCTTATTGACTTTCATTACCAAAGTTCAGATTTATGATACAAGATGCTTCGATAAGACTTTATCTAGGCTTTTTCAAACTCATACACTTTTCCTTAGATATCTCACATGTGTGTCTAAACAATTTAAGAACTTACAGCAATAAGTCTCAATTGTTTAGACTTTTTGCCATTTCTCACAATTCGAATTATGAAAAGGGATATTGTAATCATAATCAAATTTGAGAACGCAAATATCAAAACTGCAATCTCCTTAAAATCTATTTAGTGAATGCGTTTCCTCACCATCATTTTCATGAATTGGAGAGAATCCTTATGACACTTAGATTTTTTTATGGTGTAGGTCTTCCTATCCATGTGAATTTTTTAAACCATAATCAAAAGACAAGGTTAGTGACAAATCCAAACTCATATGCATTAAACTAGTTCAATCATAATTTATTGCCACTTGGCAGCACAAGGGCCTACCATTGCTTCCAGGTTGTTTTGCAAACAATTGAAAACTCATAGAACTCACATGCATAGTTAGCTTTAACTGGAATAGGCATGGAAACAAGAATATGTCAACACGATAGGTTACAAACCTCAAGTCGTGTGCTAGTGATAAACAATAAGTTTTCTCCTTGATTAGTTCTTGAAACTTGTCAAGATCTTTAAGACTCCCACTGACCTCTTGACATATATGATTCTTTGTCAAGAACCATTCCTTGACAAAACAAATATTCAAGAGTTAGTGCGGATTCTTATCAAGATAAACACTTCACACAATTGGTCTTAGTTGGTCTTTGTCCTTACCAAGACATCACCACTTACCAATTTCATATGTATAAGAGTAATAACATTTAACTCTACTTCTGATGAGTGTTATAAACCTTTCCTAAGATTATTTCACTCAAGGCACAATCTTGGAGTACGACTCCAATACTTGTTTTGGAACGAACTATGACTCATCTTCTTGATTTAACCATTTCAACAATTCACGATTCCTCTTCTTAGCCATACAAATGCACTATGATATCCTTAGAGGATCAATTTCTACATGGTTTCCATAATCATTAAGATGATCATAAAATACGATACTCAAGTACTCTCCCATCTTTTCAGATTGGAGAAACTTTTATCTTGCTGCCCAATTTGATTCTTTTCATTTGTTTTGCCATACATTGAAACTTTTCCAATGTTCCAAAATTATACTTAAACTTGTAAGCATAACCATATTTACTAAACTTTAGTAAATCATGACGAATAGTCTTATCGTTCTCTGTGGTGGACCTGACCATCCTACACCCAGTGCATTCGATCCCCTAGTCCTTTACTTGACTCACATAAACAAGTGAACAAAGAATTAGTCTTAATTTCCCAAAGATGAAGGTTCTCATTCATCACACAATACAAGTTGCATGATTCCAAGTTTCTATCCAACTAAAACTTGGGTGATGAGAATTTTTTCTTATTTGGCAAATTCCCGACACTACCAAAAACGAAAGAATCAAATCCATTTTCCTAATATTGCTTTTCATGGAATCATATAAACAACAATTTTTCACAAAGGCCATTGTAAGGAAATTTTAAAAATAAGATAAATTTCAAAAAAAAATTTATTTAAAAAAATCGCGGGAAACTTATCCTTAAAATGCAAAACAAGTGAAAATATGTTGTTATCTATTCCTAAGCAATCTATCATAACTCTTAAGCAGCAGCTCACAAATTTGATCATCGAACCATGCGGCCAGAATCCATCTCTTCGTGATCAGACTCAACATACTCTTCATTTAAGCTTCCTTTCAATTCTTCGATTCTTCAAAACATCACAATGTAATTACAGTACATCATGTATTAAGAATCTCCAAATAGGATCTTAATAGAGTTAGATAGTGGAATGTTACCTGAAGTAGAGTCAAAAGTTTTGACTTTACCATCCTTGTGATCTTTTAGGTAAATATGGCAGCGTCGCAACCAATGCCCCTTCTCTAAGCAATAGAAACATATGGAGTCTTTGGGAATGGCACATGGTAAAATCTCAAACTTAGCCCTTCTCTTTACCATTTGGTCAACCGGGTTGACTATGGCTGATCCCTTTCGATTGGGAAGAGAAAGCTTTTCTGGACTTCCAATGTTACCATTGTCAATGTCCGTGGAAGTTTGGGGAGTAGATCTTCCAGTCAAATTTGCTTTACCAGTGCGCCAAATCATTGTTGATTTAGCAGCATTAAGCAAATATGTTAGATCAATAAGCGTCATGTCGTGGTCTCTCATATAATAATCCTTAAGGGAACCCGCTATATGACTTAGGAATTGCTTGAAGAACCCAGTCAACCGCCAACTTCCTTGAGACTTCGACACCCAACTCTCCCAGCTTGTCAATATGTAACTTCATCTCCAAGACATGAGCACATACATACTTTCCTTCCTGTCAATAGGGCTTTGAGTGACCTTGAACTTGTGGTTTAGGGAGAATTATTGGATGAGGTGAAGAAAGTGAAGTTCCACTAAAGCACAAAAAAGGAATTAATCATTCACCTTGATTGCGTTGTGGAAAATCATCTTTATAAAGAAATTTTATTTAAAAGATTTGGGAAGACCAAAGTTGTCTGAACTTAGACATTTATGAGGGTGAATTTCAAGTTTAGTTTATTTTAGTCCTTAATATAACACCCAACGTGGAATATTAAGGCTAGGATCCAACACAATATTTTACTATTCGGAAGACGGATGCCGTAATCCGGACTGCAAAATATTTGAAGGTAGGTAAATGACAATTTACCAATTTCCACCACGAAAAACGAAATTGATTATCAAGTTTTAAATGGATTGAAACTCCTAGATCCTTTGATATTCATTGAACAATTCAATGGCATGTTTAAATCTCGATTGTGCCATTCAAGTTTATGACTGGGATGCCGAGGATCACAAACAAGGTGTGAATAACCATACAAATTAGCTTGGTACACCCAATGTTACAACCACCTAATCAATGTGCCGGTTAACCATACACGCTCCATTGATCTATGGTTAACATCAAGCTACCCTTTGACATGCACTGTAAATTCCAGATTAGTGTGCCGGTTTACCACACACGCTCCACTAACGACATAACAAGGTGCAAAGTGAAATTTCATGGGTTAGCACCAAATTCACATTTTCCTACCCGTTCGGCTAACGACCCTCCACCAGTCAAGGAAGCGGTGGGTGAGAGTGGACACCCATTAAACTGCCATTTTATAGGCAGTAACCTTATTCCCTCCTTATAGACCGGCTTCGTGAATCAGGCCTACTAACGGTAAGACTGACTTTACTCTTATACATATATATAAATATTAAACCTATAATATTATAATAGTATAAAAGTTGAATTTTAAACTTTTAACACTCCAGGGTTTGGAACTAAAGTATTCAAAAAGTGAAACTTTACAAATTCCAAGACGTGAGGGCAAGTTTTGAACTATTCAAAAACTTTTGGAATCCATAACATATGATTTTAATATATACTTTAATGAAAAGACTCTTGAAAATCCATAACTTGAGGACAAGTTATGGAGTTCATAAAAACATTTATGGAAAAAGAATCTTCAAGACCATAACCTATGAATTTAATGAACTCTTTAAAAGAAAAACGTTTCACATTCCATAACTTGCGGACAAGTTGTGGAGTACATTAAAGGCCATAAAGATCATTAAATAAACTAACAAGCATGTCAAATAATGTCCATGATCTAGATTAAACTCATATGAACAAGATAATTCATATCAAACAAATTTCATGTAAATAGCATAATCATATAAACTAATACAAAACATGAAACTTTGACAATTATCTTATAAATTGGATAAGCAGGATCATTACCACATCAAAAATAGGTTTATAAGTTCAAAAATAGATTAGGGTAATGATCCTAGTCCAATTCTAGCCAAAAACATCGAAGATCTGCATTCTGGACTGTGACAACCTGAAAAAATTTTGCTTTTAAAACTCAGTCAGTCAACTCAACAAGAGTGTCAGACTCATGGTTAGTGAGCTCTAGCCTGGTTAAAGGTCATTCTAAAGAGTTTTAAGCCTAGTACACTTAAGGAATCAGTGTTAGAATGTACCTGCTGGAGACACTGTGCAACAAATCAAGCTTTAGCCTAATTATAAGGAGTTCACGGCCACCATGCCAATGATTTTACTGCCGTAAACTCATGTGGTCGTAAACTCAAGAGTATATATGTGGTTCTTGATCATTTCCAGCCATTTCTCACATTCCAACCTCAAGAACACTCCAAATCCTCTCACGTATCATCGAGTTCATCCTCTTAGATCATCAAAAACGTAAGTGTTCTTTCCTTGATTTGTTGTTACACTTCATCTCCTAGTTACACTCTTTGATTCCATCCATGCAAACATTCATTTCAACTAGATCTTCAAATCTTCAAGTTTCACCAAGAACACCAAGAACACACACTAGTGTTCTTCGCCAAAATCGACCATTTCAAGCCTCTACATCGTAAGTACTCTTCCCTATACTTGATTTCTAGTTAAGGTTCATGCTTAGGACCTTGAAATCATCAAGAATGAAGTACCAAAAGGAGTTTACGGCCAAGCCATCTCCCATGGCCGTAAACCCCTATAAAGGTGCCATTTGGACCTTAAACTCTTCCTAAGGCTTGGATTTGAGGATAGAACACTCCCAGGTGCTTTGTAAGACCTTGAACTGTCACCCAACTCATCATTAGAGAGTTTACGACCCAAGAGTAAACACCCTTGGCCGTAAACTCCATTTATGGTCAAGTATTGGACCATAAACACTTCTAGACCCTTGGTAAGCCTTAGAACACTTGAACCCTTGAGAGTCCTTACCTTTAAGACCCTAAACACTTGAACCTTTATGGTCAAGTATTGGACCTTAAACACTTTCTGAAACCCTTGACGCGATATCTATCATTTATGAAATCCAGTAGAGACTTTTGAACATTTTATTTTTGTCGATAATTTCATTATATCAAAAGAGATTACAATACTTGACTTTTTAGGTTATTACATTGATTCGAAATATCGGGTTGTCACACTATTTTAGACTCCTCGAGGTGTGTTTTGTACATTTAATACTACCTGGAGTCTGTATTTATTACTTAAGACTCCCGAGGTGTATTGTCCATTTAATACTAGCTGGAGTCCGTATTTTATTACTTTATAGCCAGCAGTGTCACTACTGAGGTAAAACACTATTTTGCCTATTTACATTTACTTTGTGAACTTCTCACGTATTCATTAATGTTTAAACTTTATTTAGTTAATGAGAGTCTCACTTGGGAAAATACACACTAATACAAGAAACAAACATACATAACATTTGATGCCTTGGTAGAAGGCTACGTTTAGTAGAAAGGACCATAATGCTAACCTTATGATTCCTTAATGTATACATCACAGGATACATATATATCAATAGGATCCGATAGGTAATAGGATGTGTGCTTTCCGCTTCATTTCCTGTTCCTTGTTTGGTTGTAGGCTTGGAACAGATTCACCCAATCTACTACCTATTCGATTCTAGATATATATGTCCAGTATACATTGAGTCATCATAAGGGTACCAGGTATGGGTAAAGTCATAGGACACAGAGTCAATGCACAGTTTTCTAGAACAGAACATACTTTCCAAATCAGAACTTTTGGTTTACAAAACAAGAAACTTACCAGTTAATGGTTTAATCCATTTTATTAAACCCGTATAAACTTAGAGGACCATAGGTGATGAACTTCAAAATACTTTAGTTTATACATCATGGTTATATATCATTAATACCCAATAGGTTGTTGGATGTGTGCTTTCTGCCTTACTTCCTGTTCCTTGTTTGGTTGTGGGCTTAGGGCAGATTCACCCAATTAACTATTTAATCGATATTAGATTATATATAGCCAGTATAAACTAAGTGATTATAGAAGTAATCACTGTGGTCACCATTTTATTATAATAAATAAGGGTTTTTCTAAAGAAGTTTTCCATCAAACATAAAGGAACTATTACAGTTAACTCCGTGAGTACCAAGGGAATACACCAGGGTTATATACAATAAGGATCTAACAACCAATGGGATGTGTGTCATCTGCCTCATTTCCTGTTCCTTATTTGGTTGTGGACTTGGGGCAGATACACACAATCGATTGTTTGTTTACTCTGAGTTTTATATAACTTGTATCCATTTAGTACACATAGAAAGGATTATAAAGTCATTTTTACTCATCTTTCATCAAGGCAGGAAATATAGGATTTCCTGGAGGAACAGGCGAACTTTGCTAAACAAAACTTACAACTTACTACATCTTACAAAGCTTTCTACAACTACGTACATCACTAAAATCTTATGAACTCACCAGCTTAATTGCTGATCAACTCTTTCAAATAACTTGTATTCTTAGGAGACTAGTAGAGAGGTACTCGCATTGGGATTCAGAAGATTCAGCAGTATACCTTCAAGTCTTGTCTGTTATTTGCTTATGTATTATATGTTTCGTGAACACACACCTTGTAAACACTTTCTTTCTAATGAAATGGTTGTTCATTACTTTGCTTACTATAATGCATGTCTTGTGATACTAAACATGACGTCCTCCACCCCAGAACGTTTCCGCCGTTCCGGTTTTGGGGTGTGACAGATTGGTATCAGAGCATTGTTTATAGTGAACTAAGTATATCAACCGATAAAAGATATACAACTATAAATACAATGGGGCTTAAGTGCTCTGGATAATGGTATAGTTTAAGAGTATAACGATAAGTTAAAAAAAATATACCTACTTGCTTATACATGTACATACTAGACCAAGTATCACAAGAAGAACAGAACTAAAAGTATTTAAACGTTGAACACTGTCGTCAAACCTGAACAGTTATGTAATCATAGCTAGGATCAATATAGCATGATCAAATATATTCATTCGAGATGTGACCGACATGTGTTTGGGAGTGATGTGGTGTTGCAACAGTCTTAAAACTTACCGAATACTAAGTCAAGAGAATACTAGAATAAGTACATTTGAGTTAGAATACTATAGGAGTATTCTATGACATTATAACGCGATAACAAGTTTGAAACATACCAAGAAGATTACATTAAAATACTATACGAGTATTTTAGGCACTATATAAACAACTTACATGATAACTTAAAGGACCCTTACGGATAGGTCTATAATCTTACAATGTATACTCCCAAGGTTTTATATAATTGAGATCTTATAGACTTAGAATTTGTGATCTACGCTTCGCTACCCATTCCTCTTATGGTTGTGGTTTTGGAGTAGGATCACTTATTCGAAGGTCTATTTAATCTTAAGTTATATACAACTTGTGTACATTGTGCAATTATAGGAGGACCCTGTAAGGATCACCCCATAAAGTTTCCTTGAGCCTCGTAGATTCTTTAGTCACATCCGTTCTCGCACGACAAACCCAGATAGATGTAACCACTTCCTCATAATAGACAACAGAAGAGTTCAGGAGGAACAAGAGCAAGTTCATGTGAAGTTTTCAAATAGGGATCAACCGAAGTAACCAAAACGTCTTACACGTCACACTAATAAATAATAATCTTGCTAACTTAATGAGCGAGTGGAAACACTACTCACATTATGTGTTAGGATTATTTTCTTACATGCAGCTGGTAACAATTATTCAGGTAACAGATATTCATTCGACGATAGCCATTTCAAATTCATAGAGTTTATTTGGTATAAACTCTTTTATGAATTGTTTCTAGTACCCTATGGAAGTCAGGACCCGATACACTCAGAACTGGAATAACCTTGTCTTTTCAGCTTTCGGCTTGTGCCCACTGCTATAGACTTATTCCATCTCATCTTTGTACTCTTTTAGCAAAGATGCCTCCTCGCAAATCGAACAGACGCACTATTCCGATAACTCTAACTCAACCGCCACTACCGCCGTCACAGTTCGACCTAGCTGCTTTTCAGGCAGCGGTAACAGCAGCTACGATAGCCGCCCTAACCCAAATTCGTGCAAGTGGTATCAGTGGATCTGGTGGCGGTGCTCACCTAAACAACCACGGAGATACCCACGAATACTGTGACAATCCGATATTTCAAGTCAATGTAATGTTCAAAAAGTCAAAAAAAAATGTTAAACTATTTTTGATGTAATAAAATGGCGTAAAAAATGAAGTGTTCTAAAGTCTCATTTGGGTTACATAAAATGTTAGATATATTGTCAAGGTTCCCAAATATATAAAGAACACCCAAATCCGAGTTATAACGAAGAAGTTATGACCAATCGAAAATCCGCGACACAACCGGTAAAACACTATTAAGCGTAAAAAGTGAAACTTCAATAAATTACTTTTTAGCCTTAGGTATCTAAACGAAAATCGTAGATTATGTTAAACCATGAGCATACATAAAAAGAACGCCCAAATCTGACTTCGTATGAGGAAGTTATGATTTTTCTAATGTTTCAGAACAGCAGTAGACAGCTAAAAACTCGAAATAAAGATCGAGCGATTTTTAGCCGATGCAACCTAAACGAAGATTTAAGATCTCGACAATAGTAGTAGAACGGTAAAACGACAGACAAAACCGGACATCGGATGAAGAAGTTATGGATTTTTAACGGAATTATCCTGTCCCGGCCTATTTAAAATATAATATTAAAAATTAAATTCAAAATTAGTCGACGAAGTCTAAATGAAAGTTGTAGGGGATATTCTGACCTACGTGTGGATATAAACAACGTAGAAATCGGAGCTCGTATGCGAGAGATATGAATTTCAGAAGTTCGAGTCACGCACACCAACCTTATCCGAAACTCACGACGTGAGCAAGAGAGACTCACGACGTGAGTCCATGACTGATGTGTGGCAGAACTAGACCACCCAGCATCGCGTCTATAGACCAGACTCACGACGTGAACTATCCCATGTTCACGACGTGAATCCCGAGAATTCACCCTATAAATAGCATGCGAGACTTCCGACCTTCCTTGCCCAATTCTCTTTTCTCTCTCACTTTTACTCCCCGTTTAGCATCCCGAGACGATCCTGAATTCCCAGTTTCATACCTCAGTCCCGATGAAGGTCCGAAGCTCCGAAATTCCCGAAAATTACACCACTTTCCGGTCGAGGTGCCGCCCGAGAAAAAAAAATCGTTTCCTTCAAATCACCACACTTTCCAGGTGAGTTCATACCCATATTTTCACGTCTTTTTCATGTTTTAGGGGGGGGGGGAATACATGTGAAACACGAGATAAACTCACACTTAAAAATACACGTCGTTAGAAATGTTTTCAAATAATTTATCTACATTTTGTTTATGGATGTTAAACAACATTGATACCAACGTTACACTTCACATGCAAAGTTGATATTACACCAAGTTTTTATCATCAAATGGAACACACTTTCGAAAAACTATAATGCGTATAGTTTACGAGTTATTCATTACGTCTTTACATGAACACTGTAAAATGAAATACTTTCATCTACAAGAAATATAGACTTTTCTTTTCGTAAATCTATTAATACTAAGTGTTGTGAGACATTCAGCTTCAACATACTCTCAAGTACGCACTTTAAGTCCTGTATTATAAACTATAATCTCTTGGAGGGAGAGCGTGATACTTGTGTATAGATCTATACGGGATTGACAATCCCACACCTAAACTGTTAGCTATAGTTAGACCAGCAGGTCTGGGGTGACAAATGTCATAACACTACAACGCCTGAAGAACGTTGTTACAGGCAGTCTGGGTCAATAGCATGGTTATAAAACTCACACGGAAGTATTAAAATAAGTTGATTTACGAGACTCTTGAATGCATTCAGTAAATACATTATTCGAGTATAAATACACTTTCACCATTTTGAGCACTAAAGATACTATTGCAATCCAGCCTTTGGAACTTTTTCAAACTATATGTAGAAAATATTGGAATTTCTGGAAAACACGTTCGATTATTTTTACTAAAGGACATACAAATTTCAGTACAAAAACGCTTATGAACTCACCAACTTAATTGTTGACACTTTTTCAAAACTACTTGTACTTCTCAGGGAATCAGTAATACAGGTAACCATCAGCTTTTGGAGAAGGGACGCTAAGGCGTCTATTATCAAAACATTTTAAGTCATCATATTTGTAATATTCTTTTGAAACATGTATTACACGCAACAATGTAAGTTTTTATTATATTTATGATGGTTGTGTTTACTTTCTTTACAATATTCAACTGTTATGATACTACGAAAAGCCACCCACCCCCGAATGTTTCCGCCATTCTAGTTTGGGGTGTGACAGATTGGTATCAGAGCATTGTTTATAGTGAACTAAGTATATCGAACCACATAAGATATACAAACTATAAATGCAATGGGACCAAAAACCCTCTGACAAAACGTTTTCATAAACGATATTTTTAATAAATTAAATGATATATATATATATATATATATATATATATATATATATATATATATATATATATATATATATATATATATATATATTATTTAAAGGTATAAATACACGCATGCATCGGTCTCGTATCATAGCAAAAATTTTATAAGGGTATTAAGGCAATTTGCGACACTATGACTAGGCCTCGGGGTATGTAATCAAATCGAGAATAAATATAGCCTGATCAACTATATTTATCCTGAATGTGACCAACATATGTCGAGGAATGGTCGTAGTAAGCAACAAGTCGAAAACTTACCAAAGAAAATACTAATATTAAACTTACAAATTTGAAATACTATAGGAGTATTTTATAAAACCATAAGAGCTATAGTAATCATGCGAAACTCGATATTTAGTTAAATTTAGGAAATGATCAAATAAATATTTTATTTATCAAAAATTACCTTTCTTACTCCTGAGTTTTTATAAAAATTCTCTTGCCTCTATTTCTCGACTAGACAAAATGGTAGGATTTCACATTCCCGGGGATCCCTACTACCCTAACCAGGGTAATGGAGGCTGGATTGATGAGGACACAGAGGAAGATCCCGAAGAGATTCCCGAGGAGGAGCTAGAAGAGGATTCCGAAGAGGATCCTGATGAAGACCCAAGCGAAGAGTTAGAAGAGGAAGGAGATGGTGGGAGCACTGACTCGGAACCTGAGATCTACAATCCTCCCCGAGGAGCAGCAAATCCCCAAAGGAACTTTCAGGGCCCGGCGCCCCGCTGGGCTGTGGATCTGAAGCGATGGAGGAGTGAACAAGGGCAACGCCCGCCCTACGGCATGACACGAGGCTTTTATAACCTCAGCAACGGGGGTCGGCTGACAGGGCACTCCCTGTCATGGTTCGACGCATTGCCAACCAAGGCGAGCAAGAAAGAGCAAATGTCAGCCAACTCTTGGACATTGGGGCCACCGCTGCTGTCACTGCAGTACGTCTTCGTCGTCTGGACGAAGAACATGAGCAGACAATAGAGCACACCTTTTCCCTACAAAAGGACATCACTACTACTAGAGTCGAGGTAAGGGAGTTCCGTAGAAGCCAAGCCACATTGGAAAGGCGCATCATCGAGGCTGAACGTCAATAGCCCGAGCTAAGGCATCCACAACCACACACCATGGTCCCCAGCGTGCTACCCGCTCGGAGTAGAGCGCGTACTACTGGCGCTATATCTATACCTATCGGCTAAGTGTTGGTGTTACCTTTTCTTGTATAAATGTAAACCCGACGGATTGTGAGTACACAATTCGGAGGCCGGAATGCTGTCAAATTTTCCCATTTTCATTGATGTACCCTAGACCTATAAAAGGTCAAATTTTCCTGATCGTTGTATGATATACTAATATCAATGAAATTGACACGCATTTATTTCCTTGAATATTCCATTTAATTCTTAAAAGAATCATACACTTATTTTTGAAAGTTTCCATTAACATATGAAAACCAGAAATGTTCAGAACCAAAACTTATAATACTAAAACCTTCCATAATCATTTCTAATGACTTATCAAGGATTCGTCTCTTAACTTGTGGCAGAATCATGCCACCAAGAAGAAATCCTTGACGCTTCAATAATACAGGAACACCAACACCACCTCCACCACCCCCTCCGTCGATGGATGCTGCTACCTTTCAAGCTGTTGTAACAGCTGCCGTAACGGCAGCAATGGCACAAATAAGTAACAACGGATCAGGAGGAGGAATAAACAGCTCTATAAATGGCCAAAAACAGAGTCGTTTCGGGGAATGTACTTACAAAGACTTCTCCAACAGCAAACCCATCCCCTTTAATGGAACCGGGGGAGTGATGGCTCTATCCCAATGGATAGAGAAAACGGAGGCCGTGTTCGAGATATGCTCATGCCCCGAAGAAAGCAAAGTAAAATTTGCCACCTGTACTTTCTCCGAATGAGCCGTAACGTGGTGGAATAGCCACGTCAAGTCACTAACGTTGGTGGTGGCTAACTCCATGGGTTGGGAGACCCTGAAGCAAATGCTATTACGAGAGTACTGCCCAAGGGGCGAGATCCAGAAACTTGAACAGGAACTTTGGGAATTGACTATGGTGGGCTCAGACATCACAACCTATACGAATAGGTTCAGTGATTTGACAATACTTTGCCCAGGGATGATGGCCCTAGAAAGCAAGAAGGTGGAAAGGTATATCTGGGGGATGTCGCCCTAGCCTAGAGGAAGTGTGCTAGCTTCCAAACCCACGATGTTCGATAGTGCCAAACAACTGGCACAGTCCCTCGTCGATCATGGGGTCTGCCAAGGTGTCACGACCATCGTCCCGGAACCAACCAAAGGAAGCAACAACAATAATAGCAATGCCAACAACAACAACAGGAAGAAGTTTTGGAACAAAAGGAAAGGTCAAACTTCGTAGGAACCTTCAAAGAAACAAATAGTGGCGGTGCATGCTGCTACTGCCCCCACTGTTGTCCGTGTTACCCCTACGCCAGTAAAACAATATGATGGGAACCTACCAAAGTGCAACAAATTCAATTACCATCACAACGGGAATTACAGGGAGATGCACTGTAAAAACTGCGACAGGAAAGGGCACACTGCCCGTTTCTGTAGGGCACCGGAGCGACCAATCACCCAAGTTCCTAGTGCTGGAGTGAGCCAGGCATGTTATGAGTGTGGGAAAACTGGGCCCTACAAGAGGGATTTCCCTAAGGCAAAGAATGCTGGTGGCGTAGGAAGAGTGCTGGCAATAGGGCAGAACGAGGCAATAGCCGATCCCACAGTGGTTACGGGTACGTTTCTCCTCAACAACATTTATGCATGCATACTCTTTGACTGTGGTGCGGAGAGAAGTTTCATGAGTCATAAATTCAAACACTTACTTAATCAAAAACCCCAAGCACTCAATAAAATATTCACAGTAGAAATGGCAAACGGTAAAACGGAAAGCGCAAACGATATGTACATAGGCTGTACGTTAAATTTAAATGAACACTCGTTCCAAATCGATCTTATGCCGATTACTATAAGAAGTTTTGATCTCATCATCGGTATGGACTGGTTAAGCCTTCACCATGCCGATATACTTTGTCACAAAAGGGTCGTTCGCCTCAATCTGCTAAGCGGCAAAACTCTTATCATTTATGGTGACAAACCCAGTACGAATTTACAAATCATCTCTTGCGTCAAAGCCCAAAAATACCTTCGCAAAGAATATCATGCCTTTCTAGCCCACGTGGTAGACAAGAAACGAGAAGTGAAGGACATTAAAGACATTCCGGAAGTCTGCAATTTCCCAGATGTTTTCCCAGAAGATCTTCCAGGAGTCCCACCAGAACGTCAAGTCGAGTTCAGGATCGACTTGGTTCCCGGAGCTACCCCAGTAGCAAAATCGTCGTACCGTCTAGCACCGGCTGAAATGCAGGAGTTATCCAGCCAGCTGAACGAACTTCTAAGCAAGGGATTCATCAGACCGAGCTTCTCACCTTGGGGAGCACCAGTTCTGTTCGTAAAGAAGAAGGACAGATCTTTTCGCATGTGCATCGATTACCGGGAACTGAAAAAACTCACGATCAAGAACATATATCCCTTACCGCGCATAGATGATATGTTCGACCAACTACAAGGAGCGAGCTACTTCTCAAAGATCGATTTAAGATCTGGGTATCACTAGCTGCGAGTCCTGGAAGGAGACATTCCCAAAACGGCATTCCGAACTCGCTATGGTCACTACGAGTTTGTAGTGATGCCCTTTGGATTGACAAATGCACCGCCGGTGTTCATGGACTTGATGAATCGAGTATGTTGTCCTTTCCTGGACAAATTTGTGATCGTATTCATAGATGATATACTCATATATTCAAGGAGCAAGGAGGAACATAGCAAACACCTCCAACAGGTCTTGGAAACATTAAGGACAGAGAAGCTTTACGCAAAATTCTCAAAGTGCGAATTTTGGATTCGGAAAGTAGATTTCCTAGGTGACGTGGTCAGCAAGGAGGGGATACACGTGGACCCTTCCAAAATCAAGGCAATCGAGAACTGCACAACTCCAAGGACTCCAACGGAAATCCGACAATTCTTAGGCCTTGCTGGGTATTACCGAAGGTTTATACAAAACTTTTCGAAGATTGCTAAGCCACTTACCACCCTAACTCAGAAGGGTGTAACCTTCAGCTGGGGAGAAAAACAAGACGTTGCATTCCAAACACTAAAGCGAGCCCTATGTAGCGCACCTATATTATCTTTGCCAAAAGCAACATAAGACTTCGTAGTCTATTGTGATGCGTCAAACCAGGGACTTGGATGTGTCCTGATGCAACGAGGGAAGGTCATCGCATATGCCTCGAGACAACTCAAGACGCGCGAGGTTAATTATACCACACACGATCTCGAACTAGGAGCAGTAGTGTTCGCCCTAAAAATATGGAGGAATTACCTTTACGGTACCAAGTGCACCATCTTCACCGATCACAAAAGCCTCCAGCATATCCTCAATTAGAAAGAACTCAACATGAGACAAAGAGGGTGGGTGGAATTACTAAATGATTACGAATGTGAAATTCGTTATCACCCCGGAAAAGCCAACGTGGTTGCAGACGCTTTGAGCAGAAAGGAGTACTCGGGCCGCTGAGTAAGAGCATTAACCATGACCATCCACTCACACCTATCCGCACAAATCAAAGAAGCACAGGAAGAAGCCTTGAGGCCAGAGAACGTGGCAGGTGAAGCATTGAGAGGAATGGACAAAAACCTTGAAGTCAGGGATGACGAAGTTCGTTGTCTCATGAACCAGATCTGGACACCAAAATTTGGTGGCTTCAGGGATGTTGTCATGAACGAAGCTCATAAAACTCGCTACTCCGTACATCCCGGCTTAGACAAGATGTACTTAGACCTCAAGAGGTTGTATTGGTGGTCGAACATGAAAGCCGAAATAGCTACCTTTGTGGGCAAGTGCCTGACTTGCGCCAAGGTTAAGGTAGAATATCAAAAGCCCTCTGGACTACTTCAATAGCCAGAGATACCCGAGTGGAAGTGGGAGCGGATAACCATGGACTTCATAACCAAGTTACCCAAGACGGCAAGCGGACTCGACACCATCTGGGTGATCGTCGACAGGTTAACCAAATCCGCGCACTTCCTACCAATCAAAGAAACAGACAAACTGGAGAAGCTGACAAGGACCTACATTAAAGAGATAGTGCGCATTCACGGAGTACCGATATCTATTATCTCCGATAGAGATAGCCGATTCACATCACGATTCTGGCAGTCGCTGCGTAAAGCTATGGGAACTAAGCTGGAAATGAGTACAGCTTACCACCCACAGACAGATGGGCAGAGTGAAAGGACCATTCAAACGTTAGAGGACATGCTAAGAGCTTGCGTGATAGACTTTGGTAAGGCTTCGGATACCTATTTACCATTGATCGAGTTCTCGTACAACAACAGCTATCACACTAGCATCAAAGTTGCTCCATTCGAAGCCGTTTACGGCCGTAAGTGCAGATCACCTCTATGTTGGGCTGAAGTGGGCGACACGCAACTAGCAAGAGGTCAAGTACCAGACAGCACTCTCACTGGACCGGAAATCATAAGAGAAACTACTGAGAAGATTGTCCAAATTTGAGAACGATTAAAAGCTTCAAAAGACAGACAAAAGAGTTATGCAGATAA
The DNA here is from genome assembly GCF_052849685.1 of Lactuca virosa. NCBI lineage: Eukaryota > Viridiplantae > Streptophyta > Magnoliopsida > Asterales > Asteraceae > Lactuca > Lactuca virosa. The sequence goes on along the minus strand of NC_136429.1, from coordinate 165,252,360 downwards.
AAGACGGAAACCCTTGGAATTCCAGGTTGGAAACCGGGTACTATTGAAAGTCTCCCCCTGGAAGGGTTTGATACGTTTTGGAAAACGTGGGAAACGCAACCCTAGGTATATCGGACCATTCGAGATCCTTGCCAGGATCGTCCCGGTGGCGTACAAACTTCGATTACCGCAGGAACTCAATAACGTACACCCTACCTTTCACGTGTCGAACCTAAAGAAGTGCTTGTATGATGAAACCCTCGTCATCCCTCTGGACGAAATTGAAATCAACGAGAGTCTCCACTTCATGGAAGAGCCAGTAGAGATCATGGATCAGGAAATTAAAAGAACTAAACAAAGTCGCATACCCATTGTGAAGGTCCATTGGAATGCCAAGCGAGGACCTGAATACACCTGGGAGCGCGAGGATCAGATGAAACAAAAGTACCCACATCTTTTTCCTACTCCATAAACTCTGTCTTAGATTAAATTTCAGGACGAAATTCCCTCTAACGGGCGGATGATGTGACAACCCGATATTTCAAGTCAATGTAATGTTCAAAAAGTCAAAAAAAAATGTTAAAGTATTTTTGATGTAATAAAATGGCGTCAAAAATGAAGTGTTCTGAAGTCTCATTTGGGTTGCATAAAATGTTAGATATATTGTCAAGGTTCCCAAATATATAAAACACCCAAATCCGAGTTATAACGAAGAAGTTATGACCAATCGAAAATCCGCGACACAACCGGTAAAACACTGTTAAGCGTAAAAAGTGAAACTTCAATAAAATACTTTTTAGCCTTAGGTATCTAAACGAAAATCGTAGATTATGTTAAACTATGAGCATACATAAAAAGAACGCCCAAATCTGACTTCGTATGAGGAAGTTATGATTTTTCTAAAGTTTCAGAACAACAGTAGACAACTAAAAACTCGAAATAAAGATCGAGCGATTTTTAGCCGACGCAACCTAAACGAAGATTTAAGATCTCGACCATAGTAGTACAACGGTAAAAAGACAGACAAAAACGGACATCGGATGAAGAAGTTATGGATTTTTAACGAAATTATCTTGTCCCGGCCTATTTAAAATATGATATTAAAAATTAAAATCAAAATTAGCCGACGAAGTCTAAATGAAAGTTGTAGAGTATCCTCTCACCTACGCGTGGATATAAAGAACGTCGAAATCGGAGCTCGTATGCGAGATATATGAATTTCGGAAGTTCAAGGCACGCACACCAACCTTATCTGAAACTCACGATGTGAGCAAGAGAGACTCACGACGTGAGTCCATGACTGATGTGTGCCAAAACTAGACCACCCGGCGTCGCGTCTCCAGACCAGACTCACGACGTGAACTATCCCATGTTCACGACGTGAATCCCGAGAATTCACCCTATAAATAGCATGCGAGACTTCCGACCTTCCTTGCCCAATTCTCTCTTCCTTCTCACTTTTACTCCCCGTTTAGCATCCCGAGACGATCCCGACTTCCCGGTTTCATACCTCAGTCCCAACGAAGGTCCGAAGCTCTGAAATTCCAGAGAATTACACCACTTTCCGGTCGAGGTGCCGCCCGAGAAAAAAACTCGTTTCCTTCAAATCACCACACTTTCCAGGTGAGTTCATACCCCTTATTTTCACGTCATTTTCATGTTTTAGGGGGGGGGGGAGTACAAGTGAAACACGAGATAAACTCACACTTAAAAATACACGTCGTTAGAAATGTTTTCAAATAATTTATGTAGATTTTGTTTATGGATGTTAAACAACATTGATACCAACGTTACACTTCACATGCAAAGTTGATATTACACCAAGTTTTTATCATCAAATGGAACACACTTTTGAAAAACTATAATGGGTATAGTTTACGAGTTATTCATTACGTCTTGACATGAACACTGTAAAATGAAATACTTTCATCTACAAGAAATATAGACTTTTCTTTTCGTAAATCTATTAATACTAAGTGTTGTGAGACATTCAGCTTCAACGTACTCTCAAGTACACACTTTAAGTCCTGTATTATAAACCATAATATCTTGGAGGGAGAGCGTGATACTTGTGTATAGATCTATACGGGATTGACAATCCCACACCTAAACTGTTAGCTACAGTTAGACCGGCAGGTCTGGGGTGACAAATATCATAACACTACAACGCCTGAAGAACGTTGTTACAGGCAGTCTGGGTCAATAGCATGGTTATAAAACTCACACGGAAGTATTAAAATAAGTTGATTTACGAGACTCTTGAATGCATTCAGTAAATACATTATTCGAGTATAAATACACTTTCACCATTTTGAGCACGAAAGATACTATTGCACTCCAGCCTTTGGAACTTTTTCAAACTATATGAAGAAAATATTGGATTTTCTGGAAAACATGTTCAGTTATTTTTACTAAAGGACATACAAATTTCAGTACAAAAACGCTTATGAACTCACCAACTTAATTGTTGACACTTTTTCAAAACTACTTGTATTTCTCAGGGAATCAGTAATACAGGTAACCATCAGCTTTTGGAGAAGGGACGCTAAGGCGTCTATTATCAAAACACTTTAAATCATCATATTTGTAATATTCTTTTGAAACATGTATTACACGCAACAATGTAACTTTTTATTATATTTTTGATGGTTGTGTTTACTTTCTTTACAATATTCAACTGTTATGATACTACGTGAAGTCACCCACCCCCGAATGTTTGAGCCATTCTGGTTTAGGGGTGTGACAAATACCCGCGGGAATGTTCGTATAAAGACTTCATGAAATGCAAACCCAGTTCCTTTGACGGAAATGGTGGAGTCATCGCTCTGATGCAATGGTTCGAGAGAACAGAGTCGATTTTCGAGATCTGCTCGTTCCCCGAAGGGAGCAAAGTGAAGTTTGCTGCCTGCACTTTCTTCGGCAAAGCCATAACATGGTGGAATGGCCATGTTAAGTCACTAACTTTATCAGTGGAAAACTCTATGGGCTGGGAAAACTTGAAGGAAAGGATGATGAGAGAGTACTGCTCAAGGGGCAAAGTACAAAAGATGGAACAAGAGCTATGGGAGCTCAGGATGGTTGGCTCAGACATAGTGGCCTACACTGACAGGTTTAGCGACATGGCAGCACTGTACCCCGGGATGGTCACCCCGGAGAGCAAGAAGATAGAAAGATACATCTGGCGTCTGACTGCCCCGACCCAAGGAAATGTGTTGTCTTCTAACCCGGCCACATTCGATAGTGCTAAGCACTTGGCTCGGCGATTCATCGACCATGAAGTCCACCATGGCGTAGAAGTCCCGGTTCCTGCGCCATCAAGGGAAGAGGACTATGGGCAGATGTCGGGGAACAAGGGGAAGAAGAAGCGGACAACACAGAACACCCCGCAGGAGGAACGAACGAGTACTACGTACACCGCCACAAAACCTGCTACTCCAGCACCTGCCAGTCGATATGCTGGAACTCTTCCGAAGTGTGGGAAGTGCAACTATCACCACACCGGAGTATACCGGAAAATGCAGGGTCTGAACTGCCACAGAAATGGACACACAGGCCGTTTCTTCAGGGCATCGGCTCAACCGATCTCCCAAGTCCCCGGAGTTGAAGGAAACCAAGCCTGTTATGGCTGTGGTGAGACTGGACACTACCAGGAGGACTGCCCGACCTAAACCTTAGTTCTATCCTTCGTATTCTAAACCCCGAAGTACTCGTGTGAAGAGTACTTTGTCCTCCGAAGCCTTATCGTCAGATGTCCGCAGACCGTCACGAAATACCACTCGTCCAGCAGACCAAGTTCAAGCATAGAGGCTAAGGACGAATATAGCCCACCTATCGCTATTCAGTGTATATGGGAGGGTGGTATATGATTATGATTACGTATATTTAGTATGTGTGTTTCCGCCCTATCTCCTGTTCCTTGTTTGGTTGTGGACCAGGGGCAGAGTCGCACATCCGACCGTCTTACTAATCCTAATTATATACGACTTGTATAAACGAGGTAATGATAGATGGACCAAGTACGAATCCTATCATGAACACCATGGCGAAGTTGCCAGGTCTACAAGTAGGTATTCTGCCAATCAGAGGAGCGCAACCCCAATAGTACTGTAAGAAAGTTAATTTCGGGACGAAATTCCATCTAACGGGGGGATGATGTGACAACCTGAAAAAATTTTGCTTTTAAAACTCAGTCAGTCAACTCAACGAGAGTGTCAGACTCATTGGTAGTGAGTTCTAGCCTGGTTAAAGGTGATTCTAAAGAGTTTTAAGCCTAGTACACTTAAGGAATGAGTGTTAGAATGTACCTATTGGAGATACTGTGCAACAAATCAAGCTTTAGCCTCATTATAAGGAGTTCACGGCCACCATGCCAATGAGTTTACGACCGTAAACTCATGTGGCCGTAAACTAAAGAGTATATATGTGGTCCTTGATCATTTCCAGCCATTTCTCACATTCCATCCTCAAGAACACTCCAAATCCTTTCAAGTATCATCGAGTTCATCATCTTAGATCATCAAAAACGTAAGTGTTCTTTCCTTGATTTGTTGTTACACTTCATCTCTGAGTTACACTCTTTGATTCCATCCATGAAAACATTCATTTCAACTAGATCTTCTAATCTTCAAGTTTCACTAAGAACACACACTAGTGTTCTTGGCCAAAATCGACCATTTCAAGCCTCTACATCGTAAGTACTCTTCCCTATACTTGATTTCTAGTTAAGGTTCATGCTTAGGACCTTGAAATCATCAAGAATGAAGGACCAAAAGGAGTTTACGGCCAAGCCATCTCCCATGGCGGTAAACCCCTATAAAGGTGCCATTTGGACCTTAAACTCTTCCTAAGGCTTGGATTTGAGGCTAGAACACTCCCAGGTGCTTTGTAAGACCTTGAACCATCACCCAACTCATCATTAGAGAGTTTACGGCTCAAGAGTAAACACCTTTGGCCGTAAACTCCATTTATGGTCAAGTCTTGGACCTTAAACACTTCTAGACCCTTGCTAAGCCTTAGAACACTTGAACCCTTGAGAGTCCTTACCTTTAAGACCCTAAATGTGACCATTTAGAGAGTTTACGGCCAGGAGTAAACTCCCATGGGTCGTAAACTCCTCAACACTCTCCATTGAGTGGGTCTTCCACATCCTTGTGTAGAGCAAAATTCCCTCAAGCTTCCCTAGCCTTCAAACACCATCATATGCAACTTTGACCATGAGTTTACGGCCATAAACTCCCCTAGGCCGTAGACACATGGCCGTAAACACTAAGCGATGGCCATAAACACCCTTTAGGTGAATCACAGGTGATTCCAACACTTGGTCAAAGTGTTTCCTAGTCCAGTGAGGTGTTTCCTTGCATTTGGTTGCTTCCAAGCACTATATTTATGTAAATATATGCCAATGTATGTCATTTAGGACTTGTTGTGTCTCGGGACTTCATTCGTGGAACTTCTCATCCTTACACGCGTACTCGTTGAATCACCCACGTCAGGTGAGTTCATACCCCGTAATGAATCTTTAACTGTTTTCAATGTTCTAAGGGGTGGAATACAAGTTGAACACAATGTTAATTGTGTAATTGTTTGTTATAAACATCTTTCAAAATATTGCTTATGCCTTTTATAAGTGATCAAAACATTTCAAAAACTCTTTTAAAGTTATGTTACTTTATAGTTTTACAAAAACTCCGTTCTAAAGTACAGGCATAACTTAGTAGATAAAAGAGTCTTTTCAACCACAGTTCAAGTACATTACTAGTAAACTATAATAGGTATAGTTTAAGGGTTCAGTTCATAATATAACAGATACATAGAGAAACATACTATAACAAGTACAGAGGAAACATACTATAATAAGTACAAAGGGAAACATACTATAACTAGCATAGAGAGAAACATATCATACTAAGTACCAGGGAAGAGCACACCTAGTACCAGGGAAAGCATGCCTAGTATCAGGGAAAAGTATACTAAGTACCAGGGAAAAGCACACCATACTAAGTACCGGGAAAAATCACGTTAATATATATCTTTCCGGGTTTGCATTGACACTGGTACGATTTCGCGTACCAGGACTAGCAGGCACGAGGTGATAAACTTAATATTATATCTTTCCGAGTTTGCGTTAACTTTAGTACGATTACAAGTATTTGGGTTAGCAGACACGAGGTGATAAAATACAATAATATATCTTCTCAGTTACGTACGAGTTCACATTAAACATTTAATTAACCGACTTAGGACTAAAGGCTATTTTAGACTCCCCGAGGTGTATTGTACATTTAATACTACCTGGAGTCTGTATTTATTACTTAAGACTCCCAATGTGTATTGTCCATTTAATACTACCTGGAGTCTGTATTTTATTACTTTATAGCCAGCAGTGTCACTGCTGAGGTAAAACATTATTTTCCTTATTTACATTTACTTTGTGAACTTCTCACGTATTCATTAATGTTTAAACTTTATTTAGTTAATGAGAGTCTCATTTGGGAAAATACACACTAATACAAGAAACAAACATACATAACATTTGATGCCTTGGTAGAAGGCTACGTTTAGTAGAAAGGACCATAATGCTAACCTTATGATTCCTTAATGTATACATCACAGGATACATATATATCAATAGGATCCGACAGGTAATAGGATGTGTCCTTTCCGCTTCATTTCCTATTCCTTGTTTGGTTGTGGGCTTGGAACAGATTCACCCAGTCTACTACCTATTCGATTCTAGATATATATGTCCAGTATATATTGAGTCATCATAAGGGTACCAGGTATGGGTCAAGTCATAGGACATAGAGTCAATGCACAGTTTTCTGGAATAGAACATACTTTCCAAATCAAAACTTTTGGTATACAAAACTAGAAACTTACCAGTTAATGGTTTAATCCATTTTATTAAACCTGGATAAACTTAGAGGACCATAGGTGATGAACTTCACAATACTTTAGTTTATACATCATGGTTATATATCATTAATACCCAGTATAAACTAAGTGATTATAGAAGTAATCACTGTGGTCACCATTTTATTATAAGAAATAAGGGTTTTGCTAAAGAAGTTTTCCATCAAACATAAAGGAACTATTACAGTTAACTCCGTGAGTACCAAGGGAATACACCAGGGTTATATACAATAAGGATCTAACAACCAATGGGATGTGTGTCATCTGCCTTATTTCCTGTTCCTTGTTTGGTTGTGGACTTGGGGCAGATACACACAATCGATTGTTTGTTTACTTTGAGTTTTATATAACTTGTATCCATTTAGTACACATAGAAAGGATTGTAGAGTCATTTTTACTCATCTTTCATCAAGGCAGGAAATATAGGATTTCCTAGAGGAACATGCGAACTTTGCTAAACAAAACTTACAACTTACTACATCTTACAAAGCTTTCTACAACTACGTACATCACTAAAATCTTATGAACTCACCAGCTTAATTGCTGATCAACTCTTTCAAATAACTTGTATTCTCAGGAGACTAGTAGACAGGTACTTGCACTGGGATTCAGAAGATGGAGCATTATAGCTTCAAGTCTTGTCTGTTATTTCTTATGTATTCTATGTTTCATGAACACACACCTTGTAAACACTTTCTTTCTAATGAAATGGTTGTTCATTACTTTGCTTACTATAATGCATGTCTTGTGATACTAAACATGACGTCCTCCACCCAGAACGTTTCCGCCATTCCGGTTGTGGGGTGTGACATGGACCACCAACTCGTCGAGTGCAATAGCAAACTCGGCGAGTTGGACAGAATTGTGCTGGGACTCGGCGAGTCCCCCAGTGGACTCGGCGAGTCTATTGTCCAGAACAATAGAAAATCGATTTTTCAAGCTTAAACAACAAGTAGCATCAAGTATAATTGAAAACAACCCTAGGCTCTGATACCACTGATGGGTTTTGAGCATTCTAACAGTGCTAAGGTGTACATGCAACCCTAAATATCTTGGATCTATGTTTTTTCTATTATACATGCAAACTTCCATTTTCCAAGGTATTACCCTAACTGGCATACAAAGCTTTGATACTTGGGTAATAAAACAAGTTAGATAACAAACATTTTGTTGTAACTTGGTATCCTTGATGTATTTGGCTTTTAAGACCTTATCAACAATAGTGTGAATTCCTCAAATGGAATCACAAAACATCTAGGACAAAGGATGACATTTTGAGATAGAATCTTGAACCCAAAATCGTCCATGGACTCCAAGAATTAGTAGTCTATGATTTTGGCTATGGAGTCATATATTTATATGTGGCATTCCAAGGGTCATGGGTTAACCCTAATCCATACCCATGGGTTTATGATCCATGGTTCATGTGGCCCAACTCTTTGTGTATCCATACATAAACTTAGTCTAACATGGATCATAAGGCCAACATATAAATATAACTAATTTTCACAATTAGTCCCTGTTGATTTAATTAGTCTCTTTTGATCACGAAATTAATTCCAAACCAATTCTTGATCAATAGTAATTAAATCATATGATTTCATATTAATATATTAGAACTTATAATACATTAATAAATCATAAATAACTTCTTCTCAAAAGTCCATCCTAACAAATTGTCCTGATGATATGCAACCCAGATGGATCATGCTACTCCCGGGTCAAGTATATACCAATTATAGTTATGGGCTTAGACACGTAATCCAACAATTATAGTTGGGGAACTCACTAAGATTTGTGCTTATGGTTTTCAGTTTATGTTTCAGGTACTCCGGTTTTCAAATGGAAGAGCTCGGGATGATAGCAGAGCACACACCACATGTTTCCACATTCTATGAACTACTCTGATTTGATAATGTTTCACTAAATCTTGGTTACCTTGGGTTTATGGGAAAGATATGTATTAACGATTTATTAATCTAAAAACAAAAGTTTTTATATGATTTTTGGGACGTTACAATTTGGTATTAGAGACTTGGTTTGAGGGATTCAGACATACTCTCGGGTGTGTCTGAACTCAAACAGAGGATTTGGTAAAGTTTTTTTGAAAAAAAAGTATTTTAAAGAAAAGAGTTTTCTAAGATAAGAAAAGTTGTGGTGCATGCAATCAGCGGAGCGTAAGTAAGTTTTCCCAAAATATCCATACACGTTATCCGATATGATTTGGTGTGTGAATCTGTGAATCGCATGCTACTTAGGGCTAAGGTTCTGTTCAGTTTTGCATCATGAAATACCAGGAGAGATGCATTTGTATGTTTATTATATGAGTTGGTAGACTTGCATGCTGGTGCTGATTAGTTAGTGATAGATTGGCCTGATAGGTGATGCTTTATAGGCTTGGGAGTATTGGATACTATGTTGGAATGAGTATATCTATTGGTATCAGTAATTGCTAAGTGTATGCTTTAAAAATTGTATACGGTTAGGATCTTATAGCCCTAGAATAATTGATTTGGCCTTATTTCTTATTCCTCGTCTGGTTGTGGTCCTAGGGTAGAGTCTTTTATTTGACAATCTATTTGATCATGTTCTGTGTATAATTTGCATGCATAAGGCAACCGACAGTAAGGGTGGAAATTTCTAGCATGAGTTGTGGTGCGTGGGTTGAGTGTCCTATGATCGTTCTATGGATTGGAGTGTTACTGCACGAATGTTGCTTGCTTTGTGCTTTGTGGAACTCTTAAATTATGGGAGTTAGCTACTAAGTAAATATGAATGTATTCATGAGGTGGGCGACTGACATTATGGGGAGTTATTCAGCAGCTGATGGCAGAGTAAGGTCGGGAACCTAGGAAGGCCTAGGGATTGCTTCAGTGAGTTTTGTTGCGTTGGGTAGCGAGTGTTTGGTATATGGATTTGAGAAGGTGACTTAGAGGATTCAGGAGGATTCTTGAGAAAAGTATGGATAGGTGTGGAATGGAGTATTGGTCCCGTACTAATAAAAGCACAGGATCGATAATCGAATTGGAGAGAATCTTGGAGAATCTAAGCAGCTGATGGAAAGAGGATTCTTGTGTATGTTATGATCATTTGCATGTTGTATTTAAGTTTGGTGATGAGCACCCAGGAAGAAGGGTCTGGTTCTGGTTCTGGTTCTGGCTCTGGTGTAGGTACTGAGCTGATTAGGGAGCAGATGCGGGAATTCATCTCATCGGAAATTACATGCGGTATTCTGGAGCAGACTCCTGTGATCTTTGGTTCAGTTAAGGAGGGGATTCTGGAGATCTTGGATGAGCACTTGAGCAAGATACATGCGGAGGTTATGGCTATCATTGGGGCTCGCACTCTATCATTCTGTGAGCGAGAGATCGATTTGGAGCACCTGGGGTAAAGGGGGCCAGCTCAGGTGCATGTAGTAGAGGATCCCGGGAAGAGACCCAAGACTTTTATCAGTGTTTGAGAGATTAGCAGGGCTGGAGTCAGTGCAGCACGTGCGGGAAACTGCCCGTTGGAGCATGCCGTTCTAGGGGTATGGGTTGCTACAAGTGTAGCAGAATTGATCATGTCAGCATGGATTGTCCACAGGGGCAAGCCCGTTATGTTTTCTCTACGACCAAGTGGGCCACAAGAGGGTCATATGTCCGATGAGGGGGAGAGGAGTAGTGAGTGCACCTGCTTTCGCTATTTTGTAGAGTTCTGCTAGTCGTGAGGGTAGGGTAGGAGCCCCAGCAGAGAGGAGCCGATCATTGCAGTGTCAGACAGGGGAGGCCAGTGCTCCAACAGGTGATATTACGGGTATGGTATCTTTTGCTTTTTCTACGGTTGTTATCGGTAATTATGTTGCTTGGAATGTTATATTGGTTTGGGTAAGCATTATCGTTGGTTTAATTATCTGTTACTGTTGAGTTATATCTTCGCGTATTGTTTTATGCTTTTGCATGCCATTAATCATTAGTGGGCTATTGAGGGGTTGTGTCGCATGTAGCGGGTTCCAATGTGTTTGGTTGTTATTCTGGTTTTTGGTCGAGATCGGTTCAGGGATATTGTGTGGAAGATCTATGGTCAGGATTCAGCGGGTTAGTTCTCCAGTATCGTCAGGGTTCGGTGATTTTATTAGTTATTTTGGTAGGAGTGGCAGTTACCTATGGAAGAAATTTTGGGTTCAAAGACTACCATTGCTAGGAGAGGAGCGGTAGCATGAACATGGTGGTGTCAGTTGCATGAGTTGTTTGGTCATTGGAAATCTCAAGGGAGTTTTATATTCGCTCAGGTTGTAGTCGATTGGGATTAAATGATTCTTTGAGAGTGGGAGTTGGGATGAGGATTCGTCAGTACGGGGAAAGGGTCATGGTTTTTAGTCGCCAGCACAAGAACTCAGGGAATTGGTATGGTATCATAGGAGGTGATTCGGATTATCAGATAAACTAAGATTTCAAGAGTATTCTTCAGGGATTCAGGAGTTCGATGATCATTGAGTTTGGCTAGGAATGGAACGCTATTATTGATTAGAAATGGCTATAGGCGGTTCATGCTATTTGAGGTAGATGGGTCGGAGATCCATCAGAACTAAGAGGTGAGAGAGCTTATTCGAATCCAAGTGGGGGAGAATCAATCCGGGTTTCCAGGAGTTAGGAAGAATATGGAACTAGGGCAAGTTTCACATCCTACCCAGGGGGAGAGATGACCCAGGTGGCTGTTTAGATTCAGGTGGTGTAAGTGGGAGTTCAGGAAACTTCCAACCATTGGTCGACGTCTCCTTTATTATGCATAGCAGGCTTTGAGATTCGAAGCGTGACGTGAGCATCTGATTGGATATAGGTTTCGACTAAGGATGCGTGAGTAGTGATGGTTTGGGTGTGGTAAGGCCATTGGTGATAACCATGGTTGGTTGGAAGTGTTGTAAGACTCTGATGGGATCATAGTAGGCGCCAGTTCGAGGTAGACTACCATTGTAGGTTGTCATGAGTGTAAAAGGGGAATTAGTTTGTTCCTTGGGCATGTCAGGCAGGATTGTCGATGAGTATTCTCTGTTTTAGGTTGAGGACCATTGGGGTCCGAGGTGGGGTCGGGCCTGTGTAGCTGTAGATGAGTGGGACCCGTGGGCAAGGCCCGTACGATTATGGCAATACAGGTGGGACCAGGTAGAGACCGTCGGGTCAAAGTTTTGGATTCTAAGTTGCAGGATCAATGGGGTGGTCAGTGTGCGGCGTAGATGGGGTTTATAGATTGAGTAGCCTTGTTATTTGGACTTTTGGGAACCTGGTGGTTGGACCAGGTGCCAGACTGGTAGTCTCAGTGATGGGTGGGAACCTTTATATCTCAGTGATGGGTGGGAACCTTTATATCTCGGTCTAGAGAGGGGTTGTCATAAATCAGAAGGTTTGGAGTGAAATGCAGTGCAGATCCATGGATATCGGGTCATGAGTTGAGTATCGGGTTGGTTTTGGGTGAGATCTCGAGTTCGGAATCGCGAGTATCTATGTGAAAGATTTCTTTTCAGTGGGATAAGAATTTGGGTACCCTTATGCCAAGGGCTTCAATCGAAGGGTTCAACGGTATGGAATGGATTCAGTTTTGATGATGGATCCAGCCATTGTGATTGTGTCTTGGAATGGTTCTATCTGTGAAGGGCATCATGTTAAGTGAAGGTAGTAGTATTGATATGAACTTGTGTGTGGGGTCGCTTATTATCCGGAGAATACGTTAGGTCACCTGCAGTTTGGGTTAAATAATTCAGAGTAAAATATTTGACCCGGTTGCGCAGCTCTCGTCTAAGTCTAACCGTTGCAGGGATAAGTCTTCTACTCGAAGGATTATCCGAGCCTTCTGTCAAGTATAAGCGTTCTGCAGCGATAATTGGTATGTGATTCAACTTTCTAGGGGAAACTCAAGTTATCAGAAGTTGGGTAGTCAGTTAGAAGATAAGTGGAACGGATTCAATAATGGTTCAGTATGGGCAGTCAGTCAGGGAGTCAGACCAACTCAAGTCTTCAGATTTCAGATAGATTAGGTGTGGTTATTTGAGGATTTTTCGCGTGATGAAAGGATTCGTTCGTATTCGGGTTGGAGGGCCCTGCTGGGGATTGTCTCGGTTTCCTTGGGAAGGTTGTGGTATGCGCAGGTCGTGGCCATGCTACTTAGGTTGTTTTGTGTGTCGGGGATGGCAAGGAATGATTTCAAGGACGAAATTTAATTTAAGTGGGGGACAGTTGTAACGCCCTATTCCGAATCGATTCCTAATTCGAGGCTGTCGCCCGAAGATCGGCCATCATAAGGCTTAGGGCCTTTGAAAAGGTGAGATCTAGGCCCATTTGGGTGCGAGTGATGTAATTGAGGTTATCCGAGTGTTCGGTTCGTGTTTTGGAGCGTAGGGGTATTTCGGTACATTGGTAGTTCGGGCTTTTGTGGAAATTGAATTTTTGTTTGGAGGGTCTTAAGGCTGGTATGAGTTGATAGAAGTTTAGGGCTTCTCGTTATCTTTTCGTGTATATAAGGATCGTCAAAACTGGACTTATAATGAAGAGTACGCAGGGATCTGTTTGGTGGTTTTAGGGTTCTGTCGGGTACGTGGGGCGTACACAAATGGTACACGGGGCTTACTAGTTAAAAGAGTAGTACGCTGGGCGTACTGACCAGGATGGTCACGGGTGCTCTTCGGAGTATGCTGGGCGTACTCCAATCAGACCTATACCCTATTTTAGGGTCTTGGACCCTATTTAAGCTCCTTATCTCATAACCTAACCCTATTATCTTCAGCCTCCAACCCTTTACACCCTAGAAATTGACCCTTATCCCCCATCATAAGGCTTAGGGCCTTTGAAAAGGTGAGATCTAGGCCCATTTGGGTGCGAGTGATGTAATTGAGGTTATCCGAGTGTTCGGTTCGTGTTTTGGAGCGTAGGGGTATTTCGGTACATTGGTAGTTCGGGCTTTTGTGGAAATTGAATTTTTGTTTGGAGGGTCTTAAGGCTGGTATGAGTTGATAGAAGTTTAGGGCTTCTCGTTATCTTTTCGTGTATATAAGGATCGTCAAAACTGGACTTATAATGAAGAGTACGCAGGGATCTGTTTGGTGGTTTTAGGGTTCTGTCGGGTACGTGGGGCGTACACAAATGGTACACGGGGCTTACTAGTTAAAAGAGTAGTACGCTGGGCGTACTGACCAGGATGGTCACGGGTGCTCTTCGGAGTATGCTGGGCGTACTCCAATCAGACCTATACCCTATTTTAGGGTCTTGGACCCTATTTAAGCTCCTTATCTCATAACCTAACCCTATTATCTTCAGCCTCCAACCCTTTACACCCTAGAAATTGACCCTTATCCCCCATTTGAGTGATTCTCGAGTTTCAAATTGATTTATCTATGTTTTTGGTGCTTGAGGAGGAAGAAGGAACTTCTTGAAGAGTCATTGCTTGACTTAGAGCTTTTGGATCCAGGCCTTGTTCACATAGATCTAACTTATGGAGGTATAAAGTCTGTAGATCTAGCTAGGTGGCATTTTATATGATTTTGGACCCTTTGTGGTGGTTCATGTGAGTAGAAGTTACTCCAAAACCTCTGAGCTTCATATTTAACCTTTGTTGCGGTTATGGAGTCAAAAAAGTTTGGATCTTGATGAGTGTAAACCTTCCATACATGATTTGGTATTCTTATGGTGAAGCTTAGGACTTGAGGTTTTGATTTGGGTTCCATTAAGTCATGCTAAGTCATAAAGTCACGAACTTTATGACTTCAGAAGTCCCTTTGAATCATATCTGGAAGTTTGGACTAAGGTCTTAAGGTATTAAGATGTTTCTAAGACATTTTGGAGTTATTTTGACCCTTGGAGTTCATCTTTGGTGTTGGGCTTCATTAAGCCATGCAAAGGTATAAATCCTTTGACTTTATGGATCAAGTCACTTATATTTAGCTCTTTTGAGGTTTTAGACGTCTTGGCGTAAGGGATAAAGACGTTTTCTAGGTTGGTTGTGGGCAGGGTCAGTACGCGGGGCGTGCCTCCTTGTACGTGGGGCGTACTGGGTTTCATGGGCGTACAATTAGTGTACCTACTAAGTACGCGGGGTGTACTCAGTCAAATAAGATTTTACATTTTGGGCTTTCTTTTGGGCTTGAGTGTTGAGTTATTAGTGGGACATCTGAGTACAAGTGTTTTGGACTAGGAAGAATGGCTAGGCTTTAGTGTAAGGCTCATGAAAGGGGTTCGGTACCAATTTGGAAAATTGGGCCATATTTGGGCCTTGTTTGATTACTTGGCATTTGGGCCTTTTAGATTGTGAGTTTAGGCCTTAGTCTTGGACCAAGCTAGGTTAGGGGTAAAATAGTCTTTTTACCCCAAGTATGGATTTATGGTTATCGAATGGAACCCAATTGCTAATTGAGTGTTGTTTTGACTTTGATAGTTCAGGGATCTGTCACCCAGCAGCAAGGGATTTTCTATTTTATCCGGTAGTGTGAGGTGAGTCTTCTCACTATATCCATGGGTCGAAGGCACCAATTTCGGCTCATTATTTGTTATGTGGAATGCTAGTTGTCTTTGTGATGCTTGCATGAAATACCATGGGGGTAGCCTGTGACATCCCCAAATTCACGGTCATTTTAAAAAATTTATTTATGCTTATTTAAAAATCAGAGTATACTTTTTGAAGAAGATGTTGCAGAATTTGTTCCTAGAAAAAATGATAAATATTTTATCAAAGCATTTCCAAAGAAATGTATTTTGTTTATATTAAAACTTTGGAATGTCATCGTCAATACAAAAACATAAGCATAAACTGACCTTACATTCATTTACACTAGTGATTTACATCTCCTTTAATCTGTCAATGTAATGTAGCTTCGTATCGATACCTGTGATACAAATAAAGTGAGTGGGTCAGGTTGGGAAATCTGGTGAGTACATAGGGTTTTCAACCCACAATAATAAAGTTATTATGTTTTATCATCAAATAATTAACCCAATTACCCATCCGCATTACTTTCTTTGCTCTTATGGATCTACCCTAAGAATTATCTATTCTTTCATTCGTTTATTTCTAAGGATTGTCCTAAGGAATAGGCATGAAGTCCATCGTTGCCAGGGTTCATCTAACAGGCACTAAGTCCATAGCTGCCGATGTTATCTGTTAGGCACTAAGTCCATACCTGCCAATGTTCATCTATAGGGTACTAAATCCATAGCTACCAACGTTCATTTGTAAGGCAATAAGTCCATAGCTGCCAGGGTTTTTTTTAGAGTACATTTGGTGAACACATTGTTCTCAACACCTACAGGTTGCGAGCCTGCTAGTGTTCCACTGGACTGTCTAGAATTGTCTGTAGTTATCATCTTTACTCTGCTAGATGACTGGGCCATCACTTAGGTCAAGGATTCTCATCATCTTTCACCTCTCATCATCTATATCATCTTTCATCTCTCATCATTCATCTCATCGTTTATCTCTCATCTCATCTTATCTTTAATCTACCCATCTTTATACATCATAAATATAGGTATAAAATACGTATACAGTTTAAATCATTAAAAACATGTATAAATATTTCATTCAACATAGATATCACGAACACAAATAATATGCACACATAACACGGAATTTATATTAAATACTTCGTATCTAGGTGTAAGATGAAAGTAACTATGCACTCACTTGTTAAAGTGATGATTCCCGACTCGGGCAGTGCTTCGCTTCTAACGATTCTAATTTCCTTCGACGAAACCTAATATTATTACCGCTAGATATTAGACCAATATTTATTGTGATTATTTATGAGAGATATTGTATATAAGTGTTAAATAATACTTTTCAACCACTAAGTACAGACAGGGGCCAGACATGAAACACCGGAGGACAGGACCATTTTGGCATTATAGCACTTCTGAAATCAAAAAACCCTATGCGTCCCTTCAAACCAGATTCCCCGTACCGCAAATAGTTAAAAGATATTATAATAACACTTTGTATATTGTATTTTATAATATATTTATTTTTTATAAGTTCATAATAACGATATTGAACTTAAACATAAGCTATACTTAAAGTAGGATAAGCATATATCACTTACCGGGGGTTTGGCTAGGAACCGGGCTCTGCGGGAGCAGAACTTCCGAGCAGAAAGCTCTTTTTATCGGAGCCTTCTATCGCTCTGGGACATACCTCTAGCACTTGGGAATTACTAGGGATTGGGAGGGGTTTAGAGAATTAATTGAGAGAGAAAGAATGGGACAGGTGTGAATGAAATGGAAGCTTTACGCCTCTATTTATAGGCTGGGAAAGGGCCCAACTCGCCGAGTTGGAGCCCCCAACTTGTCGAGTTGAGTGCCAAGTGTCACCATCTGGTGGCAAGGCGTGGGGAGGAAGCAATGGTTAGGATTGTGCCACGTCACCCCTTTCGCAGCAGCACCCTTCTGACTTCTAAATTTTGTAACTTTCACATACGAGCTCTGTTTTTGACATTCTTTATGTCCACGCGTAGTTATTAACAAGATCTACAACTCTCCTTTTAACTTCATCGACTAATTCTCGACCGATATTAAATACACTGTTTAACGACCGTGTAAAATTCATAACTTATACATACGTACTCTGTTTTTTATTGTCTTTTTATCGTTGAGCTCCTATTAATGAGATCTTCAATTCTCATTTAGGTTGTGTCGGCTAAAAATCGATCGATATAAAATTCGAATTCCGGGTTGTGCACTGCTACGGTAAATCTTAGAAAAATCATAACTTCCTCATACGAAGTCAGATTTGGACGTTCTTTTTATGCACACTCTCAGTTTAACGTATGCTACGAATTTCATTTAGATTGCTAATTCTAAAAAGTATTTTATCGCAAACTCACTTTTTACGATTCCTGGTGTCGTGCCGGTTTTACCGTAAAACTTCGACGGGTCATAACTTCTTCGTTATAACTCGGATTCCAGTTTTCTTTATATGTACGGAAACCTTTTGAAATATACTATAACTTGGTTAAGATTATCCCTTCTAAATAATATTCCATCAAAAAGTCATTTTTGATGCTCATTGTCTCTAAATTGACTAGCCTGAATCTGAGGGAGTTACAATTATCTCCCCCTTAGGATGATTACGTCTCAGAATCATCAACAAAACAAGGATTGTATAATGACTCCATACATTATATTTTCATCCTAGGTAAATATCGTAACTCTTATGTCTTCTCTAACGAGTTTCTAACTCTTGGACTTCTTGACTGTTGGCGGTGCTCAATCTTGCACCTTCTCTTCATACTATGTTGGACTTTCAATCGTAACCTTCGAGTTAAAAAATCAATCCTTATTGGAGACTCCTGCTCCTTCTGAAATAGACTTAGCTTAAGATCAGTTATTTACTTCGATTATCGTAACAGAGTGATGGGTCATGTTCTAATGACCTTTCATCGTATTATGCAATGCTTAGACTCAGGTCTTTTGAGTCAGATTCTAGAATGGAATATACCTTCCTTCATGTTATAATGTGATATAATCACATTTTACAATGTAGCACTTCTAGCTACAATCTTCTTTACTTGAACGGTGATCGCGATACTTTTATTGATTGCTTTAATTATCGTACACTTCAATATTCTTGCTTAAGTCGGATGTTACATCGAACTTGTTTCTCTGAACCATGTAACATACCCGTCTTAGTCGGACTCGATTTGATATGATTACTAGGGTCTGAATAACAAGCATCTTCCTAGTCATTACCGAAACGATGGTAACGATAGATACGAAGAAAACAAAATCAATTACAAGTGCCTTGGTAACCTTGTGACTATCTCTGATCCAAGTGTGAGTCATGTGCTTCCAGTAGTATATGTCACACCCCAAACCGAAACGGTACAAACGTTTGGGGGTGGAGGACGTCATGTGTATTATCAGAATAATTGCATCATAGTAACCAAAGTAAACACAACCATTACATTGAATATTTAAAAGGTATTTACATCTGTTTGATTCACCTTCATATACATCAAAAGTAGCAAAATATAAAGACGTGACTCTAAAGGCTTCGTCTTCTCAAAAGCTACAGGAGTACCTGTCTACTGATTTCCTGAGAATACAAGTTATTTTGAAAGAGTAAATCAGCATTTAAGCTGGTGAGTTCATAAGCGTTTTGATTTTAGAAAAACAGGTTCTGAGTTCGTTGACAAGTGTGTTATGTTTGTTCAGAAAACCTTATAATTATTGATATAATGAAAGTTAAGATAAGTATGATAATACCAGTTTCTTCTATACTCTCTTAACTCATCCTAGCTACGTGTAAACCAATATCGAACAGATAGTTAATTATATGGATCTGCCCTAAACCCACAACCAAACAAGGAATAGGAGATGGAGCGGAAACCACACATTCCATAGTCTATCAGATATTCTTCATACGTGACCCGGATGTATAAACAAAGGGATCATAGAATTAACAATGAATATTCGATGGTTGAATGATAGTCTGATTTTTTGTAAAAATACTGGTGGTTGTCCGGGAAAATCCTATATTTTCCCCCTGAATGTATGTTGTCTCTTTAATTGTTCCAATACTGAAAAATACAAGTATTTTCCGTACTTATATTATTAAAGCATTGTTCATGAAAAGTATATTACTACGTAAATATATCGTTGCTATCTACTTGGGAGTTATATGAGCATACTAACTGATACGACGTGAATTGGACACCAATATCCTTTATGACTTTGTCACCCATAGACCTGCCGGTCCTACTGTAGCTAACAGCAAGGTGCGGGATTGTCAGTCCCGTATAGATCTATACACAAACTCACGCTCTCCCTCGAGGAGACTCTGGTTCATAAGGGTAGTCTTCCACTAGTATATGTAATTGTACCCAAAGACATGTCTCTCAAACTAGATAAACGACTTTACAAGTAATAATTCGAAAAACCCTTTTTATAAATAACAGATAACTTTATAAAAAAATAATTTCGTTTCCCTAATCTTTATTCTTATAATAGTTTATATGCATGTGTATGAAAAAACGTGTATTGAATTCCCAAACTATACTTATTATAGTTTGCATGTATGTTACGTATTTATCTGAAAAACTATGTAATTATGCTTGTAAGTTGAAAGCGTCCCTTATGCTCAGCATGTTACAAAAAGGTATAAAATATCTATAAATATTTTATAAAGATGTGGAAAAAGTAAGGTTGTATCAATTGCATCAGTTTTAAGTGTGTTGAAGTCCTTTTTGTATAAATTCACAAAATCATTTGTGTTTGGCTTGAATTCTCCCCCTAAAAACATTAAAATCATAAAAGCATAGGGGTATGAACTCACCTGATTGTGAGTGACTTGGATGAATGACAAAGATAGGTTGCTTGGTATGCTAAGTGAAGTCCCAAGCACAATATGGCCCTATTAAGCACATATTAACATGTATAGGCCTACAACTAGTGTCTATAACAACTAACAAGCATAGGAAACAACCTTAGGATGTAAGAAACACTTACAATGAAGTGTTAGAATCGAAAATGAGGGACATAAAGGAGTTCACGGCCAAGCACTATGGGTTCACGGACTAAGATGTGTTCACGGCCCACGAACACATGAAGGGTTCACGGCCCACACATGAAGAGTTAACGGCCCTATGAAGGGTTCATGGCCGTGAACTCTTGAAGATCATAAAGACGGTGATGAAAGTAATGAGTCAATGGATGAAATTGAAGCACTTCACGTGAATAAGATGAATAACAACAGAAAGGGATGAATCACTTACGTTTGTGGGGTGAAATGAGAACTTTTGTTGGATGATACTTGAGAGAACTTCAGAGGTTTTCGGCCAAGGATGGAAGAAATGAGGAATAAATGAAGGGAAATGTATATATATATATATATATATATATATATATATATATATATATATATATAAATATATGGAGACGGGTTCACGGCCAAACATGGGTTCACGGCCGTGAACCTAGTTTGTGGCCGTGAACATCCTTTGATGAGTCTTTTGGTTCGATTGCATTCCTCTAATCCGAAGATAATACTTCTCAACATCCAATACTTAAGTGTAGTATGCCTTAAGACTCTCAAACTTACCCTAATCACAGAAAAGCGATAGCAGAAACAAGTCTGACTTTTTATTGATCGAATTGACTTACAGATAAAGATTTTGGGTTGTCACATCATCCCCCCGATAGAGGGAATTTCGTCCCGAAATTCTAACATAGACTGCAAATCATGGACTCAGAAAAAGATGTGGGTACTTCTGTTACAATGAATCCTCTTGCTCCCAAGTGAACTCAGGTCCCTGCTTGGCATCCCAGTGGACCTTCACTATCGGTATGCGACTTTGTTTCATTCGCTTGACTTCCCGGTCCATGATTTCGACTGGTTCCTCCATGCAATCGAGGTTCTCGTTGATCTCGATCTCATCAAGGGGGATCACAAGGGTTTCGTCGGATAGACACTTTTTAAGGTTCGACACGTGGAAGACAGGATGAATGTTGCTAAGCTCTTGGGGTAAACGAAGTTTTGTAAACTACAGGACCGATCCTAGCTTGGATCTAGAATGGTTCTATGTATTTTGGATTCAACTTCCCACGCTTTCCAAAGCGCATCATGCCTTTCCAGGGTGAGACCTTCAATAGAACACAGTCACCAACCTGGAACCCCAAAGGTCTTCGTCTCTTATCGGTGTAGCTCTTTTGTCTATCTCATGAAGCTTTTAATCGATCTCGAATTTGTACGATCTTTTTTGTGGTTTCACGGATGACTTCTGGGTCAGAGAGAGTGATATCAGGGACTTGGCCTCTACCTATATGTGTGTCATCCACCTTAACCTAGAACAGAGAGGATCTGCACTTACGGCCATAGAGAGATTCAAATGGTGCAGCCTTGATACTGGTATGGTAGTTGTTGTTGTAGGAAAACTCGACCAATGGCAAATGGGTGTCCCACTACTTGCCAAAGTCTATAGCACATGCTCTTAACAAGTCTTCCAAGGCCTGAATGTTTCTCTCACTCTGCCCATTGGTTTGTGGATGGTAAGTTGTGCTCATATCCAACTTAGTTCCAACAGCCTTCTGCAGTGAGTGCCAAAATCTCGAAGGGAATCTGCTATCCCAATAGGAGATAATGGACACATGCACACCATACAGACAGACTATCTATTGAATGTAGATTCGTGTTAGTCTCTATGCTTGAACTTGACTTGTCTGGCGAGTGGTGGTTCTGGAAGATCTGTTAGATATACGTCAGCAAGGTTTCAGAAGTCAGAGTACTCTTCTAATGAGTACTTCGGGGTTTAGAATACAAATTGCAATTATGAGGTCTGGGTTGGATTATCGTTATGAGTGACGAGGGTTTAATTCATCAGTCGGTTAAGGCGGTGGGTTTTCGTAACTTATGAACTTGGTATTGTGAGGACCACGCCAATTCATGTCGAATGACGACGCAGGACTCTCTTTAGAACAACTTTTGATTCGATTTGAAAGAGACGTCTATTATAATGATGGTGTATCTCGAGTGTGCTCGACGGTGCATTCTGTACTTTCTAGTGTTTGATGACTAGTGACGATGCTTTATATTATGATCCTTCTCGGTAACTCTATGATCGTTTGGCATATACAAATCGTGTGTAATTAAGATGAATAGGACGATCGACTGAGTGACTCTGCCCTAAATCCACAACCAGACAAGAAACAGGAATTAAGGCGGAATCACTCACTCTAATTCTACAAAATCTTAGCTATGCATAACCCTGATGTACGTACTAAGCCATCATAGCTCACCTGTGCTGATTTTTAGTTCTCTTATGAATGTCATGAATTGTTCAGACGAGTGAGTTACTTATAAGTACTTTTTAATTTCCCTGAATTTGAATATGGATATAAATTAATCTTCAAAGTATTTTTTTTGGAAGACGTACCAAAATCTCAAAAGGGGGGTTCCTCGTTGCTCTTATATGTCATGTCGTTACACTCCTCATTCTCCTCCGTCATTTCTCTCCGTCGGACAGTCTCTCTTGAAATGATCCATTTCACCACATGCATGGCGTACTTGGATTATACTAGCATCGGTAGTTGAAGTGATGTGTTGAGTCGGAGTCCTACAGAAGCGAGCTTCTTCGTCAATTCTAGTCTTTGGACAATCTCTTTTAAAATGTCCATATTCGTTGCACTTATAACAGACCTGACTTAAACCAACGTCGAGGACTTGAGTGGTTGGTTGTGCTGGTATTCTGCAGAAACGAGTGGTGTGTCCTTGTCTGTTGCAGTTCTTACCTCGCAATCTGTGGCATTTTCCTAAGTGGTGGAAATTGCATTTCTTGCAATCCGGTAGATTTCCAGCATATTGTCGTACTGGCATTGGTACTTGAGTGGCAAATGGGTGTCCCACTACTTGTCAAAGTCTATAGCACATGCTCTTAACAAGTCTTCCAAGGCCTGAATGTTTCTCTCACTCTGCCCATTGGTTTGTGGATGGTAAGTTGTGCTCATATCCAACTTAGTTCCAAGAGCCTTCTGCAGTGAGTGCCAAAATCTCGAAGGGAATCTGCTATCCCGATCGGAGATAATGGACACATGCACACCATGCAGACGGACTATCTCTTGAATGTAGATTCGTGTTAGTCTCTATGCTTGAACTTGACTTGTCTGGCGAGTGGTAGTTCTGGAAGATCTGTTAGATATACGTCGGCAAGGTTTCAGAAGTCATAGTACTCTTCTAATGAGTACTTCGGGGTTTAGAATACATATTGCAATTATGAGGTCAGGGTTGGATTATCGTTATGAGTGACGAGGGTTTCATTCATCAGTCAGTTAATGCGGTGGGTTTTCGTAACTTATGAACTTGGTATTGTGAGGACCACGCCAATTCATGTCGAATGACGACGCAGGACTCTCTTTAGAACAAGTGTTGATTCGATTTGAAAGAGACGTCTATTATAATGATGGTGTATCTCGAGTGTGCTCGACGGTGCATTCTGTACTTTCTACTGTTTGATGACTAGTGATGATGCTTTATATTATGATCCTTCTCGGTACATCTATGATCGTTTGGCATATACAAATCGTGTGTAATTAAGATGAATAGGATGGTCGACTGAGTGACTCTGCCCTAAATCCACAACCAGACAAGAAACATGAATTAAGGCGGAATCACTCACTCTAATTCTGCAAAATCTTAGCTATGCATAACCCTGATGTACGTACTAAGCCATCATAGCTCGCCTATGCTGATTTTTAGTTCTCTTATGAATGTCATGAATTGTTCAGACGAGTGAGTTACGTATAAGTACTTTTTAATTTCCCTGAATTTGAATATGGATATAAATTAATCTTCAAAGTAATTTTTTTGGAAGACGTACCAAAATCTCAAAAGGGGGGGTTCCTCGTTGCTCTTATATGTCATGCCGTTACACTCCTCCTTCTCCTCCGTCATTTCTCTCCGTCGGACAGTCTCTCTTGAAATGATCCATTTCACCACATGCATGGCATACTTGGATTATACTTGCATCGGTATTTGAAGTGATGTGTTGAGTCGGAGTCCTACAGAAGCGAGCTTCTTTGTCAATTCTAGTCTTTGGACAATCTCTTTTAAAATGTCCAGATTCGCTGCACTTATAACAGACCTGACTTAAACCAACGTCGTCGACTTGAGTGGTTGGTTGTGCTGGTATTCTGCAGAAACGAGTGGTGTGTCCTTGTCTGTTGCAGTTCTTACCTCGCAATCTGTGGCATTTTCGTAAGTGGTGGAAATTGCATTTCTTGCAATACGGTAGGTTTCCAGCATATTGTCGTACTGGCATTGGTACTTGAGTGGCAGATGTCGTGGCTGTAGATGTTGCCACATGTTGTTGTCTCTAGGCAAGTTTTTGAGATAACTTGCGCTCATTTTTGTTCCAGAACTTTCATTTATTATTCTTAGGTTTGTGAGCTGGAGTATCATCATGGCTAGGCCCTTGTCGGTTTCCTTGTGTGTTACTATGGTTTGCATTGTTGAAACTATTTCCATTCTCGTTTGGGTTGTTAGCATTTAATTGCGCCATGACAGCTGTCACGGCGACTGTGACCGCGGCCTGAAATGTAGCGGAGTCTATCTATAGAATTGGTGTCTTGCTAGTTGGTTGGTTACCTTCTTGTGAAGACATGGTTCTGTGGCATGACGAGAAACGATCTTATGAGTAACGATGGCCATCGGTAGTTGTATTTCACAAATTTTTATATACTTATAAATTTCACTCCTTGATGGACTATCCTGAATGTTTCTGACAACATTTCTGAAGTTTATTCTATGGAAGTGAGTATTGCACAAGTGTTATTTAAGCTAAGTTATACCGGTTTTCTAGAGTATCATGATCCGACTTCTATAGTGTTCTGATAACCATCCATAAAGGAAGTCTATATGAAATAGACTTTTGAATTTGAAGCGACTACTCTTCAATGAATTTATGTGACCTGGTTTACTAATACTAGTTGCAAGAAAAGAGGCGGTAAGCCTAACACATAGTGCGAGTTGTGTAATCACTAACTCACTAAGTTATACTATTTTATTAGGTATTAGTGTGACGCATAAGGTGTTCTGTTTCTTCTCATGATTCGAGAGTGGTTTCCTCCGTTCTTTGTCCTTCCTACATTCTATCTACTTCATTCTTGTGAAGATCTGTTGTCTCTAGACACCCCTATGGTGTTCCAGTTCTCCGTAGCTGTATCGAGTCTTCGTTTCTTGTGAGAATCTGAAATTCTTATCTTGTACACTTTTTCAAATCAATCAAGTTCAGACTCGTTTTTGCTATCTTCTAACACTGTTTGGAGTCAATTAGAGTGTTTAAAACCTAGTATAATCAAGGTATGAGTCGTGGGATGAGTATTGTGAGTGTAACACCTTGCAAATGAGCCAAACACACCAACACAAGGTGTGTGCGGCCGCACACCCGAGTGTGCGGCCACACACCCATCCCAGCCGCACACTCCCACCTATATATTCAACACTTAGTCATTTTGAACACTTTTTCCACTTCTTCAAATCTAGAACTCGTTTTCTCTCAAGTATCATCCAACTTTTCACTTCAATCTTCAATCGAGTGAGTGATTCATCCTTTGATTAGCTAATACATGACCTTAAATAGCCTTTTCCCTTGATTTCATCCATGAAAACACCTATTTGGTGTTAGATCACCAAGAACACTAAGAACACACACTACTTGTTGGGGCTTTAACTACATTCTTAAGCATCTATATCGGGTATACACTTGCAATAGCTTGTTATAAGCTAAGGACCCTTGAATTTATGCATGAAAAACGCCATTTCATATGATCTTCAAGTGTGTACGGCCGCACACACCATGTGTACGGCCGCACACACCATGTGTAGCCGTACACGCCCTTTTAAGGTCCCAAAATAGCACTAAACTCCCTTTCCGGCTAAGCAAGGGTCAAAACACCTTCCGTAGAACATTCTTAAGGCTTGGAAACACGTTTTGGCACACTTCATAGTGAGTGTGCGGCCGCACACACACTTGGCCGCACACTCTGGCCGCACACATAAAACTCATGATTTTGTGGCCTTACACTCAAATATAGGGCCATACACCCCTTATGTGCAACCATAGGTGTTGGTAACACTTAATTCTAAGTGTTTTTATGTCCCTAAGGCGTGTCCCTATCACTTTTAGTGGTTATATACATTGAATGTATTCATATATGTGTAATTATATGTTAAATAGGATTCGTTTGTGCTCAAGACTCCAATTGACACCCAACAATCCTATATCGATCTTTCATTCGAGTTACTCACTACAGGTGAGTTCATACCCCCTTAATCAAACTTTTAAATGATTATTAAATGCTTTTATAGGGGGGGGGGAATACAAGTTGAACTATTATAGTTATTATATCAATCACATGTGATTAATAACTACCAAACAAAGGATTTGCTATTCAATTAGCTGTTTTATCAAACAAACTACTTCAAACTGTTTTACAAAGTCTTTTACATGTTAAATTACTTTTATTAAACTCTTTTAAACTTATACTTTGTCAAATGTGTATCTATATAGATATAGTTATGTAAGTAGGATTGAAAGGACTTAGGATTGATAACTCGCCTTGCTTCCTGTTCCTTGTCTGGTTGTGGACTTAGGGTATCTGTTGTTTGTCCGAAGGTCATTTGAATTTTAGTTATATATTATGTATATGTACATAGATATAAAAGTTCCTTCTTTCATTTCAATACCTTTGGGTAGCAAAGGTATACAAACATGTTCATTCATACAAACAACATTACTAGTAAACTATAATAGGTATAGTTTAGGAAGTTACAATACTATTACTAGAACAGTGAAACACACAATGAGTCACTTCATGTGACAACCCGAAATTTTCATTTGTACAAACTCTACAGTCAAGCACTACAAATAAAAGTCAAATTCGTTTCAGTACATTTTTGGCCGGATTTAAGTCCGTTTGGGTGTTTTTATTTTTATTTTCGTCAAACGAATAAATAAAAGGAGGTATCGTTATGAGTGAGGTGTAACAATTTAACATTTTAACACCTTAACAAGCTGTTTACGGCCAAACTTGGGGAGTTTGGGCCGTAAACTCCATCTTGACCATGAACCCATGCTTAAGGCATGAGTTTACCCTTATTCCCTCACCTCCTCACTTTACACTTTCAAGTTCAAGAACACCCACCACTTTTCTCTCAAGTATCATCACACACTTCTTCCAAATCCTCCAAAATGTAAGTTTTTCTTCATTAGTTTTGTTGTTATAACACCTTATCTAGTGTTTATACATCATTTCATCCATGAATCCTTCATTTTTACTTAGATCTTCAAGTGTTCTTCAAAACACCAAGAACACCAAGAACACACACTAGTGCTTTTGGCCCTTAAACACTCTTACAAGCTTCCTATAAGTAAATACACTCTTCCTAACTAGTTACTTGCTTAGTATATTTGTTAAATCATGGAAGAACACCAAGAAACCCTCAAGAACACTTGTGTTTATGGTCAAGGGAGATCCTTGAACCGTAAACACTACCAAGTGGTGTTTAAGTGCCCCTAACACCTTCTAAAGCTTGGATATTGGACTAGAAACTTGCATGCATGAACTAGAAACCACAAAACACGAAATGGTTGGGGTAACCATGAGTTTACGGCCGTAAACTCATGGGTTTACGACCGTAAACTCAAGGGTTTACGACCGTAAACTCTCAAAGGTGGCCCAAGGACCGTAAACTCCAAAGAAGGTCCATTTCGAGCCCTAACCACTTCCTGAACCTTTTATTCAAACCTAGAACACTTCCTTGTGAAGTATAAGACCTTAAAACACACAAATGCACCAATTACCATGAGTTTACGGCCGTAAACTCATGGGGGAAATGGTCCAGAAACCATAAACACATGTAGGGTTACCAAATGAGGAGTAAACTCCAATGTGAGGCCATACTCTCCTTAGATGCAACCCTTTAACACTCCTAGCACTTGAAACTAAGTGTTTCCATGTATTATAGTGTCTTTACTTGATTAATTAGTTATTAAATGACTAATTAGATACATTTATGTATTACTACATGTTACATAGGATCCGTGTGTGTGTTCAAGTCCTCACTTGACACCTAGCATCCTACCCGACACTTCCATCCAAACCACTCACTGCAGGTGAGTTCATACCCCTTAATTAACCTTTTAAATGATTTTAAATGCTTTTATGGGGGGAATACAAGTTGAACATTTCTAGTTATTGCTTTAATCACATATGATTAATAACTAGAACAAACAGAAAGATTTACTACTACTTTCAAATTGCAATCAAACTTATGGATTTTCAAGCTTTCAAACCTTTTTACTAAACTCTTTTGATGCTAAAACTGTTTTCAAACTCTTTTATATTTGTAATACTTTCAAATCAATATCTACACCAGTATATTTATATAAGTAAGACTTGAAGGACTTAGGACTGATAGCTCACCTTACTTCCTGTTCCTTGTTTGGTTGTGGACTTAAGGTATCCTGTTATCTGTCTGAATGTCATTGAATTCTTAGTTATATATCATATATATATGTGTTAGATATAAAGGCTTTCGCTTCAGTTTAGTACCTTTGTGTAACAAAGGCATCCAAATAACCTTACTATTTAACTATTATAGGTATAGTTAAAGGATTACTACTTACTACTACTATTACAACGACCCATACAAGAGTCAGTACATTTATGACTGACTATATAAGTACCAAATTGAGTAACAGAACATACTATACACTATACAAGAGAAAATACTATACACTATACGAACATTAAATACTAAAACAGACTGTGACATACTACTTATCGATACAACACTTCATTGTGCTATCACCGTGTAACCAGAGTCTCCTGGAGGGAGAGCGGGCATTATGTGTATAGATCTATACGGGACAGACACTCCCACATCCCGACTGCTAGCTACAGTCCGAGCCGATAAGGCCCAGGGGTGACAAAATGTCACCATACTACGTGTGACCTGGAGGGTCATCAGTTATTTAGCCGTCGATCAGCATGGTTACATACGAGTTCACATTCAAACCTTAAATTAACTAAATAAGGATTTAAGGCAAAAATGGACTTTGCGAGGCGTATCGCCTGGAGTCTACATATTTTCTACTTTGGACTTTTCGACGCGTACCGCCTGGAGTCTACATATTACTACTTTGGACTTTTTGAGGTGTACCGCCTGGAGTCTACATATTACTACTATGGACTTTTCGAGGCGTATTGTACATTCAGTACCACCTGGAGTCTGTATTTCATTACTTTGTGACTTTGTCACATACTCGTTAAGTAAACTATATTTTTATACTAATAGTTTTCACTGGGGAAAAACCCTTACATTTACAAAAGAACAATTATACAAACAATCGGGTCTTGGTAGAAGACTACCTTTTTACTAGAAAACATAGGGTTTTCTAGGGAGTATACTATTTCCAAAAACATTTGAAATCAATTACTACACTACATTGTTACTAACATTTTTATACAAGCAATGACACTAAATACTTATGAACTCACCAGCTTTATGCTGATACTCGCTTTCAAAATAACTTGTATTCTCAAGTCATCAATAGACAGGTACAGATGAAGCTTTTGAGAAGATGGAGCACATACAAGACTCATCTTTTATTTTGATTATACTTTTGGTGTCTTACAAACTATACAGAACACGCTTGTATTACAATTATTATATTAATGCAATGGATGTTGTTGCTTGTCTTTACTATTATGCATTGTTATGATACTGTACATGACGTCCTCCACCCCAGAACGTTTCCGCCGTTCTCGGTTTTGGGGTGTGACAGATTGATATCAGAGCACTGTTTATAGTGAATCAAGTATATCAACCCATAAAAGATATACGAACTATAAACACATCGGGATTAAAACACTCTGACTAAGAATATATACTTTTAAATAATAAAACGTTTAACTAAGTATATATATACATCTATTCATACCAGGGTCAGTATCATACTAGAACAGAACAAAAGTATTATGATTGTTGGACATCACAATTAGGCTTAGAGACATATAGTCAAACCTAAGGGGATATAGCCTGATCAACTATATTTTCTGAGGAGTGACTAGCATGTGCCTAAGAATGATTGTAATGTTGCAACAAGTCTAAAAACTTACCAACACTACCACAACGAGAACATTAGAACAGAATACCATAGGGGTATTCTGCATTACTATAGATTACATATGTGAGAACTAAAAAGGTCGTTACTAGTAGGGCAGTAGTTGCTAAGTGGATACTCTAAGGTTACATGCGACTAAGGCGCTATAGACTCAGAATATGTGATCTTTACTTTACTTCCTTTTCCTTGTTTGGTTGTGGATTTAGAGTTAGGGTGACCTATTCGAAGGTCTATCCTGTTTTGGTTGCATGTAATTGGTATGCACTATGCAAGTATTGAATTAACTAATAACGATCATCTTATAAGTATCTTAGGTTAGTACGCCTACTAACTATTCTTTCTCCATTCTCGCATAAATACTAAGGCTGGCTTAGGGGTTAGCCCGAAGGGTGCCCGTCTGCAGTAGAAGATTATCTGCTCATCCTCTCTCTCTTATTGAAAGAATAGCCTTCCTCTTCAGTATCTCTATTTCACTTATTTGTAAACATTCCTAACCTTGAAAGTACTCTAACTAGACCTCTAAGCTGCCAACATTTTCCCTTATGGTTTGATGTTGTCACACCCCAAAACCGGAACGGTGGAAATGTTCAGGGGTGGAGGACGTCATGTATAGTATCACAACAATGCAAAGTAGTAAACAAGCAACAACATCATCCGTTTCATTAATAATATAATTTAATACAGGTGTCTTCTGTCAAGTTTTATAGACACCAAAAATATACATCAAAATAAAAGATGAGTCTTGAACGAGCTACATCTTCTCAAAAACCTGGCTCCGGTACCTGTCTACTGGCGACCTGAGAATACAAGTTATTTTGAAAGAGTTTATCAGCTTTAAAGCTGGTGAGTTCATAAGTATATTAGTGTCTGTATCTGTTATGAAAGTGGTTGTAAGTCTTGTAATGTATAAGTTTTGTAAAAGTTTGTAATTGTTTGAACTCTCCTAGAAAACCTTATGTTTCCTACTAAAAGTAGCCTTCTACCAAGGCATCTAGTATCTGTGTGTGTGTCTCTTGTAAGAGTGTGTATTTTCCTAAATCTGACTATCATTAACCAAAAATATAGTTTCTACATTATTGTTTATTGTGTGAATATCACAAAGTAAATGTAAAGGGAAAATGAAATAGTACTGTAGTGTTGTATTAAGTAACTACTGTTGTACTAATTACTTTAAACCAATTGTTATTTAAAGTACCATGTGATCGGCCTGTATCCTGCTACCGACTCTATAGAAAAACGACGATGTAAGACGTCGTAAGAAATGACGTTTGGCACCCGTAGACTTGCAACTCCCACTGTAGCGAGCAGCAAGGTGTAGGATAGTCAATCCAGTATAGATCTATACACAAACTCATACGCTCTCCACTTAAGGAGATTCTGGATACAAAACGGGTCATGACAGGTAGTGCCATGCCCCCGTTAAGTGGCTCACATAACTGTAAGTAATGTATATGTATATGTATATGTATGTGCTAGCCGTATTGTGTGTTCTTTCTCTATATAGCCTGTATGTTTTGTTTCTCATCAATGTGTATTATGTTTGTTTCTCATCACTATGTATTATGTTTGTTTCTCATCACTATGTATTATGTTTGTTTCTCATCACTATGTATTATGTTTGTTTCTCATCACTATGTATTATGTTTGTTTCTCATCAATATGTATTATGTTTGTTTCTCATTAGTATGTATTATGTTTGTTTCTCATAACTATGTATTATGTTTGTTTCTCATCACTATTTATTATGTTTGTTTCTCATCACTATGTATTACTCTTGAATGAACTGACTCATTGTATGTTTCATTGTTCTGGTAATAGTATCTTCCTAAACTATACCTATTATAGTTTACTAGTAATGTTGTTTGTGTATATGAACATGTTTGTATACCTTTGCTACCCAAAGGCATTGAACTGAATGAAAGAAGTAGCCTTTTATATCTATACACATATACATGATATATAACTAGGATTCAAACGACCTTCAGACAAATAACCTGAATACCCTAAGTCCACAACCAAACAAGGAATAGGAAGTAAGGTGAGCTACCAGTCCTAAGTCCTTTCAATCCTAATTATATAATTATATCCATATAGATACACAGAATATAAGTTAAAAGAGTTTAATAAAAGTATTTGATATGTAAAAGAGTTTGTAAAACAGTTTGAAGTAAAACAGTTTGATAACACAGTTTGAAAAGTAAGAAATCCACTTGTTTGGTAGTTATTAATCACATGTGATTGATATAATAACTATAATAGTTCAACTTGTTTCCCCCCATAAAAGCATTTAAAAACATTTAAAAGGTTAATTAAGGGGTATGAACTCACCTGTAGTGAGTGGTTTGGATGAACTGATGATATAGGATTGCTAGGTGTCAAGTGAAGACTTGTACACACACAATGTTCCTAATTAACATATAATAACACATATATGTATCCAATTAGTCTTTAAACAAATAATTAACAAAGTTAAGACATCCTAGGATATGTAAAACACCTTATTTAAGTGCTATAAGTCCTAAGGATTGTATCTAAGTGTTGTAGGACATTGCTATTGAGTTTAGGGTTCAAGGGGACCCTTTATTGGAGTTTACGGTTTTGTGACCATAACTCATTGAGTTTACGGTCGTAAACCCATGAGTTTACGGCCGTAAACTCGTGTTTCTTTGACCATTTTGAGTTTTGAAGCTTTACAAGTCCTAAGAAGCATTCCTACTTCATGTATAAGCCTTAGGAAGAGATTAGGGCACCATTTCACTCCTTTAGGGAGTTTACGGTCCTTGGACCATATATCTTTGTGTTTACGGCCGTAAACCCAAATGATTTATGGTCTTTTGATGTTTTCAAGTCCTAAACACATTAAGGAAGGGGTCTAGGCTAGTTTCCAAAGCTTTGTAAGGGCTAGGGCACACTTTGGCACCCTTTTTAGGGTTTACGGTCCAAGGTGTTCTTGGACCGTAAACACCTTTGATCCTTCGATTCTTGGTGTTTTCTAGTTGATTAAGAAGTATAACAAGCCCTATAACACACTAGGGTAAGAGTACTTACAAGTAGAAGCTTGAAAAGGTGCTAAAAGTCCAAGAGCACTAGTGTGTGTTCTTGGTGTTCTTGGTGAAACTTGAAGATCTACACTTTTGGAATGATTTCACGGATGGAATCATGTTAGATCACTAGATTAAGGTATATATCAACTTATTAGGGTAAGAAACACTTACAAGTTGAAGATCTTGAAGAAATGTTGGATGATACTTGAGAGAGAATTGAGATTTGGATCTTGAAAATGTGAAAAATGGTAAAATATGACTAAGTGTCATATTTATACCCCCTTTTAGGGTTTACGACCGTAAACACCTTTGTTTAGGCCGTAAAATCCAAACTCTTGGAGTTTTAGAATAATATTGTTGCACAATAAACCTCAGGGCATCCTCTCTCCTGTTATCTCCTGAAGTACTAATCTTAAAATACTCAAACTTATTCCAAAAAGCTTGAAAATTAGCAGAAACAGTTTTGACTCCTATTGAAGTGAATGGTTGTACAGAATAGAAATTTCAGGTTGTCACATTATCCCCCCGTTAGAAGGAATTTCGTCCCGAAATTAGAATTTACGCAAATAAGTAGTTACAAATAACTAAGCGAAAAGACGAGGATATTTCAGTTTCATCTGATCCTCTCATTCCCAAGTGAATTCAGGTCCTCGCTTGGCGTTCCAGCGAACCTTCACTATCAGGATACGGCTTTGTTTCGTTTGCTTGACCTCCCGGTCCATGATCTATATAGGTTCTTCCACGAAGTTGAGGCTCTCGTTGATCTCGATCTCGTCGAGTGGGATTACAAGAGTCTCGTCAGACAGACACTTTTTCAAGTTCGAGACGTGGAATGTAGAATGTACGTTACTGAGTTCGCGCGGTAAGTTAAGTTTGTAAGCTACAGGGCTGATTCTTGCGAGAATCTCGAAAGGCCCTATGTACCTTGGATTTAGCTTTCCATGCTTTCCGAAGCGTATCAAGCCCTTCCAGGGCGAGACCTTCAATAGAACACGGTCGCCCACCTGGAATTCCAACGGTTTCCTTCGTTTATCAGCGTAGCTTTTATGTCGGTCTCTAGAGGCTTTCAATCATTCACAAATCTGAACGATCTTCTCTGTCATTTACCGTATGATCTCTAGGCCCGTGAGAGTGCTTTCAGGAACTCGTCCTTTAGCTAACTGGGTATCACCCACCTCAGCCCAACACAGAGTGGATCTGCACATTCGGCCATAGAGTGCCTCGAATGGAGCAACCTTTATGCTCGTGTGATAACTGTTGTTGTAGGAAAATTCTAAAAGGGGTAAATGAGTATCCCATGCTTTCCCAAAGTCGATCACACAGGCTCGCAACATATCTTCCAAGGTTTGGATAGTCCTCTCACTTTGCCCGTCTGTCTGTGGATGGTAGGCTGTACTCATGTCCAACCTAGTTCCTAGAGAACTTTGTAACGACTGCCAGAACCTCGAAGTGAATCTACTATCTCTGTCTGAGATAATGGATGTGGGAACACCGTGCAGTCGTACAATCTCCCTAATGTAAGTTCTTGTAAGCTTCTCCATCTTGTCTGTTTCCTTGATAGGCAGGAAGTGTGCGGACTTGGTCAACCTGCCGACGATGACCCATATGGTATCAAGTCCACCCGTTGTCTTAGGCAACTTGGTATTGAAATCCATAGTGATCCGCTCCCACTTCCATTCCGGTATCTCTGGCTGTTGTAGTAGACCGGAGGGTTTCTGGTATTTGACCTTGACCTTGGCGCAAGTAAGGCATTTACTCACGAAGGTAGAAATCTCTGCTTTCATGTTAGGCCACCAGTATAGCTTTTTAAGATCCAGATAGATCTTATCTGAACCTGGATGGACGGAATAACGAGTGTTGTGCGTCTCGTTCATGACCAAGTCTCTGAAACCTCCAAGTTTCAGGGTCCAGATCCGATCCATGAAATAATAAGCTCCGCCACCCTTAACGTCGAAGTTCTTATCCATCCCTCTCAAGGATTCACCCGCCACATTTTCAGGTTTCAAAGCTTCGAGCTGATCCTCCTTAATTTGTGTGGTCAAGTATGAATGGATAGTCATAGTAAATGATTTCACTCTACGACCAGAATATTCTTTCCGACTTAGGGCGTCAACTACTACGTTCTCTTTACCCGGATGATAACGAATTTCGCATTCGTAATCACTGAGTAGCTCGACCCACCGTCGTTGTCTCATGTTGAGCTCCTTCTGGTCGAATATGTGTTGTAGGCTTTTATGGTCTGTAAAGATAGTGCTTTTTGTACCGTACAGGTAGTGTCTCCAGATCTTCAGAGCAAACACAAATGCTCCTAGCTCAAGATCGTGGGTAGTGTAGTTGACCTCATGTGTCTTTAGCTGTCTCGAGGAATAGGCGATGACCTTACCTCGCTGCATCAGAACACATCCGAGTCCTTGATTTGACGCATCGCAATAGACAACGAAGTCTTCTATCCCTTTGGGGAGGGATAGTATTGGTGTGGTGCACAAGGCTCTTCTGAGTGTTTGGAACGCTCTCTCCTGCTTCTCTTCCCAGTCAAAGGCCACGCCCTTCTGGTTCAGTGTTGTAAGAGGTTTCGCAATGCGGGAGAAGTTCTGAATGAACCTGCGATAGTAGCCAGCGAGGCCTAGAAATTGACGAATTTATGTAGGCGTCTTCGGTGCTGACCAACTCTCAATGGCTTTGATTTTGGAAGGGTCCACGTGTATTCCTTCTTCGCTAACCACGTGCCCTAAGAATTCGACTCGTCGGATCCAAAATTTGCATTTCGAGAACTTCGCATAGAGCTTCTCCGAACGAAGTGTTTCTAAGATCTGTCGCAGATGTTGACTATGTTCTTCCTTACTACGAGAGTAGATAAGTATGTCATCCATGAAGACGATGACGAACTGATCCAAGTAAGGACGACACACCCTATTCATTAAGTCCATGAATACTGTGGGCGCGTTTGTTAATCCGAATGGCATCACTACGAATTCGTAGTGCCCATAACGAGTTCGGAAGGCTGTCTTCGGAACATCCTCCCCTAGCACTCGTAGTTGGTGATATCCAGATCTTAAGTCGATCTTTGAAAAGAAATTCGCCCCTTGAAGTTGGTCAAATAAATCGTCAATACAAGGCAAAGGATAACGATTTTTGACGGTCAGTTTGTTGAGCTCCGTGTAGTCGATGCACATACGAAACGATCCGTCTTTCTTCTTGACGAACAAGATTGGAGCTCCCCAGGGTGAGAAGCTTGGTCTGATAATGCCCTTGTTGAGCAGTTCGTTAAGTTGACAGGACAGTTCTTGCATCTCTGCAGGTCCTAGACGATAGGGCGATTTGGCTACGGGGGTAGCCCCTGGAACTAAGTCGCTTCTGAACTCGACTTGACGTTGCGGAGGTAATCTTGGGAGTTCTTCTGGAAAGATGTCGGGAAAGTCGCGTACTACTGGAATGTTCTGAATGTCTTTCGTTTCTTGGCTCACATCGACCACATGAGCAAGGAATGCCCGACATTCCTTTCGCAAGAATTTCTGAGCTTGAATGCTCGAGATGATACGAATGTTTGTGCCGGGTTTGTCGCCATAAACTACTAGGGTTTCGCCAGACGGCAGATTAAGGCGTACAACCTTCTCGTAACACATGATGTCGGCACGATGAAGACTCAACCAATCCATGCCGATAATGATGTCGAAACTTTTAATTGAGACCGGCATGAGATCGATTGAAAAAGAATGGCTATCTAAAGTTAGGGTACACCCTATGTATATACTGCTAATGCTCTCTGTCTTTCCATTAGCCATTTCTACAGTGAACGGTTCTTTATGTGCTCGTGATTTTTGCTTAAGTAAATGAGCAAATTTTTGCTTCACGAAACTTCTCTCGCTCCACTATCAAACAGTATGCATGCATAAGAGTTATCGAGGAGAAACGTACCAGTGACCACTGTGGGGTCGGCAATCGCTTCCTCATGGCCTATGGCCAGAACTCTTGCCACTCCACTGGCATTCCCTGCCTTCGGGCAGTTCTTTTTCTAGTGGCCTACCTCGCCACAACCGTAGCAAGTTTGGCTCACACCAGCGCCGGGGACTTGGGTGATTGGCCTCGCCAGAGCTTTGCAGAAACGAGCAGTGTGCCCCTTCCTATTGCAGTTCAAACACTGCATTTCCCGGCAGGCTCCTACGTGGTGGAAGTTGCACTTGTTGCACTTGAGCAAACTTCCAGCGTACTGCTTTACTGGAGCAGCAGCAGTGGCAGGTGCTATCGCACTATGAACTGCCACGATCTGCTGCTTTTTGGCAGCCTTCTTCTTTTTCTTGTCATCCCAGAATTTCCGCTTGGAATCAGCGGTTCTGGCGGGTTCCGAGAT
The DNA here is from genome assembly GCF_052849685.1 of Lactuca virosa. Lineage (NCBI taxonomy): Eukaryota > Viridiplantae > Streptophyta > Magnoliopsida > Asterales > Asteraceae > Lactuca > Lactuca virosa. Next base: position 165,214,442 of record NC_136429.1, on the reverse strand, counting down.
GGCCAGGGTCATTGTTGCGGCCGGGGTACGAACCCCATGGTCTATGAGCCGTTGTGCCAATCGCTTGGCACTATCAAATGTAGTGGGGTTTGAAGCAAAAACATTTCCCTGGAATGGAGGCACCAGCCCCATATGTATCTTTCAAACTTCTTCCCCTCTGTATGAACCATGTTGGGACAGAGGGCCACCAGTTCACAGAACCTGGCGGTGTAGGAGACTTTATTGGAGCCCTTCATGGTTAGGCTCCACAGTTCTTCCTCCAGTTTTTGGATTTCGCCCCTCGGGCAGTACTCTTCAACCATTAGCTCTCTCAGGACTTCCCAGCCCATAACATTTGACACTATTAGGGATAGAGACTTGACATGGCTATTCCACCATGTCAGGGCTTTGTCTTCAAAGGTGCAAGCTGCAAACTTGACCTTGCTCCCCTCTGGACAGGAGCAGATTTCGAAAACCGATTCGGTTTTCTCGAACCATTATGAAAGGGAAATGACTCCACCAGTCCCTCTAAAGGACTTGGGCTTGCAGTTTGTGAAGTCCTTATAGGAGCACTCTCTCAAGCGCACAGGAGCTTCACCATGAGTAGATTGAACCGGAGTTCCTCCTCCAATGGAACCAGATGAATGATATTGAGCCATGGTTGTAGCCACAGCTGTAGCTACAGCAGCATTCAGGGTTACCGTATCGAATTGAGGAGCAGGTGGTGTTGGCGCGGGAGGATCGCGTCTTGTCGATCGACGTGGAGGCATCTTTTAACTATAAGTTTAGAAAGATAAAGATATTGATAAGAATTTAATAGGAAATAGATAAGAATGACTCATGAACTAACTCTCCATAGTCCAACAGCACAAATGAATAACACGATTGATTGTAAACGAAAGCATTTGGATATAATTTCCATGAGATTAGATATCTGTCAATAATACTGGGATTACAGATGTAATGAGTTCGGGGAAAAATGACCTAGAAGTAGGCCTTACATCAACGAAGATGTGAAAATCTTGACAGACTACTACCTAATCAAGACCTAACGGGTCTAAGATTTACAAAGATAGGAAATTAGACTAGAGTTTTTACACTAACTAGGTTACATCCAAAAGAGAAGTCGATGAGACTGTAACGGCGACGAGAACTACTAGAGTGAGTTCTTGAATCCGACAGTAGACGTTCTATGTCTCTCACGCGCCTATCAGATCTTGCTTGCTGAGCTCGAAGTTCCCTGACTTCAACTTGGGTTTCAGCAAGTTCCCTCTGTAGAACTGCATTGCGGACCTGAGTCCTTTCATGAGCAGACTCTAGTTGGCGAATTCGGACAGTGTTAATGCCTTAGTTGGCGTCAATCTCCACGACTCGGTCGATAGTTGCTCGACCTTGCTCGGTGTTCCGAGCAATCCTACAGACCATTATGGGTAGGACCCTGTCAGCTGAACCTCCCTCGGTGAGGTTGTAGAAGCTTCTATCTCCATTGTAGGGTATGGGTTGGCCCTGTTCCTGACTCCATCTATTCAAGTTTGTGGCCCACAGAGGTGTGGGTCCTTGAAATGCTGGACGAGGGTTCAGGTTTTGGTCTTGAGCAGGTGGGGGTAGGTTGTTGACTTCAGGCTCTGAGTCAGAACCATCAGAAAAGCCTTCAGCTTCGTGATCATCCAAAGGGATTGGGTGATCATCTTTTGGCTCTTCTCCCAGCCATCCTGCATTGCCGTGGTTGGGATAGTACGGGTCTCCGGGGATATGGAATCCAATCACGAAATCTACGTGAGAAAAGGGATAAAGAAATAACTAAATAGACGAACTAATTAGATAATTATAAGATGATCTTTATCAGTTACTTCAACATTCGCGTAGTGCATACCAGTCATATGTAACCAAGACAGGATAGACCTTCGAATAAGCGACCCTAACTCTAAGCCCAAACCCAAACAAGGAACAGGAAGTAAAGCAAAGATCACAGATTCTAAGTCTATGCCATCCTAGTTACCTATAACCTTAATGTATCCACCCCGCAACTATTGACATACTAATAAAGACCTTTTTAGTTCTCAGATAAGTAATTAATAGTCACACAAAATACTCCTATAGTATTTTAAGTTTATGTTCTGTTCTACTGTTCTGGTTGTAGTAGTGTTGGTAACTTTTTAGACTTGTTGCAACCTCACAACCATACTTAGGCACATGCAAATCACTCATCGGATAATGTAGTTGATCAGGCTACATCTTCCCAGGGTTGACCATATGTCTCTAGGTCTACTTGTGCTGTCCAACAATCGTAATACTTTTGTTCTGTCCTAGTGACACTAATTTTAGTATGAATGCAGGTATGTATACTTAGTTAAATATTTTATTATTTAAAAGTATAAACTCTTTATCAGAGTATTTTAATCCCGCTGTGTTTATAGTTCGTATATCTTTTATGGGTTGATACACTCGATTCACAATAAACAATGCTCTGATACTAATCTGTCACACCCCAAAATCGGAACGGCGGAAACGTTCAGGGGTGGAGGACGTCATGTACAGTATCGCACCAATGCAAAGTAGTAAACAAGCAACAACATCATCCATTATATTAATAATATAATTTAATACAGGTGTGTTCTGTCAAGTTTTATAGACACCAAAAATATACATCAAAATAAAAGATGAGTCTTAAACGAGCTCCATCTTCTCAAAAACCTGCCTCTGGTACCTGTCTACTGGCGACCTGAGAATACAAGTTATTTTGAAAGAGTTTATCAGCTTTAAAGTTGGTGAGTTCATAAGTATATTAGTGTCTGTATTTGTTATGAAAGTGGTTGTAAGTCTTGTAATGTATAAGTTTTGTAAAAGTTTGTAATTGTTTGAACTCTCCTAGAAAACACTATGTTTCCTACTAAAAGTAGCCTTCTACCAAGGCATCTAGTATCTGTGTGTGTGTGTCTTGTAAGAGTGTGTATTTTCCCAAATCTGACTATCATTAACAAAAAATATAGTTTTTACATTATTGTTTATTGTTTGAATATCACAAAGTAAATGTAAAGGGAAAATGAAAAAGTATTGTAGGGTTGTATTAAGTAACTACTGCTGTACTAAGTACTTTAAACCAATTGTTATTTAAAGTACCATGTGATCGGCCTGTATCCTGCTACCGACTCTATAGAAAAACGACGATGTAAGACGTCGTAAGAAATGACGTTTGGAACCCGTAGACTTGCAAGTCCCACTGTAGCGAGCAGTAAGGTGTAGGATAGTCAATCCAGTATAGATCTATACACAAACACATACGCTCTCCACTTAAGGAGATTTTGGATACAAAACGGGTCATGACAGGTAGTGCCATGCCCCCGTTAAGTGGCTCACATAACTGTAAGTAATGTATATGTATATGTATATGTATGTGCTAGCCGTATTGTGTGTTCTTTCTCTATCTAGCCTGTATGTTTTGTTTCTCATCACTGTGTATTATGTTTGTTTCTCATCACTATGTATTATGTTTGTTTCTCATCACTATGTATTATGTTTGTTTCTCATCACTATGTATTATGTTTGTTTCTCAGCAATATGTATTATGTTTTTTTCTCATCACTATGTATTATGTTTGTTTCTCATAACTATGTATTATGTTTGTTTCTCATCACTATGTATTATGTTTGTTTCTCATCACTATGTATTACTCATGAATGAACTGACTCATTGTATGTTTCATTGTTCTAATAATAGTATCTTCCTAAACTATACCTATTATAGTTTACTAGTAATGTTGTTTGTGTATATGAACATGTTTGTATACCTTTGCTACCCAAAGGCATTGAACTGAATGAAAGAAGTAACCTTTTATATCTATACACATATACATGATATATAACTAGGATTCAAACGACCTTCGGACAAATAGCCCGAATACCCTATGTCCACAACCAAACAAGGCACAGGAAGTAAGGTGAGCTATCAGTCCTAAGTCGTTTCAATCCTACTTATATAATTATATCCATATAGATACATAGAATATAAGTTAAAAGAGTTTAATAAAAGTATTTGATATGTAAAAGAGTTTGTAAAACAGTTTGAAGTAAAACAGTTTGATAACACAGTTTGAAAAGTAAGAAATCCACTTGTTTGGTAGTTATTAATCACATGTGATTGATATAATAACTATAATAGTTCAACTTGTATCCCCCCATAAAAGCATTTAAAAACATTTAAAAGGTTAATTAAGGGGTATGAACTCACGTGTAGTGAGTGGTTTGGATGAACTGATGATATAGGATTGCTAGGTGTCAAGTGAAGACTTGTACACATACAATGATCCTAATTAACATATAATAACACATATATGTATCCAATTAGTCTTTAAACAACTAATTAACAAAGTTAAGACATCCTAGGACATGTAAAACACCTTATTTAAGTGCTATAAGTCCTAAGGATTGCATCTAAGTGTTGTAGGACATTGCTATTGAGTTTAGGGTTCAAGGGGACTCTTTATTGGAGTTTACGGTTTTATGACCATAACTCATTGAGTTTACGGTCGTAAACCCATGAGTTTACGGTCGTAAACCCATGAGTTTACGGCCGTAAACTTGTGTTTCTTTGACTATTTTGAATTTTGAAGCTTTACAAGTCCTAAGAAGCATTCCTACTTCATGTATAAGCCTTAGGAAGAGATTAGGGCACCATTTCACTCCTTTAGGGAGTTTACGGTCCTTGGACCATTTGTCTTTGGGTTTACAGCCGTAAACCCAAATGATTTATGGTCTTTTGATGTTTTCAAGTCCTAAACACATTAAGGAAGGGGTCTAGGCTAGTTTCCAAAGCTTTGTAAGGGCTAGGGCACACTTTGGCACCCTTTTTAGGGTTTACGGTCGAAGGTGTTCTTGGACCGTAAACACCTTTGATCCTTCGATTCTTGGTGTTTTCTAGTTGATTAAGAAGTATAACAAGCCCTATAACACACTAGGGTAAGAGTACTTACAAGTAGAAGCTTGAAAAGGTGCTAAAAGTCCAAGAACACTAGTGTGTGTTCTTGGTGTTCTTGGTGAAACTTGAAGATCTACACTTTTGGAATGATTTCACGGATGGAATCATGTTAGATCACTAGATTAAGGTATATATCAACTTATTAGGGTAAGAAATACTTACAAGTTGAAGATCTTGAAGAAATGTTGGATGATACTTGAGAGAGAATTGAGATTTGGATCTTGAAAATGTGAACAATGGTAAAATATGACTAAGTGTCATATTTATACCCCCTTTTAGGGTTTACGGCCGTAAACACCTTTGTTTAGGGCGTAAACTCCAAACTCTTGGAGTTTTGGAATAATATTGTTGCACAATAAACCCTAGGGCATCCTCTCTCCTATTATCTCCTGAAGTACTAATCTTAAAATACTCAAACTTATTCCAAAAAGCTTGAAAATTAGCAAAAACAGTTTTGACTCCTATTGAAGTGAATGGTTGTACATAATAGAAATTTCGGGTTGTCACAGATGTGAGACCTACTGTTAGGTCATTCTTCCTGAACTCATTATACATCATTAGTACCAGTAATATTGGCAGTTTTCTAATCTGTGGGAAAGGCTGTGCTTTTGCATTTCCCTACTCTATTGTTATGACTCTATCTGATATTTGGACTGTGGCGATTTAGTCCATGGAACGCACTCATCATACTCACAATTGATTCTTACTATTATCATCATCTCTATAAATTTTCAGTAAAAGATGCCGCCTCGTCCTCGTCCGACCAGGGGCAGACCTGCAACTCAAACTCCACCACCACCACCTCCTCCGCAGTTCGATGCGGTTATGTTCCGAGCAACTGTGACCGCAGCTATAAATGCGGCCATGGCTCAAGTAAATTCTGGTGGCGCTAGTGGAGGTGGAATGGGCACTATCTCTAGCCATGGTGAAACCCAACCACGTGCACGGGAGTGCACCTATAAAGATTTCATCAGCTGCAAACCTACATACTTCAATGGAACCGGAGGGATCCTTGCACTGTCCCACTGGATCGAGAGAATAGAAGCAATCTTCGAGATGTGCTCATGCCCTAAAGGAAGCAAGATAAAGTTCGCTGCTTGCACCTTCCTCGAAAGGGCCCTGACATGGTGGAATGGCCATGTCAAATCACTCTCACTAGTAACAGCCAACGCCATGGGCTGGGACACACTGAAGGACCTTATGACAAGGGAGTACTGCTCGAGGGACGAAATTCAAAAACTCGAGGAGGAACTCTGGAACCTCAAAATGCAGGGTTCTGACATAGTGGCTTATACAGCCAGGTTCTGCGACCTGGTGGCTCTATGTCCTAATATGGTCCCCACCGAAAACAAAAAGATCGAGAGATACATCTGGGTTCTGGTACCCCCGTATCGTGGGAACGTTCTAGCTTCAAACCCTGCAACCTTTGATAGTGCCAAGGAATTGACCCAAAGGTTGATTGATCATGAAGTTCCTTCTACCCCATCAACAACTACAACCACTACCACAACACCAACCCACGCGACCGACAACAAAAGGAAGCGTAAAGACCGAAGGAGGGGCAAATCAAATCAATCCTCTTCCAAGAACCAACAGACGGTGGTTGTCCATGCTGCCACTACTCCAGCTGCCCATGTACCAGCCAAAACATATGCAGGGAACTTACCCAAGTGCACTAACTGCACTAACTGCGACCGGAAGGGCCATACCGCCCGGTTTTGCAGAGCACAACCCAAACCTATCTCCCAGGTCCCTAGTGCAGGAGTAAGCCAGGCCTGCTACGGGTGCGGCGAGACAAGACATTTGAAAAGAAAGTGTCCGAAAGTTGGGAACGCGGGAGGAGCAGGAAGACTTCTTGCTATTGGCCACAATGAGGCCGTGGCAGACCCCACGGTAGTCACGGGTACGTTCCTTCTCGATAACTTATATGCTTGTATCCTATTCGATAGTGGGGCAAAAAGAAGCTTCGTAAACCAAAAATTCAAACGCCTACTTAAACAATCACCGCAAACACTAAAAGAAATCTTCGTCGTAGAAATGGCTAACGGTAAGACAGAGAGTTCTAACGAGATCTACATAGGTTCTTCCCTCACGCTAGATAATCATTCGTTCCCTATCGACCTCATACCAGTAGATATCCAGAGTTTCGACCTCATCATAGGCATGGACTGGCTGAGTCTTTATCGTACCGACATTCTGTATTTCGAAAAAGCAGTCCGCCTGAATCTACCGAATAACGAAACCTTGGTGATCTACGGGGACAAACCAAGTACGAGTCTTCATATCATCTCGAGTATTCAAGCCCATAAGTACTTGCGTAAGGAGTATCGTGCATTCCTGGCGCATGTTGTAGATTCGAGCCAAAAAACAAAAGACCTAAAAGATCTCCCCGTAGTACGCGACTTCCCCGACGTTTTACCTGAAGAACTACCGAGTTTACCCCCGCAGCGTCAAGTCGAGTTCCGAATCGACTTAATTCCAGGAGCGACCCCTGTAGCCAAATCGCCCTATCGTCTAGCACCTGCTGAGATGCAGGAACTGTCCGGTCAACTTAACGAACTTCTCAGCAAGGGCTTTATAAGACCAAGCTTCCTACCCTGGGGAGCACCAGTCTTGTTCGTAAAGAAGAAAGAAGGATCAGTCCGTATGTGCATCGATTATAGGGAACTCAACAAGCTCACGATCAAAAATCGTTACCCTCTTCCGCGCATAGACGATTTATTTGACCAACTGCAAGGGGCGAGCTACTTCTCCAAGATTGATCTGAGGTCCGGGTATCACCAGTTACGAGTCCGGGAGGAGGATGTTTCGAAGACAGCCTTCCGAACTCGTTACGGACACTACGAGTTCGTAGTGATGCCATTCAGACTGACCAATGCGCCCGCAGTATTCATGGACTTGATCAATAGAGTATGTCGTCCTTACTTGGATCAGTTTGTCATCGTCTTCATAGATGATATACTTATCTACTCTCGAAGTGAGGAAGAGCATAGCGATCATCTGCGACAAGTCCTGGAAACTTTACGATCGGAGAAGCTATATGCGAAGTTCTCTAAGTGCGAATTTTCGATCCGAAGAGTCGAATTCTTAGGACACGTGGTTAGCAAAGAAGGAATCCATATGGACCCATCCAAATTAAAGCCATCGAGAACTGGTCAGCACCAAAGATGCCTACGGAAATTCATCAATTTCTAGGCCTCGCTGGGTACTACCGCAGATTCATTCAAAACTTCTCTCGAATCGCGAAACCCATCACGACGTTGACCCAGAAAGGCGTGGCCTTTGACTGGGAAGAGAAGCAAGAGAAGGCATTCCAAACCCTGAAGCGAGCCTTGTGCACCGCACCGATACTGTCCCTCCTCGAAGGAATAGAAGACTTTGTGGTCTATTGCGATGCGTCAAACCAAGGGCTCGGCAGTGTTCTGATGCAACGAGGTAAGGTAATCGCCTACGCCTCAAGACAGCTGAAGACACACGAGGTCAACTACACCACTCACGATCTCGAATTAGGGGCAGTTGTATTTTCCCTAATGATCTGGAGACACTACCTGTATGGTACAAAGAGCACCATCTTTACAGACCACAAAAGCCTACAGCACATATTCAACCAGAAGGAGCTCAATATGAGACAACGATGGTGGGTCGAGCTACTCAATGACTACGAATGCCAACGTAGTAGCAGACGCCCTAAGTCGGAAAGAATATTCTGGTCGAAGAGTCAAGTCATTAACGATGACTATCCATTCGGAAAGCATCTACCCGCACAAATTAGTAGCAGACGCCCTAAGTCGGAAAGCATCTAAGTCGGAATGAATATTCTGGTCGAAGAGTCAACGTAGTAGCCAACGTAGTAGCAGACGCCCTAAGTCGGAAAGCATCTACCCGCACAAATTAAGGAGGCTCAACTCGAAGCCTTGAAACCTGAAAACGTAGCGGGAGAATCCCTGCGAGGGATGGATAAGAAACTGGAAGTCAAGGGTGACGGAGCCTTATATCTCATGGACCGGATCTGGACACCGAGACACGGTGGCTTCAGAGACCAGGTCATGAAGGAAGCGCACAACACTCGATATTCCGTCCACCCAGGTTCAGATAAGATGTATCTGGATCTCAAAAAGTCATACTGGCGGCCTAACATGAAAGCAGAGATTGCTACCTTCATGAGTAAATGCCTTACTTGTGCAAAGGTTAAGGTCGAATACCAGAAACCATCAGGTCTACTCCAACAACCGGAGATACCTGAATAGAAGTGGGAGCGGATCACTATGTACTTCATAACCAAGCTACCCAAGACAACGGGTGGGCTTGATACCATTTGGGTCATCGTCGACAGATTGACCAAGTCCGCACACTTCCTACCCATCAAAGAAACAAACAAGATGGAGAAGCTTACAAGAACATACATTAGGGAGATCGTACGACTGCATGGTGTTCCTATATCTATTATCTCTGATAGAGATAGTATATTCACTTCGAGGTTCTGGCGGTCACTACAAAGCTCCTTAGGAACGAGGCTGGACATGAGTACAGCCTACCATCCTCAGACCGACGGACAAAGTGAGAGAACTATCAAAACCTTGGAAGATATGCTACGAGCCTGTGTGATCGACTTTGGGAAGGCATGGGATACCCACTTACCCCTCGTCGAATTCTCTTACAACAACAGTTATCACACGAGCGTCAAGGCTGCTCCATTTGAAGCTCTCTCCGGCCGGAAGTGCAGATCCCCTCTGTGCTGGGCTGAGGTGGGTGACACTCAGTTAGCTAAAGGACGAGTTCCTGACAGCACTCTCCCGGGTCCGGAGATCATTCGGGAAACGACAAAGAAGATCATTCAGATTCGTGAACGATTGAAGGCCTCTAGAGACCGACAGAAAAGCTACGCAGACAAACGGAGAAAACATTTGGAATTGCAGGTGGGAGACCGAGTCCTTCTGAAAGTCTCACCCTGGAAGGGCTTGATACGCTTCAGAAAGCGTGGAAAGCTAAATCCAAGATACATAGGGACTTTTGAGATTCTCGCTAGAATCGGCCCCGTAGCTTACAAACTCAATCTACCCCGTGAACTCAGTAATGTACATCCTACCTTCCACATCTCGAACTTGAAAAAGTGCCTATCCGACGAGACTCTTGTAATCCCACTCGACGAGATCGAGATCAATGAGAGCCTCAACTTCGTGGAAGAACCGGTAGAGATCATGGACCGAGAGGTCAAGCGAACGAAGCAAAGCCGCATCCCAATCGTGAAGGTTCGCTGCAACGCCAAGCGAGGACCGGAATTCACATGGGAGCGCGAGGATCAAATGAAACTTAAATATCCTCGTCTTTTTACTTAGTTATTTTGTAATAACTTAGTTGCTTGAACTCTAATTTCGGGACGAAATTCCCTCTAACGGGGGGATGATGTGACAACCCGAAATTTTCATTTGTACAAACTCTACAGTCAAGCACTAGAAATAAAAGTCAAATTCATTTCAGTACATTTTTGGCCGGATTTAAGTCAGTTTGGGTGTTTTTATTTTTATTTTCTTCAAACGATTAAATAAAAGGAGGTATCGTTATGAGTGAGGTGTAACAATTTAACATTTTAACACCTTAACAAGGTGTTTACGGCCAAATTTTGGGGAGTTTGGGCCGTAAACTCCATCTTGACCATGAACCCATGCTTAAGGCATGAGTTTACCCTTATTCCCTCACTTCCTCACTTTACACCTTCAAGTTCAAGAACACCCACCACTTTTCTCTCAAGTATCATCACACACTTCTTCCAAATCCTCCATAAATGTAAGTTTTTCTTCACTAGTTTTGTTGTTATAACACCATATCTAGTTTTTATACATCATTTCATCCATGAATCCTTCATTTTTACTTAGATCTTCAAGTGTTTTTCAAAACACCAAGAACACCAAGAAGACACACTAGTGTTTTTGGCCCTTAAACACTCTTACAATCTTCCTATAAGCATGTACACTCTTCCTAACTAGTTACTTGCTTAGTATACTTGTTAAATCATGGAAGAACACCAAGAAACCCTCAATAACACTTGTGTTTACGGTCAAGGGAGATCCTTGAACCGTAAACACCACCAAGTGGTGTTTAAGTGCCCCTAACACCTTCTAAAGCTTGGATATTAGACTAGAAACTTGCATGCATGAACTAGAAACCACAAAACACGAAATGGTTGGGGTAACCATGAGTTGGCACATCGGCTTATTGACCATAGGGTCCGAACCCCAGCAGCAACAATAACCCTAGCCATCTCAGAACACTCCAAATCCGCTGATTCCAAGCGGAAGTTCTGGGATGACAAGAAGAAGAAGAAGGCTGCCAAAAAGCAGCACGTTGTGGCAGTTCATGCTGCGATAGCACCTGCCGCTGCTGCTCCGGTCAAGCAGTACGCTGGAAGTTTGCCTAAGTGCAACAAATGCAACTTCCATCACATCGGAGCCTGCCGGGAAATGCAGTGTTCAAACTGCAACAGGAAGGGGCACACTGCCCATTTCTACAAAGCTCCGGCGAGGCCAATCAACCAGGTCCCCGGTGCAGGAGTGGGCCAAGCTTGCTACGGTTGTGGCGAGGTGGGCCACTACAAGAGGAACTGCCCAAAGGCAGGGAATAGCGGTGGAGTGGGAAGGGTTCTGGCCATAGGCCACGAGGAAGTGGTTGCCGACCCCACAGTGGTCACTGGTACGTTTCTCCTCGATAACTCTTATGCATGCATACTATTTGATAGATGAGCGGAGAGGAGTTTCGTGAACCAAAAATTTGCTCATTTACTTAAGCAAAAATCACGAGCACTTAAATAACCGTTTACTGTAGAAATGGCTAATGGAAAGACGGAAAGCACTAGCAGTATATTCATAGGGTGTACCCTAACTCTAGATTGTCATTCACTTTCGATCAACCTCATGCAGGTCTCAATTAAAAGTTTCGACGTCATTATCGGCATGGACTGGTTGATTCTACATCATGCCGACATCATGTGTTATGAAAAGGTTGTTCGCCTTAATCTGCCGTCTGGCGAAACTCTAGTAATCTACGACGACAAACCTGACACGAACCTTCGTATCATCTCAAGCATTCAAGCCCAGAAATCCTTGCGAAAGGAATGTTGCGCACTCCTTGCTCATGTTTTAGATGTGAGCCAAGAAATGAAAGACATTAAGAACATTCCAGTAGTACGCGATTTTCCCGATATCTTTCTAGAAGAACTCCCAGGATTACCTCCGCAACGTCAAGTCGAGTTCAGAATCGACTTAGTTCCAGGGGCTACCCCAGTAGCCAAATAGCCCTATCGTCTAGCACCTGCAGAGATGCAAGAACTGTCCTGTCAACTTAACGAACTGCTCAGCAAGGGATTTATAAGACCAAGCTTCTCACCCTGGGGAGCTCCAGTCTTGTTCGTCAAGAAGAAATACGGATCGTTTCGTATGTGCATCGACTACAGGGAGCTCAACAAACTGACCGTCAAGAATCGTTACCCCCTGCCTCGTATAGACGATTTGTTTGACCAACTGCAAGTGCTAGGGGAGGATGTTCCGAAGACAGCCTTCCGAAGTCGTTATGGGCACTACGAATTCGTAGTGATTCCGTTCGGATTAACCAACGTGCCCGCAGTATTCCTGGACTTAATGAATAAGGTATGTCATCCTTACTTGGATCAGTTCGTCATCGTCTTCATCGATGACATACTTATCTACTCTCGTAGTAAGGACGAGCATAGTCAACATCTGCGACAAGTCTTAGAAACGCTGCGTTCGGAGAAGCTCTATGCGAAGTTCTCGAAGTGTGAGTTTTGGATCCGAAGAGTCGAATTCTTAGGGCACGTGGTTAGCGAACAGGAAATACACGTGGACCCTTCCAAAATCAAAGCCATTGAGAGCTGGTCAGCACCGAAGACGCCTACTGAAATTCGTCAATTTCTAGGCCTCGCTGGCTACTATCGCAGGTTCATTCAGAACTTCTCCCGAATTGCGAAACCTCTTACAACACTGACAAAGAAGGGCGTAGCCTTTGACTGGGAAGAGAAGCAGGAGAGAGCGTTCCAAACGCTCAAGCGAGCCTTGTGCACCGCACCAATACTATCCCTCCCCGAAGGGATAGAAGACTTCGTTGTCTATTATGATGCGTCAAATCAAGGGCTCGGCTGTGTTCTGATGCAGCGAGGTAAGTTCATCGCCTATGCCTCGAGACAGCTGAAGACACACGAGGTCAACTACACCACTCATGATCTTGAGCTAGGAGAAGTTGTGTTTGCTCTAAAGATCTGGAGACACTACCTGTATGGTACAAAAAGCACTATCTTTACAGACCACAAAAGCCTACAACATATATTCGACCAGAAGGAGCTCAACATGAGACAAAGACGGTGGGTCGAGCTACTCAGTGACTACGAATGTGAAAGTCATTATCACCTGGGTAAAGCCAATGTAGTAGCTGACGCCCTAAGTCGGAAAGAATACTCTGGTCGTAGAGTCAAATCTTTGACTATGACTATCCATTCACACTTGTCCACACAAATTAAGGAGGCTCAGCTCGACGCTTTGAAACCTCAAAATGTGGCGGGTGAATCCCTGAGAGGGATGGATAAGAATTTGGAAGTCAAGGGTGGCGGAGCTTATTATCTCATGGATCGGATCTGGACACCGAAACACGGTGGTTTCAGACACTTGGTCATGACCGAGGCGCACAACACTCGATATTCCGTCCACCCGGGTTCAGCTAAGATGTATCTGGATCTTAAAAAGTTATACTGGTGGCCTAACATGAAAGCAGAGATTGCTACCTTCGTGAGTAAATGCCTTACTTGCGCCAAGGTCAAGGTCGAATACCCGAAACCCTCAGGTCTACTACAACAGCCGGAGATACCGGAATGGAAGTGGGAGCGGATCACTATGGACTTCATAACCAAGTTGCCCAAGACAACGGGTGGACTTGATACCATATGGGTCATCGTCGACAGATTGACCAAGTCTGCACAATTCCTGCCTATCAAAGAAACAGACAAGATGGAAAAGCTAAGAAGAACCTACATACGGGAGATTGTATGACTGCACAGTGTTCCCATATCCATTATCTCGGACAGAGATAGTAGATTCACTTCGTGGTTCTGGAAGTCGCTACAAAGTTCCCTAGGAACTAGGCTGGACATGAGTACAGCCTACCATCTACAGACCGACGGAAAAAGTGAGAGAACTATCCAAACCTTGGAGGATATGTTGCGAGCCTGTGTGATCGACTTTGGAAAGGCATGGGATACTCATTTTCCCCTTGTCGAGTTTTCCTACAACAACAGTTATCACACGAGCATTAAGGCTGGTCCACTCGAGGCCCTATATGGTCGAAAGTGCAGATCCCCTCTGTGCTGGGCTGAGGTGGGTGATACCCAGTTAGCTAAAGGACGAGTTCCTGACAGTACTCTCATGGGTCTGGAAATCATTCGGGAAACGAGAGAGAAGATCATTCAGATTCGTGAACGATTGAAATCCTCTAGTGAACGACAGAAAAGCTACGCAGATAAACGAAGGAAACCGTTGGAATTCCAGGTGGGCGACCGTGTTCTATTGAAGGTCTCACCCTGGAAAGGCTTGATACGCTTCGGAAAGCGTGGAAAGCTAAATCCAAGATACATAGGGCCTTTCGAGATTCTCGCTAGAATCGGCCCGGTAGCTTACAAACTCAACTTACCACGCGAACTCAGTAACGTACATTCTACTTTCCACGTGTCGAACTTGAAAAAGTGTCTGTCCGACGAGGCTCTTGTAATCCCACTCGATGAGATCGAGATCAACGAGAGCCTCAACTTCGTGGAAGAACCTGTAGAGATCATGGACCGGGAGGTCAAGCAAACAAAGCAAAGCCGCATCCCGATGCTGAAGGTTCGCTGGAACGCCAAGCGAGGACCTAAATTCACTTGGGAGCATGAGGATCAAATGAAACTGAAATATCCTCACCTCTTCGCTTAGTTATTTGTAACTACTTAATTGCTTAAACTCTAATTTCGGGACAAAATTCTCTCTAACGGGCGGATGATGTGACAATCCAAAATTTTTATCTTGTACACTTTTTCAAATCAATCGAGGTCAGACTCGTTTTTTCTATCATCTAGCACTGTTTGGAGTCAATTAGAGTATTTAAAACCTAGTATAATCAGGGTATGAGTCGTGGGATGAGTATTGTGAGTGTAACACCTTGCAAATGAGCCAAACACACCAACACAAGGTGTGTGCGGCCGCACATCCGAGTGTGCGGCCACACACCCATCCCAGCAGCACACGCCCACCTATATATTCAACACTTAGTCATTTTGAACACTTTTTCCACTTCTTCAAAGCTAGAACTCGTTTTCTCAAGTATCATCCAACTTTTCAATTCAATCTTCAATCGAGTGAGTGATTCATCCTTTGATTAGCTAATACATGACCTTAACTAGCCTTTTCCCTTGATTTGATCCATGAAAACACCTATTTGGTGTTAGATCACCAAGAACACCAAGAACACCAAGAACACACACTACTTGTTGGGGCTTTAACTACATTTTTAAGCCTCTAAATCGGGTATACACTTGCAATATCTTGTTATAAGCTAAGGACCCTTGAATTTATGCATGAAAAACGCCATTTCATATGATCTTCAAGTGTGTATGGCCGCGCACACCATGTGTACGGCCGCACACACCATGTGTAGCCGTACACACCCTTTTAAGGTCCCAAAATAGCACCAGACTCCCTTTCCGGCTAAGCAAGGGTCAAAACACCTTCCCTAGAACATTCCTAAGGCTTGGAAACACGTTTTGGCACACTTTATAGTGAGTGTGCGGCTGGACACACACTTGGCCGCACACTCTGGCCGCACACACATAAAACCCATGATTTTGTGGCCTTACACACAAATATAGGGCCATACACCCCTTATGTGCAACCATAGGTGTTGGTAACACTTATTTCTAAGTGTTTTATGTCCCTAAGGCGTGTCCCTATCACTTTTAGAGGTTATATACATTGAATGTATTCATATATGTGTAATTATATGTTAAATAGGATTCGTTTGTGCTCAAGACTCCAATTGACACCCAACATTCCTATATCGATCTTTCATTCGAGTTACTCACTACAGGTGAGTTCATACCCCCTTAATCAACCTTTTAAATGATCATTAAATGCTTTTATGGGGGGGGGGGGAGAATACAAGTTGAACTATTATATTATTATATCAATCACATGTGATTAATAACTACCAAACAAAGGATTTGCTATTCAATTAGCTGTTTTATCATACAAACTACTTCAAACTGTTTTATTAATAACTCGTTTACATGTTAATTTACTTTTATTAAACTCTTTTAGACTTATACTTTGTAAAATGTGTATCTATATAGATATAGTTATATCAGTAGGATTGAAAGGAGTTAGGGCTGATAACTCGCCTTGCTTCCTGTTCCTTGTCTGGTTGTGGACTTAGGGTAACTGTTGTTTGTCCGAAGGTTGTTTGAATTTTAGTTATATATTATGTATATGTACATAGATATAAAATTTCCTTCTTTCATTTCAATACCTTTGGGTAGCAAAGGTATACAAACATGTTCATTCATACAAACAACATTACTAGTAAACTATAATAGGTATAGTTTAGGAAGTTACAATACTATTACTAGAACAGTGAAACACACAATGAGTCAGTTCGTACATGAGTCAATACATATAGATAGAGAATACTATAACGAGAAACAAACATAACATACAGATAGAGAATACTATAACGAGAAACAAACATAACATACAGATATAGAATACTATAACGAGAAACAAACGATAACATACAGAGAGAACATACATACATACTAGACAGAGAGAACATACAATACAGCTAGTACATACAATACATATACAAGAACATTACAACAGTTATGTGAGCCACGTAACGGGGCATGGCATCACCTGTCATGGCTCGTTTTGTATCCAGAATCTCCTTAAATAGGGAGCGTTGAATTTGTGTATAGATGTATACTGGATTGACTATCCTACACCTTGCTGCTCGCTACAGTGGGACTTGCAAGTCTACGGGTGCCAAATGTCATTTCTTCCGACGTCCTTCATCGTCGTGTTTATAGTCGGTAGTATGGTACAGGCATATCACATGTTACTTTAAAGAACATATTGGTTTAAGGTAATCAGTACAGCAGTAGTTACTTAATACAACACTACAGTACTTTATTATTTCCCCATTGCATTCATTTTGTGATCTTCACACAATGAACATTAATGTAAAACTATATTTTTGGTTAATGATAGTCAAACTTGGGAAAATATACACTTTTACAAGAAACAAACATACAGGACAGTTGATGCCTTGGTAGAAGGCTACGTTTAGTAGAAAATATAGGATTTTCTAGGAGATTCAAACATTTACAAACATTTACAAATATTTACAAACGTATACATCAAGTACTTACAAACACTTTCATACAAGCAATGACACTAAAATACTTATGATCTCACCAGCTTAAAGCTGATAAACTCTTTCAAAATAACTTGTATTCTCAGGTCACCAATAGACAGGTACCGGTGCCAGGTTTTGAGAAGATGGAGCTCGTTCAAGACTCATATTTTATTTTGTTTCATATTTTTGGTGTCTATTAAACTTAACAGAACACAGTTGTATTAAATTATATTATTAATGAAATGGATGATGTTGTTGCTTGTTTACTACTATGCATTGTTGTGATACTGTACTTGACGTCCTCCGCCCCTGAACGTTTCCGCCGTTCCGGTTTTGGGGTGTGACATTTCTCCTTGTTTCGGGTTTGTCACTGATCTCAATCACTTCATGATGGATAGTATGACTCCGAATGTATAAGCGGACCCCCCTACACATCTTTTCTTGAGAGGGTGAGGTTCATCTATGATCACTCTGGTGCCTTTCTCTTCAGCTGTCCCTTCTCAGAATCCTTCTCATGAACCTCTTCTTGTTCCTGCTTGATTCCTTTGGCGATTGCTAACAATGACTGGTTTCCTCTATATATGTGGGTTGCGCGAGAATGGGAGTGTTTAAAGAATCTATCAGATTAATATAACATTTTTATCTTATGGGGTGATCCTTACTGGGTCCTTCTATGATCCTACAATTTATATAAGTTGTATATAATGTAAGAATAAATAGACCTTCGAATAGGTGATCCTGCTCTAAGGCCACAACCAAACAAGGAACAGGAAATAGAGCGTAGATCACCCATTCTAAGTCTATAAAACCTCCATTATATAACCCTGGGAGTATAGACTCCACAATTATAGACCTACCAATAAGGGTATTTTAACTTTCACATAAGTTATTTATAGAGCCTAAAATACTTCATTAGTATATGATTTGGTGAGTTTTAGACTTGTCGCAACACCACAGTTACTCACAAACACATGTTGATCATATCTCGGAAAAATATAGTTGATCAGGTTATATTGGCCCCCCATATGACTACATAACTATTCAGGTTTAACCGTAGTATCCAACTTGTCCTAAATGCTTTTATGTAGTTATTAGGGTGTTGTAGCTTCTTGTACATATGTATACTTGTATACTTCTTGTAAAATACTTATCTTATAAAGTATACTTTTAGTTTCAGAGCACTTCGGCCCATATAGTGTTTATAGTTGTATACCATGTAAGGTTCGATATAATCAGTTCACTATAAACAATAGCTCTAATACCAATCTGTCACACCCCCAAACTGAAACGGCCGAAACGTTCGGGGTGGAGGACGTCATGTGTAGTATCACAATAATTGCATCATAGTAACCAAAGTAAACACAACCATTACATTGAATATATAAAAGGTATTTACATCTATTTGATTCATATTCATATACATCAAAAGTAGCAAAATATAAAGACGTGACTCTAAAGGCTCCGTCTTCTCAAAAGTTGCGGGAGTACCTGTCTACTGATATCCTGAGAATACAAGTTATTTTGAAAGAGTAGATCAGCATTTAAGCTGGTGAGTTCATAAGCGCTTTGATTTTATAAAAATAGGTTCTGAGTTCATTGACAAGTGTGTTATGTTTCTTCAGAAAACCTTATAATTACTGATATAATGAAAGTTAAGATAAGTATGATAATGCCAGTTTCTTCTATAATATCTTAACTCATACTAGCTATGTCTAAACAAATATCAAACAGATAGTTAATTGTACGGATCTGCCCTAAACCCACAACCAAACAAGGAACAGGAGATGGAGCGGAAACCACACATTCCACAGTCTATCGGATATTCTTCATACGTGACTCGGATGTATTAACTAAGGGATTATAGAATTAACAATGAATATTGGATGTTTGAATGATAGTCTGGTTTTTTGTAAAAATACTGATGTTTGTCCGGGAAAACCCTATATTTTCCCCCTGAATGTATGTTGTCGCTTTAATTGTTCCAATACTGAAAAATACAAGTATTTTCCATACTTATATTATTAAAGCATTGCTCACGAAAAGTATATTACTACGTAAATATATCGTTGCTATCTACTTGCGAGTTTTATGAGCATACTAACTGATACGATGTGAATCAGACGCCAATATCCTTTATGACTTTGTCACCCGTAGACCTGCCAGTCCTACTGTAGCTAAAAGCAAGGTGCGGGATTGTCAGTCCCGTATAGATCTATACACAAACTCACGCTCTCTCTCGAGGAGACTCTTGTTCATAAAGGTAGTCTTCCACTAGTACATGTAATTGTACCCAAAGACGTGTCTCTCAAACTAGATAAACGACTTTACAATGAATCATTCGAAAAACCCTTTTTATAAATAACGGATAAGTTTATAAAAAGATATGTTCGTTTTCCCTATACTATATTCTTATAATAGTTAGATACCTATATATGGAAAACTGTGTATTGAATTCCCAAACTATACCTATTATAGTTTCCATGTATGTTACGTATTGATCTGAAAAACTATGTAATTATGCTTGTAATTTGAAAACATCCCTTATGCTCAGCATGTTATAAAAAGGTATAAAATATCTATATATATTTTATAAAGATGTGGAAAGAGTAAGGTTGTATCAATTGCATCAGTTTTAAGTATGTTGAAGTCCTTTTTGTATAAATTCACAAAATCATTTGTGTTTGGCTTGAATTCTCCCCTTGAAAACATTGAAATCATAAAAGCATAGGGGTATGAACTCACCTGATTGTGAGTGACTTGGATGAATGACAAAGATAGGTTGCTTGGTATTCTAAGTGAAGCCCCGAGCACAATATGGCCCTATTAAGCACATATTAACATGTATAGGCCTACAATTAGTGTCTATAACAACTAACAAGCATAGGAAACAACCTTATGATGTAGGAAACACTTACAATGAAGTGTTAGAACCGAAAATGAGGGACATAAAGGAGTTCACGGCCAACCACTATGGGTTCACGACCTAAGATGTGTTCACGGCCCATGAACACATGAAGGGTTCACGGCCCACACATGAACATTTGAAGGGTTTACGACCCACACATGAAGATTTCATGGCCCTATTAAGGGTTCACGGCCGTGAACTCTTGAAGATCATAAAGATGGTGATGAAAATGATGAGTCAATGGATGAAATTGAAGCATTTCACATGAATAAGATGAATAATAGGAGAAAGGGATGAATCACTTACGTTTGTGAGGGTGAAATGAGAGCTTTTGTTGGATGATACTTGAGAGAACTTGAGAGGTTTTCGGCCAAGGATGGAAGAAATGAGGAATAAATGAAGGAAATGTATATATATATATATATATATATATATATATATATAAATATATATATATATATATATATATATATATATATATATATATATATATATATATATATATATATATATATATATATATAGATAGGGCTTCACGGCCAAACATGGGTTCATGGCCAGGAACCTAGTTTGCGGCCGTGAACACCCTTTGATGAGTTTTCTGGTTCGATTGCATTCCTCTAATCTGAAGCTAACACTTCTCAACATCCAATCCTTAAGTGTACTAGACTTAGAGACTCTCAAACTGACCCTAATCACAGAAAAGCGATAGCATAAACAAGTCTGTCTTTTTATTGATCGAATTGACTTACAGATAGAGATTTCAGGTTGTCACAGTATAAGCCTCTACTACCTTTCACACCTACTCATACTTGTCCCAACTATTGTCTCGCAGTCTCCAAGTTCTTATTTCCTAAAATCATAAAATAATTCAACACATGCGAATGGATCCATCACTGGCTTGGGTGTAGTCCTCATGTAGAGGCTAAGCGAGGCCCCAGTTTTGACCCTCTTAGAGGAAATTGAGGATTTTGTGGTTTTCTGTGATGCATCCATCACTGGCTTGGGAGCAGTCCTCATGCAGAGAGAAAGACTGATAGCTTATGCTTCACGGAAGTTGAAGCCGCATGAGATGAGGTATCCCACGCATGACCTAGAGTTGGGGGCTGTGGTTTTTGCCCTAAAGATTTGGAGACATTACCTTTATCGGGTCCGCTGTACTATCTACATGGATTACAAGAGTTTGAGGCGCATTATGGATCAGCCGAACCTGAACATGAGGTAGCGCAGGTGGCTGGACGTGGTCAATGATTATGAATGCGAGATTCTTTACCATCCGGGTAAAGCGAATGTGGTGGCAGATGCTTTGAGCCGCAAGTCGGGTGGACCTTCTGCTGGGGTGTCATGTATGAGGATATCAGTAGATTCTCCACTTGTGGGATTGATTAGGGAGGCTCAGGTTTAGGGTGTTCAGAAAGAGAATTGGAAGATTGAGAGGATCAGGGGCGAGATCACCTGGTTTATTTTAGACAACCGTTATTTATTGACCCATTACGGTCGGGTATAGGTTCCTATGTCTGGTCGGGTCAGGCAGATTTTGTGGGAGGAGGCTCATAAGTCTTGTTTTTTCTATCCATCCGGGGGCCACCAAGATATATGGAGATCTGAGGTTGAGCTATTGGTGGTCGTGCATGAAGAGGGAGATCGCTAGGTACGTCGAGAGGTTCTTGACCTGTAGGATGGTCAAGGCCGAGCATCAAAGACCGCATGGAAAACTGCAGCCTATGGAGGTTCCCATGTGGAAATGGGAGCAAATTTCGATGGAATTCATCACCAAGTTGCCGAAGACGACAAAGGGTTTTGATGCTATTTGGGTCATTGTGGATCGATTGACCAGGAGTGTCCATTTTCTGGCGATTCGGGAGAGCTCGTCGGCCGAGAAGTTGGCTGATGTGTATATTCGTGATAGCGTTGCTCACCATGGGGTTCCGGTCTCTAGTTTCAGACCGCGATGTCCGGTTCACCTCCCGTTTTTTCGCAGAAGTTCCATCAGGAACTGGGCACGAGGCTACACTTCAACACAACTTATCATCCGCAGACCGACAGCTAGAGTGAGCGGACGATTCAGACTCTCGAGGATATGCTTCGAGCTTGCTTCATCTATTTTGGTGGGAGTTAGGACTCCTACCTACCTCTTGCAGAGTTCTCCTGCAACAACAATTTCCATCCCAGCATTGGTGTTGCGCCTTTTGAGCTTTTGTTTGGGCAAAGATGTCGTACCCTATTTTGTTGGGGTGAGATTGGTCACAGGGTTATGGGGCGAACCGAGGTGGTCCTTCAAACTACGGAGATGATCCAACAGATCAGGCATAGACTGCACACTACTCAGAAATGGCAGAAGAGCTATGCCGACTGACGCCGGTCTGAGTTGGAGTTTCAGGTTGGCGACATGGTGTTATTGAAAGAATCACCTTGGAAAGGTGTGATTCGCTTCAGGAAGAGGGGGAAGTTGGGTCCTTGATATATCGGACCATTTCGGATTATTGCCAGGGTTGTCAAATTTGCATATAGATTGGATCTTCTAGAGGAACTCAGTCAGATTCGTAGCACTTTCCACGTTTCGCACCTGCAAAAGTGCATACTGGACGAGTATGCAGTGGTATCATTGGATGATATTCTGGTTGATGAGCGTTGAACTATGTCGAGAGGCCGATAACTATCTTGGAAAGGAAAGTAAAGGTGTTGTGTATCAAGGAAGTAGCTTTGGTAAAGGTACGATGGCAGCACCGGAGGGGATCTGAGTGGACATGGGAACTTCGCAGCATTATCCTTAAAAGCAAGTTTTCCTTTGGAACTCGGTGAGTTGATAGCCTCAACTCGGCGTGTTGGAGGGTTTTTCAGCCGCACATTCTTTTAGACCAACTCGGCGAGTTGGTTTGGATAACTCGATGAGCTGATGGCTGGGTAGAAAACCCTAAATTTTAGGGTTTTGCACCCTATATAACCTCCTTAATTCCTTAAGGTTGTTCTTTTATCAGCCTCCAAACCCCCATATCGGCCCCTTGTGAACCCTAATCACCCTTCCCTCTCATTTTGTGATATAGTGTGGTATTTTTGGAGCAAAAGGAGAAGAAGTAAGAAGAAGGAGGAAAGGATCTAGCAAGCAAAGCTCTCATCTTCAGTTTGAGTCTCTTCTGGACCTTTGTAAGCAAAGAAAAACTCTCATATTCTAGATCTTGAGTTTTGTCCATTTTTCTCCTTATTCTTGGATGTTGCTGATGGGTTTTGAGTATTCTAACACTCCTAAGGTGTACATGCAACCCTAAATACGTTGGATCTATTTTTTTTGTCTATTATACATGCAAACTTCCATTTTCCAAGGTATTACCCTAACTAGCATACAAAGCATTGATACTTGGGTAATAAAACAAGTTAGATAACATACCTTTTGTTGTAGTTTGCTATCCTTGATGTATTTGGCCTTTAAGAACTTAGCACCAATAGCGTGAATGCCTCAAACGGAATCACAACACATCTAGGACAAAGGATGACAATTTGAGAGAGAATCTTGAACCCAAAATCGTCCATGGACTCCAAGAACCAGTAGTCTACGATTTTAGCTATGGAGTCACATATTTATATGTGGGATTCCAAGGGTCATGGGTTAACCCTAATCCATACCGATAGGTTTATGATCCATGGTTCATGTGGCCCAACTCTTTATGTATCCATACATAAACTTAGTCGAACATGAATCATAAGCCCAACATAAACTAATTTACACAATTAGTCCCCATTGATTTAATTAGTCTATTTTGATCATTAAATTAATTCCAAACCAATTCTTGATCAATACTAATTAAATCATATGATTTCATATTAATATATTAGAAATTATAATATATTAATAAATCATAAATAACCTCTTCTCAAAAGTCCATCCTAACAAATTGTCCTGATGATATGCAACCCAAATGGACCATGCTACTCTCGGGTCAAGTACATACAAATTATAGTTGTGGGCTTAAAAACCTAATCCAACAGTCTCCCACTTAGATAAGTCTAATAACTATTATTTCAAGTACGACTCCACAAAGGGACTAGCAATCATAGCTCTTAAAAGCCGATGTCGAACTCTGATCTAGTCATTGATGCATCCATTAGATAAGGGATCATATATTCCTCTATTCTACAAGATATTATATGGACTGAGACATGGATTATGATCATTCTCTCAGTCCATCTATTGTTTACTGATTTCCGATTTATGACGACCGACTAATTTAACAAATCAAATCAGTCCAGGCTCGGCCGAGCGCTTAGGGTTTTCATCACTAAATCATCGAGGGGCCCACATATATCGCTTTTATCCCTCCAAGGGTAAAAGGAATGGATAAACTTCGACTGAAATGCTTGCTTGTACTTACTCACCAAATCACACATAACGATATGTTTTATAAAACCAAGTTACTTGTGCGTTTACATACGTCAATTTGCAACCGACTTGTAAATTACAAATCATATGTATTGGTTTTAAGAGTATAAGATATTACCATCTCATGATTACTCGTGATAAAATCCATGAAGTGATAAAAATTAGCGCGGGTTGAATCCATTACTCGAATCCTATTCCAGGAGTACTCATGAACACTGCAGCTATGTGTAAAACACCTAGACAAACTACAAACCCATTCATGATAGTCTTGCCTCAATTCCTACTTCCAAAGTATGATTGTCTATGGATGGTTTTAATAACCTAGTTATCCGGGAAGTCAAAACATGCAAAGTGAAACACAATAATAATACTAATCCTATATGGCCCAAAAACTTTGGATCATATTGATTACTCATTATTCATTGTATAATGTTTCGAAAAATCAACTTAATACTTGAATTAAAACAATAGCTATGCCATGCTCCAAGCATGCACACTATGTTTGTCTAAACCATAGTTATGCCATGCTCCAAGCATGCACACTATGTTTGTATGTGGTCCTTGCTTTGTGAAATAGATCAATTGAACACATCTTCAATGAAACTCATTTCACCATTCCAAATCTTTATCACTAGTGTAAGAATTCCAAATTCTTGTCACTACCAGAATGTGTTAGATTCTAAACTATCATGCAATGATTCCTTTGTAATGTCTAGGTACCAAAAGTCACAGAGACTTGATAACAGACATTACAAAGTATTCCAATTGAGAGTGTTACAAGAAAATTCCATGGAAGCAAAGTTTCAAATTCAAAGCACATTCCTTTGAACATCCTTCTTGCATAAAAGTTTCTAACCTTACACAGATTTAAAGAATAACTTCCACTTATGGAAACATTTCCATATTCCTATTTTGACCATCACTTCTGAACAAGAGTTACCTCTTCTCAGAGTATATCAATATGGTCCTTTCCAAAATTTAAAATATACTTCCAACCGTCCATGAGCAACCAAGTCTTTGGTAAACCTCATATTGTCTTCGACAATTGCTTAACCATTTTACTCATATCTGGTTCTAGACCTTTTTCCCTCTTAATGCCCTAGGCATTTGGAAAATTTAGAACGGATGAATATTATAGCACATGTAATCGATCCAATACCCGAAGCATGTAGGACACGATTCATGATGTCTTACATAAAGACATGATACTTGACCAGTGTTTTTCTATAATAATTCTATTTGCCCAATTGCTTCCTTGCAAACTTTCTTTATAATCGGGGGACATTCTTCCACACTCATATTCCTGAGAATATATGTATTTTGAAAGTCAACATAATGTTGGTGAGTGTACGAGTTTCTACTTTGAATTTTTGAATTCCTTTTAAGAATACTCTTCTTTTGTGAAAACCTTTCTTATTTATTTATATAGTCTTCTATCTTTTAAGATATCTTTTATTGATCTTAAATGACTATCTGTTTAGGATATCTAATGATCCTAACGTAATATAATTAGGATTGTCTTTTGTTCATCCTAATTTACTATCTTTTAAGGATTTCTAACGATCCTAACGTATTTTAATTACCATACCAAGCATCCCTAATGCTAATCTAAACTCTAAGTCAGTTTTTAATATATTAGTGTGAGCCCCTATAATCGACGCTACGACCATAAATGTACCCCTGATCACGATGCTTCATCGAACCTCTACTATTCACTTATATGGAAGGTATCCTGTCGGGATTATAGCTAGCAATCGCAGGTGGGGTTGTCATGGCCCCGTATAGATCTATTCATAATTTCCTAGCTCTTGCAGATTATCGATTATAGGTATTGGGGATATGTTGAATTTAATCAAGGATTTTGGATGAATAGCCAACTCACTAACGTATTAACCATAGTCTTTTATCTTTTATCTTTATCATAATTACCCCATATATATATATATATATATATATATATATATATACATATATATATATATATATATATATATATATATGTATATATATATATATATATATATATATATATATATATATATATATATATATATATATATATATATATATATATTTCATAATTTTATTTATGATCTCATAAATATCTGATATATATATATATATATATATATATATATATATATATATATATATATATATATATATATAATTGTCATATATATATAATCTAGTTACGGATACTTTAATAAGATATTTGGGCAGCGTAACAATTAAGTACAATGTATATCCTAAATCCTGTCTATCATAACTCCTAGTTACTTAAAGTTTCCTAGGGATTTGGCCATTATAACATCTAGGTATTACCTACTCCTAGATTATCGGGCATCATATCCTTTAGACACAGATCACAACTTAAATCTAGGTATAGTATCTACAATTATACTCTCCTAAGGTAAATATTTTTTTTAAATCATTTGTTAAGCATGTATTCCCCCTGAAAACATTTTAAAACAGTAAAACAGGGGTCGTGAACTCACTCTAGAATTTAAAACTGTTGATGTAGGGTATAGACGAGCTCGGAACTCTAGGGACTGCTCCACGAGGCAACACACAAACTAGAGAGAAAGAGAGGGGTGTTTTGAAGGTTTTTTGAATTAAATGGCACAACACTCTATTTATAGTCGAGTTTTGGGGGTGCGCTTCGTGCCTTTCCTATGCGTGGCGTTCATTTGAACACCGTGGCTGCACAGGAAGTTGCCACATGTCCCCACCCCACTCAGACACGTCACTCGCAAATTAATCGAATTAGGTGTCAGGTGCGTTGCGCACGATGACGCACACTTGACGCACAAGTAAAGATCTTTCAAAAATATTACTTCCTCGTGTGTGCTCCAATGTAGACCCTCTCTATATCTATGTGATGATCTCAACAGGTACTACAACTTTCCTTTTGGTTGTTTTGGCCGGTTTTGACTTTCATTTTCGAGCCCAACGGGGTAAGAATTAATGATTAACTTACTCATATGCATCCCGTTTTAGTCAAACCTTTTCCTAAAGTTTATATCTCGAGGAGTACTATGAAACACCTTTTCACACTTTTAGTCAAAACTCAACTAATCTCTAAGTTCCGTTTCGACGTAATTAATTTCAACTACGCGGTTAATTTCTATTTTTGTAAAATCCATAACTCTCTCCTTTGGAGTCGGATTTTTATGAATCTTATATCCTTGAGATCAAGTTAACGAGTACTATCCAAGTATGCTAACCGAATCGGAAACGTCACAACTTTTTGATCGCAAATTTTTAGTGCCTAATGGATGATTTTTAGCAAATAAATGTAACAAAATATCTGATTCTTATTATCTTAATAATCGAATATCACAATGCTTTCTATTACATTTATTTTCCAATTATTTCCTAGTGGTCACTAGTGACGGAATTTCTCAGGGTTGTCACAGTCTCCCCATCTTTAGGAAATTTTGTCGATGGATTTCTTTTAGATCAAGTGAGGGTACTTCTTCTTCATTTGGTCTTCTCTTTCCCATGTATACTTTCTTCCTCGCTTAGAGTTCCATCGTACCTTAACCTTGGGAATCAGACTTTGCTTGAGTCCTTTGACCTCTCTATCCATTATTTCGACAGGTTCTTTGATGAAGCTTAGCTTAGGTTTAACATCAATTTCTTCAAGTGGAACGACGAGTGTATCGTCATAATGGCATTTCTTAAGATTTGACACGTTAAAGATGTCGTGCACGTTATTAAGCTCTAAAGGTAATATGAGTCGACACACAACTGGACCTATCCTTTCAAGGATCTCGAATGGTCCTATGTATCTTGGGTTTAGTTTACCCCGCCTTCCGAACCTTATAACTCCTTTCCAAGGATATACATTGAGCATCACCTTTTCTCCCATTTGGAATTCTAGGCGTTTACGCCTTACTTCGACGTAGCTCTTTTGTCAATCACGTGTTTCCTTCATGCGTTCTCTTATCTACACTATCTTTTCTTTTGTCTCGTGGATGATCTATGCGCCTGTTCGTAAGCTATCCCATGCGAACTTCTTGGCTATTTAGGTGTCTCCAACTTCCATCCAACAAATGGGCGAACGACATCTCCGCCCATATAGTGCTTCGAACGGCGTTGCTTTTATGCTCGTGTGATAGTTATTGTTGTATGAAAACTCAACCAGGGGTAGGTGAGTATCCCATGCATTCCCAAAATCTATCACACATTCTCGGAACATGTCTTCCAGCATTTGAATGGTCCTTTCGCTTTTTCCATCGGTTTGCGGATGATAAGTTGTACTCATATCTAGGCGTGTACCAAGGGATTTCTGCAAGCTACGCCAGAAACGAGAGGTAAACCTACTATCTCTGTTAGAGATAATGGACAAGGGTACCCTATGTCATCCGAAAATCTTTTTAAGGTACGTTCTGGTCAGCTTCACCATCTTGTCCGTCTCTTTTATCGATATGAAGTGGGCAGACTTGGTTAATCTATTACCAACTACCCATATAATGTCATAGCCTGCATTTGTCTTTGGCAACTTGGCGATAAAGTCCATTGCAATCTACTCCCACTTCCACTCGAGAATATCTGGTTGTTGTAGTAATCCTGATGGCCGTTGATGTTCTTCTTTAACCTTCGAACATGTTAGGAACTTGCTGACGTAGGTCGCAATTTCAGCCTTCATGTTCGGCCACCAATAATGAGCGTTCAGGTCTAGATACATCTTATCCGCTCTTGGATGAATGGAATTGTTGGATTAGGTGTCTAAGCCCATAACTATAATTGGTATACTTCACCCGATAGTAGCATGGTCCTTTTGGGTTGCCTTCACCGTAGCAATTTGATAGGATGGATATTTGACAAAGAGATTATTTGTGATTTATTAATATATTATATGAATAACATATTAATTGAGAAATCATATTATTTAATTTTTATTGATCAAGAATTAATTTGAAATTAATTTAGTGATCAAAAGAGACTGATTAAATTTACAGGGACTGATTAGGTAAATCAGTAATACTTATAGTTTGGGATAATGATCCATGTTGATTAGGGATGGAGTAAACCTATATGAGAGTCCATGAAGGTTTAGTACAAAGGGCCTATCAAATATGAAGAGTCATGGTGAATTCGGGTTTACATGTAAGAAACCCTAGGAATTTCACACTATAAAAGTAACCCCTAGCATCCCTAAAATCGGCCATAAGAAGTCCAGGGTGAAACCCTAGCCGATTTGGTGCTTGCTAACCTCTCTCTCATAAGCTTCCTTTTTCTTTTTGTGTTTATGACTCATTTGAGGTATCACATTTGAGGTACTAAGCTCTTGAAAGGCAAGGAACTACAAGCTACAACAAAGAGGTATTCTTCAAACTAGTTTTTATGTTGTATATCTCCAATTGCAAGCTAGCTAGGGTATATGCTTTGAAAAAATGAAATTGCATGTATAACTTGAGAAAACTTAGATCCAAAGCATTTAGGGTTGTATGTGCACCATAGAATTGTTATAGTGCTCAAAACCCATCAGTGGCATCAGAGCCTTGGGTGTTTTCTGTTATATATATACAATTGTATTGTTTTCAAAGCTGGAAAATTTTCATTTTTGGTCTCTGACTGTTGGACTCGACGAGTCCCATGAGGGAACTCAACGAGTTGGTCTAACTCGACGAGTTCATGCCTTGAACTCGATTAGTTGGATCATCTGTTTGCAGATTTTCGGGTTTTTTGGCCAAGTTTGGATTAGGATCATTACCACAAATTATTTTGACTGATAAAATTCGATTTTTTTGATAAGGTAATGATTATCCTCATCCAATTGAATGATGATTGTCAAATGTTAAGATAATTACTTGATTTTGTGAAAAACTAATTATTTGTAGAATTTGATTTGAATCATCTTGATATATGAAATTAGATTAGGTCACTTTTGTGATAGAGTTAATTATATGATTAATTTAATTGTTTTCAAGTTGATCCAAGAGAGTTTTGAAAAGTTTCAAAATTTTCCCTCAAGTTTTGGAATTTAAAAATTGATTAAAAGGTTTTAATTCTCATTAAAAAGTATAATGATAGTTATATATATATATATATATATATATATATATATATATATGTGTGTGTGTGTGTGTGTGTGTGTATAAGACAGTCAGTCTTACTGTTAGTGGGCCTCATTCACGAAGCTGGTCTATAAGGGGGTATAAGGAAATTGCCTATAAAATGGCGATTGAAAGGGTGTCCACTCTCATCTACCACTCCCTTGACTAGTGGAGGGTCGTTAGTCGAACGGGTAGGATTGGACATTAATTCTAATTAAAAAGTATAATGATAGTTATAAAAGTAACAAAATGGTTTTTATAAATTCCCAATCTTAGTTACTTTAGGAAAAATATGAAAATGGTGCTATTCCATGAAGTTGCACTTTGCACCTTCCCAATTCGTTAGTGGAGCATGTGTGGTTTACCGGCACACTAATTTGGACAAACAAGGGTGGCAAAGGGTAACTCGATGTTTGTCATAGATCAATGGAGCGTGTGTGATTAACCGGCACATTGATTAGGTGATAAATGACATCGAGGGTACCAAGCATAATTGCATGATTATTCACACCTTGTTTGTGATCCTCGATACCCCAATCACAAACTTGAAGGGCATAATCGAGATTAAACATGCCATTGAAAAGTTCAATGAATCTGAAAGATCTAGGAATTTCATATAACTTAATTCTTTTAAATTTTGGTTTTGGGTGGTGAAATTGGTAAATCGTCATTTACCTCCCTTCAAATAATTTACAATTAGATTGTGACATCCCTTTTCTAAGTAGTGAATTATTGTGTTTGGGTCCTAGCCTTAATATTTCATTTGGGTGTTATATTAAGGAATTTCTATCTAATGAAACTTGTCTTTCTTTTCAGATGTCTACCTCAAACAATGCTTCAAATGCTTCTGGCTCTTTCTCCCTCATGAACTTATGTCGGAGGGTCATTTTTGATGGGTCGAATTTCAATGACTAGATTCGAAACATTCGCATGGCCATTCGAAATGAGGAAAAGGAATATATCCTCGACAAAGAGCTAAAGGAGATTGATGAAGAAATTGCTACTCCTGAGCAACTGGCTGAGTATATGGCTCATGAGAAGTACGCGGCAAAGGAGTCGTGCATCATGCTAGCCAATATGACTTCTAAGATTCAAAAGTCCTACGAGGACTTCTGACCTTTCGAGATGCACCAAGACTTATTGGAAAGGTACCATCAGAGTGTTCGACAAGAAAGGTATGAAATCATTGCCTCCATGATAACAACAAAGATGGAGGATGGAGAGTCCATCACAGCCCACTTGCAAAAGATACAAAGATATATGGACCGCTTGCTGAAGTTGAATGTCAATTTTGACGAAGAGTTGGCTATCGACATTATCCAACACTCTTTACCTTCTTTTTATGATCAGTTCCGTATGACTTATCATATGAACTAGTAGGAATTCACTCTAAGCAAGCTTCAAGGCCTTCTGAGAACTGTTGAATGTAGTTTAAAAGGCAAGTCTGTTGTATCCACTCCTACTGTTGCTGCCCCAGTCCTTGCAATTGCACATGGTAAAGGGAAGAAAATGAAAACTCATTCAAAGAATCACAATGGAAAGTCTCGTGATGGATCCTCTTCTACTGGGTTCAAAGGTGGTTCTGTTACTCCTTCATCGAATCCAAAGGAAGCGGAGTGCTTCCATTGTCATGAAAAAGGGCATTGGAAACGACGCTTCCCTAAATACTTGCAGGACATTAAGGATGGGAAGATAAAGACCACCTTCGCAGGTATTTAAACTATTCAATCTGTTGGGTTTAAGTGTTGCGTCTTTGGGCTCGGTTAATAGTCTATATTGTTTACCCGGTTTGGGCCTGTCCAACCGTGGATTATTATTAGGGTTAGCGTATATATTATGCATGCATGTATAGCTTTCAGGTTGTCGTTCTCATTAATTACTTTTGCATTGTAACCCTAGCACACCTCTACAGTCGAAGTTCTTCATCGAGCTTTTCTGAGGTGTGAGATATTGATCATTCGACACCATTTGATCCATTCATGTGTTCTTTACTTGATTAATATTGTTTTTCTGTTTAGAATCTATCGATCTATAGCGCAATATTCTCATCAATTGGTATCAGAGTAGGAGACTGTGTAATACATACGCATCTCTTCTGTTTGAAGAATCCTTTAGGGTTTCCGCTTTTATCAATATGTAGATGCTGTCTTCTTCTTGTCGACGGTGTCTCTTGTGTTTGATAAAACCCTAAGTTCAACTTTACAAGTCTGATTCTAGCAGATTCAAAGAAAAGATTCATCATGTCTCACGACGACTCTCAAATCAATCCGATCAACATCTCTTATAGTATAGGATCCACTACAAGGGTTCCCCTTCTTTATACTCAAGATTATGATGTATGGGCGCATCACTTCGAAGACTATGTCGTTGGATCTGAAGACAATGGCTATCTAATCTGGGAAGCAATAACATTAGGTCCGTTTGTTCACTCTGGAACAAACAGAACGGTCAAGACTCAAAAAGAGTATAACCAACTCTTGGCAGACGTAGATAAGATCCCTCAAGACGAAAAAGACAAGGTGTTATGCAACGTTAAAACCATGAGGATGATCAGATTCGCATTGCAATCCGATACTTTTCGTCTGGTAAGTTCATGCACAACAGCTAAAGAAATATGGGATAGGTTGAAAGAATTATATTCAACTGATGAGGATCTAGAGCACTCGATCCAAACCCTATTGATCTTTGAATTCGGTGCTTTCGAACAAAAAACTGAAGAGAAGCTCATTCATACATTCGATCGTTTCAACCATCTGCTCAGCAAGATGATGAAGCATGGTATTGAAAGGAAGGTGATTGAATAAAAGGTTACCTTCATGAATGGATTAAGGCCTAAATGGATGGCAGTGGTCTCGACTGTGAAGGCTCATGAGCAATTTTAATCATATTCACTGGCGAAACTGATGGGTATACTCAAATCTCATGAAAGCGTGGTGACAAAGGAAGCGAAGGTAGTTTCAGGTGTAGGTTCACTGGCCCTTGTTTCTAAGAGCAAGAATGTAGCAGACGAAGAGGAGGAATCTGATATGTCAGAGTGTGATCTGTCTAATGAAGAATATGCTATGATGGTTACAAACCCAAAGAAGTTTGCTCGCAGAAAGTTCCCGGTCAACAAGAACCGAAACTGGAAGGGAAGCTATAGCTCAGAAAAGGTGAAAGAAGAAACCAAGAACACCACTCAAAAGGACGACGAACAGAAGGAGAGTAAGCTTATGGGAGACTCTGGGTACGATTGCAACTACTGTCATGGCAAGAACCACTTTGCCAAGGATTGCATGCTAAGGAAGATCGCTGAGAAGAAGGATGGTGAAGATGACAAAGCTTACTACATGAGAAAGTTGGAGGAGATAAAGAAGAAGAAAGCAACTAACGTTTCTATGAATGCTTTAATTGTGCAGGAAAATATTATTGATGATGAGTTTGGTGGAGTAGAAGTCTGGTCAACAGACTCTCGCATGGAAAAGCTTATGTGGCGAGAGACGGAGTTGCTGAGTCGGCTGGGAGATGCTTAATGGTTACAACCGAAAGTAAGCATGAGGAAGCGAAGCTTAAGGAAGACAAATGTTTCGCTGCCAAGCCTGTGAGTGAAAAGATCAGCGATTGCGATCAGTTGATCAAGAAGGAACAATCTATCCTATAATCACTTAACGTACCCGTAACAAACTACGAAAAAGAATTAAATGAATTAAAATTCAAATTTTCTAACTTAAGTGGAAGTCTTATGCAAACTCGCTTAGCAAATTCTAACCTAACTGACCAACTCAGCAGGGAGTCTTCCAAGAGTGAGGAAAGAATGATGTGGATACAGCAGAAGGAGTTAGAGTTAGTTAGGGCTAGGATGAACTTATTTATGTGCAACGAGACAATTTGAAGTTTTTAAAACAAAGAAATGTTTTATGTTTGATTGCTAAACGCTTATATACTAACATCACACAGTTACATCTAGATTGTGAGATAGGTAAAAAGATTCATAAAATGATTTTGCCCTTCCTTGAATTTAAGGAAGACGAAGTCATTACTGAATGTGAATCTATTATGTCTTTAGATGAGATTTCAGTAACCTACAAATATGGACTGGACAAAATTGAATCATTCATTGAGTCCAAAGAACATAAGTGCATGCTTAAGAATTTACTGGACGAAAACGATAAATTAAAAATCAAGACCGAGACTATACAAAAGTTTGACTCATCCAACGCCAAATTAAGTTTAGAAAATAAAATAAATATAGAAACCTCTTCTGAATTTGATGCGGACAGTGAGATGAGCGAAATCTCCATAGAAGACGAGGTCGATTGTTTAGAATTTCTTAAGAGCGAACCCGAAGCAGCAAAACCACTCATATCTGAAAATTCAGTTGAGTACGCTTGGGTGTCAAAGGACAAATCCAAGAAACTCAAAGAAAAGGCCGTTGTCTATCAGAAGGTACAAACTACACCAAATCAGGTGTATGCAGTCACTGGAGTAACTAAGAAACATATGGCGGAGTTGACATCCATGGTTGACAAAGATAATGCTGAAGGTTGTGATAACCTCTTCTGGTCCGCTCCATCGATAATACAGACGAAACAGTTGGTCTGTCAGAGCAAACCTCATGGAGAGTTAAGGGACGATATATTCCCGAACCACTCAACAATCCCTCAATCTTTGATAAACCCAGTACAAGTGGTACAAAAGAAATACCAAACAAACCACTGAAAGCTTCCAGCGAGTCATCTACAACAACCGAAGCTCATGAGAAGAAAACGAAACCTAAGGCCAACATTCACTTGACTCAAGAGCAACTTGCTAAACAAAAACGCTATTGGAACAAAAGATACATGAAGAATCTCAATGAGAGAAAGCAGTTTTGGCAATCCCAAAACCCCATTTATGTTCGCTCTGAAAAAGCTTCTTATCTCAAGGTGCAAAAGGAAGCACAGGTTAATCACTGCCTGTCATGCAGTCAGGTGAGCCGAACGACCCATTTCGGTCCTAATTCTAGTAGTCACAAGAACCGAAAGTCAAGTTTCGGTCCCAACTCTTACTACGCCAAGGACAGAAAGTCCTGTTTCGGTCCGAACACAAGTGTTCAAAACTAAAACTCAAGTTTCGGTCCTAAATCCCATCCTCCTCACCCTCAACCAAAGTCCAACTCTGTGAAGCATGTCAAAAGAAAGGGAAAGCTATACTCAGATTCTGAAGTCCAAAATTGCAAAAAGTCATCTAACCCTAGGACGCCAAAGAAATCCTCAACTGTGAATCCAACTAACAAAAACACACTCTAATTAAAACAAGATAAAAATAAAATCAAAGTTTACACTATCAAACGAAAAGATGAAACCACTTTAATAAAAAGAACATATATGGTTGATCTTTCGGTTGCAGTTCCCTATTATGTAAAAGACTTACCAGGGCCCAAGAGACTTTGGGTTCCTAAATCTGCTTAATTTTGCACGTTATTAGTGAATGGTATACTAACAGTGGCTGCTCTCATCACATGACTGGAAGGAGGGAAGAGCTAAGGGAGTTTCAGTCACTTAAGGATGGTGGATATGTTAAATATGGAAACAACTCATACGGCACAATCAAAGGGTATGGCATGATCACCAACGGAGAATTCTCAATACAAAAAGTAGCCTACGTGGAAGGATTGCAACACAACCTCATTAGTGTTTCTCAACTAGTCATGGGAACCGGTTTGAAAGTCTCGTTTGATGATGAGGGCTCAGAGATAATTGAAAAGCAAACAAAGAAAGTTTTGTTGAAATCTAAGCGCAAAGGGGAGATGTATCCTCTAAATCTCAACCTGATAAAAGGAAAGCCAGCAATATGTTTGATGTCGAAGGCGAACTCAGATGAAAGTTGGTTGTGGCACTGAAGACTATCGCATCTGAACTTCAAAGTTATTGATAAACTGGTGCTTGGTGATCACATGCGTGGACTTCCTGTTCTCAAATTTGATAAAGAACATTTGTGCGCAGCATGTGAGATGGGCAAGCAAAGCCGAAAGAGTCACCCTTCTCGTATCAATACAAATATCATCGAACCTCTTGAACTACTCCACATCAACCTATGTGGCCCTTCGGCTATCGAAAGCTTCGGTGGTAGTAAGTTTATACTTGTAATTGTAGATGATTTTTCACGCTTCACCTGGGTTTTCTTTCTTCAACAGAAATCAGAGGCGACTCCCAAGCTGAAGGTGTTTATCAAGCAAGTGGAATTGCAGTTGGCAAAGGTGGTAAGAAATATAAGAAGCGATAATGGGCTAGAGTTCAAAAACAAAGACCTTGAAGAGTTTCTAGTAGAAAAGGGAGTAACTCACAACTTCTCTGCTCCCTATACTCCTCAACAGAATGGGATCGTTGAAAGGCGAAACCGTTCTTTATGTGAAGCCACCCGAACCATGCTGAGCTTCGCTTCTCTTCCACTATACTTCTGGGCTGATGCACTTACTGCTGCATGTTATACTCAGAACCGATCCTTCCTCAGCAAGCGATTTTCCATCACTCCATATGAGATTTTGAATAATCGTAAGCCCAATGTAAAGTTTTTCCACGTGTTCGGTTCAAGATGCTTTATTTTCAACTCCAAAGAGAAACGAAACAAATTTGATGTGAAGGCAGACAAAGGGATCTTTCTTGGTTATTCACTTACTTCAAAAGCATATAGGGTTCTGAATAAACGCTCAAAGAAGATTGAAGAAACCTACTACGTTACTTTTGATGAAAATTACGTCAAGAAAATACGAACAACCGAAAGTCCAACGGAGGAAATCTTTCCAGAATCAGGTCAAGTCTCGGTTCCTATTTCCAATCTGTTGATGAAGCAGATAACAAAATCGATACCTTGAAGAAAATCATCGATGAAGCTGCTAAAGACATGGAAAGCGAACCTCAACAAGCAACCGAGAAGCAGACTCAAAGCGAATCCACTGCATCAGGTGATCATCCAGTTACTAATGACCCTCCAACAAAAAGCACTATACTCCAGGGGGTGGGTTCGTCAACACCAAAAACAAACGACATGCCTTTCCAGGGGGAGAATCCATCAAAAACCCCCACCCATGCAGATCCATTTGAGGGGGAGAGCATTGAACCTGACATAGGATTCGGTTCGCCATTTGAGGGAGAGAATGAAAATGCAAATGACGAAGGCGATATGTCAGAACTGGAAGAAGAAGTCAATGCTGAGATGGATCCTGCCTATGATCCAAATCATCCTAAAACTCAAATTATTGGTGAATCATCTGAGGGTGTTCTCACACGCTCTCAAATGAAAGCGAAGAAAACTGATTTATTCTCTCAAGTAGAATTATGCATGTTTAATTCGTTTGTCTCTAAAGTTGAACCGAATACGGTAAATGCTGCTCTTGATCACTCTGATTGGGTGCAAGCTATGCAAGACGAACTCCATGAGTTTGAACGAAATCGGGTTTGGACGCTGATTCCCACACCAAAGGATGTATCTGTAGACGGTTTAAAATGGGTTTTTAGAAATAAGTTGGATAAAGAAGGTAACGTCATTCGCAACAAAGCGAGACTGGTGGTGAAAGGATATTGCCAGGAAGAAGGAATAGATTATGAAGAGACCTTCGCTCCGGTAGCAAGGTTGGAATCAGTAACAATCTTTTTGGCATATGCTACACATAAAAACTTTGAAGTTTTCCAAATGGATGTAAAATGTGCTTTCTTCAATGGAGAACTAGAAGAAACGGTATACATTGAGCAACCACCCGGATTTGTGAACGAGAAGTATCCTGATCACTGCTACATTCTGGATAAAGCAGTGTATGGATTGAAGCAAGCCCCGAGAGCCTGGTATGAAACTCTAACACACTTTCTCAAAATGTCAAAATTCAAACAAGGTTCGGTCGACCCAACCTTCTTACGCAAGAAAGAAGGCGAACACTTAATGATAGTTCAAATTTACATCGATGACATCATCTTCGGCTCCACGAATCCTAGCTTAACAGCTGAATTCAGGAAGTTGATGGACAATAAGTTTGAATTGAGTGCAATGGGTCCGATTAACTTTTTCTTTGGACTGAATATAAGACAGGGACCAGAAGGCATCTTCATTAATCAGGAAGCATACACGAAGACTCTGTTGGCAAAGTTCGGCATGACAGGAGATTCCAAAGTAAAGGGTCCAATGGCATTTCGCACGAAGCTGACTCCATCTCTTGAGAAACCGGCTGTTGATATGACTCTTTGTCGTCAGATGATAGGATCTCTAATGTATCTAACAACGAGTAGACCGGATATAATGTTTTCTGTCTGCTATTGTGTTAGGTTTCAAGCAAATCCTAGAGAACCTCATATGCTTGCAGTGAAAAATATCTTCCGTTATTTGAAGCGAACCTCATCTCTCGGTCTTTGGTATCCTGCAAAATCCGGCTTCTTTGTTCAAGCTTTCTCGGATGCTGATCTTGGTGGATGTGGATTGGATCGAACGAGCACAACCGGCGGGTGCCAGTTCCTTGATGGCAAACTTGTCAGCTGGCAGTCAAAGAAACAAACTTGTGTGTCTCTTTCCACAGCTGAAGCCGAGTACATCGCTGCAACATCCTGTACATCACAGGTCATATGGATACAAAGCCAACTTAGAGATTATGGCTTAAGCATGAAGAAGATCCCTCTCTACTGTGACTCTGAAAGTGCGATTCGAATATATCACAATCCGGTGCAACATTCCAAGACTAAGCATATTGCACTGAGATACCACTTCATCAAGGACCACGTCGAAGATGGAAATGTTGAAGTTCACTTCGTTCGGTCCTCAGATCAACTGGCTGACATCTTCACTAAGTCCTTACCACAAGCAAGCTTTAACAAGATACTCCAAGGCTTGGGAATGATGGAAGCTGAGTTAGTACCGAAACCTCTTTCTTCTCACTAAAATTGAACAACCGAAATAGAGCGAACGCTCAGTCTATTTTGGTTCTAGAATTTTTTGGGAACCGAAATGAACCAAACGCTCGGTCTATTTCGGCTCTAGAATTTTTTGGGGAACCGAAATGAACCGAGCGGTCGGTCTATTTCGGCTCTGGAATTTTTTGGAACCGAAATGAACTGAATGCTCGGTCTATTTCGCTTCATCTTTTCTAAGGTATGGTTTCGGTTGTATATTTTTGTAAAACTTTCTTATTCTTTTGTGTGTTTATATTTAGTATTTATTTTCTTTTCTGTTTTTATTATTTTTTCAAAAATTCCAAAAATCCAAAAATATTTTCTTTTCTGTTTTTATTATTTTTTCAAAAATTCCAAAAATCCAAAAATATTTTCTTTTCTGCTTTTATTATTTTTTCAAAAATTCCAAAAATCCAAAAATATTTTCTTTTCTGTTTTTATTATTTTTTCAGAAATTCCAAAAATCCAAAAATATTTTCTCTTCTGTTTTTATTATTTTTCAGACAAATCCAAAAACTACAAAAATATTTCTATGTGTTTTTAAGTTTTATCTCTCAATTCTCAAAATTAATTCAAGTTCACAGATGCGAAACACAATGACGATGGGGCAGGTTTAACTTTCTTATCTATGTACTGGTTTTGTGTCCCTAGAAGCATGCTGCTGCATGTAAACCGAATCCGCCATGAAACTGAGTGAAGCCTTAATCATTCGATAAACACTAATCGTTTCTTCCCAATCAGGCTGCTAAAATCACTCAAGTCACAAGCTACCTAACTCTTCTCATAGTGAGTTAAGAGTTTTTTGCTTTGTCATTCTTATATAGCAGAGGTAATTTCGGTTCGTTCACCGTCTTCTCACATTTCTCCATTAAGTTTCGTTTCATAAAAGTAACCCGTGAGAATCTCAGCTAATACCACTGAGGTTTATGGTTACACAATCTCTGTGTTGATGATCTTAGTTTCGTTTACCACGTGCTAAGTGAAACCCAAAATACAACACCTTGAAGGAATTGACGGTGAACGCTAAGTTGTTCAAGCTGTTACTTGTTACCTCACGAAATCTCTTTTTATGTTTGCGTGATCTTTATGAAACTGTCTTACACCAGGTCGTTTCTTCCCATAAGATCTAGTTTTTTTTTTGAGATTTCTAAAATACATCCTGTCACTGAATATTTCATCACACCTACTTGTTCAACAGGCCTCATCGGTCTCACAAGTACTTCATCCAACTTTCGGTCTTATTTTAAGTATCGATGTTCGGTTGAAGATAAACTACCCACTGAAGCCTATAATTGAAAAGATGCCTTTCAATGTTTCTTTACAAACATTTGATCTTAATTCACGAGAAACCACACAGACACTTCTAAGTCTCTCTTGACTTTGAAGGAAGAGATTCGTGCCCGGGATCCACAGTTTCGTGTCTAAATAGACATCACTTAAATCCCACAAATCTTTATCTTTATTTCTTTTTCTTTGGCACACTCTTGCACGAAGATCTTTATGATTTTCCAAACTCTTGTTTGTGATACTAATGGCACTTTTCAGATTTTTGCTTTCGGTTCTAACAAATATGATGATTCCCTTTCTTATGGAGGAACGAATGAGTCTTGATGCGGCTGCTTGTATTTTCAAAACTGAAGAGACGGTAATTGGATAAGCATTTGAATTGGGCGCGTGAATTTGAAACGGTTCCTACACCCACGCGTGCTGACATATATCTAGGGAAACCAAGTTGTCAAATCGCGCTTTTTCAGGCGACGTTTCAGATATCGTATCATCATCACAGCGGATATTTTCTCTCTCCTAACAACGGTATAAAAGGGGGTTCTCACACCTACTGTACCTCCTTACCTTCTTCAACCTCTCTCTTGCAAACATCGGCGATATATAACTGTTCATCTTCTTCTTCACTACAACAATGGCGGAATCATCCTCTTTTCAAGATCAAAGAGTGTCATCATCTTTGCTTACGATAAAACCCTATCAGAATCTCATCATTCAACTGGACCATTTCCTTTATGATTCGTACATGTTTCACGTTGTAGAGTGTCTCAAGTATTCTCCCTTGGTGATTGCTCTCACACAAGTCGAATCAGTTCCCATGTCACTTTTGTCACAAGTGTATTTCACCGCTTCATACGACAAACGCAAGGAACGGATCTTCTTCGATATCTTTAATCAAAAGACATTTGTATCCAAAGCACGCTTTTGCTCACTGCTAGGGCTTGCTGCAAATGCCTCTGTCATCTCACCGGATTTCATAACAACGAATCAGTTGTTTTCGATGATCTATGACATGGGATACACAGATGTTCTAACGACGGTGACGAAATTCAAGAAGTCATGTTTACCACCTCAATGGAATGGTCTTCTTACACTTCTCTACAAGGGGTTAGCAGAAAGGGTTGCAGGGTCGGATGGGGCGATTAAAGGTTTCCTGACCATTCTTTATGGTCTCTACAATGGAATCAATTTGGATTAAGGTTCACTAATCTGGGCACAACTGGTGCAAAGTCTCAACTCCTCATCCAAACATTCTGAGATTTCATGCGGTCGTTTCTGGACATTAGTCACTCACAGAGCCATTCAGACTTTTCAGATTCCTGTCATGGAGGGTGCTCTGCGGTCTTCTATTGCTACTTTTCACACGGTCAAAATTATTGTGACTGACCCTACAAAGTTCATGTACATCGGTTCTATTCCTGAATCAATGAGCCGATGTGTCTCCAGTGAAAGTAAATTCATGGCGAATTACAGGAAGTTGCCTCCTTGGGGTCCTCGCCAACTCACTCCTGAGATGCAAAGTGCTTTGGAGGTAGCTGACAAACCTGCTAAGAGAGGAAAGAAACCGGAGTCTAAGAAAGTCGAGACCGAAGGTCCCTCATCTCCTAAAAAGCATAAGGCTGATAATGATGTACCTTCGGCTTCCAAAAAGAAAAAGGTCAAGAAGATGGCTAACCGACCAAAGGCACTGAAGCCTTCTGCTTCCAATGCAAAGGACAATCCAGCAAATGAAGAAGAAGAAGTTTGAAACGAAGAATCACCAAGGGGAAATACTCCTCCCCGATCACCAACTCCTGAGGTACAGATTCTCGTTCCTACTCCTCCTCCTTCTCCAAAACAAACAACAATACCAATCACGGTTGCTCCCGCTCCACCACCTGTCACTTCTCAACCTACTACTACTGCTCCGCTACCACCACCAATTCTTTCTCAAGCTACAAGAACCACAAACATTGGACCTTTGGTAAGTGTCAACGTATCTGATACAGGGGCACATACCGTTGGCATTAACACCCCTGTTACCACCAAACCTCTATCACCCTCACCTTCAACCGACTCTGAGCCTATTCTGGGAGGTGCAGACTTTGAATTTGACTCCACTTAATATACTCCTTATCGACTACCAAGTGAAAATGAGGATGATGCTCCGGTGACAAAGCTCCATTTACAAGGTCTTCATGATAAGCTTGACAAGTTAATTGGTTCCTCTGCAACTTATTCCGAAGTTGTTTTAAAAGCTTTTCTTGATACTGCTCTTCAGCAATATACAAACTCAATTGACAAATCCACAAAGGCTGTGGATGCTTCCATATCTACCTGCAAGAAAGCCACAACAGAAGTCACAGATCTTGTTCATGAGTCAAAGATCTTTTGGAATCACTCAAAGCCCATGCCGATTCCAATGCTACAAAGGTTACTCCTTCTGTTGATTCTCTCTCCAAGTCCCTTCAAGAAGAGAAAGTAAAATTTGATTCTGTTCGAACTGAGTTCCAAGCTGATCACACTTCTCTTCTCACTTCGGTCAACTCTCGCCTTGATAAGCTTCAGGATGACT
This sequence comes from Lactuca virosa, assembly GCF_052849685.1. Taxonomy (NCBI): domain Eukaryota; kingdom Viridiplantae; phylum Streptophyta; class Magnoliopsida; order Asterales; family Asteraceae; genus Lactuca; species Lactuca virosa. Next base: position 165,170,977 of record NC_136429.1, on the reverse strand, counting down.
TGGCTACGGAAAAGAAGGTTATGGACGAACTTGCTCAAAAGACTACACAACTTGAAGTCTAGTCAGCTCATCTTTCTCAAGCCCAGACGGAAATTGCATCATTTAAGACTGAGCGAGCGGTTCTTAAAAGTTGTGCTGGGGATTTTCTCTCGATTCTCAGTAATCTTGTTAATGCTCATGATCCTGTTCTCACCCTTACTATCCGGAATCACTTGACTGCTAAACTTCTTCCTGCTATTCAGAACTTAAGTCAGATTTAGGGTGTTACGGAGCCGTGGTCACTCCGCAACAAGGGGGAGAAGCTGATCAAAATCCTCTTGTTCCACCCAAAGTCATTATCGAAACCAAACTGAAGGTTAATGTAGCTTCAGGTTCTGGTGGACAGGAAAAATTGAAGGGTGTTGTGGAAAATAGTGATGACGAAGAAGAAGAAGAAATGATCGTTGAGGCTTTAAAGAGGAAGAAAAGGGATAAAGAGATCAATGAAAATCTGAGGATAGCTAGAGAGGCATAAGAGAAAGAGCGAAAGCAGAAAGAAGCTGAATACGCTCTGATTTGCAAGCAGTCTCTCTTTCCCATTTGGACCTGGGAAAGATTAATCAAAGAATTGATTGAGTCTCCTAGCAATCACTGGCTGGAACCTGTTGCCTCGTTTGAATGTGAAAACACGAGGGATTCTCAATTTGACATGCCCATCACCTGTAGGGCATTCGTGTTCCACAGTTTTGATTCAATGGTTGAAGTCCCTTCTCCTCACCCATAGGTTGATCAAGATCTCATCGATTATTATCTTGAATTTACCCAACCTCAGTACTTGACATGGAGTGCTCAGAAAATAACCTCGGTCATGGTATTGAAACCAACTGTTGCTGGAAAATTTATCAACGTTAAGTTCAGGGTGACCCGAGGTTCTGATAACTCGGTTTATATGATTTCGTTAGCTGATCTTCCAAACTTGAACCCACACGATTGGATTCTGTTGTTCAACATTCTGCTTACCAATCAACAGCAGTATGAGCCAATTCTCGATCACATTAAAAGAATGTTCGCTTCCTACATCCATGAAGTTGCTAAGATGGATCTGGAGATTGCAAATATTTTGAGAAAGAAGCCTATCGTGAAGCCTATCAGGAAGCCAAGTGATCTAAATAAGATGAAAATTGGCAAGATTGATCCGGTTCATCACACCGTAATGTTCAGTAGAGGGGAACATGAAAAATTTCTTTTCGCTCTTGTTGACAAACACATGTTCTCCACAACCTGTTTGGAGCACATACTTGATATAACTCACAGGTGTAAACAGAACAGTGATTCGGATAAGAAGAACTTCTCTGACATGCTTCGGTGGTATATAGCATTTCGTCACACTCTTTTAGCCATTATACCGAATGTATTCAAGACAGTGAAGAAGTCTACACTTGCTCAACCGAATTGATCTCTCGCCTCTATTGATGCAAAGGGGAAGATTGTTGGGTTTAAGTGTTGCGTCTTTGGGCTCGGTTAATAGTCCATATTGTTTACCCAGTTTGGGCCTGTCCAACCATGGATTATTATTAGGGTTAGCGTATATATTATGCATGCGTGTATAGCTTTCAGGTTGTCGTTCTCATTAATTACTTTTGCATTGTAACCCTAGCACACCTCTACAGTCGAAGTTCTTCATCGAGCTCTTCTGAGATGTGAGATATTAATCATTCGACACCATTTGATCCATTCCTGTGTTCTTTACTTGATTAATATTGTTTTTCTGTTTAGAATCTATCGATCTATAGCGCAATATTCTCATCACAATCTAACAACTCATCACATGTTAGTTCTTCGGTCCTTGATAAAGGATGTGGTTTTTTGTAACATCCGAATTTTCACGACCAAAAATTTTGTTTGTAATGAAGTAACTTATAAAATTGTTTGCTGAGAAACATCATCGAATCATATCAATTCATAAAACCATAGTCGTATGTCTCAACCATATCTTCAAAATAGTAATAATTTCATAGCGCAATCCCATGGATCTCAAAATGCGGAAATCATATGTGTGCGATGTGCTGCTACTGTGTCGGCTCCTTCCCCTTCGCTGAAGAGGTACTTGAAACAAAACTGAAAACTGTAAGCACGAAGCTTAGTGAGTTCCCCCATCATACCAAATACCATAAACATATACTGCCTATCCCTCGGTATCTTTTAGCCGGTATCTGACCGGAACAACCGGAAGCTAGACTTCCCTTCGGTATCTTTCAACCGGTAGTCGGGAGCTGACCTCCCCTTCGGTATCTTTCAGCCGGTAACCGGGTGCTAACCTCCCCTTCGGTATCTTTCAACCGGTATCTGGGGACTATTTCACCCCTACCACTACCATATAATAACATATCATGAACATACTGCAAGGCATGCATGGGTGCTGTCTACCCCTTCGGTATCTTTCAACCGGTATCTGGGGGCTATTCCACCCCTCTTACTACTAAGACATATAACAGAGCATCCTAGAACATAAGGCATATCATAAAGCGGCAACCCAGACAATTATCACAAAGACAATCATCTAAATCAAACAAATCCTACTAGCGGGTCGGCATTGTGGTCGTAGACCCACTCTTACTGGAAGGTAACTCACATCAATGACGTGAAATGGCCGAACTGTCCTCGATATTGGGATCAACCCCTCTCAACTCGTACACATAACAACCTTCCTTAATTACTATTTCATACTATTAACCCTTTCAAGGATCAACTCAAATCAAGTCAAAGTCATGGTCAACACCCTGGTCAAAGTCAACTTTCGGTCAAAGTCAACATCTGGTTGACCCAACTCGCTGAGTTGGTCCACCAACTCGTCGAGTTCCATAATCCACTAACATCCTGGAACTTCGCTGCTACTCGTCGAGCTTTTCAAGAACTTGTCGAGTTCTTCTTTACACGGAAACGGGACCTTTTGGTCAATGACTTGTCGAGTTCGTCCTTGAACTCGTCGAGTCCTTCTTCATGCAAGTTGGAACGTAAGTCCTTGACTCTCCGAGTCTATCCTTGACTCGTCAAGTTCTTCTTCATGTTCATTGGGACATTGCCTTGAACTAACCGAGTTCATCCTTGAAATCATCGAGTCCCTCGATCTTCAAGTCCATATTCCAGTCCATCTTGTTGAGTCGTCTTCTATACTCAACCAGATCGATCAGAAACAAAAAAGGATGGGGAACCATAACCCGACTCGTCGAGTCATATAAGCGACTCGTTGAGTCCCCCGAAGTCAAATCTACCGATTCGATTTCAATCGGGCTTAATGCATCTAGAACATAGATCTGACCTCCTAGGCTCGATATCACACGTAAAGTCATGAACTTTACGTCCATGCATGGGTCTTCAAGCTCAAAAGACCCAAAAATGAAGTCTACAAGATGCATGGGGCTCTCATGGCCGTAAATTTGGCACCTTTATGCCATGAGAACCCTCCAAGGTTCAAGATCTGAATTCATCACTTTACTATACACTCTACACTCGAATGTGACCTAGAAATGCCCCAAAATGACAAGATTCAAGCCCTAAAGAAGATCTAACAAATGGGAAGACATGGTTGAATCTTTTTCCCTCAAACAAGCTGGAAATGCAACCAAGACTCTGGATCTTCTGCCTTCTTCTTGAACCTCCAAGCATTTCCTTCCTTCTCCAAGCTTCAACTCACAAAAATGGCACCAAAAGAGCTCAAGAACACTCACAACTGATTAGGGTTTTGAGAATGGATTCTGAGGGTGATGGAGGCTGGAGTGGAGGCCAGTTAAAGTGTTTAAATAGGGTGCAAACCCTCAAATTTAAGGTTTCCTCCAGACAGGTCTACTCGTCCAGTCGGGGCTTCCGACTCGGCGAGTAGATACTTCCACCCGCTTCCAATCACTCGCACCTACTCGACGAGTTGGGCCTCCAACTCGACGAGCTGAGAGACATGAAAGGTACTATGAATGTGCTAACCTCTGCTGGTAGGTCATGCCTATATGCCACCTTGCCCACCCAGACTGCAACCCTGAAAGGACCGATGTACCTGGGTCCTAAATTGCCCTGCTTCCTGAACCGGATGACACCTTTCCAAGGTGACACCTTCAGGAGAACCATATCCCCGACCTGGCATTCCAGGTCCGAACGACGCTTGTCGGCATAACTTTTCTGCCGACTCTGAGCGGTCTGGAGCCTGCTCCGGACCTGCTGGATCCTCTCCGTCGTTTTGAGTAGCACTTCGGTACTCCCCATGACCCTCTTCCCAACCTCACCGCAGCAAATCAGGGTCCTACACTTCCTCCCGTAAAACATCTCGAAGGGAGGACGGTCGATGCTCGCGTGCTAGCTATTATTGTAGGAAAAATCTGCCAAGGGAAGGTAGGTATCCCAACTACCACCGAAATCTAGAACACATGCCCGTAGCATATCCTCTAAGGTCTGGATGGTCCGCTCGTTCTGATCATCCTTCTGCGGGTGAAAAGCGGTGCTAAAGTGCAGACGAGTACCCAACTCGTCGTGAAACTTCTTCCAGAATCTGGAAGTGAACCGCACGTCTCTGTCGGAAATAACGGAGACTGGCACTCCGTGTCAAGCTACAACCTCTCGGATGTAGATATCGGCCAACTTCTCGGCCGAGATACTCTCCTGGATCAGTATGAAATGGGCACTCTTGGTCAACCGATCCACAATGACCCAAATCGAATCCACTCCCCGTGCGGTCCTGGGAAGCTTTGTGGTGAAATCCACGGTAATATCTTCCCATTCCCACATAGGGATATCTAACGGTTGTGTCTTTCCGTGAAGCCTCTAGTGCTCTGTCTTGAACTTCCTACAGGTCAGGCATCGCTCGACATACCAGGCTATATCTCGCTTCATGCAGGGCCACCAGTAATCAGGACGAAGATCTCTATACATCTTCGTCGCCCCGGGATGAATGGAAAATCAAGATTTGTGCACCTCCTCCATCAGAACCTGATGCATAGCTGCATGATATGGAACCCACACCCTGCAGTGTAGTGTCAACAACCCTCGGCTATCATAGTCGAAGGAGGAAACCTGACCCACAATACGCTCGCTCTTCCGATAATCCTCCTTCATAGCCTCGTGGCGAGCCTCTCGGATCTGCTCCAGAAGCGGAGTCACTACTGTCATCCGCAGGCATATATCTCTGATCGGGGCCACCTTGCGGCAAAGAGCATCAGTGACCACATTGCCCTTCCCCGGGTGGTAAATGATCTCACAGTCGTAATCCTTCACCACATCTAGAAACTGATGCTGCCTCATGTTCAGATTCGTCTGATCCATGAGATACCTCATATTCTTATGATCTATGTAAATGGCACAGCGGACCCCATAGAGGTAATGTCGCCAAATCTTGAGGGCGAAGACGACCGCCTCCAACTCCAAATCATGCGTCAGGTAGTTCGCCTTGTGAGGCTTCAGCTGCTTCGAGGTGTAGGTGATGACGTGCCATCTCTGCATCAATACTGCGCCCAAACCCGAAATGGACGCATCGCAGTATACTACAAAATCCTCCACACCCTCTGGCAGGGCGAGGATTGACGCCTCGCATAGTCTCTGTCTTAATGTCTCAAACGCTGCCTGCTTCTCAGGCCCCCAGCAAAACACCACGGCCTTCTTCGTCAACCGGGTCAAGGGTACGACTATCTTGGAGAAGTCCTGAAAGAATCTCCGGTAATAGCCTGCCAATCCCAGGAAACTCCGAATCTCAGATGGAGACTTCGGAACCTCCCATCTCATCACGGCCTCCACTTTGGCTGGATCAACCAAAATACCCATCTGGTTGACAAGGTTCCCAAGAAACTACACCTCGCGCAACCAGAACTCACACTTGGAGAACTTGGCTTACAAGCTCCCCCTCCTCAAGGTATCCAGCACCTCTCGCAAGTGCTCCTCGTGCTACTCATGTGCCTTGGAGTAAACCAATATGTCATCAATGAAAGCTATCACAAGCCGATCCAGCATCGGTCAGCATACGCGGTTCATGAGATCCATGAATGCGGCAGGAGCATTGGTGAGCCCGAAGGGCATCACCATGAACTCGTAGTGGCCATAGCGAGTCCGAAATGCAATCTTCTGTACATCCTCGTCTCTGACCCTTATCTGATGGTAGCCTGAACGTAAATCTATCTTGGAAAACCAAGATGCCCCTTGTAGCTGGTCGAAGAGATCGTCAATCCTCGGGAGTGGGTAACGGTTCTTCACTGTTACCTTGTTCAGCTCCCGGTAATCTATACACATCCGATGCGACCCGTCCCTCTTCTTCACGAACAGAATTGGGGCTCCCCAAGGCGAACTGCTCGGTCTGATAAATCCCTTGTCTAACAGCTCCTGCAGCTGTGTAGAAAACTCCTGCATCTCAGGAGGAGCCAAACGGTATGGTGCCTTGGCTATCAGAGCCACACCCGGGACTAGGTCGATCCGGAGCTCCACCTGTCTCTCCGGAGGTATCCCAGGTAACTCCTCTGGATATACCTCCAAGTACTCTCGCACCACTGGCACGTCACTCACCGTCGCCTTACCCGCTTCCCGGGTATCCATTACATAGGCGACGTACCCTTCACAACCCTGCTGAAGGTAGCGCCTAGCCCTCACTGCTGAGCACAAAGCTGGTCCATGATGTGGCCTTTCGCCCTGAATCACCAATTCTCCCCCACTTGGGGTCCTGACATGTACTAACTGCTGCACGCAGTCTATCACTGCCCCATTAGGGCTCATACAATCCATCCTGATGATAACCTTGTTCCCTCGCAATGGTATGGGAATCAAGTCTACCAAGTAGCACTCCTCGAACACCCTCAAAACACAATCTCTGAAAACCTCTGATGCTCATACCGATCGGTCATCAGCAATCTCGACCTCCAGAAGGCAATCCAACGTGCCCGAAGACTTAGGGAATCTGCTGCTAAGCGCAAGAGAGACAAATGATTGGGTAGCACCCGAATCGAACAACACCTAAACTGGGATACCGTTCACAAGGAACGATCCTAAACACAACACATAACATGGCACATAAATCTCATAATTAACGTATAATAAGAGCTAGGGAGAATAAATCATACCCTTCACCACATCAGGTGCAGCACGTGCCTCCTCGGTAGTCAACTGGAAGGCTCGGCTCCTCACCGCTGGAGCCTCTGACTTGCCCTACCGGCCATCAGTAATCTGCAGGGTCGCTGGAGCTAGCGCCGCCACTGGCGTTGCTGCTGTCAATCTTGGGCAGCTGTCCTTTTTATGGCCCTTCTGATTGTAATGAAAGAAAATCAGGTCTGATGTCTGAATGGTGGGGGTAGGGGTAGTGTTATCCCTGCCAAAGTCCACAGTCTTGCCGCACTTATAGCAGCCTGATCCCGACCGAGCGCAGCAAACTCCCTCATGTGACCTGCCGCATTCCCCACAGCGGCTCTGGCCCTATTGGCCCTTCGACCTAGAGTCGAATCCCTTGGGCTTCTTCCCCGAAGCCCCAGTAACCTGCTTCGTCTCTGCCTTCCTCTTCTTGAGGTGCTTCAAGTCAATCTCCTTCTCCCTTTCCCTGGCGATCATAGAATCCAGGGTCGGGCATGCCGAGTAGCTGACATGCTCCCGAATGTCCGCCCTCAACATGTCATGATAGCGGGTCTTCCGCATCTCCTCATCTCTGGTATACTGAGGCACCAATAAGGCTCTCTCCGGAAACTTGGCGGTAATCTCCGCCACTGTCTCAGTAGTCTGTCTCATTTCAAGAAACTCCCTGGCCAGCTGCTGAAGCTCCACAGCCGGCGCAAACTCATCCCTAAAACTGGTCACTAAGTGAGACCAGGTCATAGCCTCAATGGTTGAGGCTCCCCAGGAATCACCAACCGACTCCCACCAATCTCTAGCCATGTCCCTCAAACAACCTGCAGCGTACCGGACCTTCGACGCCTCCGGACAGGAGCTCGTCAACTTGGCAGACTCCATGCCTGCAATCTATCTCCTGGAAACAATGGGGTCCTTCACCCCGTGGAAGTCTGGCGCACCACATCCCCTGAAGTCCTTAAAGGACAGTGTGCGCGCCCCTCACTGGCTAGACACCCAGTCACTCCTAAATGCCCTGAGGCGATCCTCCATCAGCTCAATAATCCCTTCCATGATCGACCCGAAAATCACCGGGGTCGACTCAATGATGCCTCTACTGATCTCAGAAGCAATGAACTCATGTAGTCCCTCATCAACCGGCTCAACACTTGATCCTGAACCTAATCCTAACCCTGAACCTTCTCCTCCGTGTCGCGTAATCATCACCATTCCGAAACACATAATCGTCAGGGTCACACATAACCTCAGAAGGTCTCTCATACTACAAGTTCCCTGGTTCTATCTCGCCCCTCCTTGACTTGAGTACGGATCCTCTTCTTTCAGTAGTACGGGCGCGTACTACCTTCCACATCTATCCGTACTTTCCTCAAGGATTTCCTTGACTTCACCAAGTCCCTTTCACTACTACTGCTTGCTGCACTAATCTCATCCTAGGCTTACCCTAGGGTAACCGTCCAACCTATTCACCGCCATCATCTGCATAAGGAATTCCTGCCACCTTTACCCAACTAGCTTGTGAATACCATTAAATATCACTAAGCCCAGATAATTCTTCGAATGAGAGGTCCTACCCTACAACGGTTGGACTCAAAGAAGAGCTGCGCAGTAGGGCTATACCTAACCTTCTGAAATTATTTAGTCCCTGCAATATGTAACTCAACGTATCCGTTTACCAGTTTGCTAAAGATAACTAGAACTCTTAATATCACAAAGCAAGTAGCATTCGAGCATTGAGTAACCATACCAAACATACCCTATATAGGCCATCGTATTACTGACTAATCAGTTATAGCATGTATCTCAATAAGCACATATAGCAGGCACATCAGACATCTCCCTGGATCCTTAGCCCTAATCTAGCATACAGTTCTCATACAAGGAAAATAGGCATATAAGGCATCATTCCTAGATCCTTATCCCTAATCTAGCATGCAGTTCTCATAGTCATATCACATCATAACATAGCATGTATGGGTATCTTGGGGAAAACTTACTTGAGCTCAGCCGGTTGCATGCATCACACACCTTGTTCTTTCTCAAAACCTTTTTAATTTAAATTTTAGAAAAATTATTTTCTTGTAAAAATCCTTCAAGCCCTCAATTTGAGTCCAGACACCCCCGAAGGTGTGTCTGAATCCCTCAAACCAAGGCTCTGATACCAACTTGAAACATCCCAATTTTCACGACCAAAAATTTTGTTTGTAATGAAGTAACTTATAAAATTGTTTACTGAAAAACATCATCGAATCATATCAATTCAAAAAACCATAGTCATATGTCTCAACCATATCATCAAAATAGTAAAAATGTCAGTGTACAATCCCAAGGATCTCAAAATGCGGAAATCATATGTGTGCGATGCGCTGCTACCATGCCGGCTCCTTCCCCTTCGCTGAAGAGGTACCTGAAACAAAACTGAAAACTGTAAGCATGAAGCTTAGTGTCACACCCCCAAACCAGAACGGCGGAAACGTTCGAGGGCGGAGGACGTCATATTAAGTATCATAACAATTGAATAGTAAAGAAAGTACACACCACCATCACATATATATTTGAAAAGGTTACATGATTGTAAGTGTTACATGTTTGAATATCAAATATAATATGGTGATCCAAAAATATGTTAATAACGACAACGTGTTAGTCTTCAAAAGTAGTTGCTTCCTCGCTTAGCGATTTCCTGAGAATACAAGTTATTTCAAAGAAAAAATGTCAACAATTAAGTTGGCGAGTTCATAAGTATATGTTTGTATAAATATATGCCATTCGAAAGTTTCGTGTTTGTTTTCCAGAAAATCCGATATTTTCTCATAAAAGGAGTTATAAATCTTTGTTTGTATAATATGAATGTATTGAACCAGGAAAAACCTATATTTTCCTAACAGTGGAGAGTAGTCTCAAATGTCCAAGACTATCATTTTGTAAGTAAATATGTCATACTTAAAAGAATGATGCATAGTTTTATTAGTAAACAAAACTATAAGAAGTTTGTAATTTTGCGTAAAGATGATTGTAATATTACTTTTCCCGCAAAAACATAAATACCATAATAATTGTCTATCCTGTGAGTTTTCATAATCGTACTATGATGGATTTGCCTGCGGCGACGTTCTTCAGGCGTCGAAGCGATATGATATTTGTCACCCCGCGGACTGTAGCTAACAGTCAGGGCGCGGGATCATCAGTCCCGTATAGATCTATACACACGTATCACCTTCTCACAACAGAGACTCTGGCTATAAAACAGGGCTTTCTAGTGGTACCTTAACAGGTATGGTGAAGACGATTGACTCACATATTCTCAATTAAGTTGCGTATTTTGAAATATATATGAATGATTTCTGAAAAGATTACCCTTTCTACAGTGTTTACAAAGGCATGATAATGGGTTGTATTTTCTTGTATAAACATGATGTTATAGTTGAAATAGTTACCCTTGGTATGATGTAGTATGAAGATATATAAATAAAACATATTTCTATTTATAAAACATATTGTATCCGATGAGGGTAAGGTTGTGATGTGTGATGTTTTATATGTTAACAACTTCATATAATAGTTATAACAATAGTAAGACAAGTATAGCAAAAGATTGATGTTTTTCACCCGAGTTTAACCGTGTGTTTACTTGTATCCCCCCCCCCCCTTAAAAGCATTTAAAAAGGTATTTAAAAACGTAGTCATAGGGGTATGAAATCACTTGGTAGCTTGAAGAAGGTGAGACAAAAATCAAGCAGAACTTCGACTGGAGAAAGCTGATTTCTCAGGATTCTCGAGAATCTCGGGAGCGTAAAACTTCCTTCGGAACTTGGATATCAAAATCGAGGCTTCGGGATGGCTTCGAGGGGTTAAACGCAGAGCAAAAGCACGGGAGTGAGAAGAATTGAGAAAAAGAACTTGGTAGCCTCGCATGCCTTTTTGTAGGGGCTGAACCTCGCATGTACGCTGGGTGTACGAAGCTCTACGCGGGGCGTAGTTCGGATCAGACCTCCAGGTGGCGAGCTCCGGATGGTGCAACGTGGTCGCTTCTGGGCCGAGGAAAGCAGTTGTACGCTGCGCGTACCTATCTCGTACGCAGCGCGTACTTCTGTGTCGACATGTACGCAGGGCGTACTCCTCGGTACGCTGGGCGTACCCTTCGGATCAGATCGGACGCGTCAGCTCTTCGGATATTATCCGAATAAATAATTAAATTTATATATTTTAATTATTTAAAAACTTTAGAAAATCATAACTCTCGCATACGATCTCCGTTTTCGACGTTCTTTATATCCACGCGTAGGTGAGGCCATGCTCTACAACTTTCATTTAGAGCCTGTCGGCTAGTTTTGATTTTATTTTTATTATATTATTTTGAGTAGGCCGGGACAGGAAAACTCCGTTACAAACATCATAACTTCCTCATACGAAGTCAGATTTAGACATTCTTTTTATGCACGTTCATGGTTAAATGATATCTACGACTTAGTATAGTCAAACTGAGCTTTTTGAACATTTCATTTTTGACGCTAATTATTATTTCACAAAAAGATTACAACATTTGACTCTCAGTCATTACATTGATCGAAAAAATAACGGGTTGTTACATAATCCCCCCGATAGAGAGAATTTCATCCCGAAATTAATTACAAAGTAAATGTTTATGGAGTAGGGAAAAGATGCGGGTACTTTTGTTGCATCTGGTCTTCTCGCTCCCAAGTGAATTCGGGTCCCCGCTTAGCATTCCAGCGAACCTTCACTATTAGTATGCGACTCTGCTTAGTTCGTTTGATTTCCCTATCCATGATCTCGACGGGTTCTTCCACAAAGTTAAGATTTTCATTCAGTTCGATTTCCTCGAGTGGAATCACGAGAGTTTCGTCGGACAAACACTTCTTCAGGTTAGATACATGAAACACCGGATGTACTTGGCTATGTTCGATTGGAAGCTGAAGTCTATACGCTACTGGACCAATCCTTGCAGTAATTTCGAAGGGTCCAATGTACCTTGGGTTTAGTTTTCCATGCTTCCCGAAGCGTATCATGCCCTTCCAGGGTGAGACCTTCAGAAGAACGCGGTTACCAACCTGAAATTCCAAGGGTTTTCGTCTTTTGTCGGCATAGCTCTTTTGTCTATCTCTTGAGGCTTTCAGTCGCTCTCGAATTTGAACGATCTTTTCAGTCGTTTCCCTTATGATTTCCGGACCAGTGAGAGTGCTATCAGGGACTAGACCTTTCGCCAACTGCGTGTCGCCTACTTCCGCCCAGCACGGAGGTGATCTGCACTTGCGGCCGTAAAGGGCTTCGAATGGGGCAGTCTTCATGCTAGTGTGATAACTGTTGTTATAAGAGAACTCAACCAATGGCAAGTGGCTATCCCATGCTTCACTGAAGTCGATTACACAGGCTCGCAACATGTCTTCTAGGGTTTGGATCGTTCTCTCACTCTGCCCATCAGTTTGTGGGTGATAGGTTGTACTCATATCTAGCTTAGTACCTAAGGCCTTCTGTAGCGTTTGCCAGAACCTTGAAGTGAACCTACCGTCTCTATCCGAGATGATAGATATCGGTACACCATGAAGTCGCACGATCTCTCAGATGTAGGTTCTTGTTAGTTTCTCCATCTTATCGGTCTCTTTGATTGGCAAGAAGTGGGAAGATTTGGTTAACCTGTCGACGATCACCCTAACGATATCGTGACCGCCCTGCGTCTTGGGTAGTTTGGTTATGAAATCCATGGAAATCTGCTCCCACTTCCACTCAGGTATTTCGGACTGATGGAGTAGACCTGAGGGCTTCTGATGTTCTACCTTGACTTTGGCACAAGTCAAGCACTTGCCCACATAGGTAGCAATTTCTGCTTTCATGTTTGGCCACCAGTAGAGTTGTTTGAGATCCAGATGCATCTTATCTGAACCTGGGTGCACGGAGTATCGGGTATTGTGTGCTTCGTTCATAACTACCTCTCTGAATCCACCGAACTTCGGTGTCCAGATTCGGTTCATGAGGTAACGAACTCCGTCACTCCTGATCTCAAAATTCTTGTCCATCCCTCTAAGTGCTTCACCTGTCAAGTTTTCGGGTTTCAAGGCTTCCAGTTGAACTTCCTTGATTTGCATTAACAGATGTGAATGGATCTTCATGGTTAGTGACTTCACTCTTCGACCAGAGCACTCCTTACGACAAAGGGCATCTGCCACCACATTGTCTTTTCCTGGATGATAACGAATCTCACATTCATAGTCGTTCAGTAGCTCAACCCAACGTCTTTGCCTCATATTGATTTCTTTCTTATCGAATATATGTTGAAGGCTCTTGTGGTCTGCGAAGATGGTGCACTTTGTACCGTACAGGTAGTGCCTCCAGATTTTTAGGGCGAACAACACTGCTCCAAGTTCTAAGTCGTGAGTGGTGTAGTTGACCTCGTGCGTTTTTATTTGTCGTGAGGCGTACGCAATAACCTTTCCTCGTTGCATTAGTACACAACCCAACCCTTGATTGGATGCATCGCAGTATACTACATAGTCTTTTGTCCCCTCTAAAGAGACAAAATGGGTGCACTGCACAGGGCTTGCTTAAAGGTTTGGAATGCAATATCTTGCTTTTCCCCCCAGTTGTAGGTTACACCCTTCTGAGTCAGGGAAGTAAGATGTTTTGCAATGCTGGAGAAGTTCTGTATGAACCTGCGATAATAGCCAGCAAGGCCTAGAAATTGGCGAATTTCGGTTGGCGATATTGGCGCAGACCAATTCTGGATAGCTTTGATCTTGGAGGGGTCCATGTGGATTCCCTCTTCGCTGACCACGTGACCTAGGAAGTCCACCTTCCTAATCCAAAACTCGCATTTTGAGAATTTTTTGTAAAGCTTGACAGTTCTTAGTGTCTCTAAGACTTGTCTTAGGTGCTGACCATGTTCCTCTTTACTTTTTGAATAGATGAGTATGTCATCTATGAATACTATCACAAATTTGTCCAGGAATGAACGACATACCCGATTCATTAAGTCCATGAACACGGCAGGTGCATTGGTTAGTCCGAACGGCATCACTACGAATTCGTAGTGACCGTATCTAGTTCGGAAGGCCATCTTAGGAATATCGTTCTCTAAGACTCTCAGCTGGTGATATCCCGATCTCAGATCGATCTTGGAAAAACAGTTTGCTCCTTGGAGTTGATCGAACAAATCGTCTATTTGTGGTAGGGGGTACCGGTTCTTAATGGTAAGTTTGTTGAGTTCTCGGTTCGATGCACATTCTGAACGATCCGTCTTTCTTTTTCACGAAAAGCACTTGTGGTCCCCAAGGTGAGAAGCTTGGTCGGATGAATCCTTTGCTGAGTAGTTCATTCAGCTGACTGGATACTTCTTGCATCTCTGCTGGGGCTAAGCGATACAGCGCTTTGGCCACAAGGGTGGCTCCAGGTATTAAGTCGATTCTGAATTCGACTTGTCTTGCAGGTGGTACTCCTGGAAGATCCTCAGGAAAGACATCAGGAAAGTCACAGACATCAGGCACGCCCTTGATGTCTTCTACTCCTCGTTTCACATCCACAACATGTGCCAAGAACGCGTGGCATTCCTTACGTAGATATTTTTGAGCCTTGATGCAAGAGATGATACGAAGAGGGGTGCTACGTTTGTCACCATAAATAACGAAGGCTTTGCCATTTGGCAGATTAAGGCGAACGGCCTTATCGTAACATAAAATGTCCTCACGATGAGAACTTAGCCAATCCATGCCTATGATAACGTCGAAACTTTTTATCGAGACTGGCATGAGGTCGATTGGAAAGGATTTATTGTTTAGTGAGAGGGTACAATTTAGGTATATTTCCTTAGCACCTTCTATTTTCCCATTACCCATTTCTACTATAAAAGTTTCACTTAATGATTGAGGGATTTGCTTGAGTAGATTTTTAAAACTATGGCTCATGAAACTCCTCTCCGCTCCACTATCAAATAACATGTATGCATATGAGTTATCGAGGAGAAACGTACCCGTAACAATAGTGGGGTCTGCAACGGCTTCCTCCTGGCCCATTGCGAATACCCGACCACTTCCCCCAGCATCCCTGTTGTTTGCCTTAGGGCAGTCAATTCGGAAGTGCCCTGTTGCTCCGCACACGTAGCAGGTACGGCCTATTCCGACATTTGCAGCTGGAGCGGTTGGTTGGGCTAGTTCTTTGCAGAAGCGGACAGTGTGTCCCTTCCTGTTGCACCTAGTGCAATGCATTTCACGACAGGGTCTGTGGTGATGGAAGTTGCATTTACTGCACTTCGGTAGGTTGCCGATGTATGGCTTTGTTGGTGCTGGGGCGGTCGGGACAATAACAGCGTGAGAAGCCACCATTTGTTGTTTCTTAGGGTTTTCCTGTGTGGTTTGCCCCTTTCTCTTGTTCCAGGGTTACCTTCGCTTCTCTACCTCCTTCGGTGGGTTAGCAGCAACTGTGATGGTACCTTGTTTAACTCCATGATCGATTAATCGTTGTGCCAGACGCTTCGCGCTGTTGAATGTGACTGGGTTGGAAGCCAAAACATGCCCTTGAATCTGGGGCGACATCCCCCAAATGTATCTTTCCACTTTCTTTGGTTCTGGGTTGACCATGCCCGGGTATAGGGCTGACAAATCGCTAAGCCTGGTCGTGTATGCGGCTAGGTCAGAACCAACCATTTTCAGGTTCCATAGCTCCTGCTCCAGTTTTTGAATTTCGCCCCTTGGGCAGTATTCTTCTAACAGTAGGACTTTCAAGTCTTCCCAGCTCATGGCGTTGGCGACTGGAAGAGATACGGATTTCACATGGCCCTTCCACCATGTGAGGGCTTGGTCCGTGAAGGTGCAAGCAGCAAACTTGACCTTGCTTGTTTCTTGGCATGCACAGATCTCAAAGACCATTTCGGTCTTTTCAAACCATTGCATAAGTGCAATGACCCCTCCAGTGCCATTTAACATTTTCGGCTTTACGTTCGAGAATTCTTTGTAGGTGCATTCCCTAATATGACCATGACCAGTGTCATGGGTATGATTATTTGTACTGCTTCCGGTCCCTCCAGCTCCGTTAGAGTTTATTTGGGATAGTGCAGCTGTTACTGCTGCGTTGATAGCAGCCTGTACCATAGCGGGATCGAAAGTTGGAGGTGGTGGCGGTGGCGTTGGTGTTGCTTTTCGGCAAGCTGACCTTGGAGGAGGCATCTAGCTGCCAAAGAAATAAGAATGAAGACAATAAGTCTTTGATGTTTGATAGTTGTGTGATAATGAGTCAGTTATTTTCAATATATCCTGAATTAGATTCGACTTAAACAAGGTTTTTGAGTTTGATTCATAAGCAGAGCTTATATATTCAACAGTAAACTTATGAATTTGAGGGGTATGTAAAGAATTAACACACAAAAGAAGTACTTCCTTATATATTAAACATATATTTGGTTACATTCCGAAGTCAGGAAAATTCGACCTTTCTAAAGGCCTCTGATTACAAAAAGTTAAAGATAAGTAAGACTTTTAGCCGAGGTCCTAATCTATAACAAAATTTTGGGAGTTGGGCAAGTACTACTTGTGACGCGGGTTGCGCTTGGAGCTTGACTCCGCGTCTGATTGCTTTACTCCCATTAGACGACTATCAAAGATGGCTTATTGCTCCCTCATTTCTCTTATCTCGGAAAGGGCTGCATTCATTTGGTCCTGGAGTGTGTCAGTGTGAAGTTGGGCATCCTCCTGCAACCTGTCCAGGCGACGGATATCGGCTGTGTTACCTTGTACCTCTACGTTGGCTTCGCGAATTCGGTTCGCTTGGACTCCTGATTGGTAGGACTGGTTGGCTATTTTGCCCACAATGACTGGGAGAGCCCGGTCAGCTGAACTTCCACCACTGACGACGTAGAAGTCCCGACACATGCCGTAGGGAGGGCGCAATCCTTGCTGTTGACTCCAATGGTGAATGTGACTTCCCCAGACGGGAGTTGGTCCCTGAAAACCTCTTCGAACCGTAGGAGGTCGGACGGCCGGTGGATTGATTACTTCTGCTTCTGAGTCTGTCCCATCGGAGCCTTCCTCTTCCATAGGTTCCTCATCCTCTTCTGGGTCGTCTTCTACCCATCCCCCGTTGCCTTGATTGGGGTAGTACGGGTCTCCGGGTAGATGGAATCCAGCCATTGTGTCTATACGAGAATAGGGTTAAGAATTTACTATAAACTAAAGCAGATATTGAAGTATCAAAGATTAAACTTATTGCATTTACCAAATACTCCTATAGTATTCTAAATGTTAAGTTTGATTCAAAAAGGTTATGCTTTTCGTAAGTTTTTAGCCTTGTTGTCCACTGCAGCTACTCCCTGGCATACGTTAGTCGGCTCTCGGGAAAATATAGTTGATCAGGCTATATTCATCCCAGTTCCGATTACATGTTCCAAGGCATACCTGCACTGCACAACTCACCTATAATACTTCTATATTGTTTTCAATTTAATACAGACCCTGTTATACGTTGTATGCATGTATACTTTATAAAAATTTCATTTTAAAAGTATAACTCTCAATCAGAGTGTTTTTGCCCACTTGTGTTCATAGTTGTATATCAAAACTAAATGGTTTTGATATACTTAGTTCACTATAAACAAAGCTATGATACCAATCTGTCACACCCCCAAACCAGAACGGCGGAAACGTTCGGGGGCGGAGGACGTCATATTCAGTATCATAACAATTGAATAGTAAAGAAAGTACACACCACCATAACATATATATTTGAGAAGTTTACATGATTGTAAGTGTTACATGTTTGAATATCAAATATAATATGGTGATCCAAAAATATGTTACTAACGCCAGCGCGTTAGTCTTCAAAAGTAGTTGCTACCTGGCTTAGCGATTTCCTGAGAATACAAGTTATTTCAAAGAAAAAGTGTATGTTGGTGCATGGAAATACTCCACAAATAATGAGTGTTTATTAGGTTGTATTTTCTCTTTATTGTATTTTGTGGTGTAAATACTCTCCCTCCTATATAAAGGGAGAGTTGGTCATTTATTACTTTAGCCAGCTCATTTCTTTTCTTAGATTAGAGAATACACTTCTCACAATGTAATCTCTAGAGAGAGAGAAAGTTGGTGGGTTCTCCCACCCAGGGAGAGTTTCTCTCCCACCATGTTCTTCATGAATATCAATATTCTTCTCTCTTTGTTCTTAGTCTTTTTCATGAACTCAAAATATGTTCTTCGTGTTCATACTTACAAAAACACGATTAATCTCGAGATATCTTTCTTCCGCACTCACCATTCGTTATAAAAATGGGTCTCAACAATTGGTATCAGAGCCAAAGTGGTTGCTTTTTGAAAACGGAACTCTGATTTTTCAAAGAGCCTTCTATACCACTAAAGCTCATTTCTTCAAAACAAAAAAAACAATTTCAAATGTCACAATCATTATCTCTAAATGTTTCCAACAGTGTCGGTGGTTCTAGCCGAGCCCCAATACTAGTCGCAAATGAATATCATCACTGGTCACAAAGAATGGGAAGGTACTTGAGAAGACTGGGTAGAGATGTATGGCGATCCGTAGAAGAAGGACCATATGTTCCAGTCCTTACACCAGTCCAAACTGACGGCGCTGCAACCAGGCTAGGAGGAAGTCAACCAGCCATGAGCCGTCCCACCAAGGATGATCTCGATAAAATGGAAAATGATGTTGTTGCTTTTTATGAAATCTCCTGCGGAGTTGCTCCTGACAACTTCGATATTATCATAAATTGCAAATCTGCGAAAGAGATATGGGATGTTCTCAAAAACCTGTACGAAGGCTCAGAACAAGCACAAGATAAGAAGCTTACTACCGCACTCAACGAGTTCAACAACTTCAAAGCTCATACTGGAGAAAGTTTGGAAGACTCCTTCAAAAGGTTCAACCTGATAGTCACCAAGTTATCCAATGCGGGCACCATCCGCAGTAACCATGAAATCAATCTTCTGTTTCTTAATGGTTTGGGCAGACATTGGACTACGGCCAAGATGATAGTCCAAGGCGATAGAAAGATTCACTCCCTGTCACTTTATAAGCTCTATGGAGAGCTGCAAGCTCAAGAATCCACCGTACTCAAAGACTGTGCTGACTTCGGAGGACCACTTGCTCTCATAGCACAAGCTCCACTGCAGTCACCTTACCCTTCCTCGTATGACACTCTACCGCAGTCATACGAAGCGGATTTTGAATATGATGATGAAGAAGATTTTCAGAAGGCTATTGCTCTGGTTAGCCAACAGTTCAACCGTCTACCACCTCCTTCCTTCCGCAAGAATCAGCAGTTCAACAAACCTCCATTCAACCGTAACTTAGGTTCTCAGAATAACTACTCTCGATTTCCCAAAAGTTCTCATCCACCACCGCAATCTCAGAATATTCAACCAAAGGAGGTACCGCAGTCTCCTCAAATCACTGACTCTGGTACTCCTTCAGAAGACAAGACTGATGTTGTAATTTGTCACAAATGCAACAAAGAGAATCACTTTGCACGAGATTGTAAGGCCAATGTAGTAAAAGACAGAGCATTCTACCTTAGAATGGCTCAAGAGTTGGAAGACAAAGAAAAAGCTGAAAAGGCAAGGGCATACGTGGCCCATGTCAAAAGAGACCATCAAGTCTGGTCATCCGGAGACGAAGATGAGGCCATCAGCAGTGTCAAAGGAAAAGGGAAAATCTGCATGCTTGCCACTGCGGATGATGATGGGTCTACAATGTTGAACAAGAACTACTGCTACATGGCAAAGGATGGAACACTAAGCATCGTCAAACAGGTAAAACTCATGATCCAAACTCTAAACTATAGCATGCATGATTGTCATCCTTACATAGATGATCTTAATGACACTTCTGCTGCCGTCCTTACAGACTATAATAAAGCCTTAGATGAGAAGAACATTGCGTCCCAAGATGTGTTCCATGTGAGAGGACGATTGGATAACAAAAGACTTAAGATGGCTATGTTAGAGAAGGACCTAGAGTTAGAAAAGGATGCAAGAATGTTAAGTGAAACCCAATTAGAGATAGCTTTGAACCAGAGAGATTTAGCTCAGAGAGAAATTGTACGCTTAAATCTCTTAATTGAAAAATTGTTTAATGAAAGTGAAGCTATTAAAAATTTGGTTAACAATGGAACCGTGGACAATACATACAATTGGGGTTGGTCAAATGGATATCCTACCTCAATGGATTCCTCACCCCGGTTCAACAAAGACAGACTGTATGTCCCTCCAGACCGAGAATTTCATTTCCCTGTCAATGACAAGACTTTTCCCGAAGATATTAAAACTCACTTCGGTAGACTGCACAACTTAAGCAATAATTGTGTCATTGAGGAAATTGTGTCGGAGGTTTCGGGTCACACATGTGATCAAATTCCTATCTGTGGCACCATCTATCCAAATTCTCAAACTTCATCCGTAGTTGATGAAGAGATTGTTGTTGAGGGCCCCGAAGTCTCAAAAGACTTTCCATCTCTGTCCTCACACCGCAGTGTCTCTCACTGTAGTCAAATGTCCTACAAATGTCCCACCGAAGTCCCATCTAAGACTTACTCAGCGGTAGTCAAGTCATCCCTACCGCAGTCATCAGTTCAAGGAACTGTAACTCTTCAGCCAATATTTCATGAACTAAATTTTGAAGTAGGTCAATGTTCCCAAATTCCTGAATCCTCAAGTTCTGATGACTCAACTCCGCGTTTTCAAAATCATTCTAAGAATTCCAGGAAACCGCAGTTGAACAACAATGACTGCGGTTCACCAAAATCTTTGGCAAAAAAGGCTTTTAAAGAAGAAATCAGATCTCGCGGTACTAATAGACAAATTTTTTCAAAAAACAAGAAACAATTCAGATTTCCTAAATCCAAAAGTCCTAAAAAATTTGTTTTCTCTCACTACATTTCAAAAAACTCTTCTTTCAAGAAAACAAACAAAAAGGAAAGTTCAGTTTCAAAAGTCATTCCTACTCCTTCTGACACAACCCAAAAGGGTGTTCAATCTTTTCGAAACTATGTTTTTCAGGTCTATTCTTCAAATGATCCTAAATGGAAAGGTATTTTACCCACTCCAACACTTTTAAAGTCACGTCAAAATTTCAAATGGAAGGGTATCTTACCAAATCCATGAAAAAGAATTCAGAAATCTACACGTGCTAAAACCTTTCATAAACAGACTTTTTCAAAACCCAAAAACACTCGTGTCAGGAATAATCCATCTTGGACCGGTAACAGATCCAAAACATCCTTAACACCGCTGACCAATCACATTGTTAGATCAAAAGACAAAATCTCCTTTTGTAAATGTCAGTGTAGTTGTCAAAAGGTTTTATCTCATGTCAAATCGAGTCAGAGTCAGAAACCTCGTATTTTTTCAAAAAATCACAACACTCCAAATCTACTCAAACACCTAGGATTAGGCTCAAAAGTTGACAAGAGACCTGTCCCTGCAACCTCGGACCATGCATCACTCAGAAACACATCAATTGTCCCAGGCTCCAAACTTGTTTGGATGCCTAAACTAACCGTGTAATTCTCAGGCTTTGTGCAAGGAGGAACAAGAAGAAGAGTGGTTAATTGACAGTGCTTGCTCCTTGCACATGACCGAAAGGTTAGAGTACCTTCAGGATTTCAGGCCTATATGCAATGGTGGAAATGTCACATTTGGTAACAATGCAAATGGTGTCATCCGAGGTTACGGTGTTCTTACTACGGGGAACTTTTACATTCAGAAGTTTGCTTATGTAGAAAGCCTTACTCATCAGTGTTGGCCAACTATGTAAAGCAGGACATCGTGTTGAATTTGATGATCAGTTTTGCTACGTAATGACGAGTGATAGAAACACTTGCCTGATCAAATCCCGATCCGAAGGTACCATGTACCCTTTGGATGTTTCTCTAATCATTGGTAAACCGCAATTGTGTTTCTTGTCCAAAGCTGTATCTGAAGTCAGCTGGCTATGGCACCGTAAGCTAGCTCATCTCAACTTCCGGTACATCAACAACTTAGTCACTGGAGAACTAGTCTGCGGTCTCCCTATTCTCAAATTTAGCAACGATACTCTCTGTCCGGCATGTGAATGTGGTAAGCAGTCTAAAGCAAGTCACCCTCTGATAATGGACTCTTCTATTTCTGAACCACTGGAGCTATTGCATATTGATCTCTGCGGTCCATCAACCGTAGCCAGCCTCCACCACAAGAAGTATATACTAGTTATTGTTGATGACTATACACGCTTCACATGGGTCTTCTTTCTCAGACTCAAATCAGAGACACCGCAGATCCTCATCAACTTCTTCAAAGAAATCGAACTTCAGATCAAGCTTCCAATTAGACGCATCCGCAGTGATAATGGAACCGAGTTCACTAATCATCTTCATAACAGTTTCTTGGTGTCCAAAGGCATTTCTCACAACTTCTCAGCACCCTACACACCGCAACAAAATGGTGTAGTAGAAAGAAGGAACCGCACACTAGTAGAAGCAGCCAGATCCATGCTTAACTTCGCCCAACTTCCTCTCTACTTCTGGGCTGAAGCAGTAATAACCGCATGCTTTGTCCAAAACCGAAGTATCGTGTGCAAAGGCCTCAATAAAACACCATATGAGGGCCTTAACAACCGCAAGCCCAATGTTCGCTTCTTTCATATTTTTTGGGTGTAGATGCTTCGTGATCAACAACAGAGATCAGCTCAACAAGTTTGCACCGAAGTCCGACGAAGGCATATTCCTTCGTTACTCCACTAACAAGGTTGCTTATCGAGTGCTCATCAGGCGTACAAGGCTGATCATTGAAAGCTTCGATGTGAAATTTGATGATTCTCACATCCGCGACACCCCTCCATCTACTGAAACCACCGCAATCATGGAAAGTGACATTCCTGCCTCTTTAGGTCCCTTGAATCTAGTTGAAGTCAACTATGAGGATCTTTTCGATCCTATTGAAACGACGAAACTATCCAAAGTTCTTGTGTCACCCGCAGCTCAACAACAACATGCTGATGTTTCTGGACCATCTCTATCTGAAGTAGCCTCTCTCAATACTTCCACCTCTCCGGTTGAGGGGGAAAGATCTACTCCGGATCTAGCCGCAACCGTCGAGGTTCCAGTACTTGATGTTGTTCAAATTCCTGTCCGCAGAGAAGCATTACCATCAAACGTATCTTCGGATTCGGATGATGAACTCATAGAAAATATCGACACTAGAACTGATCCAAGGATTGACACTCTCCCATCCGCAGTCCAGGGGGAACCTTCTCAAGTTCCATAGGAACTCCTATCTGCAACCCAGGGGGAATCTCTCCCAACTGCTCAAGAGAATTCCATTCCAATAGATCAAGATGACTCAGCATGATGTTCTCAAGTCCAGGGGGAACTGTCATCTCCAACCGTAGATTCCTCTGACATTCAAGATATTCCCTCTACCGCGGCTGCTGATCATCTGCTGCCATGTCTTCATGCATGGACGAAAGACCACCCACCAGGTCAAATCATTGGGAACCCATCCGCAGGCATCCAGACTAGATCTTCCAAGGACTTATCTGATCACTGCCACTATGCAGCATTTATGTCCTCGGTAGAACCCAGAACGATTAAAGAAGCATTGCTTGAACCTGACTGGATAGCCGCAATGCAAAAAGAGCTTGAAGAATTTCAAAGAAATAAAGTTTGGCAGCTTGTTCCGAAGCCACGTGTAGTGACAAAGAACATGGTTTGGCATGCGGAATTAAAGTTTGCACAATGAACATGGTGATTTGGGTGTTCAAGAGATGTATTGAATATGTATTGTGTTACAAAAAGGGACATAGATCTACATCTACATAAATAACACACACTCACACACTCACTTTTACATCTCTCAAGCACACCTCTACATGTGGTATGAACCCACTATTTATAGAGGTGTTTACATGTCTCTCTCTCACTCTCACTAACACATGTGTCTAAAGGCTAATACACCACATGCAAGTGGGTCTACACAAGTCAACCCATTACAAAGTCATACATGAAGAACTTTGCACCCCAACATTCTCCCCCTCAAAGTTAGGAATGGATGACCCACTTCAAATCTTCCAAAATCAAGCACTACGCGGTTCGAGCCTCAAAGGTGACATATGTCGAAACGAACTTCAATCTTCAATTCTTCCATGATTCTTCAATTTGGGCTCTAGGATGTGAAACCATACAAACCGAGCAGCAACGAATGATTAACTTCAAATAATCACCCAAAAGTTGCGCATAAAAACACATCCCAAAAATCTTCAATAAAACCAAACCCATTTCGAAAATAAATCATTTCGAACTTCCAATTGCATCATCTCGTAAGCTTCAAAAATCAAGATCACTTCGGTCTTCAAATCCGCGTAATACGAAAAATTCAAGTTCGAATTTCCATATAAAACTTCTCCCCCTTTTTATAATCGAAAATTGATTATAAAACTCCCAAGGAAAAAGAACGTGCTCTATTTGGAATTTTTCGTGTCAAAACTCCCCCTTAACATGTGGCATAAACTTTGTGCTTCAATCCGGAAAATCCAAAAAATATTGAATTTTTAGCTTCGTTCACAGATCGCCTTTGACAAAATTTCTCAAAAATGGGTAGAAATTGTCAATTTCAAAATTCTACAGTGACCCGGTGCGCCCAAAACAGCCAAATATGCAAAACTCTCCCCCTTTTCCAAAGCTGGGTAGAAAGCGTCAATTTGCACAAACTGCAGGGGCTTAAAATGCACAATCTTCAATTTTCAGCTAAAACAGTCCTTTTTCGAATTTGGGTGCAAACTGCCAAAAATTCGAAGTCTCAGGGACCATCTTCGAAAATTCTGCCCGTTTTCATCAATCATGCGAAGAATCCCCAAAATATTCGAAGCTCCAAAAAAAATTTCGAATTTGGGTGAAAAGTGTCAAACATTCGAAACTTCAATTAATTGTTTAGTTTGCCAAACATTTGAAATTTCAGGGGCTGAATTCGAAAATTTTGCATTTTGATCAAAATGTTCGAAGCTTTTGCCAATCATTCGAAGCCTTGCCCCAATCATTCGAAGTTAGACCATTTGTGTCACTTTGTTAAAAGATCAGGGACCCAATTCGAAAATATTTGTTTTCTTCTCCAATTCACCAATTCACGCTTCGTATGTTTTCTTATAAACACTTCGTACGAAAATTCAGGCACCAAACACACGAATATTTTTTCACCCAAATGCACGAATTTTTGATTTTCTCTCCTCTTCCCAAAAATTTTCCCAAACACACGAATGCGAAGCGTTCGAAGCTTGATATATGAATAGTAGTGAACAGTAACCCTTCGTACATTCAGATCACCCTTCGTTCCTTACAGTTCTTCCCCAAATCATCAATCCAAAACACAGGAACGCTTCGTACATTCACCCATCTGTTCCCTTCGAATCTTATTCACCAAATCATAGTCGATCATTTTTCGTTTGTTTCTCAGTTCAACCCATCGACTCCAAATGTTCGAACAATACTCCCCAATTCCAAAATCATCGACAATCGATCCATCTAAGCTTCAAAATCCAAACACAAAGATCCTTCATACATGAAACCCAAACCATTCTTTGTTCTTCACTTGTCGATAATCCCAATTTCTTATCATTTGATTATTAATACCCAAACATCACCAAGATTAACTGCAAAAGTCATTTTATTCTTTGCTATCGGTTTCTTCTTCCCAACCCAATCGGTGTAAATGATCATACGAAAATCAACCTTTCGAAATCAAGATATCAAAATCAATACTTTCAATTGCAAAATCCATTGCCATTGCTAAGATGACGAACCCAAAACAAAAATTTGCTCATCCATCGATTCCATTCACAGTAATCGACACCAAAAACTTCAAATCATACAATTTTTGATATTAAACCCCAAATCAAGTATGATGTCGACATCAATAGTCCATAGCCATCTTTTAACAAACGATTTTGACATCCAATTCATCGGTTTATCGATTCTAGGCTAAGTTTGACTTTTCTTCATTTTGACTCTTTCGACATCAGAGATTATCAAACAGCAAATGAATGATTCACACACCAAATTATGGATCGAAATATGATTATTGAACAGATCCGCATCATATTCATGTGTTCTTTATACAAGTTCATCAAAATCAAGAATTAATTTTGATTATTTCTTCATTTGAACTTATATAAACCCGATTTCATCATGTTCCAAATCCGATGAAATCAAAACACATTATCAGATTATTGATCGAATTTAAACAAAAGAAAAAACAATATTATCGAGAAAACGAGAAGAAAAATCATGGGTTATCGATTAAGAAGAAAGAACAGATGCGAATGAATTCAAACGTACAACCATTTGATGTGTCGGACTAGATCTGGAACAAGTCTTATTGATCATATGATGTAAATGAATTTTGGGCTCACAAACATGAACAGTAACAATCGGTACTTTGGGCTTATCAATTAGACGAATAAAAATACCATTGATATTAGGAATCAGGTATCGGAAACAAATTGGGCTTTGAATCAATCCGATGAACAGTAAAAGATAACATTGATAACGAATTTTAAACAAACTTTGGGCTCCATTAATGAACAGTAAAATTGATTTTGATTTTGGTTGGCTTGATCTAATCAAAAAATTATTGGATCACACAAAGGGGTTTTTCAAGAAAAATTTGATCCAACGAGTCAAACGATCAAAAATAAAGAACGCAACGCACGATTTCAATGAGATTAAGAGAGATCATAGAAAGAGACTCACCAAAATTGTTCAAATTGCGACAAATGTTGCCAAACCGAGAATCGTTCTTCAAATATCACCTTGATCTTGAAGACCCGCTCTGATACCAATTGTAGTGACAAAGAACATGGTTTGGCATGCAGAATTAAAGTTTGCACAATGAACATGGTGATTTGGGTGTTCAAGAGATGTATTGAATATGTATTTTGTTACAAAAAGGGACATAGATCTACATCTACATAAATAACACACACTCACACACTCACTTTTACATCTCTCAAGCACACCTCTACATGTGGTATGAACCCACTATTTATAGAGGTGTTTACATGTCTCTCTCTCACTCTCACTAACACATGTGTCTAAAGGCTAATACACCACATGCAAGTGGGTCTGCACAAGTCAACCCATTACAAAGTCATACATGAAGAACTTTGGATAGCCGCAATGCAAGAAGAGCTTGAAGAATTTCAAAGAAATAAAGTTTGGCAGCTCGTTCCGAAGCCACGTGCTCACTCCATTGTTGGCACTAGATGGGTGTTTGTTAGGCGTGTCAAACCCAACAAACAAAGGGTACAAATGACTCCTTAAACACTACTACTATGCACTAAAAATGTAGTACAAGGTAAGTAGGGTCGATCCACAGAGACACGGGACAAGTGTTTATACCATTTTGTGCAATGTACAATATGATCACAAAAGAGAGGGATTTAAATGCAATGATTCAAATAAGAGCTAATTTAATGAGTAAGCAATTGATTAAGTGAAATAAGTTCAAGATTTGTAAGTACTCCAACTCTATGCAAGACAAATTAGCAATGTGATTCCATGGATGACAAGATATTTGTTTAATTCTATCTAAGTTGGTACTTGAAAGTGTTAACAAGCTCTAACACTTCCTATTCACCACAATAATTAACCAAAACAAGCTCTTTGATTAATCCTAACCTTACTAACCTAATCTAAACAAGCTCTTAGAATTAGATTGAAAGGTTGTTTTAAACTTTATGTGAATGTTCCCAACAACACTCAATACTCCTCACAAGCTCGGGAGTGTAAAAGTGTGTGAAAAGATTTACACTAAATTCATTCAATAGAAATCAAATTAGTGCTTGTTACCTAGTCCAATTTACAAAACAATTACGGATTTTGCAATTAGATAACTTGAATGATCTAACCCTAATTCAAATGGCCAATAAGAATCACAATTAGAATCAAACATTCGATTGAGACAAAATCAAATTCACTAGATAGAAAAGTGAAAGCAAACATCAAGTCATATGATTGAAATCACAACTAGAAGTCAAGACATAAAGTTGGAGAATCTAGGGTTCTAGCCACTCATGACTAGAACAAGATCACAAATCTAGAAAATGAAATTAAAGTTCTTACAAAATGAAATCAAATGTTGCCAAGTGTTAATCTACTTCCAAAAGCTCTGAAAATCGCCTTCTCTCTGCCCAAAAGTCTCTGCCCAAAAGTCGACCCCCCTCCAAAAAAACTGATTGTCTCCATTATATGAGAGTAAAACTACTTTAAAAACAGTCGAGACGTTTACACGGCCCGTGTAAATTAAAGGGTGTAATTTACACGACCATGTAAATAAGAAAAGTAGAATGCTCCTGTATATGCGTTTACACGGCCCGTGTAAATTATAGGCTTCCATTTACACGGCCGTGTAAACTCCTGTAAAACCAAAATCTTCATTTTCTTCATAACTTCCTCCTCGATGCTCCAATAGCCCTGAAATTTTACCCTCAACTCTTTTTAACCTCCTAAAGCAAGATCCAACCTCCAAAAGTCCCTGAAATATTACAAAAGTGTGTGAATGGAATTGCATCATGAAAAATCCCGAAAATATGCAAAATGCATGATTTTAAACCTAAGTGCAATAGTCAGCTGGTCCTCAAGAAAACAAAGTTGTGTCTCTCTATCAACTGCAGAAGCCGAGTATGTGGCCGCAGCCAGCTGTTGCTCTCAAGTCCTTTGGATGAAAACTCAACTAATGGACTACGGGTATAGAATGCTGCGGATACCGATCTATTGTGACTCTGAAAGTGCTATTGCTATTTCTCACAATCCAATTCAGCACTCCAAGACTAAGCACATTGAACTACGGTATCATTTCATCAAAGACCACATCTTAAAAGTTTCATCCGCAAGGACGTTTCTCAACCGCAATGAAAGTTCCATCCGCAATGACGTTTCCAACTGCAATGAATTTTCCATCCGCGATCATCATGATAATTTCTCAACAGTTTTATCAACTCTTGAATCTTTGTGTGCTATTTAATGATCCTTCATTAAATTAAACATTAAAGACAAAAACATTCTCTTTAGAAACTGTCACATTCTCTTTCTGAATAATCCTTGTATCAGACCTATTTTAGGGATGATGACAAAAAGAACGTTTTTCAATAAACTCATCCTTAAATTGTCCTTTCCTCTCCCTAATACGTCCCATCCGTTACAACTTCCTCTCCCATCACCCCCCGATCACCTGACGTATTGACATGCGTCTGACTTTACATTAAATGCAAAACCCCTTTTGGAAATCTCCCAAAATTCATCGATTCCCCCCAAAACCCCAATCAACGTTTTACCCTATCCTTACCATTTACCTAGGGTTAAACATTTTTTTACCCCCTTTATAAACCCATCTTCTTCCCAAACAATACTTTACGTTTTCTGAATATCGATTCTTTCTCCCAAATTCCTCAAAACCTTCAAAACTTTCAAGAACTCTGTTTTCTTCTCTCAAATCTTCTTGAGGTATGAAGTTCTTTATTCCTCATTTTCTTGCTGTGAATCTTAAATTGAAGGAAAAATGGACGTAAAATGTGTTTGCATAAAGCTCTTTGTCCTTTTTGCTCTTTTGGGTAAAGAGTAATTCACTCTTATTTGCCTTCCCAAGAAAAAACCATGTGACTATGACAAATCCCATCACCTTTTGTCCCCTAAAATCCCCTGCACACTCTTCCTTTTTGCCTTCCCAAGACCACATGTTGACTTAAAATGCTTTATAAAAAGATTCCCTCATTAAAATATGAATAAATAGCCTTTGCGGTACCATTTTTCATGAAAAAATAGCATTTTTCGTCACCTGTTCAGCCCTTTCCGGACCCCAGAACCGCAGCCAAAAACTGCCTATCAGAGTCCCCTTAGAAGCCTACCCGCAGCCCTTCTTAGCCTTGCTACCGCAGCCCCTCTCCGGTCCCTATCCGCAGCCGAGAGACTGCAGTCATATGCTTATTCTGAAAAACCGCAGCCATCCCTTTTGCTCGGACCGCAGTCTCGGACCGCATGCATTTCCTCCAGTTTCGCACTGCAGTCAGCCCCTTTGCACTGTAGCTCGCATCCGCAGTCAGCTGTTTCATCCGCAACTCCTCGCTTTGACTTCGGTACCTGACTACCCCATCAGCGCCCAGCCCTTCCATCCGCACCCAAGACTCCTACCGCAACCACCTCCCACCCAAATCACCTCTCTCACCCGCAGTCACCTCCTACCGCAACCACCTCCCACCCAAATCACCTCTCTCACCCGCAGTCACCTCCTACCGCAACCACCTCCCACCCAAATCACCTCTCTCACCCGCAGTCACCTCCTACCGCAATCACCTCCCACCCAAACCACCTCCTCTCATCCGCAAGGTACTAAACCCGCAACCACCCTCCATTAGCACCCTCCTCCTTCCTTCGACCAGACCTTCCCTCCTCCCTTCTCCACCCTCCTTCAGCCCCTCCCCTCCTCCCCTCTCTTCTTCCTTCTTCCTCCCCTCCCCCCCTCCTTTCCTCCTTTTTTTCCCTCCCCGCCCCCCTTTTTTTTCCCCTTCCTTTTTTTTAAACCCCTTTTTTTTCTAGAATTATTTTTTTATTATTCAGATTTTTTTTTTGCATTATTTTTTTTAATTAAATTTTTTTTTTAACACCAATTTTTTTTATTTAGCCAATTATTTTTTTTTAAACACCAATTTTTTTTTAGCCATTTTTTTTATTATAACCTTTTTTTTATTAAAACCAATTATTTTTTTTTACACCAATTATTTTATTTAACACCAATTTTTACCACAACCGCACCCTTGGATTGTCACATTGGTTCATTTCATGCCGGTTATTATTATTGGAAGAATACTCCTACCGCAGTCGGACTTCATATTATTTTTGGTGATGCTTGCACCGCAACGGCGATTGATCAACAAAGTTGTTTCGCATTCTTCACTTTATGAGATTTTATGACTTGTCGCTCTTGATTTTTTGGTTGACGAATCATGTATCTTGAGCATGTGAACTTTACTTTCTATTGAAGACCACTTCAAGTGTTCCGGCACCGCAGTTTGGATATTTGGATATATTTTTGGCACAACAGGTTATTCTCAACACAGCTTCAGCAACTATGTCACCCGCCTCCTCATGACCGCAAGAGTATCTCTTTTACTCTGTCTCGTTTCTTATCGAGACCCTTCATACATCTAGGGAGAGCTTCTCTATTAGCTCTTGGTATCCGACACTCTCCATCCGATGATTTGTTGATTTTTGATATCCGGTCATTGGTTATCAAAAATAGGGAGAGAATATCATCCGGATTTGGTTATTATGATTGTTTGAGTTTGGATTTTGAAGACTTCTGAAGACGATTATTTATTTAGTGATGCGATGTGACACTTCTTTTTGGTCTTTACGGATCAAATTTTTGGCATTACTCGATGTTTTCCGATTCATATTATTTATTATTCGGACTCTACCACAGGATGATTTTGTGTTCGCATCCGGTTCAGATCTTATGGTTTCACGAGTTTGGATTTGTGATATGTTGAAGACGAAGATTATTTTGGCAATGTGACGTGGCACGTATTTTTGGTCCTTGGATCAAATTTTCGACATCGGTGGACCATGTTTTTGGACTCACATTATTTTTATCCGGACTTCATTTTATGGATGCTTCACATTTTTAGCAGGTTATTCTTTGAAGAATTTCGGTATATTATGATTCGAGAACTCGAGATGTTTTTCAGATTTTTGAAGACGAAGTGTTTCTTTTATTGGATCTTCTACTTGCTCATGGTGACCTCCTTCTTCGGGTGATTATGACTGGTTTGAAGATTTGGATCTTATTTTTTCTGCTTCATTGGTTGTGCTTTAAAGCCGAAGACATTCATTTCATAGATTCATGACCAGTTTCAGACTTCACAGACACCTCAGAGTTTTAGAGACATTTCAGCACTTGATTTCATTTTATTACCACACTTGCTAGTCGGATTACTGTATTATAGCCTTGTATCACTTATTGGATCTCTCATCATTTGTAAGCATTTAGGGAGAGAATGTTGGTGCATGGAAATGCTCCACAAATAATGAGTGTTTATTAGGTTGTATTTTCCCTTTATTGTATTTTGTGGTGTAAATACTCTCCCTCCTATATAAAGGGAGAGTTGGTCATTTATTACTTTAGCTAGCTCATTTCTTTTCTTAGATTAGAGAATACACTTCTCACAATGTAATATCTAGAGAGAGAGAGAAAGTTGGTGGGTTCTCCCATCCAGGGAGAGTTTCTCTCCCACCATGTTCTTCATGAATATCAATATTCTTCTCTCTTTGTTCTTAGTCTTTTTCATGAACTCATAATATGTTCTTCGTGTTCATACTTACAAAAACACGATTAATCTCGAGATATCTTTCTTCCGCACTCACCGTTCGTTATAAAAATGGGTCTCAACAGTGTCAACAATTATGTTGGCGAGTTCATAAGTATATGTTCGTATAAATATATGCCATTCGAAAGTTTCGTGTTTGTTTTCAAGAAAATCCAATATTTTCTCATAAAAGGAGTTATAAATCTTTGTTTGTATAATATGAATGTATTGAACCAGGAAAAACCTATATTTTCCTAACAGTGGAGAGTAGTCTCAAATGTCCAAGACTATGATTTTGTAAGTAAATATGTCATACTTAAAATAATGATGCATAGTTTTATTAGTAAACAAAACTATAAGAAGTTTGTAATTTCGCGTAAAGATAATTGTAATATTACTTTTCCCGCAAAAACATAAATACCATAATAATTGTCTATCCTATGAGTTTTCATAACCGTACTATGATGGATTTGTCTGCGGCGACGTTCTTCAGGCGTCGAGGTGATATGATATTTGTCACCTCGCGGACTATAGCTAACAGTCAGGACGCGGGATCATCAGTCCCGTATAGATCTATACACACGTATCACGTTCTCACAATAGAGACTCTGGCTATAAAACAGGGCTTTCTAGTGGTACCTTGACAGGTATGGTGAAGACGATTGACTCACATATTCTCAATTAAGTCACGTATTTTGAAATATATATGAATGATTTCTGAAAAGATTACCCTTTCTACAGTGTTAACAAAGGCATAATAATGGGTTGTATTTTCTTGTATAAACATGATGTTATAGTTGAAATAGTTACCCTTGGTATGATGTAGTATGCACATATATAAATAAAACATATTTCTATTTGTAAAACATATTGTATCCCATGAGGGTAAGGTTGCGATTTGTGATGTTTTATATGTTAACAACTTCATATAATAGTTATAACAATAGTAAGACAAGTATAGCAAAAGATTGATGTTTTTCACCCGAGTTTAACCGTGTGTTTACTTGTATTCCCTCCCTTAAAAGCATTTAAAAAGGTATTTAAAAACGTAATGATAGGGGTATGAACTCACTTGGTAGCTTGAAGAAGGTGAGACAAAAATCGAGCAGAACTTCGACTGGAGAAAGCTGATTTCTCGGGATTCTCGGGAATCTCGGGAATCTCGGGAGGGTAAAACTTCCTTCGTAACTTGGATATGAAAACCGAGGCTTCGGGATGGCTTCGAGGGGTTAAACGCAGAGCAAAAGCGTGGGAATGAGAAGAATTCAGCAAAAGAACTCGGCAGCCTCGCATGCCCTTTTATAGGGGCTGAACCTCGCATGTACGCTGGTCGTACGAAGCTCTACGCGGGGCGTAGTTCGGATGAGACCTCTAGGTGGCGAGCTCCGGATGGTGCAACGTGGTCGTTTCTGGGCCGAGGAAAGCAGTTGTACGCTGCGCGTAGCTATCTCGTACGCAGGGCGTACTTCGGTGTCGACATGTACGCAGGACGTACTCCTCGGTACGTTGGGCGTACCCTTCGGATCAGATCGGACGCGTCAGCTCTTCGGATATTATCCGAATAAATAATTAAATTTATATATTTTAATTATTTAAAAACTTCAGAAAATCATAACTCTCGCATACGATCTCCGTTTTCGACGTTCTTCATATCCACGCGTAGGTGAGACCATGCTCTACTACTTTCATTTAGACCCCATCGTCTAATTTTGATTTTATTTTTATTATATTTTTTTGAGTAGGTCGGGACAGGAAAACTCCGTTATAAACATCATAACTTCCTCATACAAAGTCAGATTTAGACATTCTTTTTATGCACGTTCATGGTTTAATGATATCTACGACTTAATATAGTCAAACTGAGCTTTTTGAACATTTCATTTTTGACGCTAATTATTATTTCACAAAAAGATTACAACATTTGACTCTCAGTCATTACATTGATCGGAAAAATAACGGGTTGTTACACTTAGTGAGTTCCTCCATCATAGCACATACCATAAACATATACTTCCTATCCCTCGGTATCTTTCAACCAGTATCTGACTCGCATAATCGGAAGCTGGACTTCCCTTCGGTATCTTTCAACCGGTAGCCAGCAGCTGACCTCCCCTTCGGTATCTTTCAACCGGTATCCGGGTACTATTTCACCCCTACAACTACCATATAATAACATATCATGAACATACTGCTAGGCATGCATGGGTGCTGTCTATCCCTTCAGTATCTTTCAACCGATATCTGGGGGCTATTCCACCCCTCCTACTACTAACACATATAACAGAGCATCCTAGCACATAAGGCATATCAGATAGCGGCAACCTAGACAATTATCACAAAAACAATCATCTAAATCAAACAAATCCTACTAGCGGGCCAGCATCGTGGCGGTAGATCCACTCCTACTGGAAGGTAACTCACCTCAATGACGTGAAGTGTCCGAACTGTCCTCGATGCTAGTATCAACCCCTCTCAACTCCTACACATAACATCCTTGCTTAATTACCATTTCATACTCTTAACCCTTTCAAGGGTCAACTCAAATCAAGTCAAAGTCAAGGTCAACACCCTGGTCAAAGTCATCTTTTGGTCAAAGTCAACATCTAGTTGACCCAACTCGCGGAGTTGGTCCACCAACTCGTCGAGATCCATAATCCACTAACATCCTCGAACTTTGCTCCTACTCATCGAGCCTTTCAAGAACTCGTCGAGTTCTTCTTTATATAGAAACGGGACCTTTAGTCAATGACTCGCTGAGTTCATCCTTGAACTCGTCGAGTCCTTCTTCATGCATGTTGGAACTTAAGTCCTTGACTCGTCGAGTTCTTCTTCATGTTCATTGGGACATTTCCTTGAACACGCCGAGTTCATCCTTGAACTCGTCGAGTCCCTCGATCTTCAAGTCCATATTCCAGTCCATCTTGTTGAGTCCTCTTCTATACTCAACCATATCGATCATAAACAGAAAAGGTTGGGGAACCATAACCCGACTCTCCGAGTCCTATAAGCGACTCATCGAGTCCCCGGAAGTCCAAGTCTACCAAGTCTACAAGATGCATGGTGCTCTCATGGCCGTAAAGTTGGCACATTTATGCCGTAATTACCCTCCAAGGTTTAAGATCTGAAGTCATCACTTTACTGTACACTCTACACTCGAATGTGACTTAGAAATGCCCCAAAATGACAACATTCAAGCCCTAAAGAAGATCTAACAAATGAGAAGTCAAGGTTGAAGATTTTTACCTCAAACAAGCTGGAAATGCAACCAAGACTCTAGATCTACTGCCTTCTTCTTGAACCTCCAAGCCTTTCCTTCCTTCTCCAAGCTTCAACTCACAAAAATGGCACAAAAATAGCTCAAGAAAACTGATTAGGGTTTCGAGAATGGGGTCTGAGGGTGATGGAGGCTAGATTGGAGGCCAGTTAAAGTGTTTAAATAGGGTGAAAACCCTCAAATTTAAGGTTTCCTCCAGACAGGTCTACTCGTCGAGTCGGGCTTCCGACTCGGCGAGTAGATACTTCCACTCGCACCTACTCGACGAGTTAGGCCTCCAACTCGTCGAGTCCATGTGTAAATATGCAAA
Organism: Lactuca virosa; assembly: GCF_052849685.1. NCBI lineage: Eukaryota > Viridiplantae > Streptophyta > Magnoliopsida > Asterales > Asteraceae > Lactuca > Lactuca virosa. Next base: position 165,135,002 of record NC_136429.1, on the reverse strand, counting down.
AACTTGTAATAAAAATACGTACCGGGAACCGGGTATTACATTTTCACATTTTTTCTAATTTGCAGGGTCTAAAAAGAATTAGGGATGTGGAGCATGGGAAGATGAACTTGATCATGGGGAATAGGAAAGTGTCGCTTGTCACCAAGATTGGAGTTTATTCTTTATTTCTTAGTAATGGGTTAGGGCTATATTTGAATAATTATTGCTACTCGTCAAATATGGCGAGAAACATTATTTTTTTTCATGGTTTGTATAAACAAGGTTTTAGATTTTCATTTAACAATGAAATTGGTTCTATTAATGCTTTTTATAATGATAAATTTTCTTTTGAAGCATTTCCTTGTAATGGTATATATGAAACTGTGATGGTTGTAGACAACTTAGGAAATAATGTATTAGATATTGATTCGTCCAATGGTTTCGACAAAGCGTGCTTGTGGCATTGTCGTCTTGGACATGTCAACAAGAAGCGCATAGCCCAACTCCAAAAGGATGGAGTATTGGAGTCATTTAACTTAAAGTCGGATGACATGTGCGAATCTTGTTTGCTTGGAAAAATGACCAAGTCACCTTTCACTAGTACTTGTGAAAGAGGCGAGGGTTTGTTGGATCTCATACACACCGATGTGTGTGGGCCCTTCAGATCCGCCACAAGGGATGCTAACCGCTTCTATGTAACCTTTACCGACGATTACATCAGATATGCATATATCTACTTAATCAAACAAAATTCGGAAACCTTTGAAAAGTTCAAAGAGTTTAAGAAAGAAGTGGAGAATCAATTGGGCAGGAAAATAAATATGCTCCAATCCGACAGGGGTGGTGAGTATCTTAGTATTGAGTTCCACGACTATCTTAAGGAATGTGGAATTGTTTCACAATTGACACCACCTAGGACACCGCAGCTAAATGGTGTGGCTGAGAGGCGCAATCGAACCTTGTTGGATATGGTTCGTTCCATGATGAGTAGAGCTTTGTTACCTATCTCATTCTGGGGGTATGCCTTAGAGACTGCTGCCCATATCATTAATCTAGTCCCAACTAAGAAGCTTGCCAAACACCTCGCGAGATGTGGACATGGAAGGTTTCCTCCTTAGCACATATCAAGGTTTGGGGTTGGGAGGCTTTCGTAAGACGAAAGACTCACGACAAGCTCGAACCTCGTAGTGAGCGTTGTATTTTCATCGGCTATCCACGTAAGTCCTTTGGATATCTCTGATGGGTTATGAGCATTACATCATTCCTATGGTGTACATGCAACCCTAATTTCTTTGATCTAGGTTTTCTACTATGAATACAACAATATTGAATACCAAAGCATAAACGCTAGATCTAACATGTTATTATCGAAATTGACATAAGATTAGGGCTAGAAAGTTTACCTTGATTGTTATGTAGCAATAACAATCACAATCCTTCTTGATCTTAACTTCTGAAAGCTTAGTGCCTCAAGTTTTGCACCTCTAATGGAGTCACAAACACCACTAGCAATAAGATGACTTAGCAGAGGGGAGGAAATCGGCTAGGGTAACACCAGGAAGAATAGGGGTCGAAATGTACAAGTGAAGGGGTCTATTTATACTTGTTTGGGTTGCTAGGGTTTCAGGTGAAAACCCTAATTCTCTATGTAGGCCTTAAGCAACCCATGGAGTCCCTATAGAAATCCCTTGGACGAAAATCATATGGGCTTCCCATAGATTTCGTCCAATCCCCTTCCATTAGGAATCCATAGCCCAATTTGCAACTATCATATAATTGCAATATCAGTCATCTTTATTTAATTAATCTCTTTTAGCCGCAAAATTAATTCTTAATTAATTCTTGACTAATATTAATTAAACAATATGATTTCTCTTTTAATATATTATTCATATAATATATTAATAAATCATAATTAATTCTCTTTCTCAATAATTCATCCTATCAGTTGCTATGGTGAAGGCAACCCAAAAGACCATGCTCATAATCGGGTCAAGTACATAACAAAAGAGTTATGGGCTTAGACACGTAATCCAACAGTCTCCCACTTGGATAAGTCTAATAATTATTTTATAAATACGACTTCAGAACCTGATCAGCAATCGTAGCTTTCAAAAGTCGCTGTCAACTCTGATCTTATCAGAAGCGCGTCCTTTAGATAAGGGATCATATATTCCTTCATTCCAGATATCGTATGAACAAAGACGTAGATTTTAATCATACTCTCTGTTCATGTGTTGTATCCCGATTTCTGATTTATGACGACTGACTACACACTACAATTGAACACATCAACTTAGTCCAGGCTTGGCCAAGCACTTAGGGTTTCATCACTAAATCATCGAGGGGCCCACAGATAGCGCTTTTATTCCACATTAGGTAAAAGGAATTGATAAACTTCGACTCAAATGCTTGCTTGTACCTACTCATCAAATCATACACAGCAATATGTTTTATAACACCAAGTTACTGGTGCGTTTACATATTATCAATGTGCAACCGACTTGTAAATTACAACTCACATGTCTCGGTTTCAAGAATATAAGATATTATCGTCTTACTAATCACTTGTGATAAAATCCATGAAGCGATTCAAGTGAGAATGGGTTTAATCCAATGCTCAAATCTTAATTCATAAGCAGTCATGAACGTTGTAGCAAACTTTTGCTATGTCTAATACACTTTAGACAGTCTACAAACCAATTCACGACAATCTAGCTTCAATACCTACTTCCAAATTATTTATCGACTATGGATAGTTTGAATAATCTTATTATTCGGGAAGTCAAAACATGCAAAGTGAAACACAAGAATAATCGAATCCAATATGGCCTCAAACTTGTGAGTATAAATAAAACACATTTTATTTAGTCACCATATTGATTACACATTATGCATTGTATAATGTTTCGGATAATCAACTTATTACTTGAATTATAACAACAGTTTTCCCATTCTCCAAGCATGCACACTATGTTTACCTATGGTCCATACTTTGTGAAATATATCAATTGAATATATTTCCAACGATACTCATTTCACAACTCCTAATCCTTATAACTAGTGTAAGAATACCAAATTCTTGCCACTATTAGAATATGTTAAGATTCTAACATTTTATGCAATGATCCTTATCGTAATGTCATTCAGCCAAAGTCACCAAGACTTTGCCAATGAAATTACAAAGTACTCTATTGGATATTGTTACAAGGAAATTCCATAGATATGAAGTCTCACATTCAAAGTACATTCCTTTGAACATCCTTCTTGCATAAATGTTTCTAATCTAGTCATAGATTCTTGATATCCAACTCCCATTTATGGAAACATTTCGATATTTGCCATATGACAACTCATTCTATATAGAATCATATCTATTCATAATAATGTCAATATGTTCCATCCAATACTCTACTTCCAACTTCCCATAAGTGAGAAATCCTTGATGAACCTTAGATTGTTCTTGACAGCTGTTTAATTAATTTCATTCATATTTGGTTCTGGTCCTCTTTCCCTCTTAATGCCCTAGGCATTTGGAAAATCAGAACGGTCGAATATTACAGCATATGCAATCGATAGTATACCCGAAGCGTATGGGATATGATACGTAATGAAAACGTGATACTTTACCAGTCTCTTGCCATAATATTGCCATATATAGGATTCCCTTATGTTGAATATTTTCAACATAACATCAATATATACCTTTTTACTAAATTTGATTAAAACTTCTCGATCTACACTTTTAGATTTGAAATGAAGTATAATATTCTCTCCTTAATAGTAGCAAAACAACATTTCAACCCCTGCAACTTTGCAAAGTGAAATCTTTGTTTTCTATAATTAATATTGCTAACTTGCAACATAATAATAATCATGCTTCCACTAACATGATAATTACTACTTTACTAGCATAACACTTATGCTCCCGCTAGCTTTGACATGTACTCAGAAAACATTTGGACTTCTATAAATCAATACTTATTGATTTCCTTAACGAAAGTTCATAATTCTCATACGAGATGCTATGATAAGCCTTTATCTAAGCTTCTCAAATTCATACACCTTTCCTTAGATAGCTCACATGTGTGTCTAAACAATTTCAGAACTTACAAAAATAAGTCTTAATTGTTCAAACTAATGGCCAAATCTCACAATTCGAACTATGAAGAGGGATGACGTAATCATAATCGAATTTGAGAATGCAATTTACACAATTGATATCTCCTTAAAATCTTCCTAGTGAAAGCGTTTCCTCACAATCATTTTCATGAAGTGGAGAGAAACCTTAACACTTAGATTTTATGGTGTATGTGTTCCTATCTATGTGAATCCATCATAACCATAATCACAAGACAAGGTTAGTGACAAATCAAAACACATATGGACTGAACTTGTTCAATCTTGATTTCTTGCCACTTGGCAGCACAAGGGCCTACCATTGCTTCCAAGTTGTTGAACAGATCACCCATACAAATCAATGAACTTTCATTTATTAAGGTGCTTTGCCTTTATGCATTCAAATGAGAACTCATAGGACTCAGATGCATAGTCAACTTTAAATGAAATGGGCATAGAAACAAAAATGTGTTAACACGATAGGTTACAAAAACCAAGTCGTGTGCTAGTGTTTAACAATAGGTTTACCCTTGATTAGTTCTTGAAACTTTTCAAGATCATTTAGACTCTCACTGACCTCTTGACATATAAGATTCTCTTGTCAAGAAACTTTTCTTGTCAAACAAATATTCAAGAGTCAGTGCGGTCTCTTATCAAGATAAACACTACACACAATTGGTCTTAGTTGGTATTTGTCTTATCCAAGACATCACAACTTACCAATTTCAAATGTACAAGAGTTGAAAAAACATTTTCTTACTCCACATTGTGTTACAACTTCTTAAGATGTGTCACTCAAGTCACAATCTTAGAGTATGACTCTAAGACTCGATTTTGGAACGAAGTATGATTCACCTTTTGATTTAACCATTTCAACAATTGTCGATTCCTCTTCTGTAACACCGTAAATTTTCAAAACATATTTTTCATTTAAAATCACATATTTATCATAATATATCTTAGAAAAATCTCATTTATTAGAGTTACAATTCAAAATTCCACAATTGCTCGGTTAAAACCCAGGATCCTCAAAACGTAACTCTTTTACTGGTGTGTGTACAATCAAGCTGGTGCCTTCCCGCGATCCCCTGAGATACATGAAACACATAGCACATAACACAGTAAGCATGCAGCTTATTGAGTTCCCCAAATACCACATACAACATATTAGCCACTCGAGGCTATAACTCTGTAATACCTTCCGTTCAATGTGTCTCAGTGGGGCCCTCCGGTCCCATAACTCTGGTAGACCTTCCGGTCCTACCCATGATGACCTTCTGTTCCTAACTCTGTAGACCTTCCGGTCCTAACTTTGTTGACCTTCCGGTCCAAACCATGTTGACCTTCCGGTCCAAACCTTGCAAGCTCAGGATATAGCATATACATATCACATAGATAAAATCATATATTACATAACCCTTATAACCACATAAGACCTTCCAGTCACACATAATTACCACTCTACGTAAGGTATAGTGTGAAGACTCACCTGACAAACAACAAGTAGATAACTTCGCACCCGAATCTTGAACTATTCTCCGCCTAACACAAGGGATGAATATCTCTAATTAATACTCTTTTCACAATTCAAACAACCGAATACTATTCTTTCTCTTTCTAACTCTTTGTAGTGGATAAAAGACCATTTTACCCCTCCATGGTCTTTATTACTCATGTTGACCAAATCCCCAATGTCAACAGAAGTCAACACTCGAGTCAACAGTCCGAATTTGACCTGACTCGCCGAGTGCACCTTTGCGACTCGTCAAGTCCCATCGTTTTACTCAGAAGTTTTACGAAGGTTGACTCAGCTCGTCGAGTTGACTCCCAACTCGCCGAGTCATCGCACGATTCATCTCTTCAGGACAAACCCTAACCAACTCGTCGAGTCGTCTCACCGACTCGACGAGTTCATTCAGACCCAAAGCTCATTCAGACGATTTAAAACAGATCTATCACTATAAACACTAGATCTGTTATATCAATGCTCAATAGTCACGAAAAGCTTCAATTTTTACGTTCATGCATGATGTTATTGCTCCAAAAATGCTAATACATACCCTTCATGAGTGATTATGCCCAAAAACCCTCCTATAGATGAATAAAGTTGGGACACCTAGACTCTAAGGACCTCACAAGGTCCAGATCTGAGGACTAGACTTCTTGATAACTCATGATACTCAAAAACCCAAACAAAAGATGGCAAAAGCCCTAAAACTCCATAGATATGAGATCTATCCAAAATAAAAAGAAAGGTGAAGACTTCATCCCTTCCTCAGGAGCTCTGGACAGGAAATCACTCGATCCAACAGCCTCACCTCCAGCTCCTTGCTTCATAACCTCCTCCTCTTCCTCAAATGATGCACAAGAACCACAATATGAGCTTCTCTCTCACTCTCTAGTTCCAATAGCAATTAGGGTTTTCTCTCAGGGGAAGGTAGCCGCAAATGAGGCTATAAGTGCCTTTAAATAGGTCCCAAACCTGGGAAATTAGGGTTTCTCAGCCCAGCACCTACTCGGCGAGTCCCTCCTCTGACTCGTCGAGTCCATTCATTAAATCCACACGAGCAACTCGACTCGACTCGGCGAGTTGGACCCTCAACTCGTCGAGTCTCTCCTTCAATCACAAGATTAACATACACAATAATATCCCTGAAAATCCAGATGTTACATCTTCTTAGCCATACTAGTGTACTAAGATGTCCTTAGACGATCAATTGTGACATGGTTTCATAATCACTAAGTCAACCACAAAACACAATACTTAAGTACTCTCCCATCTTTTCAAATTGGAGAAACTTTTATCTTTCTGCCTAATTGATTCTTCTTATTCGTTCTGATATTCCTTGAAACTTTTCCAATGATTCAGAATCATACTTAATCTTTTAAGCATAACCACATTTACTAAACTTTTAACAAATCATGACGAATATTCTTATTGTTCTTTGTGGTGGACCTGGCTTAGTGCACAACAATGCGTACTAGATCTCCTAGTCCATCACTTGACTTACATACTTATGGCAACAAGGAATTATACTTAATTTCCCAAATACGAAAGTTCTCATTCATCAAACAATACAAGTTGCATGATTCCAAGTTCCTGTCCAATTGAAACTTGGGCGATGAGAATCTTTCCTTATTTTGGTAAATTTCTGACATTAGTACAAACAACATAACTATGAATCATATGATGGATTAGATGTCTAAGCCCATAACTATTATTGGTATGTACTCGAATCGAGAGTAGCATGGTCCATTTAGGTTGCATAACATCAGGACAATTTGTTAGGATAAACTCTTGAGAAAAGGTTATATATGATTTTTTAATATATTATAATTTTTAATATATTAATATGAAATCATATGTTTTAATTAGTATTGATCAAGAATTAATTTGGAATCAATTTAGTGATCAAAAGAGACTAATTAAATCTATGGGGACTAATTATGGTAATTAGTTATATTTATATGTGTTGGGCTTATGATCCATGTTGGACAAAGTTTGTGGATAGACACATAAATAGTTGGGCCACATGAACCATGGATCATAAAACCCATGCGTATGGATTTCGGTTATACCCATGACCCTTGGAATCCACACATATAAATACATTCATCATGACCTAAAAACGCCACCCATATACACTTCACATGTTCTTGGAGTTTATAGTGGTTTTTGGTGCATGGAGTTTCTCTCTCAAGAGTCACATTTGTTCTAGGTGAGTTGTGATTCCATTTGAGGTGCAACACTTGGGGCATTAAGTTCTTAAAGGCCAAAGTCTTACTAGAAACACCAAATAGATGAAGACTTCAAGCCACACAAAAAGTATGTTACTCTAACTAGTATCTTGTATTGTTTATGTCAAATTGCATGCTGGTTATAAGTTTAATAACGTGGAAACCATTTGCATGTATAATTATTGAAAACATAGATCCAAGGTATTTAGGTTTGTATGTGCACCATAGGATGTTGTAGTATACAAAACCTAACAGTGGTATCAGAGCCATTGGTGGTTTTCAAATTATACTTGATGCTACTTGCTGAAAAAAGATGAAAAAATTGAATTTTTTGTTGTCTGGACAGGGGACTCGACGAGTCCATTGAGGGACTCGATGAGTCCATGTCTAAACTCATCCAACTCGTCGAGTTGGTTCTTGCACTCGACGAGTTTGAGCCCATGACACCAGATTTTCGAGTTTTTTGGTCTGTTTTGGATTAGAATCATTACCACAAAGTGTTTTTGTTCAGAAAATTTGATTTTAATGTTATGGTAATGTTTATTCTCATCCAAATAAAGGATAATTGTCAAAATTTCAAGACTTGTTTTAGTTTATGTGATTAGCTAAGTTCTTGAAAATTGTTGATGTGAATTATCTTTGCTTATGAGTTTGATCTTGTTCATAGAAAAATTGCATGATTATTGTGTTAATTGGTAATTTGATCTTAATGGTTTTTGTGAACTCCATAACTTGTCCTCAAGTTATGGAAAATGAAGAGTTTTTCATTTAAAAGCACATTAAGTTTCATAGGTTATGAAATTGGAAGAGTCTTAATTTTAATGTTTTCATAAAATGATTTTATGTCTTCCATAAATTGTCCTCAAGTTATGGAACTTGAAAAGTCTTTCATAAAAACCATATTCAACTCATAAGTTATGGAAACCAAAAGTTTTTGAATTGTTCAAAATTTTCCCTCAAGTTTTGGAATTTGTAAAGTTCCCCCCCCCCATGAATACTTTAATTCCTAAATAAACCCTTAGAATTTTAAAAGTTTAAAATTCAGCCCTTATACTATTATAATATTATAGGTTTAATATTTATATATATGTATAAGAGTAAGTCAGTCTTACCGTTAGTAGGCCTCATTCACGAAGCCGGTTTATAAGGGGTGTATAAGGTTACTGCCTATAAAATGGCAGTTTAATGGGTGTCCACTCTCACCCACCGCTTCCTTGACTGGTGAAGGGTCGTTAGCTGAACGGGTAGGACAGGACATTAATTATCCCTTCATTAAAAGTATAATGATAAATACTAAGTAACTAAACTCTTATAAATTCCCAATGTTAGTTACTTAGGAAAATGTGAATTTGGTGCTAACCCATGAAATTCCACTTTGTACCTTGTTAAGTCCTTAGTGGAGCATGTGTGGTTAACCGGCAGACTAATCTGGGACTGAAAATGTGTGGCAAAGGGTAGCTTGATGTTAATCATAGATCAATGGAGCGTGTGTGGTTAACCGGCACACATTGATTAGGTGGTTGTAACAATAAGTGTACCAAGTTAATTTGCATGGTTATTCACTCCATGTTTGTGATCCTCGGCATCCCATTCGCAAACTTGAAGGGCACAATCGTGATTTAAACATGCCATTGAATATTTCAATGAATCTCAAAAGATTTAGGAGTTTAAATCCATTTAAGACCTAAAATTCCTTTTCGTTTTTCATGGTCGAAATTGGTAAATCGTCATTTACCTATCTTCAAATAATTTGTAGCTTAGATTACGACATCCTTCTTCCAAGTTATAAAAGATTGTGTTGGGTCCTAGCCTTAATATTTCATATTGGGTGTTATATTAAGGACTTAAATCAACTAAACTTGAATTTCTCCCTCATAGATGTTTAGTTATGACAACTATGGTCTTCCTTACCCTTTTGGATAAAGCTATCCTACTAAAGATGATATCCTAAATGGCGATCAAGGTGAAAGATTAATCCCTTTGTTGCGCATTAATGGGACTGGAAATCATACTTCACTTCCTCCACCTCCTCCAATTATTCTCCTAACCCAGAAGTTCTTGAAAAGTGCAAGGTCACTCAATCCCTATTGGCAAGCAATGTCTATATGTTCTTACATCTTGGAGATGAAGTCATATATTGACAAGGTGGGAGAGTTGGGTGTCGAAGTCTGAAGGAAGTTGACTGTTGATTGGGTTCTTCAATCACTTTCGAAGTCATATAGCGGGCTCTTTAAAGGACTACAATGTGACAGACCACGACATCACCCTTAATGATCTTACCTATTTGCTTGTTGCTGCTGAATCAGCAATGATTTGGAGCACTGGTAAAGCCAATTTGATTGGAAGATCTACTTCCCAAACTTCCATGGACATTTACAATGGTAACATTAGAAATCTAGATAAGTCTTCTCTTCCCAATGGAAAGGGATCGGCCATAGTCAACCTGGTTTACCAATTGGTAAAGAGAAAGGCCAAGTTTGAGATAGTCCAATGTACCATTACTAAACAGTCAATATGTTTCTATTTCCAAAGGAAGGGGCATTGGTTGTGAAGCTGTCGTATCTACCTGTGACAACCGTCAAAATTCTATTCGGTTCTAGATTTGAATAAACTTAGTTGCACATATAGGCACGACACATAATAGACTTAGTAACTAGAAGCTAAGTTATAACCTACTAGAAACTTGGAAACAAGTAGGATCGGATGATAGTGTACTTAGATTTCACATTGATATGTGAATTCTACTACTACTTAACTGTAGTGACTATCCATATTTGGGTCACTCTTTGACTCAAACACCTTTTCATGAATCATATACACACATTATGCACTTGACATAGCAGTATAAATTAGGTTGGAGCCTCATAGAAACTTAAGTCAGAGTTGAAAACTATGACTAGTATACTTGATTCCTCAATTTCGTTTGAATCTCGAAACCACTAGATAGAATGCCAATAAACCGATAAAATAAGTTACAAATATTATTTATAATTATAAAAGAGTTATAATACCATACGATAAATTGAAGTCTCAAAGATTCTATTGATTGTGATATCTAAAGATTTATTAATTCTCAAAACCCTAAAAACCCTAAAACCTAAATTTTATAAAATTTGACATCAAGAATTCTATAAAAATAGTTATGAAACTCATAATATTATCCTAAAACAATTAAATTCAGGGAAATATAATCAAGGAAAATAAAATTTAACTCATTAACATTTACCCTTAATTTATAAATCAAAAATCAAGGTTTTATGAATAAAAACTTGATTTTAGTGCACATTTTATATAAAAATTGAGATATTTTATAAAAGAACTTAAATTTTATAAAAGAAAATGAATGAGAAAGGGGTATTATACTAAAAAATTCGGATCCCTCTCTCCCCATATCTCTCTCTCACACTCTCATTCTCCAACACACACACATCTCTCTTCTTTCTCTCTCTAGAAAACTCTCTCTACCTTCTCTCTAATTTTTCTCTCCAAACACCACTCCATTCTCTCTTCCTCCCTCTAAGAACCATGAAATTTTCCAGAAAACAAACCCAAGAACACTGCTCAAACTCGAAATTTTCATCATCTTGTGGTATTCTTGAAGGTAAAATCGATTTCTACTTCACTTTTCCTTCAAGTTTTGCTCTTTTTGTTACACTTTCTCCTTCTTCATCTTCTTCAAACTTGTTTTATTTTTGTTAAAATGGTTTTTTAGAACATTATGGATGTGTTTTAACACCATGCATGTATGATAAACAAGGTTGCATGTTCATGATCTTAGTGCAAAAATCGATTTTAAGGATTAAAACATCAAACTCAAGTTAAGAGTTTTTGAGAAACAAAATTTTGTTCATAAATGAATGTATACATTTTGATCAGTTTTAATCTTTTGATCTCTGGAAACATGACTAGAATATAAGTTTATCATGATATCTTTTAAAATATTTCAAAAGATTTACTCAAAGAAATGATGAAAACTCATTTTTCTAACCAATCACCATGCATGCAATCTGCCAGATTTCTTTACCTGACTTTAAACTTTCATATCTCACTCATTTCTTAACCAAAATTCAGGATTCTTTTTTTGAAATATAATATTTTTAGTTAGCTTTCAAACCCATCTGACCTCACTGGAAAATTCAAATATTTCAATTTTTAGCAATTTTTACAAAACTGTTGCTCAATCAGCACCTTTTTGTGAATACTAGTTTTGTATTGCATGTTCAAAGATCTTATTCATCACTAAAAATCAAGGAAAAATTAACTTGAGCACTTAACATCATGTATTAAGAGGTATAAAAATATCTTGATTCAAAAGCCTTTGGAACATGTTGCAAAAATTCTCAAAGTAACATCAATAATTTTTACCAAAATCACAAGAATCAAGTTTCTCTATAATTGTTTGAGCCTTTAGGCATGTTTTTCGACATCAAAAATAAGAAAACAATTTTTCATTGTTATTAACTTGTTTGAAGTTCAATTCTGGAAATTTTCAGCTCAATATATATTTTCTTTATTTTTACATGAAAATATTAATAAAATAGAGTTTTAAAGCATATAAAATACTTAAACTTGTAAATAAATTCTGGAAATATTTGTGGATGACCCTTTAAGTTAATAAACATCTCTCATGAAGTTTCACGATTTTTGTTACTGTTTAGTATGGTTTTTAATTTTCTTTTTATTTAGCTCTAATAAATCATAAAACCACTTTAGGGAATGTGAAAATATTATTTCTTATTTTTTGCAGCATGTACCTTATATTTCAGACTCCGAAAAGTATTTTGGGAATTTTTGAAAATGTATATCTATTTTTCTTGAATTTTTGTGTTTATAATGGACTAAAAATGGGAAAAATAGTTATACTCATCCAAAATTCATGAAAATTTACCAGAAACTCTTATAATATGTTAGGATGATAAATAAAAATTTTGATGATTTTTATCTTCTGTATGCTATTTTTCTTCTATTTTCCCAAGATTTAATACACTAAAATGTACAAAAATCAGAACAATTGTGTTAAACTTTTTGAAAACACATACTAATATTTTTCCTAGATTATGTACACTATAAAATAGTTACACAAAAATTACAAGAATTTTTCATGATAATTTACTATTTTTCCATGATTTTATGATTATTCATGGAATTAAATGGTGAAAAATAGTTAGACAAATCAAAAATTCAAGAAAATTTATCTTAAGGTGTTTGACTTCAATTAAAAATGAAATACAAAGTTTGGGAAAGTTTAGAACTAAATTGATTTCGTTTTGAATATTTAATCATTGGAACACCTCTAAATAATGGAAATTTTCCACTTAAATTGTTATATAACAATTGATTCTTTGAAACTTAATTTCCACAGAAAAATGTTTGTAACTTATCAATATTAAATTTTGACACAATATTGGCATAATTCTATTGTAGTAGTAAGTATACTAGTATTAGATTTCAATTAGAGACCCATTAGTGTGTAACATCGTTGTAGGAAAACGATAGTGGTACGAGTGGAGCGTAGATCAAGGCATCATTTGCATCATCTCAATGCATTGTGAGTATTCACCACTCCCCTATTTTCCGTTTTTAAATGTTTTGGGGTGGAAAAGCATGTCCTAAACTATTTATGCTCATTGTATTTATTTGACTCGTATAAACTTGGTTGCTATATTTTGCATATTGTGAGTATTCACCACTCCCCTATTTTCCATTTTAAATGTTTTGGGGTGGAAAAGCATGTCCTAAACTATTTATGCTCATTGTATTTATTTGACTCGTATAAACTTGGTTGCTATATTTTGCATATTGTGAGTATTCACCACTCCCCTATTTTCCGTTTTTAAATGTTTTGGGGTGGAAAAGCATGTCCTAAACTATTTATGCTCATTGTATTTATTTGACTCGTATAAACTTGGTTGCTATATTTTGCATATTGTGAGTATTCACGCACTCCCCTATTTTCAGTTTTTATATTTTGGGGTGGAAAAGCATGTCCCGGAAAACTATTATTTTTTCGTTGTATTTAAATTGATTTGTATCAAACATGATTGCTATTTTATTGCTATATCTCTCTATGTATGTCTATGCAACACGGAACATGAGAACTTATCGTATTAAGGCCCTTCCCTTATCTCTAACCATTAACTCTTTGAGCCAATGGTCATTGTGGATAGCGCTATTAGGAATTGACAACTCCTCACTCGCCCTATTGCTGGAGTGCATGATACCATATTCATCTATGGAACGATAAGCATAGATCTTGATAGGGCTTCAATCATAGGTTTGGTTGAGATTCATTGTTTGCTCATACACATACAAACTCGTTTCTCGTTATAGCAATAAACTTGTTATTAATTATAGAAATGAACTTTGTTTCTCATTACAACAACGAACTTTTATTACTGAAAACTTATATACATGTTTTAGCAATGAAATTGTTTGCTCCTTGTAGCAACGAAATTGATTGCTCATTTTAGCAATGAAACTTGTTTACTCGTTTGAGTAACGAACTTTATCTTCCATGAGAATATGAATGTTGCATCTTATTTGGGCAACATACTTTATCTCTCATGATGACAAAGAACTTTGTTTTTACAAACTTATTTACTCATTTTAACAATATACTTTTATTATTGGAAACTTTTATCAAAACTTTGATTTCAATTCATGGAACCAATATTATTTTGTTTATCTGTGAGTACTCACCAACTATTTTCATAGTTGACGCTCGTTTTACATGCTTTTTCAGGAATCATCGAGTAAGTGGCACTTAGGGACACTTCACTTTTAGGAGCATTCACATGTGTTGTATTTCAATTTACATTGTAATTTCTTTTAAAAGTTGTTCAAACCCATTGTGAATTTGTAATGATTTTTAATACTATGGTTGGTGTTGTCTTTTAACTTTTGCGATGAAACCCTTTGTACTGCCACCCCCTGTGTTTCCGCTTTAGTGGGGTGTGACAGGAAATGGTATCAGAGCCGAAGGTTATAGAGAATACCTGTTTTCCTTTGGAGAACCACAACTATAGCCAAAAAATTTCTAAACGTTTTTAAAATACTGAACATACTACTGGTATAACTAATTCGAGTACGCATTATTGGACTTTAATTAAGTATAGCCTAGCCAACTATGCTTAATTAAGGAAAGTTAATGTGAGGCTGGAAACGGTTATAGTAGAATTATGTTCAAAACAATTTTCAACATAAACTTTTGATAAACAAAATTTTTCGGTGTGCATACGAGCATTGCATATTATAGGCATTCATCTAGATACACTTAGAAACTAAGTGCACTTTTATAACAATGCCTTTATTTAGAAATATTCTTACCCCTTATCAAGTGCTAGGTTAACCACTTAGGTTATATCACTAGTCACTCTAGGAGCAATGCAGTTAATACTGAGAATGAGTATTCCTCGGTAGCTGTTGACTTTAGATGTAAGGTTAGTAGTTAGATATACACAAGTAAAAATCTTAAGTCGAAACCTATTCCAATTATTCCTCAATACCTCTTCATCGTCTTCGTACTAGAGTTACAACTAGGAAAAAGCGTTTCGATACCGACACGAATAATAATTGGAGCATCGCGTAAGGAGGTAGATGATTCGCCACTAAGTAATCACTTGGATACCATTGGCGGGCATTCTGGATTTGACTCACAAGGAGACACAGAGGTTTAACCTATATGTGAGATCTTATTTCTATGCTACGATTTAGCTCTAGGTTGTTTCCACCTCGAGGTTAAAACTTAACATAGGATATCCCTTTGACCTCTATAAAAGGTCGTCAACTGCATTGACACCATAAAATGTTTTTCAAACAATTTTTCTTGTCCTTTATCTTGGGGAAAAAGACATCGGTACTCCCCTTATACTCGCCTTAGTATTTAGGTACGATCAACTACATTAACATACTTTCTCCTTACTTCTTAATCTTCCATTGAAAATTTATTTCGCTTCATCGGTTTTATTTATCATCGATAAAATATTTTATAACCACTTGAGTCAACTTAGTAGACATTTCCTAACAATGTAAGCCATATTCTCGCTAAAAAAAATATATATTTTGACAACTTGCTTTAATTTAACACTTTTCTTCAAAACTCAATTTAACCAATATTGGTTTTAAGCTTGCTATTTCAATTTCATTTCAAATTCATTTCAATGGATTGATGTGCTTTTAAGGGCATATAAACCATTTTAAACATTGCTTACCATTTTGACACGTCTTCGAAAAACTAGAAACATTTTCTTTTATAATCGTGTTTAAACTCTTTACTATAAAACTTAAACATATGACGTTAAAGTTCATATTATGTGTAAAAGCTTCATCGGATCTTCAAACCACTTTTCTTTTAAGACTTTTGACTACTTCCCCATTTAGGCATCGTACTTTACTTAAATGTGTTTTCTTGAAACCCAACATGGTATTTTTACAACTTTCTAATCCAAATGTGTTTACAAGACATCACTGATGCCTACATTTCAAAGCACACCTTATTTGTTTATTTTATTTCAAATTAGTTTTATAATCTGTGTTTATAAAACTTACAACATTGCAAAACTTAGTGTTCACTTTTAAATTTCCAGTGACACCTTCAACAATGTATAATTACTCTTCTAAATCTATTGAGTCTTTACCTTATATGTTTAAACTATTATTGAACTCCATTCTAAAAAGTCAAATTGTCAGATTTTCAACTACCGTTTGTAGTGCTTCTTCTTTTTCACAAATGGAGTTTAACTTAATAAGGTAACTCGTGATTATTAGCAAACATTCTAAGACTCTCACATGTCTATTTAATCATCAATATACATCAAATATTAAAGTTTGAAATATATCTCAACCTGGTTTTAATCTACCTATAGGTATTGTTCTTATAATTTTAACAATAACAATCATTGCCGCCGCTATCTTCCTTTTTCTTTCCCCCCGAACCTTATTTCTCGCTCTCCTTCTGATTTTAGATCTCGTACGCCATAATATTAACATAATACATTGTGTAACTTTGTTTTTATCTATTTTACTTCTCCTGGTATCATGTTCGTATGCATAAAGACTAGAAGTCTACCCTTTCGGTTTGAGCGATTAATACGTGTATAGTCGTGAGACATAATTTTGATTTAGTCAACTCTGATATATTCAATTACGCCTTTTATCATATACATTTTGTTTTATTTTGAAATCTCTATAAACAAGTGATCCTTATTTACATTTGTTATTTCGTTTTAAATTCAGAAACTTTATATAAAATGCAATTTTCATTGTATTTTTCCTTATAATTAATACACAAGATGAATACTCTTATGCTTATAATTTTTCTATATACGGAACATATATGTGAAGGATATATTTCCTTATGTTTCTTCTTTTCTTTAAATACATCAAAAGTTTTGAATTTTACGATTATCTATTCTCTAAATGATTGTTTTTGTAGAAACACTAAACTATGAATGCACTATTTTCAAAGATTAACATTTTTACACCTTTCTTAAAATAGTATTTTACTTTGCAATTTTCAGTGAGTTCCTAAACTCTCAAACTTGTTTTCATAAGTATTCTGACTCCTCGTAAACTTGAATTTGTCCTAACTTAGACAATTGGACAATTTCTCAAAAGTTTAATACAAATATTTCTATACAAATTCCTTTAATGACGAGTTAAACCTTTAACCTTAATTAATCTCTATATTATTTTACTACTTTGTTGGATCGCCACACATGTATCTTCACTATTTTGGAATTATTACACATTTTCATAATAGTGAGATTAATTATCATTTCTAAACACACATTTTGATAGCAGTGAGATTTTTATCACTTCTAAGCACTTAAAATGCTATCTACACAATGTGATTTAATTTCTCATAAACTTTCATCGCCTCCATTTGCAAAAATGACTCTCTAAATATATTTATTTTTCGAATAAGGTTTTATTATTGTAAGAGTAACTATGGTAGTAAATATTGCTTCGGAAATCCTCGATCGTTTCGTAACTTATTTTATAGACGACACTTAAATAGCCTTTACATTCGAGAGGTACCAAAACTTCGTTGCTTACCCGTAGTGCGTATCTTTAGGAACTTACCCTCGATCGCTTCTTTTTCATTCGTGCTACCCCTTCTTATTTCAGATTATATATATTTTCCATATTTAGTAGCCAACCCGGAAGTGAATAAATTGTTCTTAATCCCTTCTTTATGAGATGGCGAATTTACACTTAGTGCTAATTTAGAACGCGACTTAAGGATCAATGCGGATTTAACGCTCAGTGCAATTAGTGCTTCAGCAAAACTTATAGCTCTCTTAATTCAGATAATATCTAACTAGATGATCTTTTTCGACAAGGTCCCCATGTTTGGATCATGATTTCCATGATCCTGATTTCTCGCAATCTAAATTGTAGATCAAGGCATCATTTGCATCATCTCAATGCATTGTGAGTATTCACCACTCCCCTATTTTCCGTTTTTAAATGTTTTGGGGTGGAAAAGCATGTCCTACACTATTTATGCTCATTGTATTTATTTGACTCGTATAAACTTGGTTGCTATATTTTGCATATTGTGAGTATTCACCACTCCCCTATTTTCCGTTTTTAAATGTTTTGGGGTGGAAAAGCATGTCCTAAACTATTTATGCTCATTGTATTTATTTGACTCGTATAAACTTGGTTGCTATATTTTGCATATTGTGAGTATTCACGCACTCCCCTATTTTCAGTTTTTATGTTTTGGGGTGGAAAAGAATGTCCCGGAAAACTATTATTTGTTCGTTGTATTTAAATTGATTTGTATCAAACATGATTGCTATTTTATTGCTATATCTCTCTATGTATGTCTATGCAACACGGAACATGAGAACTTATCGTATTAAGGCCCTTCCCTTATCTCTAACCATTAACTCTTTGAGCCAATGGTCATTGTGGATAGCGCTATTAGGAATTGACAACTCCTCACTCGCCCTATTGCTGGAGTGCATGATACCATATTCATCTATGGAACGATAAGCATAGATCTTGATAGGGCTTCAGTCATAGGTTTGGTTGAGACTCATTCTTTGCTCATACACATACAAACTCGTTTCTCGTTATAGCAATAAACTTGTTATTAATTATAGCAATGAACTTTGTTTCTCATTACAACAACGAACTTTTATTACTGAAAACTTATATACATGTTTTAGCAATGAAATTGTTTGCTCCTTGTAGCAACGAAATTGATTGCTCATTTTAGCAATGAAACTTGTTTACTCGTTTGAGTAACGAACTTTATCTTCCATGAGAATATGAATGTTGCATCTTATTTGGGCAACATACTTTATCTCTCATGATGACAAAGAACTTTGTTTTTACAAACTTATTTACTCATTTTAACAATATACTTTTATTATTGGAAACTTTTATCAAAACTTTGATTTCAATTCATGGAACCAATATTATTTTGTTTATCTGTGAGTACTCACCAACTATTTTTATAGTTGACGCTCGTTTTACATTCTTTTTCAGGAATCATCGAGTAAGTGGCACTTAGGGACACTTCACTTTTAGGAGCATTCACATGTGTTGTATTTCAATTTACATTGTAATTTCTTTTAAAAGTTGTTCAAACTCATTGTGAATTTGTAATGATTTTTAATACTATGGTTGGTGTTGTCTTTTAACTTTTGCGATGAAACCCTTTGTACTGCCACGCCCTGTGTTTCCGCTTTAGCGGGGTGTGACACTACCTGAAGGATCATAAGGATGGTAAAGGCAAAAACGTTTGACTCTGCTTCAGGTAAAATCCACTATATAACTCTATTAAGTTCTTATTTGGAGATTCTTATTACATGATGTGACTAGGTCGCATTTTGATGTTTTGTAGAATCAAAAAAGGAGAGGAAGCTTAGAAGAAGAGTATGTTGAATCTGATCGCGAAGATGGATTTCGATCGCATGATTCGAAGATCAGAATTTTGAGCTGCTGCAAATAGTTATGATGGATTGCTTAAGAATAGACAACAACATGTGTTTCATTTGTATTTGCATTGTAAGGATAAGTTTTTTCCGCAAGTTTTAAAATAAAAGAAAAATTTTTAATTTTATTTATTTAAATATCCTTTCAATGGCATTTGTGAAAATTGTTATTTATATGATTCCATTAATAGCAATATTGGAAAATGGATTTGTTTCTTTCGTTTGTGGCAGTGTCATAATTTACCAAATAAGGAAAGATTCTCATCACCCAAGTTTCAGTTGGATAGAAACTTGGAATCATGCAATTTGTATTGTATGATGAATGAGAATTCTTCATCTTTGGAAAATTAAGACTAATTCCATGTTCACATGTTCGTGTGAGTCAAGTGAAGGACTATAGGATCGGGTACACTTGGTTGTGCGCTGATCAGGTCCACCACAAAGAACGATAAGGCTATTCATCATTATTTACTAAAGTTTAGTAAATATGGTTATACTTACAAGTTTAAGTGTAATTCTGAAACATTGGAAAAGTTTCAATGTAAGGCAGAATGAATAAGAAGAATCAAATTAGGCAGAAAGATAAAAGTTTCTCCAAATCTGAAAAGATGGGAGAGTACTTGTGACAACCCGTAGTTTCTATTCTGTACAACCATTCAATTCAATAAAAGTCAGAACAGTTTCTACTAACTTTTGAGCTGTGTAGAGTCAGTTTGAGTGTTCTAAAGCCTAGTACTTCAGGAGATAACAGGAGAGAGGATGCCCTAGGGTTTATTGTGTAGCAATAATGTCCCAAAACTCCAAGAGTTTGGAGTTTACGGCCTAAACAAGGTGTTTACGGTCGTAAACCCCAAGGGTATAAATATGGCACTTATCCATTTTAATCACTTTTTCACTTTTCAAGATCCAAAACTCAAATCCTCTCAAGTATCATCCGAATTTTCTTCTTTATCTTCAACTTTGTAAGTGTTTCTAGCCCTAATAAGTTGATATCTTACTTAATCTAGTGATCTTACATGATTCCATCCGTGAAATCATTCCAAATGTGTAGATCTTCAAGTTTCACCAAGAACACCAAGAACACACACTAGTGTTCTTGGACTTTTAGCACCTTTTCAAGCTTCTACATAGTAAGTACTCTTACCTAGGCTTGTTATAAGACTTGTTACACTTCCTAATCATCTAGAAAACATAAGGAAACACAAGATCAAAGGTGTTTAAGGTCCAAGATATTCTTGGACCGTAAACCCTAAAGAAGGGGCCAAAGTGTACCCTAGTCCCTTACCAAGCCATGGATACTAGTCTAGAACATATCCTTAAAGTGCTTAGGACCTTAAACATCAAAAATACCATAAACCATTTGGGTTTACGGCCGTAAACCCAAGGAGAAATGGTCCAAGGACCGTAAACTCCAAAAAGGGGTGAAATGGTGCCCTAATTAGTTCCTAAGGCTTCAACATGAAGTAGGAATGCTTCTTATGACCTTTAAAGCTTCAAAACACAAAATGGTAAAAGTACCATGAGTTTACGGCCGTAAACTCGTGGGTTTACGACCATAAACTCAATGTGAGTTGGTCCCAAAACCGTAAACTCCAATAGAGTTTACCCTTGGACCCCAAACTCAATAGCAATGTCCTACCACCCTTAGTTGCAATCCTTAGTACTTGTAACACTTAAATAAGGTGTTTTACATGTCCTAGGATGTCTTAACTAGGTTAATTAGTTGTTTAATAACTAATTAGATACATATATGTGTTATTATATGTTAACTAGGATCCTTGTGTGTGTTCAAGTCTTCACTTGACACTTAGCATCCTATACAATCCGTTCATCCAAACCACTCACTACAGGTGAGTTCATACCCCTTAATTAAGTTTTTAAATGTTTTTAAATGATTTTATGGGGGGGGGGGGGGAATACAAGTTGAACAATTATAGTTATTATATCAATCACATGTGATTAATAACTACCAAACAAGTGGATTTCTTACTTTCAAACTGTGTTACCAAATTGTTTTACTTCAAACTGTCTTATAAACTCTTTTTCATATCAAATACCTTTATTAAAATATTTTAACATATATTCTGTGTATCTATATAGATATAGTTATATAAGTAGGATTGAAAGGACTTAGGACTGATAGCTCACCTTACTTCCTGTTCCTTGTTTGGTTGTTGACTTAGGGTATTAAGGTTATTTGTCCGAAGGTCGTTTGGATCCTAGTTATATATCATGTATATGTGTATAGATATAAAAGGTTACTTCATTCAGTTCAATACCTTTGGGTAGCAAAGGTATACAAACATGCTCATACATTCAAACAATATTACTAGTAAACTATAATAGGTATAGTTTAGGGAAATACTAATGCTATTACTAGAACAGTTAAACATACAATGAGTCAGTTCATACATGAGTCAATAACAAACAAACAATAGATCCTATGATGAGAAATAAACAATAGAATACTATGATGAGAAACAAACAATACATGCTAGACAGGGAGAGAACACACAATAGAGCTAGCACATACATATACTAGAACATTACTACATTTATGGTAGCCACGTAACGGGGCATGGCACTACCTGTCATGACCGTTTTGTATCCAGAATCTCCTTAAGTGGGGAGCGTATGAGTTTGTGTATAGATCTATACTGGATTGACTATCCTACACCTTGTTGCTCGCTACAGTGGGACTTGCAAGTCTACGGGTGCCAAATGTCATTTCTTACGACGTCTTACATCGTCGTTTTTCTATGAGTCGGTAGCAGGATACAGGCCGATCACATGGTACTTTAAATAACAATTGGTTTAAGGTAGTTAGTACAGCAGTAGTTACTTAATACAACACTACAATACTATTTCATTTTCCCATTACATTTACTTTGTGATCTTCACACAATAAACAGTAATGTAAAAACTATATTTTTGGTTAATGATAGTCGGATTTGGGAAAATACACGCTCTTACAAGAAACACACACAGATAGTAGATGCCTTGGTAGAAGGCTACTTTTAGTAGGAAACATAGGGTTTTCTAGGAGAGTTAAAACAATTACAAACTTTTACAAACTTATTCAATTACAGACTTACAAACGCTTTCATACAAATACAGACATTAATATATTTATGATCTCACCAGCTTTAAAGCTGATACTCGATTTCAAAATAACTTGTATTCTCAGGTCACCAATAGACAGGTACCGGTGCCAGGTTTTGAGAAGATGGAGCTAGTTCAAGACTCATCTTTTATTTTGATGTATATTTTTGGTGTCTAAATAACTTGACATAATACACTTGTATGAAATTATATTATTAATGCAATGGATGATGTTGTTCCTTGTTTACTACTTTGCATTGTTGTGATACTGAACATGACGTCCTCCACCCCCAAACGTTTCCGCCGTTCCGGTTTTGGGGTGTGACAGATTGGTATCAGAGCATTGTTTATAGTGAATCGAGTGTATCAACCCATAAAAGATATACGAACTATAAACATAGCGGGATTAAAATACTCTGATAAAGAGTTTATACTTTTAAATAATAAAATATTTAACCAAGTATACATACCTGCATTCATACTAAAATCAGTGTCACTAGGACAGAACAAAAGTATTACGATTGTTGGTCAGCACAAGTAGACTTAGAGACATATGGTCAACCCTGGGAAGATGTAGCCTGATCAACTACATTATCCGAGGAGTGATTAGCATGTGCCTAAGTGTGGTTGTGAGGTTGCAACAAGTCTAAAAACTTACCAACACTACTACAATGAGAACAGTAGAATAGAACATAAACTTAAAATACTATAGGAGTATTTTGTGTTACTATAATTCCTTATCTGAGAACTAAAGGTCTTTATTAGTCTGTCAATAGTTGCTGAGTGGATACACTTAGGTTATATGTGTCTAGGATATCATAGACTTAGAATCTGTGATATTTGCTTTACTTCTTGTTCCTTGTTTGGTTGTGGGCTTAGAGTTAGGGTCACTTATTCGAAGGTCTATCCTGTCTTGGTTACATATGACTGGTATGCACTACGCAAAATGTTGAAGTAACTCATAAAGATCATCTTATAAATATCTAATTAGTGCATCTATTTAGTTATTTCTTTATCCCTTTTCTCGCGTAGATATCATGGCTGGATTCCAACAACGGAAATGCGGGATGGCTGGGAGAAGAGCCAGAAGATGATCACCCAATCCCATTGGATGATCACGAAGCTGAAGGCTTTTCTGAGGATTCTGACTCAGAGCCAGAAGTCAACAACCTACCGCCAGCTGGTCAAGACCCAAACCCGATCCCTCGTCCAGCATTTCAAGGACCCACACCCCTGTGGGCCACAAACTTGAACAAACGGAGTCAGGAACAGGGTCAACCCATTCCCTACAATGGAGACAGAAGCTTCTACAACCTCACCGAGGGATGTTCAACTGATAGGGTCCTGCCCATCACGGTTCGTAGGATTTCTCGGAACACCGAACAAGGTCGAGCGACTCTCGACCGAGTCATAGAGATTGACGCCAACTCCAGCGTTCACACGGTCCGCATTCGCCAGCTAGAGTCTGCTCATGAAAGGACTCAGGTCTGCAATGCAGCTCTGCAGAGGGAACTTGCTGAAACCCAAGCTGAAGTCAGAGAACTTCGAGCTCAGCACGCAAGATCTGAAAGGCGTATGAGGGACATAGAACGTCTTCTGTCGGAGTCAAGAACTCACTCTAGTAGTTCTTGTCGCCGATAGAGTCCTATCGGTTTCTCTTTTGATATAACCTAATTTCTGTGAAAACTCTAGTCTAATTTCCTACCTTTGTAAATCTTAGACCTGTTAGGTCCTGATTAGGTTTTAGTTTGTCAAAATTTTCCCATCTTGGTTGATGTAAGACCTACTTCTAGGTCATTTTTCCCGAACTCATTACATCTGTAATTCCATTATTATTGATAGATATCTAATCTCATGGAAATTATTATCCAAATGCTATCATCTATTAGTTCTAGATCTACATTCAATCGTGCTATTCAATTGTGCTGTTGGACTATCGAGAGTTAGTTCATGAGTCATTCTCATCAATTTTCCTACTAAATTCTCATCAATATCTTCATCTTTGTAAACTTATAGTTGAAAGATGCCTCCTCGTAAATCAACAAGACACGATCCTCCCGCACTGACACCACCTGCTCCTCAAATCGATACGGCAGCTCTAAATGCTGCTGTAGCTGTGGCTGTGGCTACAACCATGGCTCAATATCATTCTTCGGGTTCCACTGGAGGAGGAACTCTTGTTTAATCTACTCATGGTGAAATCCCTGTGCGCTTGAGAGAGTGCTCCTACAAGGACTTCACCAACTGCAAGCCCAAGTCCTTTAGAGGGACTGGTGGAGTCATTCCCTCTCGCAATGGTTCGAGAAAACCGAATCGATTTTCAAAATCTGCTCCTGTCCAGAGGGGAGCAAGGTCAAGTTCGCCGCTTGCACCTTTGAAGACAATGCCCTAACATGGTGAAATAGCCATGTCAAGTCACTATCCCTAATAGTGGCTAATGTTATGGGCTGGGAAGCTCCAAGAGAGCTGATGATTGAGGAGTACTGCCCTAGGGGCGAAATCCAAAAACTGGAGGAGGAACTGTGGAGCCTAACCATGAAGGGCTCCGACATAGTCTCTTATACCGCCAGGTTCTGTGAACTGGTGGCCCTCTGTCCCAACATGGTTCACACAGAGGGAAAGAAGATAGAGAGATACATATGGGGGCTGATGCCACCATTCCAGGGAAATGTTTTGGCTTCAAACCCCACTACATTTGATAGTGCCAAGCGATTGGCACAACGGCTTATTGACCATAGGGTTCGTACCCCAGCCACAACAACAACCCTGGTCATCTCAGAACCCGCCAGAACCGCTGATTCCAAGCGGAAGTTCTGGCATGACAAAAACATGAAGAAGGCTGCTGCTCCGATAAAGCAGTACGTTGGAAGTTTTCCCAAGTGCAACAAGTGCAACTTCCACCACACAGGAGCCTGTCGGTAAATTCAGTGTTTGAACTGCAACAGGAAGTGGCATACTGCCCGTTTCTGCAAAGCTCCGGCGAGGCCAATTACCCAAGTCCCCGGCGCTGGTGTGCGCCAAGCTTGCTACGGTTGTGGCGAGGTGGGCCACTACAAAAGGAACTGCCCGAAGGCAGGGAATGCCAATGGAGTGGGAAGAGTTCTGGCCATAGGCCACGAGGAAGCAGTTGCCGACCCCACAATGGTCACTGGTAGGTTTCTCCTCGATAACTCTTATGCATGCATACTATTTGATAGTGGAGCGGAAAGGAGTTTCGTGAACCAAAAATTTGCTCATTTACTCAAGCAAAAATCACGAGCACTTAAAGAACAGTTCACTGTAGAAATGGCTAACGGAAAGACGGAGAGCACTAGCAGTTTATACATAGGGTGTACCCTAACACTAGATAGCCATTCATTTTCGATCGACCTCATGCCGGTCTCAATTAAAAGTTTCGACGTCATTATCGGCATGGATTGGTTGAGTCTTCATCGTGCCGACATCATGTGTTACGAAAAGGTTGTATGCCTTAATCTGCTGTCTGGCGAAACTCTAGTAGTTTATGGCGACAAACCCGGCACGAACCTTCGTATCATCTCGAGCATTCAAGCTCAGAAATTCTTGTGAAAGGAATGTCGTGCATTCCTTGCTCATGTGGTCGATGTGAGCCAAGAAGCGAAAGACATTCAGAACATTCCACTAGTAAGCGACTTTCCCGACATTTTTCCGGAAGAGCTCCTAGGATTACCTCCGCAACATCAAGTCGAGTTCAGAATCGACTTAGTTCCAGGGGCTACTCCCGTAGCCAAATCGCCCTATCGTCTAGCACCTGCAGAGATGCAAGAACTGTCCTGTCAACTTAACGAACTGCTCAGCAAAGGCTTTATAAGACCAAGCTTCTCACTCTGGGGAGCTCCAGTCTTGTTCGTCAAGAAGAAAGACGGATCGTTTCGTATGTTCATCGACTACAGGGAGCTCAACAAACTGACCGTCAAAAATCGTTATCCTTTGCCTCGTATTGACGATTTATTTGACCAACTTCAAGGGGCGAATTTCTTTTCAAAAATCGACTTAAGATCCGGATATCACCAACTACGAGTGCTAGGGGAGGATGTTCTGAAGACAGCCTTCCGAACTCGTTATGGGCACTACGAATTCGTAGTGATGCCGTTCGGATTAACAAACGCGCCCGCAGTATTCATGGATTTAATGAATAGGGTGTGTCGTCCTTACTTGGATCAGTTCGTCATCGTCTTCATCGATGACATACTTATCTACTCTCGTAGTAAGGAGGAACATAATCAACATCTTCGTCAAGTCTTAGAAACGCTGCGTTCGGAGAAGCTCTATGCGAAGTTCTCGAAATGCGAATTTTGGATCCGAAGAGTCGAATTCTTAGGGCACGTGGTTAGCAAAGAGGGAATACACGTGGACCCTTCCAAAATCAAGGCCATTGAGAACTGGTCAGCACCGAAGACGCCTACAGAAATTCGTCAATTTCTAGGCCTCGTTGGCTACTATCGCAGGTTCATTCAGAACTTCTCCCGCATTGCGAAACCTCTTACAACACTGACCCAGAAATGCGTGGCCTTTGACTGGGAAGAGAATCAGGAGAGAGAATTCCAAACGCTCAAGCGATCCTTGTGCACCGCACCAATACTATCCCTCCCCGAAGGTAAAGAAGACTTCGTTGTCTATTGCGATGCGTCGAATCAAGGACTCGGATGTGTTCTGATGCAGCGAGGTAAGGTCATTGCCTATGCCTCGAGACAGCTGAAGACACACGAGGTCAACAACACTACACACGATCTTGAGCTAGGAGCAGTTGTGTTTGCTCTGAAGATCTGGAGACACTACCTGTATGGAACAAAAAGCACTATCTTTACAGACCACAAAAGCCTACAACACATATTCGACCAGAAGGAGCTCAACATGAGACAACGATGGTGGGTCGAGCTACTCAGTGATTACGAATGCGAAATTCGTTAACATCCGGTTAAAGCCAACGTAGTAGCTGACGCCCTAAGTCGGAAAGAATATTTTGGTCGTAGAGTCAAATCATTGACTATGACTATCCATTCACACTTGTCCACACAAATTAAGGAGGCTCAGCTCGACGCTTTGAAACCTGAAAATGTGGCGAGTGAATCCCTGAGAGGGATGGATAAGAACTTGGATGTCAAGGGTGGAGGAGCTTATTATCTCATGGATCGGATCTGGACCCCGAAACACGGTGGTTTCAGAGACTTGGTCATGAACGAGGCGCACAACACTCGTTATTCCGTCCACCCAGGTTCAGATAAGATGTATATAGATCTTAAAAAGTTGTACTGGTGGCCTAGCATGAAAGCAGAGATTGCTACCTTCGTGAGTAAATGCCTTACTTGCGCCAAGGTCAAGGTCGAATACCAGAAACCCCCCGGTCTTCTACAACAGCCGGAGATACCGGAATGGAAGTGGGAGCGGATCACTATGGACTTCATAACCAAGTTGGCCAAGACAACGGGTGGACTTGATACCATATGGGTCATCGTCGATAGATTGACCAAGTCCGCACACTTCCTGCCTATCAAGGAAACATACAAGATGGAGAAGCTTACAAGAACTTACATTAGTGAGATTGTACGACTGCACGGTGTTCCCATATCCATTATCTCGGACAGAGATAGTAGATTCACTTTGAGGTTCTGGCAGTCGCTACAAAGTTCCCTAGGAACTAGGCTGCACATGAGTACAGCCTACCATCCACAGACCGACGGACAAAGTGAGAGGGATATCCAAACCTTGGAAGATATGTTGCGAGCCTGTGTGATCGACTTTGGGAAAGCATGGGATACCCATTTACCCCTTGTCGAATTTTCCTACAACAACAGTTATCACACGAGCATAAAGGCTGCTCCATTCGAGGCCCTCTCTGGCCGAAAGTGCAGATCCCCTCTGTGCTGGGCTGAGGTGGGTGATACCCAGTTAGCTAAAGGACGAGTTCCTGAAAGCACTCTCACGGGTCCGGAGATCATTGAGGAAACAACAGAGAAGATCGTTTAGATTCGTGAACGATTGAAAGCCTCTAGAGACCGACAGAAAAGCTACGCTGATAAACGAAGGAAACCGTTGGAATTCCAGGTGGGCGACCGTGTTCTATTGAAGGTCTCACCCTGGAAGGGCTTGATACGCTTCGGCAAGCATGGAAAGCTAAATCCAAGGTACATAGGGCCTTTCGAGATTCTCGCCAGAATCGGCCCTGTAGCTTACAAACTTAACTTACCACGCGAACTCAGTAACGTACATTCTACTTTCCACGTCTCGAACTTGAAAAAGTGTCTGTCCGACGAGACACTTGTAATCCCACTCGACGAGATCGAGATCAATGAGAGCCTCAACTTCGTGGAAGAACCTGTAGAGATCATGGACCGGGAGGTTAAGCAAACGAAACAAAGCCGTATCCCGATAGTGAAGGTTCGCTGGAACGCCAAGCGAGGACCGAAATTCACTTGGGAACGAGAGGATCAGATGAAATTGAAATATCCTCGTCTTTTTACTTAGTTATTTGTAACTACTTATTTGCTTAAACTCTAATTTCGGGACGAAATTCCTTCTAACGGGGGGATGATGTGACAACCCGAAATTTCTATTCTATACAGCCATTCAATTCAATAGAAGTCAGAACAGTTTCTACTAACTTTTGAGCTGTGTAGAGTCAGTTTGTGTGTTCTAAAGCCTAGTACTTTAGGAGATAACAGGAGAGAGGATGCCCTAGGGTTTATTGTATAGAAATAATGTCCCAAAACTCCAAGAGTTTGGAGTTTACGGCCTAAACAAGCTGTTTATGGCCGTAAACCCCAAGGGTATATATATATGGCACTTAGCCATTTTAATCACTTTTTCACTTTTCAAGATCCAAAACTCAAATCCTCTCAAGTATCATCCGAATTTTCTTCTTGATATTCAACTTTGTAAGTGTTTCTAGCCCTAATAAGTTGATATCTTACTTAATCTAGTGATCTTACATGATTACATCCGTGAAATCATTCCAAATATGTAGATCTTCAAGTTTCACCAAGAACACCAAGAACACACACTAGTGTTCTTGGACTTTTAGCACCTTTTCAAGCTTCTACATAGTAAGTACTCTTACCTAGGCTTGTTATAAGACTTGTTACACTTCCTAATCATCTAGAAAACATAAGGAAACACAAGATAAAAGGTGTTTACGGTCCAAGATGTTCTTGGACCGTAAGCCCTAAAGAAGGGGCCAAAGGGTGCCCTAGTCCCTTACCAAGCCATGGATACTAGTCTAGAACATATCCTTAAAGTGCTTAGGACCTTAAACATGAAAAGGACCATAAACCATTTGGGTTTACGGCTGTAAACCCAAGGAGAAATAGTCCAAGGACCGTAAACTCCACAAAGGGGTGAAATGGTGCCCTAATCACTTCCTAAGGCTTAAACATGAAGTAGGAATGCTTCTTATGACCTTTAAAGCTTCAAAACACAAAATGGTAAAAGTACCATGAGTTTACGGCCGTAAACTCGTGGGTTTACGACCGTAAACTCAATGTGAGTTGGTCCCAAAACCGTAAACTCCAATAGAGTTTACCCTTGGACCCCAAACTCAATAGCAATGTCCTACCACCCTTAGATGCAATCCTTAGTACGTGTAACACTTAAATAAGGTGTTTTACATGTCCTAGGATGTCTTAACTGGGTTAATTAGTTGTTTAATGACTAATTGGATACATATATGTGTTATTATATGGTAACTAGGATCCTTGTGTGTGTTCAAGTTTTCACTTGACACTTAGCATCCTATAAAATCCGTTCATCCAAACCACTCACTACAGGTGAGTTCATACCCCTTAATTAACCTTTTAAATGTTTTTAAATGCTTTTATGGGGGGGGGGGAATACAAGTTGAACAATTATAGTTATTATATCAATCACATGTGATTAATAACTACCAAACAAGTGGATTTCTTACTTTCAAACTGTGTTACCAAACTGTTTTACTTCAAACTGTCTTATAAACTCTTTTTCATATCAAATACTTTTATTAAACTCTTTTAACTTATATTCTGTGTATCTATGTAGATATAGTTATATAAGTAGGATTGAAAGGACTTAGGACTGATAGCCCACCTTACTTCCTATTGCTTGTTTGGTTGTGGACTTAGGGTATTAAGGTTATTTGTCTGAAGGTCTTTTGGATCCTAGTTATATATCATGTATATGTGTATAGATATAAAAGGTTACTTCATTCAGTTCAATACCTTTGGGTAGCAAAGGTATACAAACATGCTCATACATTCAAACAACATTACTAGTAAACTATAATAGGTATAGTTTAGGGAAATACTAATGCTATTACTAGAATAGTGAAACATACAATGAGTCAGTTCATACATGAGTCAATAACAAACAAACAATAGATACTATGATGAGAAACAAACAATAGAATACTCTGATGAGAAACAAACAATAGAATACTATGATGAGAAACAAACAATAGAATACTATGATGAGAAATAAACAATAGATACTATGATGAGAAACAAAAAATAGAATACTATGATGAGAAACAAACAATACATGCTAGACAGGGAGAGAACACACAATACAGATAGCAAATACATATACTAGAACATTACTACATTTATGTGAGCCACGTAACGGGGCATGGCACTACCTGTCATGACCATTTTGTATCCAAAATCTCCTTAAGTGGGGAGAGTATGAGTTTGTGTATAGATATATACTGGATTGACTATCCTACACCTTGCTGCTCGCTACAGTGGGACTTGCAAGTCTACGGGTGCCAAACGTCATTTCTTACGGCGTCTTACATCGTCGTTTTTCTATGAGTCGGTAGCAGGATACAGGCTGATCACATGGTACTTTAAATAACAATTGGTTTAAGGTAGTTAGTACAGCAGTAGTTACTTAATACAACACTACAATACTATTTCATTTTCCCATTACATTTACTTTGTGATCTTCACACAATAAACAATAATGTAAAAACTATATTTTTGGTTAATGATAGTCGGATTTTGGGAAAATACACGCTCTTACAAGAAACACACACAGATACTAGATGCCTTGGTAGAAGGCTACTTTTAGTAGGAAACATAGGGTTTTCTAGGGGAGTTCAAACAGTTACAAACTTTTACAAACTTATTCAATTACAGACTTACAAACGCTTTCATACAAATACAAACATTAATATATTTATGATCTCACCAGCTTTAAAGCTAATAAACTCTTTCAAAATAACTTGTATTCTCAGGTCCCCAGTAGACAGCTACCGGAGCCAGGTTTTTTAGAAGATGGAGCTCGTTCAAGACTCATCTTTTATTTTGATGTATATTTTTGGTGTCTATAAAACTTGACAGAACACACTTGTATTAAATTATATTGTTAATGCAATGGATGATGTTGTTGCTTGTTTACTACTTTGCATTGTTGTGATACTGTACATGACGTCCTCCATCCCCGAACGTTTCCGTCGTTCCGGTTTTGGGGTGTGACAGATTGGTATCAGAGCATTGTTTATAGTGAATCGAGTGTATCAACCCATAAAAGATATACGAACTATAAACACAGCGGGATTAAAATACTCTGATAAAGAGTTTATACTTTTAAATAATAAAATATTTAACTAAGTATACATACCAGCATTCATACTAAAATCAGTGTCACTAGGACAGAACAAAAGTATTACGATTGTTGGACAACACAAGTACACTTAGAGACATATGGTCAACCCTGGGAAGAAGTAGCCTGATCAACTACATTATCCGAGGAGTGATTAGCATGTGTCTAAGTGTGCTTGTGAGGTTGCAACAAGTCTAAAAACTTACCAACACTACTACAACGAGAACAGTAGAACAGAACATAAACTTAAAATACTATAGGAGTATTTTTTGTTGCTATTAATTACCTATCTAAGAACTAAAGGTCTTTATTAAGTATGTCAATAGTTGCGGAGTGGATACGCTAAGGTTATATGTGTCTAGGATATCATAGACTTAGAATCTGTGATCTTTGCTTTACTTCCTGTTCCTTGTTTGGTTGTGGGCTTAGAGTTAGGGTCGCTTATTCGAAGGTCTATCCTGTCTTGGTTACATATGACTGGTATGCACTATGCGAATGTTGAAGTAACTGATAAAGATCATCTTATAATTATCTAATTAGTTTGTCTAATTAGTTATTTCGTTATCCCTTTTCTCGCGTAGATTTCATGGCTGGATTCCATATCCCCTGAGACCCGTACTACCCCAACAACAGCAATGCAGGATGGCTGGGAGAAGAGCCAGAAGATGATCACCCAATCCCTTTGGATGATCACGAAGCTGAAGGCTTTTCTGATGGTTCTGACTCAGAGCCAGAAGTCAACAACCTACCCCCAGCTGCTCAGGACCCAAACTTGAATCCTCGTCCAGCATTTCAAGGACCCACACCTCTGTAGGCCACAAACTTGAATAGATGGAGTCAGGAACAGGGCCAACCCATACGCTACAATGGAAACAGAAGCTTCTACAACCTCACTGAGGGAGGTTCAGCTGACAGGGTCCTACCCATCATGGTTCGAAGGATTTCTCGGAACACTAAGCAAGGTCGAGCAGCTATCGATTGATTCGTGGAAATTAACGCCAACTCTGGCGTTAACACAGTCCGCATTTGCCAGCTAGAGTCTGCTCATGAAAGGACTCAGGTCCGCAATGCAGTTCTACAGAGGGAACTTGCTGAAACCCAAGCTGAAGTCAAGGAACTTCGAGCTCAGCAAGCAAGATCTGATAGGCGCGTGAGAGACATAGAACGTCTTCTGTCGGATTCAAGAACTCACTCTAGTAGTTCTCGTCGCTGATAGAGTCTTATCGACTTCTCTTTTGGATATAACCTAGTTATGTAAAAACTCTAGTCTAATTTCCTATCTTTGTAAATCTTACACCCGTTAGGTCTTGATTAGGTAGTAGTCTGTCAAGATTTCCCCATCTTGGTTGATGTAAGGCCTACTTCTAGGTCATTTTTCCAGAACTCATTATATCTGTAATCCCAGTATTATTGACAGATATCTAATCTCATGGAAATTATATCCAAATGCTTTCGTTTACAATCAATCGTGTTATTCATTTGTGCTGTTGGGCTATGGAGAGTTAGTCCATGAGTCATTTTCATCAATTTCCCTATCAAATTCTTATCAATATCTTCATTTTTCTAATCTTATAGTTGAAAAATGCCTCCTCGTAAATCACCAAGACGTCATCCTCCCGCACCGACACCACCTACTCCTCAATTCGACACGGTAGCCCTGAATGCTGCTGTAGCTGCAGCTGTGGCTACAGCCATGGCTCAATATCATTCTTCGGGTTCCACTGGGGAAGGAACTCCTATCCTATCTACTCATG
Source organism: Lactuca virosa (assembly GCF_052849685.1). Lineage (NCBI taxonomy): Eukaryota > Viridiplantae > Streptophyta > Magnoliopsida > Asterales > Asteraceae > Lactuca > Lactuca virosa. The sequence continues at coordinate 165,100,768 of NC_136429.1, read as the reverse complement.
GTGAAATCCCTGTGCGCTTGAGAGAGTGCTCCTACAAGGACTTCACAAACTGCAAGCCCAAGTCCTTTAGAGGGACTGGCGGAGTCATTGCCCTTTCGCAATGGTTCGAGAAAACCGAATCGGTTTTTGAAATCTGCTCCTGCCCAGAGGGGAGCAAGGTCAAGTTCGATGCTTGCATCGTTGAAGACAAAGCCCTGACATGGTGGAATAGCCATGTTAAGTCATTATCCCTAATAGTGGCAAATGCTATGGGCTGGGAAGCCCTGAGAGAGCTAATGGTTGAAGAGTACTGCCCGAGGGGCGAAATCCAAAAACTGGAGGAAGAACTGTGGAGCCTAACCATAAAGGGCTCCAACATAGTCTCCTACACCGCCAGTTTCTGTGAACTGGTGGCCCTCTGTCCCAACATGGTTCATACAGAGGGGAAGAAGATTGAAAGATACATATGGGGGCTGGTGCCTCCATTCCAGGGAAATGTTTTGGCTTCAAACCCCACTACATTTGATAGTGCCAAGCGATTGGCACAGCGGCTCATAGACCATGGGGTTCGTACCCCGGCCGCAACAACAACCCTGGCCATCTCGGAACCCGCCAAAACCGCTGATTCCAAGCGGATGTTTTGGGATGACAAGAGAAAGACGAAGGCTACCAAAAAGCACCAGGTCGTGGCAGTTCATGCTGTGATAGCACCTTCCGCCGCTACTCCGGTAAAGCAGTACGCCAGAAGTTTTCCTAAGTGCAACAAATGCAACTACCACCACGTAGGAGCCAGCCGGGAAATGCAGTGTTTGAACTGCAATAGGAAGGGGCACACTGCTCGTTTCTGTAAAGCTCCGGCGAGGCCAATCAACCAAGTCCCCGGCACAGGAGTGTGCCAAGCTTGCTACGGTTGTGGCGTGGTAGGCCACTACAAAAGGAACTACCCGAAGGCAGGGAATGCCGGTGGAGTGGGAAGAGTTCTGGCCATAGGCCACGAGGAAGCGGTTGCCGACCCCACAGTGATCACTGGTACGTTTCTCCTGGATAACTCTTATGCATGCATTCTGTTTGATAGTGGAGCGGAGAGGAGTTTCGTGAATCAAAAATTTGCTCATTTACTTAAGCAAAAATCACGAGCACTTAAAGAACCGTTCACAGTAGAAATGGCGAATGGAAAGACGGAGAGCACTAGCAGTATATTCATAGGGTGTACCCTAACTTTAGATGGCCATTCTTTTTCAATCGATCTCATGCCGGTCTCAATTAAAAGTTTCGACGTCATCATCGGCATGGATTGGTTGAGTCTTCATCGTGCTCACATCATGTGTTACGAAAAGGCTGTACGCCTTAATCTGTCGTCTGGCGAAACTCTAATAGTATACGGCGACAAACCCGACACGAACCTTCGTATCATCTCGAGCATTCAAGCTCAGAAATTCTTGCGAAAGGAATGTCGTGCATTCCTTGCTCATATGGTCGATGTGAACCAAGAAACGAAAGACATTCAGAACATTCCAGTAGTACGCAACTTTCCCGACATCTTTCCAGAAGAACTCCCAGGATTACCTCGGCAACGTCAAGTCGAGTTCAGAATCGACTTAGTTCCAGGGGCTACCCCTGTAGCCAAATCGCCCTATCGTCTAGCACGTGCAGAGATGCAAGAACTGTCCGGTCAACTTAATGAACTGCTCAGCAAGGGCTTTATAAGACCAAGCTTCTCACCCTGGGGAGCTCCAGTCTTGTTCATCAAGAAGAAAGACGGATCGTTTCGTATGTGCATCGAATACAGGGAGCTCAACAAACTGACCATAAAAAATCGTTATCCTTTTCCTCGGATTGACGATTTATTCGATCAAGTTCAAGGGGAAAACTTCTTTTCAAAAATCGACTTAAGGTCCAGATATCACCAACTACGAGTGCTAGGGGAGGATGTTCCGAAGACAGCCTTCCGAACTCGTTATGGGCACTACGAATTCGTAGTGATGCCGTTGGGATTAACAAACGCGCCCGCAGTATTCATGGACTTAATGAATAGGGCGTGTCATCCTTACTTGGATCAGTTCATCATCGTCTTCATCGATGACATACTTATCTACTCTCGTAGTGAGGAGGAGCATAGTCAACATCTGCGACTAGTCTTAGAAACCCTGCGCTCGGAGAAGCTCTATGCGAAGTTCTCGAAATGCGAATTTTGGATCCGACGAGTCGAATTCTTAGGGCACGTGGTTAGCGAAGAGGGAATACACGTGGACCCTTCCAAAATTAAAGCCATTGAGAGCTGCTAAGCACCGAAGACGCCTACAGAAATTCGTCAATTTCTAGGCCTCACTGGCTACTATCGCAGGTTCATTCAGAACTTCTCCCGCATTGCGAAACCTCTTACAACACTGACCCAGAAGGGCGTGGCCTTTGACTGGGAAGAGAAGCAGGAGAGAGCGTTCCAAACGCTCAAAAGAGCCTTATGCACCGCACCAATACTATCCCTCCCCGAAGGGATAGAAGACTTCGGTGTCTATTGCGATGCGTCAAATGAAGGACTCGGATGTGTTCTGATGCAGCGAGGTAAGGTCATCGCCTATGCCTCGAGACAGCTGAACAAACATGAGGTCAACTACACCACACACGATCTTGAACTAGGAGCAGTTGTGTTTGCTCTGAAGATCTGGAGACACTACCTGTACGGTACAAAGAGCATTATCTTTATAGACCACAAAAGCCTACAACACATATTCGACCAGAAGGAGCTCAACATGAGACAACGACGGTGGGTCGAGCTACTCAGTGATTACGAATGCGAAATTCGTTATCATCAGGATAAAGCCAACGTAGTAGCTGACGCCCTAAGTCGGAAATAATATTCTGGTCGTAGAGTCAAATCATTGACTATGACTATCAATTCACACTTGTCCATGCAAATTAAGGAGGCTCAGCTCGACGCTTTGAAACCTGAAAATATGGCTGGTGAATCCTTGAGAGGGATGGATAAGAACTTGGAGGTTAAGGGTGGCGGAGCTTATTATTTCATGGATCGGATCTGGACCCCAAAACGCGGTCGTTTCAGAGACTTGGTCATGAACGAGGCGCACAACACTCGTTATTCTGTCCACCCGGGTTCAGATAAGATGTATCTGGATCTTAAAAAGTTATACTGGTGGCCTAACATGAAAGCAGATATTGCTACCTTCGTGAGTAAATGCCTTACTTGCGCCAAGGTCAAGGTCGAATACCAAAAACCCTCCGGTCTTCTACAACAACCGGAGATACCGGAATGGAAGTGGGAGCGGATCACTATGGATTTCATAACCAAGTTGCCCAAGACAACGGGTGGACTTGATACCATATGGGTCATCGTCGATAGATTGACCAAGTCCGTACACTTCCTGCCTATCAAGGAAACAGACAAGATGGAGAAGCTTACAAGAACTTACATTAGGGAGATTGTACGACTGGACGGTGTCCCATATCCATTATCTCGGACAGAGATAGTAGATTCACTTCGAGGTTCTGGCAGTCGTTACAAAGTTCGCTAGGAACTAGGTTGGACATGTGTACAGCTTACCATCCACAAACAGACGGGCAAAGTGAGAGGATTATCCAAACCTTGGAAGATATGTTGCGAGCCTGTGTGATCGAATTTGGGAAAGCATGGGATACTCATTTACCCCTTGTAGAATTTTCCTACGACAACAGTTATCACATGAGCATAAAGGTTGCTCCATTCGAGGCCCTCTATGGCCAAAAGTGCAGATCCCCTCTGTGCTGGGCTGAGGTGGGTGATACCCAGTTAGCTAAAGGACGAGTTCCTGAAAGCACTCTCACGGGTCTGGAGATCATTCGGGAAACGACATTGAAGATCGTTCAAATTCATGAACGATTGAAAGCCTCTAGAGACCGACAGAAAAGCTACGCTGATAAACGAAGGAAACCGTTGGAATTCCAGCTGGGCGACCGTGTTCTATTAAAGGTCTCACCCTGGAAGGGCTTGATACGCTTCGGAAAGCGTGGAAAGCTAAATCCAAGGTACATAGGGCCTTTCGAGATTCTCGCAAGAATCGGCCCTGTAGCTTACAAACTTAACTTACCGCGTGAACTCAGTAACAAACATTCTACTTTCCACGTCTCGAACTTGAAAAAGTGTCTGTCCGACGAGACTCTTGTAATCCCACTCGACGAGATCGAGATCAACGAGAGCCTCAACTTCGTGGAAGAACCAGTAGAGATCATGGACCGGGAGGTCAAACAAACGAAACAAAGCCGTATCCCGATAGTGAAGGTTCGCTAGAACGCCAAGCGAGGTCCTGAATTCACTTGGGAGCAAGAGGATCAGATGAAACTGAAATATCCTCGTCTTTTTACTTAGTTATTTGTAACTACTTATTTGCTTAAATTCTAATTTCGGGACGAAATTCCTTCTAACAGGGGGATGATGTGACAACCCGAAATTTCTATTCTGTACAACCATTCACTTCAATAGGAGTCAAAAGTGTTTCTGCTAATTTTCATACTTTTTGGAATAAGTTTGAGTATTTTAAGATTAGTACTTCAGGAGATAACATGAGAGAGGATGCCCTAGGGTTTATTGTGCAGCAATAATGTCCCAAAACTCCAAGAGTTTGGAGTTTACGGCCTAAACAAAGGTTTTTACGGCCGTAAACCCTAAAAGAGGGTATAAATATGACACTTAGTCATTATTTATCAATTTTCACAATTTCAAGATCCAAAACTCAATTCTCTCTCAAGTATCATCGACTTTTCTTCTTGATCTTCAACATTGTAAGTGTTTCTAGCCCTAAAAAGTTGATATCCGTGAAATCATTCCAAAAGTGTACATCTTCAAGTTTCACCAAGAACACCAAGAACACACACTAGTGTTCTTGGACTTTTAGCACCTTTTCAAGCTTCTACCTAGTAAGTACTTCTATCCTAGAGTATTATAGAGCTTGTTACACTTCTAAACGTTAAGAAAACAGCCAAGAAACCAAGGATCAAAGGTGTTTACGGTCCAAGATGTTCTTGGACCGTAAACCCCAAAAAGGGTGCCAAAGTGTGCCCTAGTCCCTTCTAAGCCTCGGAAACTAGCCTAGATCCCTTCCTTGATGTGCTTAGTACTTGAAAACATCAAAATACCATAAACCATTTGGGTTTACGGCCGTAAACCAAAAAGGGAAATGGTCCAAGGACCGTAAACTCCTAAAAGGAGTGAAATGGTGCCCTAATCTCTTCCTAAGGCTTAAACATGAAGTAGGAATGCTTCTTGTGATCTTTAAGGCTTCAAAACACAAGATGGTCAAAGAAACATGAGTTTACGGCCGTAAACTCATGGGTTTACGACCGTAAACTCAATGAGTTATGGTTGCAAAACCGTAAACTCCAATAAAAGGTCCCCTTGAACCCTAAACTCAATAGCAATGTCCTACAACACTTAGATGCAATCCTTAGGACTTATAGCACTTAAATAAGGTGTTTTACATGTCCTAGGATGTCTTAACTTTGTTATTTAGTTGTTTAAAGACTAATTGGATACATATATGTGTTATTATATGTTAACTAGGATCATTGTGTGTGTACAAGTCTTCACTTGACACCTAGCATCCTATACATTCCGTTCATCCAAACCACTCACTACAGGTGAGTTCATACCCCTTAATTAACCTTTTAAATGTTTTTAAATGCTTTTATGGGGGGGATACAAGTTGAACTATTATAGTTATTATATCAATCACATGTGATTAATAACTACCAAACAAGTGGATTTCTTACTTTTCAAAATGTATTATCAAACTGTTTTGCTTCAAACTGTTTTACAAACTCTTTTACATATCAAATACTTTTATTAAACTCTTTTAACTTATATTATGTGTATCTATATGGATATAATTATATAAGTAGGATTGAAAGGACGTAGGACTGATAGCTCACCTTACTTCCTGTTCCTTGTTTGGTTGTGGACTTAGGGTATTCGGGTTATTTGTCCGAAGGTCGTTTGAATCCTAGTTATATATCATGTATATGTGTATAGATATAAAAGGTTACTTCTTTCATTCAGTTCAATGCCTTTGGGTAGCAAAGGTATACAAACATGTTCATATACACAAACAACATTACTAGTAAACTATAATAGGTATAGTTTAGGAAGATACTATTACTAGAACAATGAAACATACAATGAGTTAGTTCATTCATGAGTAATACATAGTGATGAGAAACAAACATAATACATAGTGATGAGAAACAAACATAATACATAGTGATGAGAAACAAAACATACAGGCTAGACAGAGAAAGAACACACAATACAGCTAGCACATACATATACATATACATATACATTACTTATAGTTATGTGAGCCACTTAACGGGGGCATGACACTACCTGTCATGACCCATTTTGTATCCAGAACCTCCTTAAGTGGAGAGCATATGAGTTTGTGTATAGATCTATACTGGATTGACTATCCTACACCTTGCTGCTCGCTACAGTGGGACTTGCAAGTCTACGGGTGCCAAACGTCATTTCTTACGACGTCTTACATCGTCGTTTTTCTATAGAGTCGGTAGCAGGAAACATGTCGATCACATGATACTTTAAATAACAATTGGTTTAAAGTAATTAGTACATTAGTAGTTACTTACTACAACACTACAGTACTATTTCATTTTCACTTTACATTTACTTTGTGATATTCACACAACAAACAATAATGTAAAAACTATATTTTTGGTTAATGATAGTCAGATTTTGGGAAAATACACACTCTTACAAGAGACACACACACAGATACTAGATGCCTTGGTAGAAGGCTACTTTTAGTAGGAAACATAAGGTTTTCTAGGAGAGTTCAAACAATTACAAACTTTTACAAAACTTATACATTACAGACTTACAAACACTTTCATCCAAATACAGACACTAATATACTTATGAACTCACCAGCTTTAAAGCTGATAAACTCTTTCAAAATAACTTGTATTCTCAGGTCGCCAGTAGACAGGTAACAGAGCCAGGTTTTTTAGAAGATGGAGCTCGTTGAAGACTCATCTTTTATTTTGATGTGTATTTTTGGTGTCTATAAAACTTGACAGAACACACCTGTATTAAATTATATTGTTAATGCAATGGATGATGTTGTTGCTTGTTTACTACTTTGCATTGTTGTGATACTGTACATGACGTCCTCCACCCCGAACGTTTCCGCCTTTCCGGTTTTGGGGTGTGACAGTCCATAACCTTCTTTTCCGTGGCCAGGTCATCTTGAAGCTTATCAAGGCGAGAGTTTACCGAAGTGAGAAGAGAAGTGTGATCAGCTTGTAACTCAGTGCGAACAGAGTCAAATTTGGCTTTCTCTTCTTGAAGGGACTTGGAGAGAGAATCAACAGAAGCATTAAATTTTACAACATTGGAATCAGCATGAGCTTTGAGCGATTCCAAAAAGACCTTTGACTCATGAACAAGATCTGTGACTTCTGTTGTGGCTTTCTTGCAGGTAGATGTGGAAGCATCCACAACCTTTGTAGATTTATCAATGGAGTCTGTATATTGCTGAAGAGTAGTATCAAGAAAAGCCTTTAAAACAACTTCGGAATAAGTTGCAGAGGAACCAATTAACTTGTCAAGCTTATCATGAATAGCTTGTAAATGTAGCTTTGACACCGGAGCATCATCCTCATTCTCACTTGGTAGTCGATAAGGACTATAGTAAGTGGAGTCAAATTCAAAGCCTGCACCTCCCAAAATAGGCTCAGAGTCGGTTGAACGGCAGGGTGATGGAGTTTGGTGGTAACAGGGGTGTTAACGCCAATGGTTTGTGTCCCCGTATCAGATATGTTGACATTCACCAAAGGTCCAATGGTTGTGGTTGTTGTTGCTTGAGAAAGAATTGGTGGTGGTAGCGGAGCAATAGTAGTGGGTTGAGAAGTGACAGGTGGTGGAATGGGAGCAACCGAGATTGGTAATGTTGTTTGTTTTAGAGAAGGAGGAGGAGTAGGAACTGGGATCTGTACCTCATGAGTTGGAGATCGGGGAGGAGTATTTCCCCTTGGTGAGTCTTTGTTCTGAACCTCCTCTTCTTCATTGGTTGGATTGTCCTCTGCATTGGAAGCAGAAGGCTTCGGTGCCTTTGGTCGGTTAGCCATCTTCTTGACCTTTTTCTTTTTGGAAGCCGAAGGTGCATCAGTATCATCCTTACGCTTTTTAGGAGATGAGGGACCTTCGGTCTCAGCTTTCTTGGACTCCGGTTTCTTTCCTCTCTTGGCAGGTTTGTCAGCTACCTCCAAAGCACTTTGCATCTCAGGAGTGAGTTGGCGTGGACCCGAAGGAGGCAACTTCCTGTAATCAGCCATGACATTACTTTCACTGGAGACACATCGGCTCATTCATTCAGGAATAGAACCGATGTACATAAAAGTGGCAGGGTCAGTAACAATGATTTTGACCGTGTGAAAAGTAGCGATAGAAGACTGCAGAGCCCCCTCCATGACAGGAATCTGAAAAGCCTGAATAGCTCTGTTAGTGACTAAAGTCCAAAAACGACCGCATGAAATCTCAGAATGTTTGGATGAGGAGTTGAGACTCTGCACCAGTTGTGCCCAAATTAGCGAACCATAATCCAAATTGATTCCATTGTAGAGACCATAAAGAATGGTTAGGAAACCTTTACTCGCCCCATCTGACCCTACAACCCTTTCTGCTAACCCCTTGTAGAGAAGTGTAAGAAGACCATTCCATTGAGGTGGCAAACACGACTTCTGAAATTTCGTCACCGTCGTTAGAACATCCGTGTATCCCATGTCATAAAGCATCGAAAACAACTGAGTCGTTGTTATGATATCCGGTGAGATGACAGAAGCATCTGCAGCAAGCCCTAGCAATGAGCAAAAGCATGCTTTGGATACCGATGTCTTTTGATTAAAGATATCGAAGAAGATATGTTCCTTGCGTTTATCATATGAAGCGGTGAAATAGACCTGTGACAATAGTGACATGGGAACTGATTCGACTTGTGTGAGAGCAATCACCAAAGGAGAATACTTGAGACACTCTACAACGTGAAGCATGTACGAATCATAGAGGAAAGGGTCCAATTGAATGATGAGATTCTGATTAGGTTTTATCGTAAGCAACGATGATGACACTGTTTGATCTTGGAAAGAGGATGATTCCACCATTGTTGTAGTGAAGAAGAAGATGAACAGTTGTATATTGCTGTTTGTTTGCAAGAGAGAGGTTGAAGAAGGTAAGGAGGTACAGTAGGTGTGAGAACCCCCTTTTATACTGTTTCCTAGGAGAGAGAAAATATCCGCTGTGATGATGATATGATATCTGAAACGACGCCTGAAAAAGCGCGATTTGACAGCTTGGTTTCCCTAGATATACGTCAGCAGGCGTGGATGTAGGAACCGTTTCAAATTCACGCGCCCAATTCAAATGCTTATCCAATAACCGTCTCTTCAATAAAAAAGACTTATTCGTTCGCTTCATGTTAAGCAACCTTCACTCCTCCATAAGAAAGGGAACCATCATATCTATTAGAGCCGAAAGCACAAATCTGAAAAGTGCCATTAGTACCACAAACAAGAGTTTGGAAAATCATAAAGATCTTCGTGCAAGAGTGTGCCAAAGAAAAAGAAATAAATCAAAACATTTGTAGGATTTAAGTGATGTCTATTTAGACACGAAATTGTGGATCCCGGGCACGAATCACTTCCTTCAAAGTCAAGAGAGACTGAGAAGTGTCTGTGTGGTTTCCCATGAATTACGATCAAATGTTTGTAAAGAAACATTGAAAGGCATCTTTTCAATTATAGGCTTCAGTGGGTAGTTTATCTTCAACCGAACATCGATACTTAAAATAAGACCAAAGTTGGATGAAGTACTTGTGAGACCGAAGTGGCCTGTTGAACAAGTAGGTTTGATAAAATATTCAGTAACTGGTTGTATGTAAGAAATCTCAAAAAAAAAAATTAAAACTGGATCTTATGGGGTAGGAACCGTTTCAAATTCACGCGCCCAATTCAAATGCTTATCCAATAACCGTCTCTTCAATAAAAAAGACTTATTCGTTCGCTTCATGTTAAGCAACCTTCACTCCTCCATAAGAAAGGGAACCATCATATCTATTAGAGCCGAAAGCACAAATCTGAAAAGTGCCATTAGTACCACAAACAAGAGTTTGGAAAATCATAAAGATCTTCGTGCAAGAGTGTGCCAAAGAAAAAGAAATAAATCAAAACATTTGTAGGATTTAAGTGATGTCTATTTAGACACGAAATTGTGGATCCCGGGCACGAATCACTTCCTTCAAAGTCAAGAGAGACTGAGAAGTGTCTGTGTGGTTTCCCATGAATTACGATCAAATGTTTGTAAAGAAACATTGAAAGGCATCTTTTCAATTATAGGCTTCAGTGGGTAGTTTATCTTCAACCGAACATCGATACTTAAAATAAGACCGAAAGTTGGATGAAGTACTTGTGAGACCGAAGTGGCCTGTTGAACAAGTAGGTTTGATAAAATATTCAGTAACTGGTTGTATGTAAGAAATCTCAAAAAAAAAAATTAAAACTGGATCTTATGGGAAGAAACGTCGTGGTGTTAGACAGTTTCATAAAGATCACGCAAAAATAAAAAGAGATTTCGTGAGGTAACAAGTACTAGCTTGAACATTAGAGCGCTCACCTTCAATTCATTCAAGGTGTTGGATTTTGGGTTTCACTTAGCTCGTGGTAAACAAAACTAAGATCATCAACACAGATATTGTGTAACCATAAACCTCAGTGGTAATTTCTGAGAGTCTCAAGGGTTACGTATGTGAAACGAAACTTAATGGAGAAATATGAGGTGGTTAAGGAACCGAAAGTACCTCTGTTATATAAGAATGACAAAGCAGAAAACTCTTAACTCACTATGAGAAGAGTTAGGTAGCTCGTGACTTGAGTGATTTGAGCAGCCTAATTGGGAAGAAACGACTAGTGTTTATCGAATCATTAAGGCTTCACTTAGTGTCATGGAGGCTTCGGCTGTGGAAAGAGACACGCAAGTTTGTTTCTTTGTCTTCCAGCTGACAAGTTTGCCATCAACAAACTGGCATCCCCCGGTTGTGCTCTTTTGATCCAATCCACATCCACCAAGATCAGCGTCAGAGAAAGCTTGAACAAAGAAGCCAGATTTTGCAGGCTACCAAAGACCGAGAAATGAGGTTCGCTTCAAATAACGAAAGATATTTTTCACTGCAGCCATATGAGGTTCTCTTGGATTGGCTTGAAACCTAGCACAATAGCAGACAGAAAACATTATGTCCGGTCTACTACCCGTTAGATACATTAGAGATCCTATCATCTGACGATAGTGAGTCATATCAACAGCCGGTTTCTCAAGAGAAGGAGTCAACTTCGTGTCGAATGCCATTGGAACCTTTACTTTAGAATCTCCCGTCATGCCGAATTTCATCAACAAAGTCTTCGTGTATGCTTCCTGATTAATGAAGATGCCTTCTATTCCCTGTCTTATTATCAGTCCAAGGAAAAAATTAATCAGACCCATTTCGCTCATTTCAAACTTAGTCTCCATCAACTTCCTGAATTCAGCTGTTAAGCTAGGATTCGTGGAGCCGAAGATGATGTCATCGACGTAAATTTGAACAATCACTAAGTGTTCTCCTTCTTTCTTGCGAAAGAAGGTTCGGTCGACCGAACCTTGTTTGAACTTTGACAATTTAAGAAAACATGTAAGAGTTTAATACCAGGCTCTCGGGGCTTGCTTCAATCCATAGACTGCTTTATCAAGAATGTAGCAGTGATCAGGATACTTCTCGTTCACAAATCCAGGTGGTTGCTCAACGTATACCGTTTCTTCTAGTTCTCCATTCAAGAAAGCACATTTTACGTCCATTTGGAAAACTTCAAAGTTTTTATGTGCAACATATGCCAAGAAGATTCTTACAGATTCCAACCTTGCTACTGGAGCGAAGGTCTCCTCATAGTCCATTCCTTCTTCCTGGCAATATCCTTTCACCACCAGCCTTGCTTTGTTGCGAATGACGTTTCCCTTTTTATCTAATTTATTTCTAAAAAGCCATTTTAAACCGACTATAGATGTATCCTTTAGTGTGGGAATCAGCCTCCAAACCCGATATTGTTCAAACTCATGAAGTTCGTCTTGCATAGCTTACACCCAATCAGAGTGATCAAGAGCAGCATTTACCATCTTCGGTTCGACTTTAGAGACAAACAAATTAAACATGGAGAATTCTACTTGAGAGAATAAAGCTGTTTGCTTCGCCTTCATTTGAGAGCGTGTAAGAACACTCTCAGATGATTCACCAATAATTCGAGTTTTAGGATGATCCTTTGTCCATTTTATAAGAGGATGATAATTTCGATCATAGGCAGGATCCAGCTCAGCATTGACTTCTTCTTCCAGTTCTGACATATCGCCTTCGTCATTTGCATTTTCATTCTCCCCCTCAAATGGCAAACCGAATCCTATGTCAGGTTCAGTGCTCTTCCCCTCAAATGGATCTTCATGGGTTGTGGTTTTTGATGGATTCTCCCCCTGGAAAGGCATGTCGTTTATTTTTGGTGTAGACGAACCCTCCCCCTGGAGTATAGTGTTTTCTCTTGGAGGGTCATCAGTAGCTGGATGATCACCTGATGCAGTAGGTTCGCTTTGAGTCTGCTTCTCGGTTGATTGTTGAGGTTTGCTTTCCATGTCATTAGCAGCTTCATCAATGATTTTCTTCAAGGTATCGATTTTGTTATCTGCTGCTTTTGCTTCTGAGTGAATCGCCTTCTCTGGTTCATCAAAGAGCAGCATGTACTCTTCAAACAGATTGGAAATAGGAACCGAGACTTGACATGATTCTGGAAAGATTTCCTCCGTTGGACTTTCAGTTGTTCGTGTTTTCTTCACATAATTGTCATCAAAAGTGACATAGTAGGTTTCTTCAATCTTCTTCGAGCGTTTATTCAGAACCCTATATGCTTTTGAAGTAAGCGAATAACCAAGAAAGATCCCTTCGTCTGCCTTGACATCAAATTTGTTTCGGTTCTCTTTGGAGTTGAAAATAAAGCATCTTGAACCGAACACGTGGAAAAACTTTACATTGGGCTTTCGATTATTCAAAATCTCGTATGGAGTGATGGAAAATCGCTTATTGAGGAAGGATCGGTTCTGAGTGGAACATGCAGCAGCAATTGCATCAGCCCAGAAGTATAGTGGAAGAGAAGCGAAGCTCAGCATGGTTCGGGCGGCTTCACATAAACAGCGGTTTCGCCTTTCAACGATCACATTCTGTTGTGGAGTATAGGGAGCAGAGAAGTTGTAAGTTACTCCCTTTTCTGCCAGAAATTCTTCAAAGTCTTTGTTTTTGAACTCTAGCCCATTATCGCTTCTTATATTTCTTACCACTTTTCGCAGCTGCAACTCCACTTGCTTGATAAACACTTTCAGCTTGGGAGTGGCTTCTGATTTCTGTTCAAAAAAGAAAACCCATCTGAAGCGTGAAAAATCATCTACAATTACAAGAATAAACTTACTACCACCGAAGCGTTCTATAGCCGAAGGGCCACATAGGTCGATGTGCAATAGTTCAAGAGGTTCGATGATCTTTGTATTGATACGATAAGTATGACTCTGCCTGCTTTGCTTGCCCATATCGCACGCTGCGTACAAGTGTTCTTTGTCAAATTTTAGAATAGGAAGTCCACGCACGTGATCACCGAGCACCATTTTATTAATATCTTTGAAGTTCAGGTGCGATAGTCTTCGGTGTTACAACCAGCTTTCATCTGAGTTCGCCTTCGACCGCAAACAAATTGTTGGCTTTCCTTTTATTAGGTTGAGAGTTAGAAGATACATCTCCCCTTTGCGCTCAGATTTCAACAGAACTTTATTCGTTTGCTTTTCAATTATCTCTGAGCCCTCATCATCAAACGAGAATTTCAAACTGGTTCCGACGACTAGTTGAGAAACACCGATGAGGTTGTGCTGCAGTCCTTCCACATAGGCTACTTTTCGTATTGAGAATTCTCCATTGGTGATCATTCCATACCCTTTGATCGTGCCGTATGAGTTGTTTCCATATTTAACACACCCACCATCCTTAAGGGACCGAAACTCTCTTAGTTCTTCCCTCCTTCCAGTCATGTGACGAGAGAAGCCACTGTCAATATACCATTCTTCGTCAAACTGCTTGTCACTGATAACCTGCAAAATTAACCAGATTTAGGAACCCAAAGTCTCTTGGGCCTAGGTGAGTCTTTTACCAAATAGGGAACTACAACCGAAAGATCAACCATATATGTTCTTTTTATTAAAGTGGTTTCATCTTTTCATTTGATGGTGTAAACTTTGATTTTATTTTTATCTTGTTTTAACTGGAGTGTGTTTTTGTTAGTTGGTTTTACAGTTAAGGTTTTCTTTGGAGTCCTAGGGTTAGCTGACTTTTGGTACTTTGAACTTCAGAGTCTGAGTACAACTTTCCCTTTCCTTTGACATCCTTCACAGAGTTGGATTTTGGTTCAGAGTGAGGAGGATGGGATTTGGGACCGAAACTTGACTTTTGGTTCTGAGACCTTGTGTTGGGACCGAAATAGGACTTTCGGTTCTTAGCGTAGTAAGAGTTGGGACCGAAACTGAACTTTTGGTTAATGTGACTACTAGAATTAGGACCGAAACAGGTTGTTCGGTTTACCTGACTGTATGACTGGCAGTGATTGCAAGAATGAGACTTGGCCTGTGCTTCTTTTTCGAGATTAGAAGCTTTTTTAGAGCGAACATAAGAGGGGTTTTGGGATTTCCAAAACTGCTTTCTCTCATTGAGATTCTTCATGTATCTTTTGTTCCTTTGGCGTTTCTGTTTAGCAAGTTGCTATTGAGTCAAGTGAATGTTGGCCTTAGGTTTCGTTCTCTTCTCATGAGCCTCGGTTGTTGTTGATGAATCGCTGGTTGCTTTCAGTGGTTCTTTTGGTATGTCTTTTGTACCACTTGTACTAGGTTTATCAAAGCTTGAGGAGTTGTTGAGTGGTTCGGGAATATATCGTCCCTTAACTCTCCATGAGGTTTGCTCTGACAGACCAACTGTTTCATCTGCATTATCAATGGGAGCGGACCAGAAGAGATTATCACAACCTTCAGCATTAACTTTGTCAACCATTGATGTCAACTCCGCCGTTTGCTTCTTAGTTACTCAAGTGACAGCATACACTTGGTTTGGTGTAGTTTGCACCTTCTGATAAACAACGGCCTTTTCTTTGAGTTTCTTGGATTTGTCCTTTGATAACCGAGCGTATTCAACCGAATTTTCGGATATGAGTGGTTTTGCTGCATCGGGTTCGCTTTTAAGAAATTCTGAACAATCGACCTCATCTTCTACAGAGATTTCATTCATCTCACTTTCCTCATCAAATTCAGAAGTGGTATCTAAATTTATTTTATTTTCTGAACTTAATTTGGCATTGGATGAGTCAAACTTCTGTATAGTATCAGTCTTGATTTTTAGTTTGTCGTTTTCGGCCAGAAAATTCTTAAGCATGCATTTATGTTCTTCAGACTCAATGAAGGATACAATTTTGTCCAGTCCATATTTGTATGTCAGTGAAAGCTCATCTGAGGACATTATAGATTTACATCCAGCAATGACTTCGTCCTCCTTAAATTCAAGGAAAGGCAAAATCATTTTATGAATTTTTTTCCCTATCTCACAATCTAAATGCAACTGTGTGATGTTAGTATATAAGCGTTTAGCAATCAAACAGAAAACATTTCTTCGTTTTAAAAACTTCAAATTGTCTCGTTGCACATAAATAAGTTCATCCCTAGCCCTGACTAACTCTAACTCCTTCTCCTGTATCCACATCCTTCTTTCCTCACTCTTGGAAGACTCCCTGCTGAGTTGGTTAGTTAGGTTAGAATTTGCCAAGCGAGTTTGCATAAGACTGCCACTTAAGTTAGAAAATTTGAATTTTAATTCATTTAATTCTTTTCCGTAGTTTGTTACTGGTACTTTAAGTGATTATAGGATAGATTGTACCTTCTTGATCAGCTGCTCGCAATCGCTGATCTTTTCACTCACAGGCTTGGCAGCGAAACATTTGTCTTCCTTCAGCTTTGCTTCCTCATGATTACTTTCGGCTGTGACCATTAAGCATCTCCCAGCCAACTCAGCAACTCCTTCTCTCACCATATAAACTCTTCCATGCGAGGGTCTGCGTACCTCTTCATCTTCAGAGTCTGTTGCCAGACTTCTACTCCACCAAACTCATCATCAACAATATTTTCCTGCACAATTAAATCATTCATGGAAACGTTAGTTGCTTTCTTCTTCTTTATCTTCTCCAGCTTTCTCATGTAGTAAGCTTCGTCATCTTCACCATCCTTCTTCTCAGCCATCTTCCTTAGCATGCAATCCTAGGCAAAGTGGTTCTTCCCATGACAGTAATTGCAATCGTACCCTGAGTCTCCCACAAGCTTACTCTCCTTCTTTCCGTCGTCCTTTTGAGTGGTGTTCTTGGTTTCTTCTTTCACTTTTTCTGAGCTATAGCTTCCCTGCCAGTTTCGGTTCTTGTTGGCCGGGAACTTTCTGCGAGCAAACTTCTTAGGGTTTGTAACCATCATAGCATATTCTTCATTGGACAGATCACACTCTGACATATCAGATTCCTCATCTTCGTCTGCTACATTCTTGCTCTTACAACCAAGGGCCAGTGAACCCACAGCCGAAACTACCTTTGTTTCCTTCGTCACCACGCTTTCATGAGATTTGAGTATACCCATTAGTTTCGCCAGTGAATATGATTTAAATTGTTCATGAGCCTTCACAGTCGAGACTAATGCCATCCATCCGGGCCTTAATCAATTCATGAAGGTAACCTTTTGTTCAATCACCTTCCTTTCAATACCCTGATTCATCATCTTGCTGAGCAGATGATTGAACCGATCGAATGTCTGAATGAGCTTCTCTTCAGGTTTTTGTTCAAAAGCGTCGAATTCAGAGAGTAGTAAGGTTTGGATCGAGTGTTCTAGATCCTCATCAGTTTAATATAATTCTTTCAACCTATCCCATATTCCTTTAGCCGTTGTGCATGAACTTACCAGACGAAAGGTATCGAATTGCAATGCGAATCTGATCATCCTCATGGCTTTAACGTTTCATAACACCTTGTCTTTTTCATCTTGAGGGATCTTATCTACGTCAGCCAAGAGTTGGTTGTACTCTTTTTGAGTCTTGACCGTTCTGTTCGTTCCAGAGTGAACAAACGGACCCAATGTTATTGCTTCCCAGATTAAATAGCCATTGTCTTCAGATCCAACGACATAGTCTTCAATGTGATGCGCCAATACTTCATAATCTTGAGTATAAAGAATGGGAATCCTGGTAGTTGATCCTATACTATTGGAGATGTTGATCGGATTGATTTGAGTGTCGTCGTGAGACATGATGAACCTTTTCTTTGAATCTGCTAGAATCAGACTTGTAAAGTTGAACTTAGGGTTTTATCAAACACGAGAGATACCGTCGACAAGAAGAAGACAGCTTCTATATATTGATAAAAGCGGAAACCCTAAAGAATTCTTCAAACAGAAGAGATGTGTATGTATTACACAGTCTCCTGCTCTGATACCAATTGTTGAGAATAACGCGTGACAGATCGATAGATTCTAAACAGAAAAACAAAGTAAAGAACACAGGAATGGATCAAATGGTGTCGAATGATTAATATCTCACACCTCAGAAGAGCTCGATGAATAACTTCGACTGTAGAGGTGTGCTAGGGTTACAATGCAAAGTAATTAATGAGAACGATAACCTAAAAGCTATACATGCATGCATAATATATACGCTAACCCTAATAATAATCCATGGTTGGACATGCCCAAACCGGGTAAACAAAATGGACTATTAACCGAGCCCAAAAACGCAACACCTAGACCCAACATAGTCATTACAAGAGGATGAATGCATATAAGTTTAGAATCTAACAGATTTCAGTAAATGGCAAAGAATCTTGTATTCTTGCATTTGCGGTAAGGATTTGGGATTGTGAAGTGAGCATCATTGGAATCATGTTCAATTGGTCTATTTCATAAAGTAAGGATCACAGAAAAACATAGTGTGCATACTTGGAGTATGGCATAACTATTGTTTAGACAAACACAGTGTGCATGCTTGGAGCATGGCATGACTATTGTTTCAATTCAAGAATTAAGTTAATTATTTGAAACATTATGCAATGAATAATGTGTAATCAATATGGTGATTAAATAAAAAGTGTTTTATTTATATTCATAAGTTCTGAGACCATATTGGATTCGATTATTCTTGTGTTACACTTTGCATGTTTTGACTTCCCGAATAACTAGGTTATTCAAACTGTCCACAGTCGATCATACTTTGGAAGTAGGTATTGAGTTAAGACTGTTATGAATGGGTCTGCAGTTTGTCTAGGTGGCCTATACATAGTTGGAGTATTCATGAGTGCTCGTAGAATAAGATTCGAGTATTGGATTAAACCCACGCTCATTTGAATCACTTCATTGATTTTATCACGAGTGATCATGAGACGATAATATCTTATACTCTTCAAATGGAGACGTATGAGTTGTAGTTGCGAGTCGGTTGCACATTGACATATGTAAACGCACCAGTAACTTGGATGTTATAAAACATATCATTGTGTGTAATTTGATGAGTGAGTACAAGCGAGCATTTGGGTCGAAGTTTATCCGTTCCTTTTACCCCATGTGGATAAAAGCGATATGTAAGGTCCTTATTACAAATCCAAACCGGTGATCAAAACAATCAACAACAAGAATGAGTAGAAGAAGAGAATTATCAAGCAATTCACACGTCTATTAAGGAAGAACGTCTGGTACACCTTGAATTACACACAGTTGACCGTAAACACTTATGGATACGTTATTACTGACAGACTCTGACACATACTATTTATTGGGACTGACTGGCCGTAAACAAGTTCACGGCCGTAAACCTGTTTACGGCTGTGAACACCAAGTCAGCCGTAAACACACATCAACAAGCTACAAAACATATCCAACATGACCAAGACCCTACCAAGACATATACAGATGATTGCCTACACCAAACCACTGATATATAACCTATCAATCTCCCCCTTGGTTTGTGGTTAGCTTAAGCTCGATCTTCTCTTATCATGGGTTCTGTAGCAGCCTCACATCCGATCTATCTATTGCCCCCATCCATAGCCTCTTGTCAATTATCTTAGCAACCATGGCCATGAACACTTTGGCACCAGGCTCCATAACCTCCGATTTGCAAATAATTTGATGTTTTTCTAAGGTGTGAATATCTCTCTCCCTGAACCTCAAAATCTCTTTAGAATCAACAAGTCGACAGACAATATCGCTGTTTGAAAACTTGATTGCTACTGTGGTTGTAGCCTCATCGTAAGCCCGAAATTCCATCCGATCTAGATATCCTTCCTGAAATTGTTGCGGAATTGGAATTATTTCAACTGTTTAGTAGCAGGCCACAACACTATCTTCATTGGCTCGTTTGTTTTCGGATCGAGCACCTCCAGATCTCTTTTAATCATGAAGATAGCTGTCCTCATTCCAGAAAATTTTTCTTTGACATGTCGCTCCAAAAATAATTTGAAATTGAAAGCCTGAGGTTCCTTGGAGGGATTATGGAATGGAGAATTTGAGAGTTCCGTAAGATCGACTTTTGTCCAAGAATAGAAGTCTTGAGTACTCTTGTAGTATTGAGTAGGGCCAAAGTTCCTCTTCACCAACTACAGTTTTAAATCAGCATGATATCCCCACATCTTAATTCCCGATCGATTGCCATACTTGTCACCAAACCTCCCCTGTTCAAGATCAGTCACTGTGAGTTGATGTTGGTCTGCACTTCGATTCTCATCAGAGTTCTTCATAAACAGCCAACCTTCTTTCTTCTCAGCAGAAACTTTTCTCTTAGCGTGCTTGATAGTAATTCAAGGATTGGCATTGACAGGCTCAATTTCGAATCGATCGACAATTCGTGTGGTTCTGGGAGGTGGAGGATCCACAGGGTTGTCATTTTGAGAGGGCTGGACAGGGACACTAGAAAGACCTTTAGTGGTTGCAGATAGATCCACTGATGACATGAATTTATCACCAAATTCTTCATAAAGTGTATTCTTCAAGTCATAGTATCATGCAGTCAGAGCTCCATGGTGAGTTTGGAGATCAGTTATTTGCTTTGTCTTGGCCCTGTTGTCAGCTTCAACATCTGAAAGACGAATGTCAAGATTACCTATCAAAACATCTTTTTCGATGATCGTCTGTTTCAACACACCAATCTCAACCTTGAGCTCTGTGTTGGCAGGCTCAAATCCCTCGGATCTACCTTCCTCAATAGATGTGACTTTTCCGCTAGGAGGAAGTCCTGTTGCTTCTTGTGCTTCCAAGGCCTATGAAAATCTTTCAGAAGCGATGTCATGATCAGGCCTAGGAAGGGAGGAGCCTCCAGGAGCTGAAGCACTCCCTGCTTCAAAGATGGTTCTTGGTCCTTCATGATCAGGAGCAGTTGAAACTGTTGGAGTAGTAGCTGATGTTGTGATTTCTGGCTGAATGGGTGAAGTCTGTTCCTAAATTAGTACCCCCGGCCTCGGATCATGTCTTCTTCGCTTCAATGGAGGCTGGGAGGTGTGTGTTACAGGCGGATCACTCACAAATGGCATAGAAGTTGGAACATCAACATTAAGGGGAGGAATCCTTGATGTTGTATCCGTATCTATTGGAGTACTGGTGCTGAGGAAGGAGGCGTAGTTTCTTGAACATTAACTACTTCCCGTGTCTCCGTTTCCGGTTGAGCAACTTCATGGACATTGTTAAAGAACATATCAAGGTCCTCGTTTGTAGGGCAATAATCATTCCTAAATCCGATGTTCAAGTCAAAATCATTTGGTCATGACATGTTGAAATTACATGGCCCAGACATATCTCCTCCAAAAATTGAATCATCATCTTCAAATCCCTCTTCTTCACCACCATCATCACCAGTATTTACACTCTCATGAAAGTCACTCTGCACTTCCACATTAACCATATTATCATGTTCCTCTGCTACAATTGCAACAGGAGGAACTCTCTCATCTTCATGGTCAGAGACAATTATCACATCATCTTCAGATTCCAAATGTTTAGAGGACTCTTCAGACTCAGATGAATCACTTAGCTCCGTAAATGCTCCAAACTTCACCAAAGGATATTTTCCTTGAAACATGACTTTACCTTTACGGTTTTGTTTGATTATACCAACAGTGTTTGATCTAAGAGATTTCATATCAAGTGTTTCTCCTGCTTTCTCAATCTCTAGGTATTTCTCATTGATGATCACTTGAAGGAATCTTGGATACATGAAGAATTTGTCTCTTTTCTTTCCTTCAAAGTTCTCGACAAGTTCGTCCAAGATGAACTTGGAGAAGTTGAAATCAAACATTGCAGCCAGAGCAGCGATTGCGTCTGTATTCCGTAGAGAGATTTCTTCTGCCCCGGATCTCCTTCCCGAGATGCAGCTCACAAAGACATGAGCTCGAAACCTCCAGTATGGTGGTAACAGCTTCTTGAGAGTAGGAGGAAAATCTCCTTCATATCCCATTTTACCAAGGAGTTCTTGACCTTGATCCATTGTAATCTCATCAGGGAAATCTGGTTGATCTTAAATTCTTAGTACCTCTCGGATGATCTCCTCTGTTGCTATGATTTTGCATCCCTTGACAGTAGCTTCAATAGACTTTGAACCATCATCCCCCTTTTTCACCACTACAGTCTTCCAGAACTCTTGAATCTGACTTTGATAGACCACTGGATTTAGAGTCAGAGCAGTAGCTAAGCAGCATTTCTTCAAACCATGGATCATAGACTTAAATTCACCATGATTTGCTGGAGGATCAACCAAAAAGATCGCCAAATTGTGACTATCAGCAAATTTGAGTCCAGCCATTTGATCTGCACTTAACCAAGCCAAGTGAGAAAACAACTTATTTAATCATTTGAGACTAAGGTTTTACTCATGTAACAATTTAATTAGGCTTTAATGGTGATTAAGTGTTAAAAACAGTTCAAATGTCCAAAAATTGAGTGTACGGTCATGTAGGAGATGTACGGCCGTAAACGGGTGTACGACTGTAAGCCCTTCAATAGCCGTAAACTGCTCAAGAGCCATAAACGCCGACAGATACAATTTCGTCGATTAATCCTTCGATTCACGGTCAATTTCTTGCTAAAATAGCATTTTGGTGGTCGGAATATGCATACCTACAAGAGTAAACAGTCGATTTCGAGTTATAAACACAAATGAGATGGATCGATGAACAGTGATAGAGAGGATTCGGGATTGCGTTTACGGTCGTAGAGAGAAAAGTGAGAGTTAATGAATTTACAGCCGGACTTAGCACTTTATATACCCGGACCCAAGACCTGGTCCAAAACCCATGGACTACAACCCAAAAAGCTTCAAAACATAAGCCCAATACCCGAAGATAAAACTTGAAATTAAAACAAATTCTAACAATTAAACTAAACAATTTTTAATTTTTAATTTTTTTTAATTAATTTTTTTAATTTTTATCAAGATAAAAATAAAAATGAAAATAAAAATAAACATAAAGATAAAACTTGAAATTAAAATGAATTAACATTAATTTCACTTCAACTAACACTGATAAAATTCTATAAGATTGGGACCAAAGTTTTTAAACAGTCTAAATCCGTTTATCGGTACCTCTACCTTCATGTCTAGATCTGGTCGATCGCCAGTATTGTGGTCCACTTAAACACGAAAATTTGTGACAAATTTTTGACATACTATAAATGACAAGGCATTGTGACCTTACGTTTCTAGATAAAATTTCTAAGGACCATTCATCTGACGACAACCAAGGATATTTTTGTCCACCTAAATTGAGCATCGAGATCTACAGACAACCTAGTGATTATTCAATTTTAAATGTACTAGAACATGTTTCCCGCTTCCTGACATACCCCAATAATCAGGAACTTCCAAAGTACTCCTTACTTTAGGTGAGCAGACAATTATTATGAGAGAAGTCAGATTTAGAATGCATATGCTATACACCCAGGTCAGATCTCTTCCAATCTCGCAGAGGGTGAAACATATGACTACCAGATTTAGAGGGATTGAGAAGTAGAATGGTGCATATGTTGTGTACCAGGTCGGATGTATTTCAATCACGCAAATGAGACATCATATGACTAACAGATAGGAAGAATTGCATAGATAGAAGATGCAGAGATATAGAATTTCATATGTTGCAGTCCAGGTCAGATGTATTTCAATCACGCAGAGAAGACAACATATGACTAACAGAAGGAAAGCAAGAAAATAATTTCCTACAGTCCTACTTTTCGGAATTCCCCATTCGCCCCGTCAACACCAGAATTAAGGAGAGAGTCCATACATCAAGGAAGAGTTAAACCACGATTCTAGATACGGATTGCTTTAGTGTGACCGGTGGCTTCTCATGTATATCTCCGTGCTCAACCTATCCAAGCATCGTATTATTAGGCTAAACGGAACTATCTTGTTCAAGGTTTGTCAAGACTCTAGATTCCTTAAGTTCATATATACCTAGTCAAGTCTATTTAAATCTTTCGTGCCTACCAGCGCATCGAACACAGAGCCTAGAAAATTCCACTTTGGTACATTACACATATTGAAATTGCCTGTTATCAAATGAATATATCACTTCCCAACACAACATTTACAGAAAAGCAACTGTTTTTAGATTTTTAATTTTCTAATTTTTGTTTGGTTTTTGTTTAATTTCTCCCCCTAAATTTGTGCATGGGTGAGAATAAAAATTAAATGCGCAAATTTAAACTAACCTAAAACAAAAATTAGTCCTCAAAGTGAATCATTTTTTAAAAATCCCACAAGCACATCAAATAGAGCTTTGTTAAACGGTTTTGTGAACAGATCCGCCACATTATTAGTAGTGAGAACCTGTTCCAACCGAATGAGAGAACGCTCATAACAGTCTCTGATAAAGTGCACTTTGATGTCAATGTGCTTGGTTTTCGAGTGTTGGACCGGATTTTTAGCAATTTGAATTGCAGCTTCATTATCACAAAAAATAAGGGTTTCTAGAAAATTCAAATTGCAATCCACTAATTGATGTTTTATCCAAACAATAGGTAGAAGCAGCTACGTATTCCGCCTCTGTCGTTGAGGTTGAGCCTGTATGATGTTTCTTGCACTGCCATGACACCAACCGGTCTCCAAGAAATTGACATCCGCGAGACGTTGATTTCCTGTCAAGCTCACAGCCTCCATAATTACTGTCAGCAAAAGGATATAAATCAAATTCAGAATTTTTCGGGTACCAAAGACCCAATTTTGGGTTGCCTTTGAAATACCGAAAAATTCTTTTGACAGCAATAAGATGTGAAAGTTTAGGATTAGCCTGATATCGTGCGCATTGACAAACCGTAAACATGATGTTTGGCCTGCTTGCGGTTAGATACATCAACGATCTGATCATCGATCTATAGTCAGTCTGATCTACGGATTCGCCTTCAATATCTGGAGTCAACAGAGGTCGCTCGGCCATTGGCGTCAAGGCAGGTTTTGCGTCTCGAAACCCGAACTTCTCCAGCATATCTTCAACATACTTGGATTGATGTATCAGGATTCCAGTTGAGTTTTGTTTGACCTGATGCCCCAAAAACATGGTCATCTCCCCCAAAGAACTCATCTCGAACCTCTTCTTCATCACGTTTTCGAACTCTTTGCATAGCTGTGGACATGTTGATCCGAAAATGATGTCATCGACGCAGATTTGAACAAGAATCTGATCGGCACCAACATGCTTAATGAACAAGGTTTGATCAATTGTTCCCCGTGACTAACCATGCTCGAGCAAGTGTTTCGTAAGAGTTGCATACCACGCCCTTGGAGCTTGATGTAACCCATATAAAGCCTTGTCCAACTTGTAGACGTGATTCGGAAACTTCGAATTGACAAACCTAGGAGGTTGATCAACATAAATTTCTTCCTTCACAGCTCCATACAGGAAGGCAGTCTGGACGTCCATCTAGTAAACCGTGAAGTTCATGTAGGAAGCATACGTGAGGAAAATGAGAATAGCCTCCAAGCGAGCTACTGGAGCATAAACTTCGGTGTAGTCAAGACCCTCAATTTGGCGAAATCCACGTACAACCAATCGGGACTTATTTCGCACAATGACCCCTGAATCATCTAGCTTGTTTATATAAACCCAGCGTGTGTCGAGTGAATTCTTGCACTTAGGTAATTCAACCAACTTCTGATCACCCAGCTGGGCTCATTCAAAGCAATTTCAACATTCATTGGCTCTATTTGAGATATGAAGCAAGAATAGAGACATATATTTACATCTCCACTCTGACTCCGCGTTTGAACACCGTCGCCGAGCTGACCAATGACGTTTTCGATCGAGTGATCGTATTGAATTCTGGAAGGTAGCTCCTGGCTGATGTCATTGAGCGTTACGGGAAGGTTGTGAATATTGACAAATCCATCATTTGCTGAATGATGCACCTCAGACGGTATGGAATCGTGAGAGGGGCCTGCCACAAACTCATTAGTAATCGGTTCGGGAAAGAGAAGTTCCATGAATGTTTGAGTAACAACGGAAGCAACTTTGGACATGAACTCTCTTTCATCAGGAGTAAGAGGAGTAGCATCGTCATCTGGAATATTTTGTTGACATGGAGACTCTGACGAATCACTTGGAATAGATGCTTCCACTGTAGGAGTCGTAGAGGACACCACCGGCAGTCTATAAACAACTTATTCGTCTTCATCTTCAATCACAACCTTCGAACCAGAGCTAGAACCAAACAAATCATCTGAAAACACATTGAAAGACTTGAATAGTGATATATAATCAAACAACCAATCTGGACCGACTCTGGCGTCCATTTCATTCTCCTCCAACCAGCGCACGTCGAAGGATTCTATGATTTGCTTTGTCTTCTTATTGTAGACCCTATACGCCGTACGAGCAGATGAAGGAGGGTGCAAGAACAGCCAAAAATATGGAAGTGACTAACAGATGGCTTGTGACCGTGGAGAATTTCGTATGGAGTCTTCATCTGAGCATTGTTGATCAAGACACGATTTTGAACATAACATGTTGTGTTGATCGCCTCGGCCCAAAAGAAAACCGGAAGTTTGGAGTCACATAACATCATCCTTGCGGCGTCTTGTAGAGTTCCGTTTTGCCGCTCAACAACACCATTTTGTTGCGGCGTGCGAACGGCACTGTATTGACGCACTATCCCTTTTTCCGCACAGAAATGATCGAGAACAACATTCTTGAATTCCGTCCCATTGTCAGTTTTGAGCGCCTTCACCCGGTGGTTGGTCTGGTTCTCTATCATCACAATAAACTTCCTAATCAAGTCAGCAGCCCCAGCTTTGTTGGACAGAAAGAAAACCCACATGAACGGTAAGAAATCATCGATCACAACCAGACAATATGAATTTATGTTGATGCTGAGGACGTTAACCGGACCAAATAAGTCCATATGTAACAATTGGAGCACATGGTTGATTGCATTAACCTCTTTTCGCAGGTGTGGCTTTCTGTGATATTTTCCTTGGGCACATGCCACACACTTTTCAAACGTGATGAAATCCTTGACAGGAAGCCTGCGCACTATTTCATTCTTAGTAAGACGATTCAAGTTCTTTGCGTTAGCATGTCCGAGTCTTCGATGCCACAGTATAGCATTGTGCTCGGAAACTTTTGAGAAAAGGCAAGTGACTTGTTCAGGAAGGTTGTTGTTAATGTCAATGATATATCCATTGCCATTCCGTTTTGATTTCACAGAAATCCATTCTTCTGGAATGACAATGCATGGCTTCATAATTATACATTCTTTATCTATGAAATGCGTCGAATAGCCCTTGTCACAAATTTGAGAAACACTTAACAAACTGTGCTTTAACTCAGGTGCATAGTTAACATTCTCGAAGCTCAGCACTCTATTGGAAAATATTCCCTTTTGAGTGATTTTTCCGTCATCTCCTCCCACAAAGGAAATGAATCCCCCATTAAAATTTTAAATGTTGTGCAGGTGGGAGATGTCTACTGTCATGTGCCTGGAACAACCGCTGTCGACATACCATGGTCTGGCGACATTCATATGCAGTTGTTCCTGCACAATGAGCGGGATTATTTAGATTTGGGAACCCAGGTCATTACAGCCCTGGGTGTACCCTTGACTTTGACAGATTTATCTTTTTGATTTTTCAAATTTGCATTAATATCAGAAACACTTTCAGAGGATGAAGATGATTGGAGAATTCTAAATTTGGGCACCCACTGGTAGTTAGATTTTAAAGTATTCACAGGTAAATTAGAAATATTTTTCTTTTTCTTTGAGCGTTTAGATTTTCGGCTACAATTAGTCGAAGATCTAGATGCACCCTTTGATGAAATTGACCTTGGCTCAGCCACAGTCGATTTTGGCAAAGTACCTGTGGCTGGTTTAGAGAAAACCTTTTTTTTCGATTTAAGATCAGCCCTTTTCTTATTATCATGAATTTTCCGATCATCATCACGAAGACGAGATCCCGAGGACTTTCTCGTTAGAGACCTTCCTCGAGACTCGTTTTCTTTCCTCGGTGATGAAAAATGCACAAATGCCCTGTTGAAACAATTTCGAGCAATGTGGCCCGCAGTAGCACATTTGAAACATATTTGCTTATTATCATTAGACCTGGTACCGCCTTTATCAGATTTCCTGCTCTTATGGACTTTTCTAACTTTTCCACATGTGCATGTGCATGACTCAAATTGTGTGTCATGTGTAGAAGATGTGGATGTGCTAGTTTCAGATTCAGTAGATTTCACAAAACCAACACCACAATTATCAAAAACATTAGAGTTTGACACCAAATCATCACATATTAAAACATCAGTCTTAACATCAAAAATAGACTCATCAACTTTTGAAATAGGAACACCAAATTTTGACACAAACTTATTTTCAGACTCAAATCTTCCATTCTCCTGCTTTTCCTGGCTTACTAATGAACCTGCATCGGAAGTATAAATGTTAGTATCTAAATTCCTAACACTACATTCGGTTTCCTGTTTAGCAGCTGGTTTAACATAAACCATAAATGGTTCTCGGCCTATTTCAGCTTGAGTTAATGGGGTGTTAATATAAGTGTGATTGAATGGGGGAGGGACACTCTCATAACCTATTCCTACTTGCTTCTGATCCTTCCATTTCATTTGTTTTTCAATTATTCTTGCAACTCTTTCACTTCACACGTCGAATTTCTTGAAGTTAAAATCAACATTTGCAAAACGAGTTTTCAATGTGTCAAGTTCCGCAGTTACAAGATCAAAATCCTTTTTAAGATATCTATAATAAACACACTTATCACCATAGATTGCCTGTAATTTCTTATAGTCATTTGTATTGGCTTCTAGTTGGTCTTTCAATGGTTTCTGGCCTTTCCTAAGTTGGTATCCTTCATACTTTAGTTCCTCTATTTCTCTACGCATCAAATCAGCCTGTTCACATAAAAAGTTGATAGTTTTAATACAAGATGGAGAGAAATTGATTTCATTGACCTCATACTTTTCAGGCTCTGGCATAGTTTGAACCATGAGTGCAAATTTTAGATTCATCATCTCCTCCTTCAGATTCATCTCAGCTTCTCCTTCCGCAATGTCGTTGATTTGAGCAAGATGTGCATTTTCAGGTCCCGAGATGTTCAGGGCCTGAATTTGGTCATCCCAATCAAACGATTGAGCTACCACAGCAAGGTTTGCAGTCTGGTTGATAGTGGTAGCTCCCCTGTTGTTACCCACTGGCACCAGTGTTCTTTCGTTGTTTTCTCTTCTGTCAGGCTTCGGGCAGTCTCTGGCAAAATGGCCAGGTTCATGGCAGTTAAAGCATCGGAGTTTGCCTTTCTTGAACCCCCACCTTCTTTTCGGCATTCATACCCCAGTTATTTTTTCCAGTCTTCTTGGAGAACTGTTTTGCCCAGAACACTGCCATAGCGATTTGCCATGTAATATCCATCTCCTCAACATCTTCGGGATGAATTTGATCCAAATCAGTGAAAGATAGTCAAGGAGGTAGCTCGCAAGCCACAAAAGCATTGTAGCAGTTGACAAGATCAGTAGTAAGAGCCAAATTTTCATCATTTTCCTTGGGATCAGGAGCTGGAGCAGGTGATTTTGAAGAAGATGCAACTTGTAGATAAGATACTGGAGGTTAAACACTTTGCATGAATGGAGTGGCATAGGATGATGGTTGAGGAGCAACAAACGACTAAACTTGAGGAGTGGTGAAGGATGAGAATGCATTGTTGGATTGAATCCTGAGATTAGCAGTAGAGTACGAATTGATGTGATTGATCTCCCTTTGCTTATCATCCCGATCACAAGCTTTAACAATTGCCATGGTTTCAGCTAGACTCAGACGCTTAAGGTCCTTCGTCTTTTTAATCACAGACACGTTCATCTCCCATGACTTTCGCATAGAATTGAGCAGCTTCTTATTTATTTCAGATCTGGTGACCAAGATGCTTGCAGAGCTCATCTCAGTTGTTAGAGCAGTGAACCTCTGCAGTTGAGCCTCAAGGGATTCTCCCAATATATGATTGAACATGTTAAACTTTTGTCTCAGCATATCATGTCGACTTTGTTTCATGTCCTCATTCCCTTCATAAACTTCTATTAGTGCCTCCCATAGTGCCTTCGCAGACGTTTATTCACGGAAACCTTGAGCAATTTCTGCTGACAAATCCATAGTAAGTGTAGCAAGTGCTCTCTCTTGTTGTTCAACTTTATCGAATTCTTCATCAGTATACTCTTCGACAGCCTTATCAACGATCGTTCTATCCGAAAGTGTAGTGGTAATTCTGATAGGTCCCTTCAAAATACATCTCCAAATTTTGAAATCTTTCATCTTGATATATTTCTCCATACGATATTTCCATTCTAGAAACCCCTCAGCCAATAACAAACGACGAATGTGAGTGGTAGTGCCCATAACAGAATCAAGTTCACGGTGAGAATTTTGTGAATCCATTTTTTTGATTTTGATTTTGTTGTTGTTTTTTTATAATTTTATAAATTAAGTGAAAAGATACTTGAAAACAAAAATTAGAATACGAGAACTGGTTTACGGCCGTAATCAATTCACACTAGGTTACGAACGAAAGCTGTTTACGGCCGTATACTCAAATACGGTTCGATAGATTACGGTCAAGCAAGAGATTCCGGTCCTTGAAGATTAACAGTTTACGGCTTTAGAAGATTAGCTATTTACGGCCTTTGAAAATCAATGGATTACAGTTGTATAAAATGTTTACGGTCGTACTCCCTTCAACACCATTAACCGTAAACCCCTAGAAGCGATGAAAACAAGTATTTTTCAGTCAGTTCTTGATTCCCTTAGCTGTGAAAACACGATCTAATGCAGAACCAAGCCTTGAACAACGAAGAAATTGAAGATTCTTTCAACCGTAAACACCACTAAAGTTTGTTTTGACACCATATTTTCTTTGATACCAATTGTAAGGTCCCAATTACAAGATCCAAACCGGTGATCAAAACAATCAACAACAAGAATGAGTAGAAGAAGAGAATTATCAAGCAATGCACACGTCTATTAAGGAAGAACTTTTGGTACACCTTGAATTACACACAATTAACCGTAAACACTTATGGATACGTCACTACTGTCAGACTCTAACACATACTATTTATAGGGATTGACTGGCCGTAAACAAGTTCACGACCGTAAACCTGTTTATGTCCGTGAACACCATCTCAGCCGTAAACACACATCAACAAGCAAAAAAACATATCCAACATAACAAAGACCCTACCAAGACATATATAGATGTTTCCTAGCCCAAACCACTAATCTATGACCTATCACAATATTTGTAGGCCCCTCGATGATTTAGTGATGACAAACGTAAGTGCTCGGCCGGGCCTGGACTGATTTAATTTGTTCAATTAGTCAGTCGTCATAAATCGGAAATCGGTAAAAAAACATATGGACAGAGAGAACGATTATAATCCATGTCTCAGTCCATATGGTATCTATAATGGAGGAATATATGATCCCTTATCTAATGGACACGTCATTGACTACATCAGAGTTCGACAACGGCTTTTAAGAGCTACGATTGCTATTCGGGATTTTGGAATTGTATTTGCAATAGTAGTTTTAGACTTATCCAAGTGGGAGACTGTTGGATTAGATGTCTAAGCCCATAACTATTATTGGTATGTACTCGACCCGAGAGTGGCATGGTGCATTTGGGTTGCATAACACCAGGACAATTTGTTAGGATGGACTCTTGAGATAACGTTATATATGATTTATTAATATATTATAAGTTCTAATATATTAATATGAAATCATATGTTTTAATTGGTATTGATCAAGAATTAATTTGGAATTAATTTAGTGATCAAAAGAGACTAATTAAATCTATGGGGACTAATTATGGTACTTAGTTATATTTATATGTGTTGGGCTTATGATCCATGTTGGACCAAGTTTGTGTATGGACACATAAAGAGTTGGGCCACATGAACCATTGATCATAAAACCCACGGGTATGGATTTGGGTTATACCCATGACCCTTGGAATCCACAAATATAAATACATGCATAATGACCTAAAAACGCCACCCATATACACTTGACATGTTCTTGGAGTTTAGAGTTGTTTTTGGTGCATGGAGTTTCTCTCTCAAGAGTCACCTTTGTTCTAGGTGAGTTATGATTCCATTTGAGGTGCAACACTTAGGGAACTAAGTTCTTAAAGGCCAAAGTCTTTCTAGCAACACCAAATACATCAAGACTTCAAGCCACACAAAAGGTTTGTTACTCTAACTAGTATCTTGTATTGTTTATGTCAAATTGCATGCTGGTTATAAGTTTAATAACTTGGAAACCATTTGCATGTATAATTAGTGAAAACA
The DNA here is from genome assembly GCF_052849685.1 of Lactuca virosa. NCBI lineage: Eukaryota > Viridiplantae > Streptophyta > Magnoliopsida > Asterales > Asteraceae > Lactuca > Lactuca virosa. Next base: position 165,068,794 of record NC_136429.1, on the reverse strand, counting down.
TAGATCCAAGGTATTTAGGGTTGTATGTGCACCATAGGATGTTGTAGTATACAAAACCCAACATCATATCCATTTCAATATTGCTATCAATAGAAACATTCAAACATCAATTTTCACAAATGCCTTTGCAAGGATATAGATAAGACAAAACAAAAAATTTCATTTATTTATAAAACGCAGAAAAACTTGTCCTTACAACGGAATTCAAATGAAAAATATGCTTATTACATATTCCTAAGCAATCTATCCTAACTCTTAAACAGCAGCTCAAAAATCCGATCTTCGAATTCTGCGATCGAAATCCATTTCTTCGTGATCAGACTCAGCTCACTCTTCCTTTAAGCTTCCTTTCTTTTCTTCGATCCTACAAAACATCAAAATTTAATCATATCACATCATGTATCAAGAATCTACAAATAGGAACTTAATAGAGTTAGATAGTGGATTTTTACCTGAAGTAGAGTCATACATCTTGACTCTCCCATCTCTTAGATCTCTCAGGTAGTCAGGGCAGCTTCGTGACCAATGCCCCTTCTTTTGGCAATAGAAACACACAGACTCTTTGGGAATGGCACAAGGGACTATCTCAGACTTCGCCTTTCTCTTGCATAGAGAAAACTTTTCTGGACTTCCAATGTTGCCACTGTCCATAGAAGGTTGGGAAATTGATCTACCAGACAAATTTACTTGACCAGTCCGCCAAATCATTTCTGATACAGCAGCAATAAGCAAATAACTCAAAACAATGAGGGTCACGTCGTGCTCCATCATATAGGACTCTTTAATGAACTCACTATATGAGTCAGGAAGTGATTGAAGAACCAAGTCAACAGCCAGCTTCCTAGAGACTTCGACACCCAACATTCCCAATCTGTCAATATGCAACTTCATATCCAAGACATGAGCACATACGGACTTTCCATCTTCGTGTTTGTTTGCCAATAGGACTTGAGTGACCATGAACTTTTCAAGTCTTCGAACACGTGGGTCAGGGAGAATTATTGGATGAGGTGGAGGAAGTGAAGCATGCTTTCCATTTCCACAATCCAATCGTGGACCATCATCTTCATGTGGAAAACTTTTTCCAAAGGATTCAGGAAGACCATAGTTGTTAGAGTTTGGCATCTACAAAACGGGAGAAATTCAAGTTAGTTGATAAAAACCTCAATATAGCACACAAATGAAATATTGAGGCTAGGATCCAACACAATATTCTACAATTTGGAAGAGGGATGCCGTAATCCAAATCGCAGAACATTTGAAGGTAGGTAAATGACGATTTACCAATTTCCACCATGAAAAACGAAAATTGAAAATTAGGTTTTAAATGAATTGAAACTCCTAGATCTTTTGAGATTCGTTGAACTTTTCAATGGCATGTTTAATCTTGATTATGCCCTTCATGTTTGTGACTGTGATGCCGAGGATCACAAACAAGGTGTGGATAACCATGCAAATATACTTGGTACCCTCAATGTCACTATCACCTAATCAATGTGCCAGTTAACCACACACGCTCCATTGATCTATGAAAAAACATCGAGTCACCCTTTTCCCCCTTCGCTGGACTCAAATTTGTGTGCTGGTTAACCACACATGCTCCACTAACGTCTTGGCAAGGGTACAAAGTTTAATTTCATGGAATATCATCAATTCCACATTTTCCCTAAAGTAACTAGGATTTGGGAATTTATAAAAGGTTTAGTTACTTGCATTACATTATACTGATAATGTAAGGTTGTGTCTTATCCTACCCATTCGGATAACGATCCTCCACTAGTCAAGAGTGTGGTGGTGAAGAGTGGATACCCATTCAATCGCAATTTTATAGGCAATTTCCTTAAACACCCCTTAGAGACCAGCTTCGTGAATGAGGCATACTAACGGTAAGACTGACTCTTTACTTATACATATATAATATGTTCAACATTTAAATGTTATATAGTATAAGGTGTATTTTATACTTTTAAAATACTAGGTGGTTTAAACTTATTAATAAATTAGACCTTTAATTTGATTAATCTTAAACCATATAATTATTAATTATTAATTATCTCTTTTAATTAAACTCTTAATTAAATTAATAAACCATAAGGGTGTAAATTGAACTTTTCAAAGCTTTAGGGTTTTCGAATTTAATATTTCAAAATTAATACCTTTTAATTAAAATTAAATTCCAAAACTTGAGGGTAAGTTGTCACAACTAGCATTCTAGCTAGGAAATTTTGTACTCTTGTAAACATTATCTACTGTAAACTTGTAACCCTAATTCATGTTATGCTTGAAGTTCAACCTATGGAAACACATTCAAACCCAGATTCATCAAGTAAAGTTGAAAACCCTAGAGATCCCGGTTTAAGTCCATTATGGACTAGGATTTTCTTATTGCGCCTAATGGGCCAATAAACTTCCAATGTGACTATTTTGGGCTTAGAACTCTTAAATGGGCTCTCATTGGGCTCACTCTCATGAGACTTAACCTTTTTGGGCCTTATAAGCCTAAAATGAACTAGTTAACCTTTTTGGGCCTTATTTGGCCATAACAAATCCAAATAACTTTAATAGACTCAAATCCATTCCTTTATGCGAAAATTGGGTCGTGAACTACTCTAAAGGCCCAATGGGCCGAAAATCATCAAATTGGGCCTCATATTATGGACTCAAGCACAAAAGGCCCAAGCCATTCTCTTCATTGCCTCTCTCTCGGCCCAAGTAGAAAACAAAAAAAGGGAATTAAGGGAATTAAGGATGGTTAGCCACCTCTTTATTACATGTTGGACTTCCATGCAAGTTCACATGTCTCTATGCAACCATCCCTTCACATGTCTCTCTCTTCTCCTTCTCTTCTTATTACTCACGGCCGAAGGTAGTAACACACACACATACCAAACTCCATTCCAATACTATCAAATTCTCTCAAGAACATCTCCATTCTTCCTTCAAAATTTCGAGACTTGCTTACATGCCAAGAAGATCTATCACTCATAACACAAATCTTTGGTAAGTTTTTACTTAAATCCAAAGTTTAACTTCTATATCTCATCAAAAATCATCTTTTAATTCATTCAAATTCATGATCATACTCCTTAGAAGCAATCTCAGCCCAAAGACTTCTAAAGAAGCTTGTTAGGCCAAAAGATCTCATCATTTTCATCCTTTCTTCTTCAAAACCGTGAACATCAACGCAAGGTGAGTTCATACCCCTCTATTTTCGGTTTTCACATGTTTTATGGGGGAGAATACAAGTAAAATGTGTAGATCTATGTGTATTTGTATGTTATGTGTGATTTCTTGTGTTTATGTGGTAAATATGTGCCAAAAATGAAAAATATTCCGAGATCTATAGTTCAAGAAGGAAAAATATGTGATCTAGGATGTATTACACTTAACAAGTTAAGAAAAACTACCATATGAGGTTTATAATAAACATGTTACTACATAAAACTCATTATTGGACTATTTTTGTCAAATAAACAAAAGTTTGGGAAAAAGTTGTCATTTACGGTTTTTACAAGGCTCAAAATGTCAAAACAGTTAAAATAGAAGTTTTTATGAACATTATGCTTTTCAAAGGACTAAAAATGTAAATTGTAGTCTATTGGGCTAAAATTTTGGGCTTTTCGGCCCATAGGCCCAAATTTGCGAAAAATATGGTTTTAAGGGGCTGAAATGGAATGTTTTCTCAAAACAGGGGCTATAAACATAAATAAACCTATTTCAGGGGTTAAAATGGCCTTATTTATCAAAAGGGGCTAAAAATGCAAGGATTTTGGATTTTGGGTAAAAAGTGTAAAAATTGCGAAAAGTGTGGATTTAAATGCAAATCTTCTAACTAAGGGGCTGAAACTGTCCAAAATAAACCTTTGGGCTTAAAACATTATTTAATTAAGTGTTTAGGCCAAAAATGTCAAGAAAAAGAGTCCAAGGACCTAATATGTCATTTTTCATAAAAAGGGCTAAAAATTGCCAACTTTACCAAAATAAGGGCTGAATAGGTCAAACTAACATTTTTGGTCAATTATGTTAATAATAAAATAATTGGGTCAAACTATACAAAACTTTATAACTTATGGGTTTTAAATAAAAAAATAACTATTTTTATAAATCTATGAATCGTTATAAAACAAATTCGTGATTTTTATAACATATCGATTAAATAACTTCGCTACCAAATACTATACAAAACAAATAAACATTCTAATGGTTGGGCTTGAAAGATTCTAATCATGCTTATTGGGCCTTCGTGACTCATTAACATGACTTTTGGGCCCAACATAAATAACACATGTTATTGGGCCTCCTGTGACCCAATTACATGCTTAAGGGACCCTCAATGGTTTTTACCTATTATTGGGCCTCAGTGGCCCATTAGCATTACTAGTAAGGTCCAAATAAATCATATGCGAAATGGGCCAACGCGCCTTTTGTATACTCGACAGCCTTAAATAACATACGAAATTAGTAGGGCATAGTAGTGTAGAGACCCATTTTTATAACGAACGATGAATGCGGAAGTAAGATATCTTGAGATTAATTATGTTTTTGTAAGTATGAACATGAAGAACATATTATGAGTTCGTTGAAGAAGTCTAAGAATAAGAGAGAATAATAATAATATTCATGAAGAACATGGTGGGAGAGAAACTCTCCCTGGGTGGGAGAACCCACCAACTTTCTCTCTCTCTAGGATTACATTGTGAGAAAAGTAATCTCTAAGAAAAGTAAAATGAGCTAGCTTAAGTAAGAAATGACCAACTCTCCCTTTATATAGGAGGAAGAGTATTTACACCAAAAATACAATAAAGGGAAAATACAACCTAATAAACACTCATTATTTGTGGAGCATTTCCATGCACCAACATTCTCTCCCTAAATGCTTACAAATGATGAGAGATACAATAAGTGATACAAGGCTATAATACAGTAATCCGACTAGCAAGTGTGGTAATAAAATGAAATCAAGTGCTGAAATGTCTCTGAAACTCCGAAGTGTCTGTGAAGTCTGAAACTGGTCATGAATCTCTGAAATGAAGGTCTTCGGCGTCAAAGCACAACCAATGAAGCAGAAAAAATAAGATCCAAATCTTCAAACCAGTCATAATCACCCGAAGAAGGAGGTCACCATGAGCAAGTAGAAGATCCAATAAAAGAAACACTTCGGCTTCAAAAATCTGAAAAACATCTCGAGTTCTCGAATCATAATACACCGAAATTCTTCAAAGAATAACCTGCTAAAAATGTGAAGCATCCATAAAATGTAGTCCGGATAAAAATAATGTGAGTCCAAAAACATGGTCTAGCAATGCCAAAAATTTGATCCAAGGACCAAAAATAAGTGCCACGTCACATTGCCAAAATAATCTTCGTCTTTAACATATCACAAATCCAAACTCGTGAAACCGTAAGATCTGAACCGGATGCGAACACAAAATCATCCTGTGGTAGCGTCCGAATAATAAATAATCTGAATCGGAAAACATCGAGTAATGCCAAAAATTTGATCTGTAAAGACCAAAAATAAGTGTCACATCGCATCACTAAATAAATAATCGTCTTCAGAAGTCTTCAAAAATCCAAACTCAAACAATCATAATAACCAAATTCGGATGATATTCTCTCCCTATTTTTGTTAACCAATGACCGGATATCCAAAATCAACAAATCATCGGATGGAGAGTGTCGGATACCAAGAGCTAAGAGAAGCTCTCCCTAGATGTATGAAGGGTCTCGATAAGAAACGAGAAAGAGTAAAAGAGATTCTCTTGCGGTCATGAGAAGGTGGGTGACATAGTTGCTGAAGCTGTGCTGAGAAAATAATCTGTTGTGCCAAAAATATATATCCAAATATCCAAACTGCGGTGCCGGAACACTTGAATTGGTCTTCAATAGAGAATAAAGTCCACATGCTCAAGATACATGATTCGTCAACCAAAAATCAAGAGCGACAAGTCATAAAATCCCATAAGGTGAAGAATGCGAAACAACTTTGTTGATCAATCGCCATTGCGGTGCAAGCATCACCAAAAACAATATGAAGTCCGACTGTGGTAGGAGTATTCTTCCAATAATAACCGGCATGAAATGAACCAATGTGACAATCCAAGGTTCGGTTCTGGCAAAAATTGGTGTTAAAAAAATAATTGGTGTAAAAAAAATAAGTGGTTTTAATAAAAAAATTGGCTAAATAAAAATAATTGGTATTAAAAAAAAATAATTAGCTGAATAATAAATAATTGGCGTTAAAAAAAATTAACTAAAAAAAATAATACAAAAAAAAACTGAATAATTAAAAAGAGGCTTAAAAAAAATAAGAAGGCTAAAAAGAAAGGGGGGGGGGGGGGCTGATGAGAGGGGAGGAAAAAGAAAGGAGGGGAGGAGGGGGAAGGAGAAAGAAGGAAGAAGGAGGGGGGAAGGGAGGAGATCCGAGGTTGAGAGGGGCTGAAGGAGGGTGGAGGCGGGTCTAGGGAAGGTTGCGGATGAGAGGGGTGGCTAGGGTGGGAGGTGGTTGCGGGTGGAAAAGGGTTGGGTTCGGATGGGGAGCTGGTCGCGGGTCTAGGTTGGTTGCGGATGGTGGGTGCGGATGACAGGGGGTGAGGCGGGTGAGGTGTGGCTCCGGATCTAAGAAGGTGCAGGGGATGCGGACGAGGCGAAGACTGCGGTAGGCGCGAGCGGGCAAACGATTGCGGTCTGAAGGAAGAAGGCGGGTGCCTGCGGATCCGAGCTGCTGATGGCGGCTGCGGTCCGAGACTGAGGTCCGAGCCAGCAGAGATCCAAAATTGCGGTTGGGCTGAAGGACTCCGGTCCGAAGGCAATAAGGGAAGGCTGCAGTCTTAAGCTGCTGACCGAGGCTGCGGATAGGACCTGAGAGGACCTCGGGTCAAGGCTAAGAAGTGGATGCGGGTAGGCTTCTAAGGGGACTCCGGTAGGCAGTTTTTGGTTGCGGTCCGGGGGGCTGAGAAGGGTTGAACAGGTGACGAAAAAAGCTATTTTTTCATGAAAAATGATACCGCAAAGGCCATTTATTCATATTTTAATGAGGGAATCTTTTTATAAAGCATTCTAAGTCAAAGGTGGGTCTTGGGAAGGCAAAAAGAGGAGTGTGCAGGGGGTTTTTAGGGACAAAAGGTGATGGGATTGGACAATGTCACATGGTTTTTGTCTTTTTGAGGGAGTAAATAGTGGAGCACTCTTTACCCAAAAGAGTAACAAAGACAATTGACTTTTTGCAAACAAATTATCACGTCCAAACAATTCAATTTGAGATCTACAGCAACTAATACATGAGAATCAAAAATCTTCATACCTCATGATGATGAAAGTTGCTGGGAAAGAAAAATCTTCAAAAGAAATGCTTTTCTCCACTTTCTTCAAGAAAAATAAGCCTATAATCTTGTGTCTTCTCATCTAAGGAAAAAATAACTCCCCGGAATACATCTTCAACTTTTTTAAGAGACCACAAAATTAATTCTTCTCCCATTTTTTTTCTTCATTTCTTCAACAGTAACAAAATAATAACTTTTAAGAACATCTTTTTCCAGCATCAAATAGAACGAGCAGCAGCAGCAACAATTTATTTAAGAGTAAGATTTGAGTCAACCCGGAAGATAAACTAAGAACGAACTTCATAAAAAAAATCCGGTAAGAAACCCGAAAATTTTTCTTGCAGAAACACGAAAAAAATCACCAGATAATCACCGAACGGGAGTCGTTCCCTTGAACTAATCGTGAGATCTTCAAGGTACAGCTCTGATACCAATTGTTGAGACCCATTTTTATAACGAACGGTGAATGCGGAAGTAAGATATCTCGAGATTAATTGTGTTTTTGTAAGTATGAACATGAAGAACATATTATGAGTTCGTTGAAGAAGACTAAGAATAAGAGAGAATAATAATAATATTCATGAAGAACATGGTGGGAGAGAAACTCTCCCTGGGTGGGAGAACCCACCAACTTTCTCTCTCTCTCTAGGATTACATTGTGAGAAAAGTAATCTCTAAGAAAAGTAAAATGAGCTAGCTTAAGTAAGAAATGACCAACTCTCCCTTTATATAGGAGGGAGAGTATTTACACCATAAATACAATAAAGGGAAAATACAACCTAATAAACACTCATTATTTGTGGAGCATTTCCATGCACCAACAAGTAGTCGTCTTCTCCTCGTCTGTTAGGCTTACCTTATCTTCAAATAAACTAAAATCAGGTCATTAATCAAGGTTAATCAAATTCATGTGGATTAAGTGAGTAATAACGGGTGACACCAATGAGTGTCGGTCGTAGTCTATAGTTGTAATCAAAGTCTCCTGGAGGGATAGCGAGAGTTTGTGTATAGATCTATACGGGGGTGACTCCCCCACACCTAAGCTGTTCGCTACAGTTAGAATCGGCCAGTCTAGGGTGACAAAATCTTAAGATCAATCCTGATGTTCATTAGAATGCCAAGACAGACAAACCAGTCATTATCATGCATGGTTATAACGACTCACATAGAAATCTGATATCATTTAAGTATCAGGGGAAATCATATTCATTCGTTGTAACGATACAATAATACAAAACAATCATAACTTTTTATCGGAAAACATCGGGTTTTCAGGGGGAACCAATCTTATTCACTTGTACTTTCAAAAACTATAATGCAAAACTACTCATTTATGCACGTTTTGAAATCATTCACGCATATACTTACAGGATCATCACAACATTTTCATGAAAAGTCTTATTACAGAAAATATCGGATTTTCTGGGTTCTACGAACGACATAAACTATTTTACATCAAACACACTTATGAACTCACCAACATTATATATGTTGCCCGTTTTCAAAATAACTTGTATTCTCAGGTAATCGTTAGAACAAGGAAGCATCCAGTGTGTTGAAAGTTTCTTTTGTAGTTGCCAATCACCAAATACTTTATATTTTGGGATCATGTAATGTAAACCATGTACTTGAGCTAAACAATGCCAGTTGTACTATGTAATGTTTGGTGATGAATGTGTTATATTTCATGTATATTCATTGTGATGATATTTCAATTTAAGTCACGCAAGCCCTCGGACGTTTCCGCTGTCTGGTTCGGGGGTGTGACAGGTTGGTATCAGAGCTCTGTTTATAGTGAACTGACATATCTAACCACACCTTGATATGCAACTATAAACCCAGCAAGGGACTAAATAACTCTGAAGAAAACAAATAAAATGTGCTAATAAACACTCCTATTTGTGCGACTTAGAAAAATGAACATAATAACAAATCAAATAAGATGATTGGGAGAACCTGACATCCCTGTTAAGCCAGGACTGTTCACATTTGTATTAGGGATGAATGTAGCCTGATCAACTACATTTCTTCGTCGTAAAACTATCACATGCCCTGGAACGATCGCGATGGTCAGTAAACCTAAGGCATACCCTATTGTTGAACAAGAAGAATGCATCAACCCAATTTTTATAACAACTAAAAATATTTTAGGATTAATAATAGTTTATTGATATACCCCCCCCCCCCTGCAGACAGCATGGGTGGGTTCCATCTCCCTGGAGATCTGTATTTCCCCAATCAGGGGAATAACGGATGGCTAGAGGAATCCGACGAAGAGCCTGAAGAGGATCCCATGGAAGAAGAGGAACCGGAAGAGGAAATCGAAGAGGTACCTGCAGAACCTGCGACAGACATTGAAGAGGAGGAGTCGGGTGGCGACAGCAGCTATGATTCGGACACTGAGTCTGTAGTCATCAACCCCCCATACCCAGTGAGGGTGCCAGCTCACCGAATGGGCCCTAACGGCCCTACCCCTCCCTGGGTATCGACATTTGGAGATAGAGCAAACAACAGGGACAACGACCCCCGTTTGGCATGGCTCGCCAGTTTTATGACTTGAGGGAGGGAGGACCGGCTGACTGAGCACTTCCTATCATGTTGAAACGATTACGGAACACTGGCGACCTGGCCCAGGACACGGCCGAGCAACTGAATCAGATGCGAGCCGCAGTGGCCCGGGCGGAGCGAGAAGCTCAAGAAGTAATCCATAACTTTCATGTACGTCAAGCGATGTGGGATGATCGACTACGAGCCACAGAACGACAGGTGGCGCGTCTTCAGGGCGCATCCATATCATCAGCCCCACCACCCGACGCGTCTCAGAGCACTTCAGACCAGTAGACTTCCCTACTAGTGGTATGTTCTCTTATGTTCGCTATATTATGTACTACCGACTCCATGTTTAAGTGATTACACTAATCATAGAGTCATTATGCTGTCGAACTTTATGTATGCTCTTTCGAGCAAATTTTCATGTATCAAAGTACGGATATTATTAGTGAAAAATATTATGTGTTTTATGGTGATGTTGTGACCTGCTACGTGTTTTATACTATTATTGTTTGGTGTGAATATATGGGAACAACTAGATACAAAAATTGATTCACGAAATTCTCAACTTAAAAACAATACATACTCAACATCTTTCTGTTCCGTAACAGCAAGATGCCTTAGAGACCAAACCGCGGAAATAACCAACCACCGACACCACCGGAAGTCAACTCAACTGCGTTTCAAGTAGCTGTATCTGCTGCAGTCACAGCAGCCATGGCACAAATCCACCAAGGGAACAATGGCGGAGGAAACGGGCAGGGAGCTGGAAGTTTAAACAACGGAATAAATCAAGGACCTACCAAGACATGCTCTTACAAAGACTTTACCAACGCCAAGCCACGAACCTTTAATGGAATGGGAGGTGTTATAGCCCTAAAGAGGTGGATTGAGAAAATTGAATCCGTCTTTGAAATTTGCGGGTGTCCAGATGGTTGCAAGGTCAAGTTCGCAGCATGTACCTTTGTTGATCAAGCTCTTTCCTGGTGGAACGGTCACATCGAAGCCATGCCCCTTCCAGTGGCAAACGCGATGCCCTGGGAGGAACTGAAGGAAATGATGTTGGCAGAGTACTGCCCTAGAGGCGAAATACAAAAGATGGAACAAGAATTGTGGAACTTGACAGTTCAGAACTCTAATATCGACGCATACATATCCAGGTTTAGCGAGTTATCCCTTCTGTGTCCGGGTATGATCACCTCAGAAGGGAAAAGATTGAGAGGTTCATCTGGGGATTGACTGCACATATCCAAGGGAATGTCATTGCGGAAAACCCTGAGACGTTTGATAGCGCCAAAAGATTGGCCAAGAAACTGTATGATCATGGCAGCAACAAGAGTGTTAAGATTGTGGAAGCGGATGTTAAGAAGGAAGAAGAGAATAAGAAAGGGAAGAACACCAACAGAAGAGGTAAACAGAACTCATAATCATCTAAGAAGCAACAGACAGTGATTGTCCATGCAGCAACCCAAGCTACCACAGCACCACATGCTCCAGCCTCATCCACGCCGAATAATCTGAAACAGTACAGAGGAATCTTCCCAAGTGTAAGAAATGTAACTACATTCACCACGGGGAATGCAGAGAGATGATGTGCACAATATGCAACCGGAAGGGCCATACAACAAAGTATTGTAGGACCCAGCTTCCACAAAACCAGATGCCCAACAACAACAACAACAACAACAACAACAACAACAATAACAACAACAACAACACAAAGGATGGAGCCAGTTATACCTGTTATGGGTGCGGGAAGACCGGACATTTCAGGCGGAATTGTCCCAATGCAAACACCCAGGCGACAGGAGCAGCAGGAAGAGTGCTGACTATGGGACAAGGAGAAGCAGTTCAGGATCCCGCTGTCGTCACCGGTACGTTTCTCCTTAACCACTCATATGCATGCATCCTGTTTGATACCGGGGCAGAGCGAAGCTTTGTGAGTAACAAATTCAAACACTTGCTAAAACAACAACCCCAAAAGCTTAATGAAACCTTTACGCTTGGAAATGGCTAATGGGAAAACAGAATCAACTGGGGAAATCTATGTAGGATGTACCCTAACTTTAAATCAACATGCCTTTCAAATAAACCTGATGCCTGTAACTATTAGGAGTTTTGATGTGATTGTCGCCATGGACTGGTTGAGCCCCCATCATGTCGAAATTATGTGTTGCGAGAAGGCCGTTCTCCTTCATCTCCCTAACCACGGAACCCTAACTATATACGGGGACAAACCCAGTACGAACCTTCGTCTTATCTCGTGCATTAAGGCACAGAAGTATCTACAAAAGAAGGACTTGGCGTTTCTGGCACACATAGTGGATAAGTCCAAGGAAGAGGTCAATATTCGAGACATACCAGTAGCTTGCGACTTCCCGGACGTGTTTCCTGAAGACCTTCCGGGGATACCCCCAGAAAGACAAGTCGAGTTCCGAATTGACCTGGTGCCGGGAGCTACGCCCATTGCCAAATCACCCTATAGGTTGGCTACTGCGGAGATGCAAGAACTGTCAAGCTAACTTAGGTAACTCTTGAGCAAAGGATTCATCCGACCTAGCTTCTCACCCTGGGGAGCTCCGGTCGTCTTTGTTAAGAAAAAGGACGGATCCTTTAGGATGTGTATTGATTACAGAGAACTAAACAAGCTCACTATCAAAAATCGCTACCCACTTCCGCGAATCGACGATCTATTCGACCAGCTCCAAGGAGCAAGTTACTTCTCTAAGATAGATATGCGATCCGGATATCACCAACTCAAAGTCCGGGAAGAGGATATCCCCAAAACCGCTTTCCGAACTCGCTATGGACATTACGAATTTGTTGTAATGCCCTTCGGTCTAACGAATGCCCCTGCCGTTTTCATGGACCTCATGAATCGAATCTGCCGACCATTCCTCGACAATTTTGTCATTGTTTTCATCGACGATATCCTAGTCTATTCTCGAAGCGAAGAGGAGCATGGCCGACATCTCCGACAAATCTTGGAAACCCTACGAACTGAAAAGTTATACGCAAAACTCTCTAAGTGTGAGTTTTGGCTCCGTAGCGTGAACTTTTTGGGTCATGAGGCAGCGAAGATGGGTTGAGCTGCTAAACGATTATGAGTGCGAAATCAAGTACCACCCAGGCAAGGCTAACGTGGTAGTTGATGCCTTGAGTTGGAAAGAATACTCAAGTCGTCGTGTGAAGACTCTTTCAATAACCATTCAATCCCATCTGTCCTCACAGATCAAAGCAGCTCAGTTCGATGCCATGAAGATAGAAAACAGAACAAGCAAAGCGTTACGTGGAATGGAAAAGAACTTGGATGTCAAAGAAGACAGAACATATTATTTCATGAACCGAATTTGGGTCCCTAAACTTGGGGGATTCAGAGAAGTAGTCATGAATGAGGCTCATAAGACACGATACTCCATCCATCCGGGTTCAGATAAAATGTACTTGGATATCAAGCAACAGTATTGGTGGCCTAACATGAAGGCAGAAATTGCCACATACGTTAGCAAGTGCCTCACTTGTGCTAAAGTGAAGGTAGACTATCAGAAGCCCTCAGGACTATTACAACAACCGGTAATACCCGAGTGGAAATGGGAAAGGATTACTATGGACTTTGTGACCAAATTACCCAAGACAACAGATGGATTGGATACCATATGGGTAATAGTCGACAGGTTGACAAAATATGCCCATTTCCTGCCAATAAAGGAGTCATACAAGATGGAACGATTGACGAGAATCTACATCAAGGAAATTGTGAGACTCCATGGAGTACCAATATCTATCATCTCAGATCGAGGTAGTAGGTTCACTTTGTTGGGTTTTAGTATACTACAACATCCTATGGTGCACATACAACCCTAAATACCGTGGATCTATGTTTTCTCTATTATACATGCAAATATGAAGTTTCCAAGATATTACCCTATACTAGCATACAAATATCATATACTTGGGTAATAAAATAGATAGAATACATACCTTTTTTTTTATGTAACTTGTCTTCATGAAGCTTGAGTGCCTAGTGCCCCAAGTGTGACACCTCAAATGGTTCACACAACACCATGAACACTTGGAATAACCTTGAGAATAAGGATACTTTGGTTCTCTCTAGTGAAATCGGCCTTGCCCTTTTGTGTACACACACTAGTGCCCATTTCACCAACCAAGGACATCTTTATATAGTGTGGAGATTAGGGTTAAACCCTAATACCCATGACCTTTCATTTCATATGATCCATGGGTTAAACACTCCATGAACTATCCATGAAAGCTTAGCCCAACCTAAATGAACTTGGCCCATCACACACATATATCTTAGAGTCCATATTTAATTAGTTCCTTTTGATCACTTAATTAATTATAAATTAATTCTTGATCAATACTAATTAAATAATATGATTATATATTAATATATTAGAACTTATAATATATTAATATAAATCACTAGTATCCTTTTTCCTCATCTTGTCTATCCAATTGTCCCGATGCCATGCAACCCAAATGGACCATGCCAGTTCGGGTCAAGTCTTACCAATTATAGTTATGGACTTAGACATTAATCCAACAGTCTCCCACTTGGATAAGTCTAAAACTATTATTGAGTATGACTTCAAAAACCAACTGGCAATCGTAGCTCTCAAAAGCTTCTGTCGAACTCTGACCTTGCCGATGAACTCTGACCTTTGTCAATGACTTGTCCATTAGATAAGGGATCATATATTCCTCCATTCTAGATATCATATGGACTGAGACATGGATTATCAATCATTCTCTCTGTCCATTTGTTGTTTCCCGATTTCCGATTTATGATGACTGACTGATTGAACAAATAAAATCTGTCCTGCCTTGGCCAAGCACTCACATGTGTCATCGCTAAATCATCGAGGGGCCCACAGATACTGCTTTTATCCCGAAGGTAAAAGGAATGGATAAACTTCGACTCATATGGCTTGTTCTACTACTTGTTGAATCATACACAAAGGCACGTTTTATAACATCGAGTTCCCAATGCTTTTTCGTGCAATCAATGTATAACCAACTCATAGTAACAACTCATATCTCTAGGTTTTAAGAATATAAGATATTATCGTCTCATGATCACTCGTGATAAAATCCATGAAGTGATTCAAATGAGCGTGGGTTGAATCCAATACTCAGAACTTATGAGCACTCATGAGTGTTGTAGCACCGCTTTGTCCAACATCTTAGACCTCTACAAGCCAACCCATGATAGTCTTGATTCATATCTACTTCCAACATATGACTGACTGTGGATAGTTTGAATAACTTAGTCATTCAGGAAGAATGACCTAGTTTATTTTGGAAGTCAAAACATGCAAAATGAAACACAAGAATAAATGAATCAAATATGATATCAAACCCTATGAATATAAATAGACCACTTTTATTTATCACCATACTGATTACTCATTATTTCATTCCTTCGATTTTATCAACTTTATACCTGAATTAAAAACACTAGTTGTCCCATGCTCCAAACATGTACACTATGTTTTTCTAAACAATAGCTTTGCCATACACCAAGTATGCACTATATGTTTGTCTATGATCCTTACTTTGTGAAATAAACCAATTGAACATAATTTCAATGATTCTACTTTCACACTCCCAAATCCTTATCGAAAAATGTGAGAATTTCAAATTCCTATCATTTATCAAAATCTGTTTAGATTTTAAACTTATATGCACTGACCCTCCTGTAATGAATATGTACAAAGTCACAAAGACTTGTCAACAGTCATTATAAGGTATTCCAATGGAGATCAACTCCATGGAAACTAAGTCTCATATTCAAAGTACATTACTTTGGACATGCTTCTTGCATTAAGTTTTCTAATCTTACACAGATAACTTCCACCTATGGAGACAACTCCATATTCTCATTTTGACTATCACTTCTGAACAAGAGATGTCTCTTTTCAGAATATGTCAATATGGTCCTTCCAAAATTAGCACTATACTTCCAACTGTCCCTGAGCAACCAATCTTTGGTAAACCTCAGATTGTCCTCGACAATTGCTTAAGCATTTTAGTCATATCCAATTCTAGACCTTTTCCCTTCTTAATGCCTCTGGGCATATGGAAAAATTTAGAAATGAAAAATATTATAGTACATGCAATCGATCCTGTACCCAAAGCAAATGGTAGACGATTCATGATATCTCACATAAAGACATGATTCTAGACCAGTCTTTTGCTACAATATTTTTATTTGCCATGTTTTCAAAATTTGACTATGAAGAGGGATGCCGTAATCATAATCGAATTTTGAGAACGCAATATATAGAATTTCCTTAAGTTGAACCAATCCAACATGAAATTCATATATATATATATATTCTTGACTAAAGATGATTAAGGTCTCAATCTAAGCCTTTAGAACTGAAATGAAGTATATCCTCTCCCTTAATTATAGCAAAACAACTTTTTCAATCCCTGCAGCCTCACGAATTGAAACTTTTGTTTTCTATAATTAACATTGCTAACTTGCAACACTAACAATAATTATCATGCTCCCACTAACATGATGATTATTAACATAACACTTATGCTCCCACTAGCTTTAACATGTACTCAGAAATCAGCTGGACTTCTAGAAATCAATACTTTATTGACTTTCTTACCAAATTTCAGATTTCTGATACGAGATGCTTTGATAAAACTTTATCAAAATCATACACCTTTCCTTAGGTAGCATGCATGTGTGTCTAAACAATTTCAGAACTATGAAAAGGGATGTCGTAATCATAGTCTCAATTGTTTAGACCTTTTGCCATCTGCTTCAAATCTACTTGGTGGAAGTGTTTCCTCACCATCATTTTCATGAATCGGAGAGAAATCTTATGACCCTTAGATTTTATGGTGTATGTGTTCTTATCCATGTGAATCGTCAAAACCATAGTCACAAGACAAGGATAATGACAAATCCAAACTCATATGGACTGAACTTATGTAATCTTAACTTCTTGCCACCTGGCAGTACAGGGCCTGCCATTGCTTCCAAGTTGTTATGCAACCAATTGAGAACTTTTAGAACTCCTATGCAAAGCCAACTTTAACTGGAATGGGCACAGAATATGTCAACACGATAGGTTATAAACCTCAAGTTGTGTGCTAGTGAAGAACCTCAGGTTTTATTCTTGATTAGTTCTTGAAATTCTTTTTAGGATCTTTAAGACTCCCACTATCCTCTTGACATATAAGACTATCTTGCCAAATATTCAAGAGATAGTGCAGATTCTTTATCAAGACAAACACTTCACACAATTGGCCTTAGTTGGTCTTTGTTTTATCCAAAACATCACAACTTACCAATTTCAAATGTACAAGAGTAGGACACTTTTACTCTTACATTTGACAAGTGTTTTAAACCTTTCTTTAAGAATTTTTTTGGAACGAAGTATGACTCATCTTCCTGATCTAACCATTTCAACAATTCATGACTCCTCTTCTTAGTCATAAGAATGCACTAAGATGACCTTTAGAGGACTAATTGTGATATGATTTCTAAATCATTAAGATGATCACAAACATGATACTAAAGTACTCTCCCATCTTTTCAGATTTGAGAAACTTTTATCTTTATGCCTAATTTGATTCTTCCCATTCGTTCTGCCATACATTGAGACTTTTCCAATGTTTCAGAATTATACATAAACTTGTAAGTATAACCATATTTACTAAACTTTAGTAAATCAAATAGTCTTAACGAGCTTTGTGGTGGACATGACCAGTGCACAAGAATGTGTACTCGATCTCTTTAGTCCTTCACTTGACTCACACATCCATGTGAACAAGTAATTAGTCTTGATTTTCCAATGCTTGAAAGTTCTCATTCATCATACTATTCAACTTGCATGATTCCAAGTTTCGGTCCAATTGAAACTTGGTCGATGAGGAACTTTCCTGATTTGGTAAATTTAGACACTACCACAAATGAAAGAATCAAATCCATTTTCCAATATTGCTGTCAGTGGAATCATATAAACAACAATTTTCCACAAATGCCATTGTAAGGACACTTCAAATAAATAAAATTAAACAAATTTCTTTTATTTTAAAACTTTGCGGAAAAACTTATCCCTACAATCCACATGGAAAATTGTTGTTATCTATTCCTTAGCAATATATCATAACTTCTTAAGCAACTGCTCAAAATTCTGATGCGATCAAAATCCACCTTCGCGATCAGAATCAGCATATACTTCCTTAAAGATTTCTCTCTATTCTTTGATTCTTAAAACATCAACATGTGACCCAGTCACATCATGTAATGAGGATCTCAGAATAGAACTTAATAGAGTTAGATAATGGGCTCTACCTGATGTAGAGTTAAACTTATTGACTTTAACATCCTTAGGTAAATTTGGTAGCTTTGCAATCAACGCCCCTTCCTTTGGCAAAATAAACATATGTGCCCTTTGGTAATGGGACTATCTCAGACTTAGCCTTTCTCTTTACCATTTGGTCAACCGGGTTGACTATGGACAATCCCTTTCCATTGGGAATAGAATGCTTTTTCTGGATTTCCAGTGTCACCATTGTCACTGTCCATAAAGTTTTTGGGAAGTTGATCTTCTAATCAAATTTGCTTTACTATCGTTCCAAATCATTGTTGATTCAGCAGCACCAAGCAAATAGATATGATCATTAAGGTTCATGTCATAGTCTGTTTCATAGTAGTCCCAAAGGAACTCACTATGTGACTTAGAAAGTGATTGAACATCCAACTTTCTCAAGACTTTGACACCCAACTCTCCCGGCTTGTCAATATGTGACTTCATCTCTAAGATGTGATCACACATAGACCTTGCTTGCCATTAGGGCTTGAGTGACCTTGAACTTGTGGGTTAAGGAGAATAATTGGAGGAGGTGGAGGAAGTAAAGTTCCAAGAGATTTGGGAAGATCATAGATGTCTGAACTAAACATCTTTTGGGAGATATTCAAGATAGTTGATCTAAAGTCCTTACTATAACACCCAATATGAAATATTAAGGCTAGGATCCAACAACCTATTTATAGCTGGAAGAGGGATGCCGTAATCCGAGTTATAAAATAGTTGAAGGTAGGTAAATGACGATTTACCAATTTCCACCATGAAAAACGAAATAATTTAATTACTTGGATTTGAAACTCCTAGATCTTTTGAGATTCATTGAACTTTTCAATGGCATGTTTCAATCTCGAGTGTGCCCTTCAGGTTTTGTGACTGGGATGCCGAGGATCACAAAACAAGGTGTGAAGTAACCATGCAAATATACTTGGTACCCTTAATATTTACCCCTCAATCGATGTGCCGGTTAACCACACGAGCTCCACCGATACTATGATAAATATTAAGTTACCCTTTGCCTACTTTGTTAAATCCAGGTTAGTGTGCCGGTTAACCACACACGCTCCACTAACGGTTTAAACAAAGTGCAAAGTGTAATTTCATTGATTAGCACCTTATTCACATTTTCCTAAGTAACTAAGATTGGAAATTAATAAAAGGTTTAGTTACGTAGTATTTATCGTTAATACTTTTAATGAAGGGAGAATTATAGTCCTTATCCTACCTGTTCGGCTAACGACCCTCCACCAGTCAAGGAAGCGGTGGGTGAGAGTGGACACCCATTAAGCTGCCATTTTATAGGCAACAACCTTATACCCCCCTTATAGACTGGCTTCGTGAATGAGGCCTACTAATGGTAAGACTGACTTGCTCTTATACACATATATATATTATTAACTTATAATATTATAAAGTATAAGGGTTGAATTTTAACTTTTAAAATTCTAAGGGCTTAACTTGGAATTAAAGTATTCATTAGAGAAAACTTTTCAAATTCCAAAACATGAGGGCAAGTTTTGAAACTATTCAAAACTCTTGGATTTTCATAACTTATGAGTTTTAAGTAAAGCTTTAAAACTTTTAATGAAGAGACTCTTGGACATCCATAACTTGAGGACAAGTTATGGAGCCATAAAAACTATTTATAAGAAAAGACTCTTCATTTTTTTGTAACCTAAGGCATATTTATGAGTTTTTAAGATTCATAAATGTGACTTTTCATATAACTTGAGGACAAGTTACAAAAAAACACATTTTATGAACAACTTTTAGATTAATTAGGATTGAAAACAACTAAAACACAAAAAAAAATTCCATTAATCTAAACTAACTCATAAATCAAGGAAACATAGAACTTTTGGAAATCCATAACTTATGAAGTTAAATGCTTGTTTTATGATGAAACTTTTCATGTTCCATAACTTAAGAATAAGTTATGGAATTCTTTAAAACATTAACACCAAATTTTTTAACTCCATATAAACTTTGAATCAATTTTTTTTAAAACCTTTTCATATCCATAACTTATGGAGGTTTCAAAACACATAAGATCACAACTTTAAAAAAACTTTTTGAGCTCCAAAATTTTATGACAAAATTTGTAACTCCTTAAAACATTTAGATCAAACTTTTAAAACTAATAAAATAATCATATCATTTTATCTTTCACTAAATTTGACCTAATTCAACTCATATAGCAAATGATTCAAATTTTACAAATAATTAGTTTTTCACAAAACAAGTAATTATCTTAAAATTTGACAAACTTCATGTTTTTTTTCTTTTTTTTTTCAACTTTGAAAATCAAACATTTGCATGAATATAACAGAAAACAACCCATGGCTCTGATACCACTGTTGGGTTTTAGTATACTATAACATCCTATGGTGCACATACAACCCTAAATACCTTCGATCTATGTTTTCTCTATTATACATGCAAATATGAAGTTTCCAAGATATTACCCTATACTAGCATACAAATATCATATACTTGGGTAATAAAATAGATAGAATACATACCTTTTTTGATGTAACTTGTCTTCATGAAGCTTGAGTGCCTAGTGCCCCAAGTATGACACCTCAAATGGTTCACACAACACCATGAACACTTGGAATAACCTTGAGAATAAGGATACTTTGGTTCTCTCTAGTGAAATCGGCCTTGCCCTTTTGTGTACACACACTAGTGCCCATTTCACCAACCAATGACATCTTTATATAGTGTGGAGATTAGGGTTAAACCCTAATACCCATGACCTTTCATTTTATATGATCCATGGGTTAAACACTTCATGAACTATCCATGAAAGCTTAGCCAAACCTAAATGAACTTGGCCCATCACACACATATATCTTAGAGTCCATATTTAATTAGTTCCTTTTGATCACTTAATTAATTATAAATTAATTCTTGATCAATACTAATTAAATAATATGATTATATATTAATATATTAGAACTTATAATATATTAATATAAATCACTAGTATCCTTTTTCCTCATCTTGTCTATCCAATTGTCCCGATGCCATGCAACCCAAATGGACCATGGCGGGTCGGGTCAAGTCTTACCAATTATAGTTATGGACTTAGACATTAATCCAACACACTTCACCTTTTTGGCAATCACTTCAGAAGGCTATGGGGACACAACTCGACATGAGCACTGCTTACCACCCACAGACGGATGGTCAGAGTGAGCGAACCATTCAAACGCTTGAGGATATGCTTCGATCATGTGTGATAGACTTTGGAAGGTCGTGGGATACCCACTTACCTTTAATTGAGTTTTCGTACAACAACAGTTATCACACAAGCATCAAAGTTGCTCCTTTCGAAGCATTATATGGTCGTAAATGTATATCACCGTTCTGTTGGACTGAGGTAGGCGACACTCAGCTGGCAAGAGGGCAGATACCAAACAATGCATTAACAGGACCAGAACCCATTCGCGAAACGACAGAGAAGATATTTCAAATCAAAGCTCGACTTCAAGCATCACGAGGCCGACAGAAGAGCTACGCTGATAAACGGCAAAAGCCCTTGGAGTTTCAAGTCGGGGATCGGGTGTTGTTAAAAGTCTCTCCCTGGAAAGGGGTGATTTGTTTTGGGAAACGGGGAAAACTAAACCCACGGTACATTGGACCATTCGAGATTCTTGCCCGAATCGGTCCCGTGGCTTATAGACTGCAGCTACCTACCGAGCTCAGCAGTGTACACCCCGTGTTCCATGTTTCCAATTTGAAGAAGTGCCTATCCGACGAAACTCTCGTCATTCCATTGGAAGAAATCGAAATCAACAAGAACCTCCTATTCATCGAGGAACCAGTTGAAATCATGGACTGGGAGGTGAAGCGTACTAAGCAAAGTCGCATTCCAATAGTGAAGGTTCGGTGGAACGCGAAACATGGATCGGAATTCACATGGGAACGCGAAGACCAGATGAAGCAAAAGTACCCTCACCTATTCTCACATTCTCAAATCTAGCTTCAAAAAGAATTTCGGGACGAAATTCCCTCTAACGGGGGGATGATGTCACAACTAGCATTCTAGCTAGGAAATTATGTACTCTTGTAAACATTATCTACTGTAAACTCGTAACCCTAATTCATGTTATGCTTGAAGTTCAACCTATGGAAACACATTCAAACCTGGATTCATCAAGTAAAGTTGAAAACCCTAGAGATCCCGGTTTAAGTCCATTATGGACTGGGATTTTCTTATTGGGCCTAATGGGACAATAAACGTCCAATGTGCTATTTTGGGCTTAGAACTCTTAAATGGGCTCTCATTGGGCTCACTCTCATGAGACTTAACCTTTTTGGGCCTTATAAGCCTAAAATGGACTAGTTAACCTTTTTGAGCCTTATTGGGCCATAACAAATCCAAATAACTTTAATAGACTCAAATCCGTTCCTTTATGCTAAAATTGGGCCGTGAACTACTCTAAAGGCCCAATGGGCCGAAAATCATCAAATTGGGCCTCATATTATGGACTCAAGCACAAAAGGCCCAAGCCATTCTCTTCCTTCCCTCTCTCTCGGCCCAAGTAGAAAACAAAAAAAGGGAATTAAGGGAATTAAGGAGGGTTAGCCACCTCCTTATTACATGTTGGACTTCCATGCAAGTTCACATGTCTCTATGCAACCATCCCTTCACCTGTCTCTCTCTTCTCCTTCTCTTCTTATTACTCACGGCCGAAGGTAGTAAGACACACATATACCAAACTCCATTCCAATACTATCAAATTCTCTCAAGAACATCTCCATTCTTCCTTCAAAATTTCGAGACTTGCTTACATGCCAAGAAGATCTATCACTCATAACACAAATCTTTGGTAAGTTTTTACTTAAATTAAAAGTTTAACTTCTATATCTCATCAAAAATCATCTTTTAATTCATTCAAATTCATGATCATACTCCTTAGAAACAATCTAAGCCCAAAGACTTCTAAAGAAGCTTGTTAGGCCGAAAGATCTCATCATTTTCATCCTTTCTTCTTCAAAACCATGAACATCAAAGCAAGGTGAGTTCATACCCCTCTATTTTCGGTTTTCACATGTTTTATGGGGGAGAATAAAAGTAAAATGTGTAGATCTATGTGTATTTGTATGTTATGTGTGATTTCTTGTGTTTATGTGGTAAATATGTGCCAAAAATGAAAAATATTTCGAGATCTATAGTTCAAGAAGGAAAAATATGTGATCTAGGATGTATTACACTTAACAAGTTAAGAAAACTACCATATGAGGTTTTTAATAAACATGTTACAACATAAAACTCATTATTGGACTATTTTTGTCAAATAAACAAAAGTTTGGGAAAAAGTTGTCATTTACGGTTTTTACAAGGCTCAAAATGTCAAAACAGTTAAAATAGAAGTTTTTATGAACATTATGCTTTTCAAAGGACTAAAAAATGTAAATTGTAGCCTATTGGGCTAAAATTTTGGGCTTTTCGACCCATATGCCGAAATTTGCGAAAAATATGGTTTTAAGGGGCTGAAATGGAAAGTTTTCTCAAAACAGGGGCTATAAACATAAATATACCTATTTCAGGGGTTAAAATGGCCTTATTTATCAAAAGGGACTAAAAATGCAAGGATTTTGGATTTTGGGTAAAAAGTGTAAAAATTGCGAAAAGTATGGATTTAAATGCAAATCTTCTAACTAAGGGGCTGAAACTGTCCAAAATAAACATTTAGGCTTAAAACATTATTTAATTAAGTGTTTAGGTCAAAAATGTCAAGAAAAAGAGTTCAAGGACCAAATATGTCATTTTTCATAAAAAGGGCTAAAAATTGCCAACTTTACCAAAATAAGGGCTGAATAGGTCAAACTAATATTTTTGGTCAATTATGTTAATAATAAAATAATTGGGTCAAAATATGCAAAACTTTATAACTTATGGGTTTTAAATAGAAAAATAACTATTTTTATAAATCTATGAATCGTTATAAAACAAATTCGTGATTTTTACGACATATTGATTAAACAACTTCGCTACCAAATACTATACAAAACAAATAAACATTCTAATGGTTGGGCTTGAGAGATTCTAATCATGCTTATTGGGCGTTCGTGACTCATTAACATGACTTTTGGGCCCAACATAAATAACACATGTTATTGGGCCTCCTGTGACCCAATTACATGCTTAAGGGACCCTCAATGGTTTTTACCTGCTATTGGGCCTCAATGGCCCATTAGCAGTACTAGTAAGGTCCAAATAAATCATATGCGAAATGGGCCAAGGCGCCTTTCGTATACTCGACAGCCTTAAATAACATACGAAATTAGTAGGGCCTAGTAGTCCTCTTCTCCTCGTCTGTTAGGCTTACCTTCTCTTCAAATAAACTAAAATCAGGTCATTAATCAAGGTTAATCAAATTCATGTGGATTAAGTGAGTAATAACGGGTGACACCAATAAGTGTCGGTCGTAGTCTGTAGTTGTAATCAAAGTCTCCTGGAGGGAGAGCGAGAGTTTGTGTATAGATCTATACGGGGGTGACTCCCCCACACCTAAGCTGTTCGCTACAAATAGACTCGGTCAGTCTTGTGTGACAAAATCTTAAGATCAATCCCGGTGTTCATTAGAATGTCAAGACAGACGAACTAGTCATTATCATGCATGGTTATAACGACTCACATAGAAATCCGATATCATTTAAGTAATCAGGGGAAATCATATTCATTCGATGTGACGATACAATAATACAAATCAATCATAACTTTTTATCGGAAAACATCGGGTTTTCCGGGGGAACCAATATTATTCACTTGTACTTTCAAAAACTATAATGCAAAACTACTCATTTATGCATGTTTTGAAATCATTCACGCATATACTTACAGGATCATCACAACATTTTCATGAAAAGTCTTATTACAGAAAATATCGGATTTTCTGGGTTTTACGAACGATATAAACTATTTTACATCAAACACACTTATGAACTCACCAACAATATATATGTTGACCGTTTTCAAAATAATTTGTATTCTCAGGTAATCGTTAGAACAAGGAAGCATCCAGTGTGTTGAAAGTTTCTTTTGTAGTTGCCAATCACCAAACACTTTATATTTTGGGATCATGTAATGTAAACCATGTACTTCATGTAAACAATATCAGTTGTACTATGTAATGTTTGGTGATGAATGTGTTATGTTTCATGTATATTCATTGTGATGATATTTCAATTTAAGTCACGCGAGCCCTCGGACGTTTTCGCCGTCTGGTTCGGGGTGTGACACAAGTTTTGAAACCTTTAAAAACATTAGGGTTTAACTATTTAAATTTCAAAAACTAAAACTTTTAAGTTCAAATTTAAACTATAAAACTTATAGGGTGCAATTTGAAACTTTTGCAAATTACTAGGTTAAATATTAGACTAATAATAATCCTATATTATCCATATTTAACCAAATCCATCAATTTTGAAAAAATCAGATTTTGGCAAGAAAAACGAGTTTTGGCAATTATCCTCAACAAAATCTGGCAGAAAAATCGAAAATCCCGGCACCATAGTCCTCGACTCGTCGAGTCCACAATGGAACTCGTCGACTAGGACCTACTCATCGAGTCCATTCATGGACTCGGCGACTCTGCCAGTCAGAAGGTGAAATTTTCGATTTTCTTGATCTTTGGTGGTTCACTTTTGCATCTATTTGTCACACCCCCGAACCAGACGGCGGAAACGTCTGGGGGCTCGTGTGACTAACAATTGAATAATCATCACAATGAATATACATGAATCATAACACGATCATCACCAACATTACATAATACAACTAGCATTGTTTACATCAAGTGCATTGTTAAAATACATAAGTTCAAATTGTTAAAAGTACGATAAGTGGTGTTACATAAAACAAAACCCTACACACTTGCATATCTTCCAGCTTAACGATTACCTGAGAATACAAGTTATTTTGAAAACAGTCAACATATATAATGTTGGTGAGTTCATAAGTATGTTTGAGTAAAAGTCTTTGTATCTTTCATAAAAACCCAGAAAATCCGATATTTTCTGTAAAATGTCTGAAAATGTTGTGAAAATCAAGTATAAATGCATGTGTGAGTTTCATAGTTATAGCTTATAAAAGAGTAGTTTAGTTTCATTGTATTGTGAATAAGTGATAAATGTATATGAATAATTTCCCCCAGAAAATCCGATATTTTCTGTTTTATAACAATGTCTAGATTCTGCTATCGTTAAATAAGTTGTTTTGCATTGACACGATCGAACAGTTTATCTTCGAAAGTTTACTTTTGGTATTGAATCCCTATATGAGCCGTTATAACCATGCATGATAATGACTAGGTCGCCCGTCTTGGTATTTTTCCAAATGCCGGTCTTGCTAAGGATGTTGTCGCCCTAGACTGGCCTAGTCTAGCTATAGCGAACAGCTAAGCCGTGGGGGGTCACCCCGTATAGATCTATACACAAACTCCCGCTTTCCTACCAAGAAACTCAGATGATAACTATAGGCTACGATTGTACACTCAGAGGTGCCAACCGACAAGTCTCACTAGATTCTCAACCTCTTTTTGTACTATGTTTAATGTTTACGTATATGTGATATGTTTTTGTATTCAAAAGGTACATGAATAAGTTTACGAAGTTTAATGATTACCTAAAGGTATCGTTACGGCTTACTAACATATGAAATTTCCCTTACAAGCCCTATTAGTATGAAATTAGGCCACAAAGGCCGAATCACATGTAAAAGGGTAATTTAGGCCCAATAGGCATGTAAATGGGCCACAAAAGCCCAATAAACATGTAATCCATAACTTAGGCCCAAATCAACATGTAAGTGGGTCGCAAAACCCAATAAACATGTCATGGAAAACATTGGGCTTAATACACACTTAATTGGGCCCTTAGGGCCCAATGGCCAAGAAATGTGAATATTAGGCCCAATAAATAGTTATCGACGTATTTCATTCGTTTGTTTGTTTTGTTCCGTTGTTTGTTTTGTTCCGTTGTTTGTTTTAGCTCAAGGTTTACTAGATGGATGATAAGAAACTTTCTTTTGTAAAAATGACATTTTTGGCCAATAAACCTCCAATTTTTAATTAAGGCCCAAAGTTTTGTAAAAATGACACTTTAGTCCATAATTTATAAAAATTTGTAATTTTGTCCCAAATGTTTGGAATTTCACGAATTTAGTCCAAAAAGTTATATTTTCACATGTAGAACCCTGTTTTACAGAAAAGAACATTTTCAACCCCTTATCTGTAAAAATTTACACTTTCGGCCCAATTTTGGAAAAATTTACATTTTTGGTCCAATTTGAAAATAAATGTTATTTTCACTCTTAAATTTGGTTTATTTACATTTATGACTCAAACTTCGTCCAAATAACATTTTTAAACCTCAAAACTTCATTTTTTCGCAAATTGGGCCCAAAGGCCGTGAGGCCCAAAAGTTTTGGCCTAATAAGCTTAAAATTGTATTTTTGGTCCTTTTAAAGTATGTTTAACATAAAAATACCTTTTTATACATGTAGGACCTGTTTGGCCCTTATAAAAACATAAATGCCACTTTTTACCCTTATCTTTTGTTTTCTTGACAATTTTGACCTTTAACAAGGTTTTTGTTGAAATCTTTTGTATCTTAAACATGTAATCACTTTTGGCTTGATAATATGATGGATATAATGTTGTAGTTCATAGATCTTTGTTACATAATATTTAAAATTTCGAGATTCACTAAGATCTAACACATTTTTACCAAATAAACTTAGAATTCACACAAAACATGCATATAACACATAGATCTACACATTTTACTTGCATTCTCCCCCAAAATCATATGAAAACCGAAAACAAGGGGGTATGAACTCACCTTTGCTTGATGTTTCGGTTTTTGAAGAAGAAGAAGTGGAAAGAGATGAAGTGATTTTCGGCCCTAGCAAACTTCCTTGAAGTAGATCTCGAACTTAAGAAGATTTCTAGGAGTATGATCACCAAAAACATTGCTTAAAAGAGTGATCTAACATGAAAATGGAATTACAAAACTTGGATGTGTAAATACTTACCAAGAAATGATGATTATCTTGTGAAAGTCCTCTTGAAACCCAAGCAAAGTTTTGAAATTTTTGGTGGAAGAAGGTGAATGATTCTTGAGAGTAATAGAGAGAATTTGGTGTAGTGTGTGTGTATGTTGTATTCGTCCGAGTAGAAGAAGAGAGGGGAGAGAGAGAGAAGTCTTGAAGTGATGGTTGCATAGATATATGAGAAGTTTATGGATATATGTTGGGCAATATGGACGTGGAATCTCCAAGTCAACCCCCCCCCCTTAATTCTCTTCTTTTTTTTTATACATGGGCCGAGATTTGGGCTAGGAGGAAGGGGGGTGAATTAGTTTTGCCCAATTCTTTCCTTGGTTCGAAATTATGAAGTACATGGAGAAGTTTTCGCCCCATTGGGCCTTTAGGGTGTTTCACGGCCCAAATGGCATAAAAAGTGGGTTTTATGGCTCACTAAGGTTAATTGGATTAGTTATGGCCCAATAAGGCCCATTAGGGTTAGAATGAATCATTCTAGACCCAAATGGTCCAAATATTTTAGATTTATGAATTGGGTCCAAAGAGGATCCAATTACGGCTTCTAAGTCCAATAAAGTTGAATTGGGTGCTTATTGGTCCATTAGGCCCAATAAGGAAATCCTAGTCCAATACGGACTCAAACCATGGTTCTTAGGGCTTCAGACTCTTTGAGGAACATAATTGATGAATCTAAATGAGCATTGAGTGAGATTTACTAAGAGTATCAGATTTACAATAGTTGAATGGTTACATAGGAATAGAATTTCCTAGCTAAAATGCTAGTTGTGACATCATCCCCCCGTTAGAGGGAATTTCGTCC
This sequence comes from Lactuca virosa, assembly GCF_052849685.1. Classification (NCBI taxonomy): domain Eukaryota; kingdom Viridiplantae; phylum Streptophyta; class Magnoliopsida; order Asterales; family Asteraceae; genus Lactuca; species Lactuca virosa. Next base: position 165,039,688 of record NC_136429.1, on the reverse strand, counting down.
CGAAATTCTTTTGAAAACTAGGATTGTGAAGGAATGAATAGGTGAGGGTACTTCTGCTTCATCTGATCTTCACGTTCCCATGTTCCGGCCCGTGGTTCGTGCTCCATCGAACCTTCACGATCGGAATGCGACTTTGCTTTGTACGCTTCACCTCCCTATCCATAACCTCGACTGGTTCTTCGACGAACAGGAGGTTCTCGTTTAGCTCAATCTCTTCCAAAGGGACGACAAGGGTTTCATCTGATAGACACTTTTTCATATTTGAGACGTGGAGCACTGGGTGTATGTTGCTGAGCTCGGCGGGTAGCTGTAGCTTGTAAGCCACTAGACCAATCCGGGCAAGAATCTCGAATGGTCCAATGTAACGCGGGTTCAGTTTTTCTCTTTTCCCAAATCGAATCATTCCCTTCCATGGAGATACCTTTAATAGCATGTGATCCCCGACTTGAAATTCTATTGGCTTTCGCCGCTTCTCAGCATAGCTCTTTTGTCGGTCTCGCGATGCTTAAAGTCGAGCTTTGATTTGGACTATCTTCTCGGTTTTTTCACGAATGATTTCGGTTCCTATAAGAGCACTGGCTGCCGATTTCCCTTTTGCTAGTTGAGTTTCACCCACCTCAGCCCAGCATAGGGGCGATCTACATTTACGACATAGAGAGCCTCAAAGGGGGCAACCTTGATGATTGTATGGTAACTGTTGTTGTAGGAGAACTTGATCAGAGGCAAGTGGGCATCCCATTATTTACCGAAGTCAATCACACAAGCTCGAAGCATATCCTCGAGTGTCTGGATGGTACGCTCACTCTGACCATCCGTCTGAGGGTGGTAGGCGGTGCTCATATCTAGTTGTGTTCCCATTGCCTTCTGAAGAGATTTCCAGAATCTTGAAGTAAATCTGCTATCTCGATCCGAGATAATAGATACTGGCACTCCATGGAGTTTCACAACCTCCTTGATGTAGATTCGGGTCAGCTTTTCCATCTTGTAGGATTCTTTTATTGCCAGGAAATGAGCGGATTTTGTCAATTTATCGACAATTACCCAGATAGCATCCAATCTGTCCGTTGTCTTTGGCAATTTGGTCACGAAGTCCATAGTAAACCTTTCCCATTTCCACTCAGGTATCACTGGGTGTTGCAATAGTCCTGAGGGCTTTTGGTATTCCACTTTCACCTTGGCGCAAGTAAGACACTTGCCCACGAAAGTAGCTATCTCTGCCTTCATATTAGGCCACCAATATTGATGCTTGATATCCAAATACATTTTATCTGACCCCGGATGTATTGAATATCGCGTCGTGTGGGCTTCATGCATGACTACCTCTCTAAATCCCCCAATTTTGGGAATCCAGATTCTATTGATGAAGTAGTGGGTTCCGTCGTCTTTAACTTCGAGCTCCTTCTCCATTCCTCGTAGCAATTCACTAGCGACATTCTCTGGCTTCAATACGTCCAATTGAGCTTCCTTGATCTGTGAAGCTAGATGAGATTGGATGGTGATTGAAAGAGTCTTCACACGACGATTCTAATACTCCTTTCTGCTAAGGGCATCGGCTACCACGTTAGCCTTGCCGGGATGATATTTGATCTCACACTCATAATCGTTTAACAGCTCAACCCATCTTCACTGCTTCATGTTTAGTTCCTTTTGATTTAGAATGTGCTGGAGGCTCTTGTGGTCTGTAAAGATGGTGCACTTGGTACCATAGAGGTAGTGCCTCCAAATTTTTAAGGCGAATACCACCACCCCCAATTCAAGATCATGCGTGGTGTAATTTACTTCATGCGTTTTCAGTTGTCTGGATGCATAGGCAGTTACTTTCTCTCGTTGCATGATGACACAACCTCAACCCTGGTTCGAAGCATCACAGTAAACTATGAAGTCTTTGGTTTCCTCTGGTAAGGATAATACTGGAGCACTACAGACAGCTTACTTCCAGGTTTGGAAGGCAAACTCTTGCTTTTCAGTCCATTTGAAGGGTATGCTTTTCTGGGTAAACGTGGTGAGCGGTTTGGCTATCTTGGAAAAGTTCTGAATGAATCTTTGGTAGTAGCCTGCAAGACCCAAGAATTGGCAAATTTCTATTGGCATTGACAGAATTTCCCAGTTCTCGATTGCTTTGATTTTGGAGGGGTCCACATGTATTCCATCCTGACTGACTACATGGCCTAGGAAGTTCACATTCCGAATCCAGAAGTCGCACTTGGAGAGTTTCGCATACAACTTTTCAGTCCGTAGGTTTTCTAAAATCTGTCGAAGGTGTTGGCTATGATCTTCTTCACTTCGAGAGTACATGAGAATATCGTCGATGAAAACGATCACGAATTTATCAAGGAATGGGCAGCATATTCGATTCATGAGGTCCATAAATGCAGCGGGGGCATTTGTTAGACCGAAGGGCATTACGACGAATTCGTAATGATCGTAACGAGTTCGAAAAGCCGTCTTAGGAATGTTATCATCTCGGACTTTGAGTTGGTGATAATCGGATCTCAGATCTATCTTTGAAAAGTAACTAGCTCCTTGAAGCTGGTCAAATAAATGATCAATTCGTGGAAGTGGATACCGGTTTTTGATGGTGAGTTTGTTTAATTCCCTATAGTCGATGCACATCCTGAAGGATCCGTATTTCTTTTTAACGAAAAGAACTGGAGCTCCCCATGGCGAGAAGTTGGGTCTGATGAATCCTTTATCCAGGAGTTCGCTTAGTTGGCTTGATAATTCTTGTGTTTCAGCAAGGGCCAACCTATAGGGTGATTTGGCTATTGGAATGGCTCCAGGCACTAGGTCGATTCGGAATTCGATTTGTCGTTCTGGGGGTATTCCCGGAAGATCTTCTGGAAACACGTCCGAGAAGTCACACGCTACTGGGATGTTGCGAATGCTCGCTTCCTCTTTGGTTTTATCCACCACGTGAGCAAGGAATGCGTAGTTCTTCTTTTGTAGACACTTTTGTGCCTTGATACATGAGATAATGCGAAGGTTTGTGCCGGGTTTATCTCCGTAGATTATTAGGGTTTCGTGATTAGGAAGATGAAGGAGAACGACCTTCTCGTGACACATAATATCGGCATGATTGGGGCTTAACCAATCCATGTTGATGATCACATCAAAACTCCTAATATTGACAGGCATTTAGTTTATTTGGAAGGTGTAACTGTTTAGTGCTAACGTACATCCTATATAGATATCTTTTATTGTTTCTGATTTCCCATTAGCCATTTCCACCGTAAAGGCTTCGTTGAGCTTCCGGGGTTGTTGATTTAGCAAGTGTTTGAATTTATTACTAACAAAACTTCGTTTTGTCCCACTATCAAATATGATGCATGCATACGAGTTGTTAAGTAGGAACGTACCGGTGACAACGGCTGGGTCCTGCACTGCTTCACCCTGACCCATTGTCAGCACTCTTCCTGCTGCTCCTGCCCCTTGATTGTTCGCGTTGGGGCAGTTTCTCCTGAAATGCCCGGTCTTCCAACATCCGTAACAGGTATAGCTGGCTCCAGCATTGGTGTTGTTATTATTATTATTGTTGTTGTTGTTGTTGTTGTTGTTTGTCATGTGGTTCTGTGGGAGCTGTGTCCTACAATACTTTGCTGTATGGCCCTTCCGGTTGCACCTTGTGCAACTCATCTCTCTGCACTCTCCATCATGGTGGAAGTTGAATTTGTTACACATGGGAAGAATTCCTGAATACTACTTTGAAGCATTTGGCGTGGATGAGGCTGGAGCATGTGGTGTGGTGGTAGCTTGTGTTGCAGCATGGACAGACACCGTTTGTTGCTTCTTAGACAATTCCGAGTTTTGCTTTCCCTTTCTCTTGTTGTTTCTCCCCTTCTTGTTCTCTTCCTCCTTCTTAACCTCCACTACCAATGTTTTGGCACCCTTCTTACTGCCATGATCATACAGTTTCTTGGCCAGCCTCTTGGCGCTATCAAACGTCTCAGGGTTTTCCGCAATGACATTCCCTTGGATAGGTGCAGTCAATCCCCAGATAAACCTCTCAATCTTTTTCCCTTCTGAGGTGATCATTTCGGGACAGAGAAGAGATAGCTCACTAACCCGGGATATGTATGCGTCGATGTTGGAGTTTTGAACCGTGAGGTTCCACAACTCTTGTTCCATCTTCTGAATCTCACCTTTACGACAATATTATGCTAACATATCTCTTTCAGCTCTTCCCAGGGCATCGCTTTTGCCACCGGAAGTGTCATGGCCTCTACGTGGCCATTCCACCAGGAGAGAGCTTGGTCAATAAACGTGCAGGCTGCGAACTTGACCTTGCACTCATCCGGACATTCGCAGATTTCAAAGATGGATTCTACCTTCTTGATCCATCTCTTCAGGGCTATTACGCCTCCTGTCCCATTAAAGGTCCGAGGTTTGGCATTGGTGAAGTCCTTGTAGGTGAATGATTGTGCAGCTCCGTGGTTTGTCCCTTGATTGGTGCATCCGGTTCCCTGCTCGTTGCCTTCTCCGTTGTTTCCATTGCGTATCTGCGCAAGTGCTGCAGTGACCGCAGCGGATACTGCTACCTGGAATGCAACCGAGTTTATCTCAGGTGCGGTCGGTGTTGCGTTGTTTCCACGGTTGGTTCTTTGAGGCATCTTTCTGTCATGGAATGGAAAGATGTTGAGTGCCTATTGTTTTGCGTGTTTGTGATCCTATAGACTAAGGGTGTAACGTGTGTATTTAAGTAATTTCATGCATTAACATAAAACAAGGAAAATAAAACACATAGCAGATGACAACGTCATGATAAAACATAAGGCATTTTCATTAATACTAATACTTTTGATGCATGAAAATTTGCCAGAAGGCCTACAATATATGAGGAAAATATAAAATCTGGCAGCATAACGACTCTATGAGTAGTGTGATCACTTAAACATAGAGTCATTAGTACATGGCATAGTACGCCTAAGAGAAACCTACTACTAACGATAGCTACTGCTGGTCCTAGTCATGGTGGGATGTGTCAGGGGGTGGTGTTGAGGAAGTGGAGGCTCCCTGAAGGCGAGCCACCTGTCGCTCCGCGTCTCGAAGTCGAGCCTCCCACCTCACCTGCCTCATGTGGAACTCCCAGATAACCTCACGCGTTTCCTGCTCCGCCCGCTCAACCCTAGTTCGCATCTGGTGCATCTGATCGGCGGTGCTCTGAGTCAGATCGCCAATGTCCCTCAATCGTCTCACCATGACTGGAAGTGCTTGGTCAGCCAGTCCTCCATCTCTCAAGTCATAGAACTCACGAGCCATGCCAAACAGGGGTCGATGTCCCTGTTGTCTGCTCCATCTCCAACTGTCGATACCCCAGGGAGGGGTAGGGCCGTAAGGGCCCATTCGGTGGGCTGGCACCCTCACTGGGTATGGTGGGTTGATGACTACAGACTCAGTGTCCGAATCATTGTCTCTGTCGTCACCAGACTCTTCTTCTTCAACGTTTGCCACAGGTTCCGCAGGTCCCTCTTCGATTTCTTCTTCCGGTTCCTCCTCTTCCACGGGGTCCTATTGAGGTTCCTCGTCGGATTCCTCTAGCCATCTGTTATTTCCCTGATTAGGAAAGTAGGGATCTCCAAGGTGGTGGAAACCAGCCACACTGACTGCACGAGGGTGCGTAAATAAATCACGTTTTGAATATTTCCTATAGTATATTTTTAGTTATTTAAGTTTTGGGTTCCCTAGAGTTTTTGGAGAGTAAGGTAGGCTCTTGGATTCATTTCCCACTATGATTACTCCCGAACACATGTTGGGCATATTCTGAATAAATATAGTTGATCAGGCTATATTTATCCCTAATATGACTACATAACCGCCCAGGTTTAATCATAGTGTTTAATTTCCTCCAGAAGCTTTTATTAGATGTTGTTAGATTATTATCCTAGTATGCGCACATAATTGTGAGATTTTTGTTTTGTTCAGAGTTATTTAGTCCCATTGTGTTTATAGTTGCATATCATGTATGGTTAGATATGCTAGTTCACTATAAACATTACTCTGATACCAACCTATCACACCCTCGAACCAGACGGCGGAAACGTCTGGGGGCTCGTGTGACTAACAATTGAATAATCATCACAATCAATATACATGAATCATAACACGATCATCACCAAAATTACATAATACAAATAGCATTGTTTACATCAAGTACATTGTTAAAATACCTAAGTTCAAATTGTTAAAAGCATGATAAGTGCTGTTACATAAAACAAAACCCTACACACTTGCATATCTTCCAGCTTAACGATTACCTGAGAATACAAGTTATTTTGAAAACGGTCAACATATATAATGTTGGTGAGTTCATAAGTATGTTTGAGTAAAAGTCTTTGTATCTTTCATAAAAACCCAGAAAATCCGATATTTTCTGTAAAATGTCTGAAAATGTTGTGAAAATCAATTATAAATGCATGTGTGAGTTTCATATTTATAGCTTATAAAAGAGTAGTTTAGTTTCATTGTATTGTGAATAAGTGATAAATGTATATGAATAATTTCCCCCAGAAAATCCGATATTTTCTGTTTTATAACAATGTCTAGATTCTGGTATCGTTAAATAAGTTGTTTTGCATTGACACGATCGAAGAGTTTATCTTCAAAAGTTTAGTTTTGGTATTGAATCCCTATATGAGCCGTTATAACCATGCATTGTAATGACTAGGTCGCCTGTCTTGGTATTTTTCCAAATGTCGGTCTTACTAAGGATGTTGTCGCCCTAGACTGGCCAAGTCTAGCTGTAGCGAACAGCTAAGGCGTGGGGGGTCACCCCGTATAGATCTATACAAAAACTCCCAATTTCCTACCAGGAAACTCTGATTATAAGTACAGGCTACGATTATACACTCAGAGGTGCCAACCGACAAGTCTCACTAGATTCCCAACCTCTTTTTGTATTATGTTTAATGTTTACGTATATGTGATATGTTTTTGTATTCGAAAGGTACATGAATAAGTTTACGAAGTTTAATGATTACCTAAAGGTATCGTTACGGCTTACTAACATATGAAATTTCCATTCCAAGCCCTATTAGTATGAAATTAGGCCACAAAGGCCCAATCACATGTAAAAGGGTAATTTAGGCCCAATAGGCATGTAAATGGACCACAAAAGCCTAATAAACATGTAATCCATAACTTAGGCCCAAATCAACATGTAAGTGGGTCGCAAAACCCAATAAACATGTCATCGAAAACATTGGGCTCAATACACACTTAATTGGGCCCTTGGGGCCCAATGGCCAAGAAATGTGAATATTAGGCCCAATAAATAGTTATCGACATATTTCGTTCGTTTGTTTGTTTTGTTCCGTTGTTTGTTTTAGCTCAAGGTTTACTAGATGGATGATAAGAAACTTTCTTTTGTAAAAATGACATTTTTGGCCAATAAACCTCCAATTTTTAGTTAAGGCCCAAAGTTTTGTAAAAATGACACTTTAGTCCATAATTTATAAAAAATTGTAATTTTGTCCCAAATGTTTGGAATTTCACGGATTTAGTCCAAAAAGTTATATTTTCACATTTAGAACCCTGTTTTACAGAAAAGAACATTTTCAACCCCTTATTTGTAAAAATTTACACTTTCGGCCCAACTTTGGAAAAATTTACATTTTTGGTCCAATTTGAAAATAAATGTTATTTTCACTCTTAAATTTGGTTTATTTACATTTATGACTCAAACTTCGGCCAAATAACATTTTTAAACCTCAAAACTTCATTTTTTCCCAAATTGGCCCCAAAGGCCGTGAGGCCCAAAAGTTTTGGCCCAATAAGCTTAAATTTGTATTTTTGGCCCTTTTTAAAGTATGTTTAACATAAAAATACCTTTTTATACATGTAGGACCTGTTTGGCCCTTATAAAAACATAAATGCCACTTTTTACCCTTATCTTTTGTTTTCTTGACAATTTTGACCTTTAACATGGTTTTTGTTGAAATCTTTTGTATCTTAAACATGTAATCACTTTTGGCTTGATAATATGATGTATATAATGTTGTAGTTCATAGATCTTTGTTACATAATACTTAAAATTTTGAGATTCACTAAGATCTAACACATTTTTACCAAATAAACTAAGAATTCACATAAAACATGCATATAACACATAGATCTACACATTTTACTTGCATTCTCCCCCAAAATCATATGAAAACCGAAAACAAGGGGGTATGAACTCACCTTTGCTTGATGTTTCAGTTTTTGAAGAAGAAGTGGAAAGTGATAAAGTAATTTTCGGCCCTAGCAAACTTCCTTGAGTAGATCTCGAACTTAAGAAGATTTCTAGGAGTATGATCACCAAAAACATTGCTTAAAAGAGTGATCTAACATGAAAATGGAGTTATAAAATTTGGATGTGTAAATACTTACCAAGAAATGATGATTATCTTGTGAAAATCCTCTTGAAACCCAAGCAAAGTTTTGAGATTTTTGGTGGAAGAAGGTGAATGATTCTTGAGAGTAATAGAGAGAATTTGGTGTAGTGTGTGTGTGTGTGTGCTGTATTTGGCCGAGTAGAAGAAGAGAGGGGAGAGAGAGAGAAGTCTTGAGGTGATGGTTGCATAGAGATATGAGAACTTTATGGATATATGTTGGGCAATATGGAGGTGGCATCTCCAAGTCAACCTCCCCCCCCCCCTTAATTCTCTTCTTTTCTTTTCGTTTATTATACATGGGCCGAGATTTGGGCTAGGAGGAAGGAGGGTGAATTAGTTTGGCCCAATTCTTTCTTTGGTTCGAAATTTTGAAGTCCATAGAGAAGTTTTCGGCCCATTGGGCCTTTAGGGTGTTTCACGGCCCAAATGGCATAAAAAGTGGGTTTTATGGCTCACTAAGGTTAATTGGATTAGTTATGGCCCAATAAGGCCCATTAGGGTTAGAATGAATCATTCTAGACCCAAATGGTCCAAATATTTTAGATTTATGAATTGGGTCCAAATAGGATCCAATTAGGGCTTCTAAGTCCAACAAAGTTGAATTGGATGATTATTGGTCCATTAGGCCCAATAAGGATATCCTAGTCCAATACGGACTCAAACCATGGTTCTTAGGGCTTCAGACTCTTTGAGGAACATAATTGATGAATCTAAATGAGCATTGAGTGAGATTTACTAAGAGTATGAGATTTACAATAGTTGAATGGTTACACAGGAATAGAATTTCCTAGCTAAAATACTACTTGTGACATCATCCCCCCGTTAGAGGGAATATCGTCCCGAAATTCTTTTGAAAACTAGGATTGTGAAGGAATGAATAGGTGAGGGTACTTCTGCTTCATCTGATCTTCACGTTCCCACGTGAATTCCGATCCACGTTTCACGCTCTATCGAACCTTCACGATCGGAATGCGACTTTGCTTTGTACGCTTGACCTCCCTATCCATAACCTCGACTAGTTCTTCGACGAACAGGAGGTTCTCGTTTAGCTCAATATCTTCCAAAGGGACGACAAGGGTTTCATCTGATAGACAATTTTTCATATTTGAGATGTGGAACACTGGGTGTACGTTGCTGAGATCGGCGGGTAGCTGCAGCTTGTAAGCCACTAGACCAATCCGAGCAAGAATCTCGAACGATCCAATGTACCGTGGGTTCATTTTTCCGCTTTTCCCAAATCAAATCATTCCCTTTCATGGAGAGACCTTTAATAGCATGCGATCCTCGATATCGTATACAATTCGGGCTGCAAAAGGTTCACGGCTGTGAAATCCTCGGACAGTGAACCCTCGTAGTCCTGATCTTTCTAACCGACCTCGGACCGTGAACACCTCTCGTCCTCAGCCGACTTCCGACCGCAAACGAGGTCACGGCCATGAACCCCTCGGACCGTGAACCCTCGCATAAATATACTTTTCAGCTGATTTTCACTTCATTTCTTCACTTTCACTAGAGATTTCAACCCCTTTTCTCTCAAGTATCATCAAGCAAGAACACCTTCTCTCCTCAAGAACATGCTAGGATCATCCTTTCTCATCATATTCAAGTGTTAATCACTAGTGCTTCATAACATCTAACAGGTATCAATTCTTGATCTTGTTATCACTTCAAGAACACCCTTCCATCTTCTTATACTAGGCTAAAGTCTATTAATTTCACTAGTTTACACGAAGAACACGCGAAGAACACGAAGAACACCCGCATGAAAACCTTTTAATCTTCTTAGAAACATGCTTAGGATCATCAAGTGTTCATCTTTCTTCAAGAACTTGGGGCCGTGAAACCTTCACGCTCTTGGGTCGTGAACACCCCTCTCCTGGCTGTGAACACCATTCAACTTCCATTTTAGCTTCTAACACTCCTATTTGTAAGTTATACTTACAAATTAGTCCAGTTTCTATTCATTCATATGATTATATTAGCTTATTGGTTGCATATATGCTATACAAATTACTATATAGGACTTACTTTTCTACGGGATTACACTTGTGGAAACTAAACATTCTATATCAAATCATCATCTGAATCACCCTCCAAAAGGTGAGTTCTTACCCCCGTATTTTCATAGCTTTTACTGTTTTAAGGGTGGGGGGGAATACAAGTCTAACACAAGGATGATTTTGTTACAACCAAATGGTTTCAAAATATATTGCCAAAATGAATTTCAATTGTCATGAAATCAAATGATTTTAAATTGTGTTAAAATGACATCAAATCATCAAAAGTATTTCAAAATGTTAAACTCTTTAAGTGATTTTATAAACTTATATTTTTCACCAAAAATCATATTTATATATATAAATTTATATAAATAAGATTTAAAAGGCTTAGGATTGATAACTCACTTTGGTTCCTTTTCCTTGTTTGGATGTGGGCCTATAGTATTGGTTATTTGTCTGAATGTCGTTTAAATTTTAGTTATATATATATATATATTTGTATATGTATATAAATATAAAGGTTATTTCATTCAATTTCAATACCCTTTGTAACATATCGAGCAAGGAGTTGCATTCATGAACAATTAATACCAATTCAGAAACTACATATAAGTTATAATAGGTATAATTTATGATTCATAGAACATTAATTCACGATTCAAGTATACTAGAGTACACTGTTTTACAAGAACAATGGTTTGATTCAAAACTAATCAAGAGTATACATCTTTCATATACATGTTAAGAATACTAATTAAAGAACATACTATCAATCATTTATTTCACAATAATTGGGTTTTCACAACTATTATACACGTAACGTCTATTGCTTTTTATGAGTCATTTGATTCAGGTTGTTTAATTCATTTAAACAACATAGTTAAAGTCCTGACATTATAACTAGAATCTCCAGTCGGCGATCTAAACAAGTGTGCATAAATCTATATTGGGATTGACAACCCCACACTCAGAATTCTAGCTACAGCCAGGCATACACGCCTACGAGTCACACTTGTTATCAACAGCTTTTAACGCCTTCAAAGCGTTGTTTCAGGCCATCTAGTCTCAGTATGGTTATAATAACTCATGAAAAAGATATTAACAATACGGTTAGTGTATAATTAACTAAACATGAGTACATTTTCAAAGTACCAGTTTACTAAAATATAGTTTACAGTATTACATCTCAGTATTCAATAACAGCTGGTGAAGCCAGGCACACTCACTTTTACAGATTATACAAAAGAATACAAATACAGAACATTGGTTCACAAATAGATCGGTTTTACATGATTAAAACTACTTTTCATATATAGCAGAAAATATAGGATTTTCTAAAACAGTTACATATTCAAAAAACAAAAAACATACTTTCAAACATTTTAGTGTTAGAAGTTCCTCATCGCTCAACTCTTGAAGCTCTTCAAGGTCAATTTGCCTCCCACTGTCCTCTTGGCATATGAGCTCTCTCTCGCGAAAGACTCCTCTCCTCGCAACGAAGACAACATTGTCACTCGTTCTGTAGAAGAGATTGTTGGATTAGGTGTCTAAGCCCATAACTATTTTGGTATGTACTTGACCCGATTATGAGCATGGTGTCACACCCCCAAACCCAACGGAATCAGTAGACAGGTTCTCCCCGAGCTTTTGAGAAGATGGAGCTATTTTGAGTCATGTCTTCTTCTTTTGTATAACTATTTTGGTGTCGATATACATAGATTGAACACATGTAAAAACTTTTACTTATTAATGCAATGGTTGATTGTACTTTGATTACTATAATGTATGTGTTGTGATGCTACAAATGAAGTCATCCACCTCCGGACGTTTTCGCCGTCTAGTTTGGGGGTGTGACACCACACTCATAATCAGGTCAAGTACATACCAAAATAGTTATGGGCTTAGACACCTAATCCAACAATCTCTTCTACAGATCGAGTGACAATGTTGTCTTCGTTGCGAGGAGAGGAGTCTTTCACGAGTGAGAGCTCATATGCCAAGAGGACGGTGGGAGGCAAATTGACCTTGAAGAGCTTCAATAGTTGAGCGATGAAGGAACCTCTAACACTAGAGATCAACCTAAGGATGAGACTCCTGTTGGACCATTTGACCAGTCCTTACCTCTGAGATATTCCAGTAGAGTTAGTGGTCCACATGTGTTATATCGTTTTCTTATAACGAGTGAATGTGATACGTTTACTAGTAAATTTGGATGAACCTAACAACTACAAGGAAGCCATGGTGGGCCAAGAGTCTGCGAAGTGGAAAGAGGGGATGGACAACGAGATTCAGTCTATGTATTAAAATCATGTTTGGAACTTGGTTGACAATGTACCAGGTCGTAAGACGGTCGGGTGCAAGTGGATCTTCAAGAAAAAGACCGACATGGATGGGAAAGTACTCACATATAAGGCGCGATTAGTTGCGAAAGGCTTTACACAAATTCTCGGCGTTGACTATGACGAGACCTTCTCACCAGCAGCGAAGATTAAATCTATAAGGGTTATGCTAGCCATAGTTGCGTTTCATGATTATGACGAGACCTTCTCAGCCAGAGGGTGTTGTAGATGTGAAGTACCCTAATAGAGTGTGTAAGCTTGAGAAATCCATTTATGGATTAAAGCAAGCATCTCGCAGATCGAATCTTTGTTTCGATAAGAAAGCCAAAGATTTTGGTTTTTCGAGAAGCGAGGATGAGTCCTGCGTATATGTCAAGGCTAGTGGGAGTATAGTTAGCTTTCTGGTATTATATGTAGATGACATACTACTCATAGGAAACGACATTCCAACCTTGAAGGAAGTTAAGTCTTGGCTTGGGAAGTGTTTCGCTATGAAGGACCTCGGGGAAGCTGTTTACATTCTAGAGATAAGGATACTGAGAAATCGGAGTAAAAGACTAATATGACTTAGTCAAATTATCTACTTGGACAAAGTGTTGAAACGTTTCAACATGGAGAATTCCAAGAAATAAGAATTGCCTATCCGGAGCAATACCAAACTGAGTAAGACTCAGAGTCCGAGTACCGATGTCGAAATAGCATAAATGAGTCAAGTACCATATGCTTCTGTCGTTGGCTCGATCATGTATGCTATGAGATGTACTCGCCTTGATGTGGCTTTTGCTTTGATCATGGTTAGTCGATATCATCCTAGTAGAGCTCACTGGATAGGGGTAAAGGACATTCTTAAGTACCTACGAAGGACTAAGGGTTGGGTCCTTACCCTCGGTGGGAGTGATGACTTGAGAGTGACAGGGTATAGTGACGCCAGTTTTCAGACCAACAGAGATAATTTCCGCTCTCAGTCGAGCTGGGTATTTACCCTGAATGGAGGAGGAGTAACATGGAAAAGTTCCAAGCAGGAGACTGTAGCTGATTCAACGTGAGAATCAGAGTACATAGCAGCAATCGATGCGTCGAAGGAGGCAATATGGCTAAAGAACTTCATCGGAGACCTTGGACTTGTACCAGCTGTAAAGGAGCCTATGGAGATTTTCTGTGACAACGAGGGTGTGGTCGCCTTAACCACGGAACCGAGGGATCATGGCAGATCCAGGCACATCGACAGAAAATATCATTTCATAAGACATCGAGAAGAAGAGGGACTCCTCGTAGTGAAAAGGGTATCATCAGAGCATAACCCAGCAAATCCCCTTACAAAGGGACTGAGTAGGGTTAAGCATTTGAAGCATGCTAAGAGCATTGGCCTAAGGGACGATATTAGTTTTAGTGATTAGACAGGCAGTTAGAAACTTGTAATAAATAAATGTAATTGACACTTGATGATTAATAAGGGTTTTATTTATGAGTAAAGTTTACTATCTTCTGTCAGTTGTTCATTTTATGTTTCACTTTTTGCATGTTTTGACTTCCAGAATAATATGATTGTTCGAACTATCCACAGTCAATCATACTTTGGAAGTAGGTTATGAAGTTATACTGTCATAAATTGGCTTGTAGATTGTCTAAGGTGTTTAGACATAGCAAAAGTTTTCTACAACGTTCATGAGTACTCCTGAGATAAGATTTTAGTATTCGGTTAAACCCACGCTCACATGAATCACTTCATGGATTTATCACGAGTGATTGTGAGACGATAATATCGTATAGTCTTCAAACTAAGATGTATAAGTTGTTGATTACGATTTGGTTGTGCATTGATAGTACGAAAACGCATCAGTAACTTGATGTTATAAAACGTGTTGTTGTGTATAATTTAACAAGTAATTAGTACAAGCATATAAGTCAAAGTTTATATGTTCCTTTTATCCTAATAGGATTAAAAGCGATATGTTGGGCCCATCGATGATTTTGTTTTGACTTATGTGTCGGGCCCGGTCAGGACTCAATTGATGTGTTCAATTAAGCTCTATGTCAAACAAATCAGAAATCGGGAAACAAACAGCTGGACAATGAATATAACTTTATTCCATGTCTTTGTCCACACTATATCTTGTAGAACAGAGGATTATATGATCACTTATCTAAAGGACACGTCATTGACTAGGTCAGAGTTCGACAACGGCTTTTGAGAGCTACAATTGCTAATCGGATTTTGAGGTTGCATTGGCAGTTATGATTATTAGACTTATCTAAGTGGGAGACTATTGGATTAGGTGTCTAAGCCCATAACTATAATTGGTATTTACTTGACCCGATAGTAGCATGGTCCTTTTAGGTTGCCTTCACTGGAGCAATTTGATAGGATGGATATTTGAGAAGGATATTATTTGTGATTTATTAATATATTATATGAATAATATATTAATTGAGAAATCATATTATTTAATTGGTATTGATCAAGAATTAATTTGGAATTAATTTATTGATCAAAAGAGACTAATTAAATTTACAGGGACTGATTAGTTAAATCAGTAATACTTATAGTTTGGGCTAATGATCCACGTTGATTAGGGATGGACTAAA
This sequence comes from Lactuca virosa, assembly GCF_052849685.1. Classification (NCBI taxonomy): domain Eukaryota; kingdom Viridiplantae; phylum Streptophyta; class Magnoliopsida; order Asterales; family Asteraceae; genus Lactuca; species Lactuca virosa. The sequence goes on along the minus strand of NC_136429.1, from coordinate 165,024,394 downwards.
CCTATATGAGAGTCCATGAAGGTTTAGTCCAAAGGGCCTATCAAATGTGAAGAGTCATGGTGAATTAGGGTTTACATGTAAGAAACTCTAGGAATTCCACACTATAAAAGTAACCCCTAGCATGCCTAAATCGGCCATAAGAATTCCAAGGTGAAACCCTAGCCGATGTGGTGCTTCCTAACCTCTCTCTCATAGGCCTCCTTTTGCTTTTGGTGTTTGTGACTCATTTATGGTACTAAGCTCTTGAAAGGAAAGGAACTACAAGCTACAACAAAGAGGTATTCTTATAACTAGTTTTTATGTTGTATATCTCCAATTGCATGCTAGCTAGGGTATATGCTTTGAAAAAATGAAACTGCATGTATAACTTGAGAAAACTTGGATCCAAAGCATTTAAGGTTGTATGTGCACCATAGTATTGTTATAGTGCTCAAAACCCATCAGGAATACCTAGTCTTATGAGCTTCATCTAAGACTAGTTCCTTGAATTGTCTATATTTCAAAACCCATACTCGATTCATGAGATATCTCGTTCCATCATCCTTTACTTCTAGCTGTCTTTCCATACCTCTGAGGCTTTCTTCTTTAACATTTCTTTTCGTTAAAGCCTCAAGCTGAGCAGTTCTAATCTGGGAGATTAGATTTGACTGAATATTCATTGTAAGGACATTCATTCTGCGAGGTTTCACTCGTTCCTTACGGCTCTAAGCTTTAGCTATGACATTAGCCTTTCCTAGGTGGTAGCGAATCTCACAATCATAGTTGTTTAGCAACTCTAACCATCTTTTTTGCCTCATATTGAGTTCTTTCTGATTGAATATGTGCTGCAAACTCTTCTGATCTGTGTATACCACACACTTTGTTCCGTAGAGGTAATGACGCTAGATCTTCAGGGCAAAAACTACCATCCCCAAGTCTAGGTCGTGGGTGGTGTAGTTGTTCTCATGCACCTTAAGTTTTCTTGAGGCGTAGTCATGACATTCTCCCTTTTCATTAATATGCATCCCATTCCTTGGTTTGACGAATCGCAATATACTACGAAGTCATCATTGCCTTCTAGAAGAGATAGTACCGATGTACTACACAACATGTCTTTCAGCCTTTGGAAAGTTACTTCATGCCTGTATTCCCAAATGAATTTTACTTCCTTTTGGGTTAACATTGTGAGGGGTTTGGCTATACCATTTTCTATAAATCTCCGGTAGTAGCCGGCCAGTCCTAGAAATTGATGCACTTCCGTTGGTGTCTTGGGTGCTTCCCAATTCTTGACTACTTCTATCTTGGATGGGTCGACATGAATTAATCTACTGCTTCACACATGCCCCAGAAAGTGTACTTCTCTTAACTAAAATTCGCACTTAGAAAATTTGGCATACAACTGTTCTTTCCATAATAGCTCTAGGATTTCTCGAAGGTGTTTCCCATGCTCTTCCTTGGTTCGTGACTATACTAGAATATCGTAGATGAATACAATCATTCATTTATCCAAGTAGAGTTTACATACCCAATTCAGAAGATCCATAAAGACCGTAAGGGCATTGGCTAATCTGAAAGTAATGACCAAGAACTCGTAATGAACGAAGCGTGTTCTGAACGCAGTCTTTGGAATGTCCTCTTCCATGAATCGAAGTTGAGGATATCCTAATCTCAAGTAGATCTTAAAGAAGTAACTGGATCCTTGCAATTGATCGAAAAGATCGTCTATTCAGGGTAGAGGATATCTATTTCTAATGTTCAACTCATTTAGATCTTTGTAGTCTATGCACATTCGGAAAGATCTGTCCTTCTTCTTGACAAATAAAATGGATGCTCCCCAAGGCTCAAAGCTTGGTCTGGTGAAACCCTTGTCAAGGAGTTCTTGTAGTTGGCTGGAGAGCTCTTGCATCTCCGAGGCTGCTAATCTATAAGGAGACTTTGCTACTGGGCATCTCTTGGGACTATATCAATCTGAAACTCTACTTGACGAACTTGCGGTAGACCGGGTAGATCTTCAGGGAATACATCAGGGAATTCTCACACCTGAGGTACCTCCTCGATCTTTTTCTTCTTATTGTCTTTCCTATAGAGAATATGAGTAAGAAGGCAGAATACTTTTCCTGCAAGTATTTCCTAGTCTTCATGCACGAGATGATCCTAAGGTTTCTACTAGGCTTGTCATTGAAGATGATCACGGATTCTTTGTTGGGTAAGGGTAGACGTAGGTCCTTCTCAAAGTAAAGCACCTCGACGTGGTTAGCGACTAACCAGTGTGTGCTGATAATGATATCGAAACTTCCAATGACCATTAGCATAAGTTCGACGAGAAAGGGATTACAATTTAGAGTTTAGGTACGAGTTAGTTGTTATTTTATCTTTCTAAGTTAGAAGGGTTAACTTATTTAAAGAAATCAAAACAAACAAATAATACATAAAAATTTAAATCATACAAACTTTTATGGATTTTCATAAACTTTTTACATCAGTTTATCATAACCAAAAGAGTGTATACAAGTGTGGTTTGAACATAAATAGGATCTATTCTACGCAAAATAAGTAACGGATTCGTATATCGGCTACGCTGTTATTCCCTCCCTCAAACCCAAAATATCATAGTTCCTAGTTACCCAAGGCTAGAACTATCTACCAAAACCTAAAGTAAATTGCCAACCAAATCATTATATGGGTTAACTGCTACTAGAGGCACCCGATCATTGCCTCCAAAGTGGTTGCTCCAATTTCTGACACCAATACTCTTAACTTCGCCTCTCTCACGCACTGATCAAGACTCTTAATCTCGATATGATGATGCTACACTAGAGAATGGGTCTCCTCTAGGTGTCCATAAGCATGGAGGATTCTTATCAAATCAAATCCCTTCTCTCCTCTAAACATCTGACAACATTAGTCAACATGCTAACCTCCATCCTCAACGAGTCATGATCCTCCTCTAACTGATGTATGTGATCCTCTTGTCATGCCACACATGGAACTAACACTGAAATACCCCAATATGTGGGATCCTCAAGGATAGGGTCGCTTCTCAGAGCCTGGGACGACTCTCTGATCGCGTGGTGGCCAATGTTGTCCTCCTAGATCCACTCATCCACTTGGGGCATCCATTTATGGGTAGGGAAAGGTTTCTTGGATGGATTTTGGAATAATGGGGGTAAGGCTGCTCTTTTTCGAGATGGAATAGGAATGGATTTTCTGGGGGTGTAGATCACTCGGGTTCTAGAGGCGTACACACTAGAATGTTGGTCTGAGGCTGGAGACTCCAATGATGGCTCTGAATCAAGAGTGTCCTCTTCTTGAGTCTTGGGATGTCCATCACTGTGGTACGACGAGTCGGGATATGGTGAGTTGTCAACTGGATCACCTCATTCCTACTCGCCGTACGGATCCTCCTCCAGTGGCTCCTCGTCCTCATAAGGCTCTCTCATCCTCGAAAAACTCTATATCAGTGGGGGTAGGTGGCCTCGGCATCCACGGTTCATACTTTGCCAACTCTTTCACTAGGGACTGTGCTACCACCTGATCTCCCTCTGGGGAAGGATGAGAAAACCAATCCCAAATATCCTCCATGGATGAGCTCTTGATGATCACACCTGCTCTGACCGCCCTATATAATACATCCAAAACGGTTAGATGTTTACGAGGGATAAGAGTAATACTGTATTACTTATAATTATATAATTATAGGTATATAGTATATAGTATCAGATCTAGTGTGATATTCTCCTAAGGTTGGTTGGGTAAGCACTTCCTAGATCATCATCCTTGAGCTATGAACAGAATTCTATGAGTAGTAAGTCGGACTCGATCCTAAGAACTTTAGGACGTAAATCGTTAAATTCTCTCGGTGTATCACTTTATATGGCTCTAGTCTTCGGGGATTCGATTAGTGCTACTGATCTGATCATCTTCTAGTCGTAGACTTCATCCAAATTTCCTAACTAGGCGTACTAAATATCGATCCATAAATCCTTAAGCATTTTAGATTGTCAACTACGGCATCCAGGTATGAGCGTGCATCGATCAGACTATAATAAAACTTAGTTTCACATCCCAGGTCTAGCTGCAGGTCAACAGCAATACTAACTAAACCTAGGATTCGTTTTTGACCAAAAATCTAAAGTTGTAATTTGAATCATAATCTTTTTGGATATCAGAGTGTATTTATAAGAGTTTACACAACTCTTTATTTGATTAATATTTGATTGGGGTATTTTATTTAATCCTATCTTTGTGTACTTTTAAACTTCAAGGATCGGCCAGTTATGAAAAGTCGAAGGGCAGGACCATTTTAGCATATAGTTGTTCTGATATCTAGCAACCCTATCGACAAGTTTTTCCAGTCTAGACACCTCACCATGAGTAGTTTATCCATACAGGTATGATTATTAATACTTTTATTAGGTTTTACTAACTCATAGTTTTTATGCCCCAGGCTATAGTCGTATTTCCTAAGGAATTACTAGTTCGTTATAACCTGAGGCTCTGATACCAATCTACACCCAGCCCAGCCGTTGGTGGAAACACCGAGAAGTGCAATGTAGGGATAATTAGATCTCGGTAACAGGTACAATCAAACACAAAGGTATATCTTTAAATATTTATTTATTATTGATTTTGAAGGATTACATTATTTTAGGGACAGACACAAACTCCTGAAATAACTATACTAAACTTCAGCAGCTTCCTTGCAAACTTCCTTCATACTCAGGGGACATTCTTCCACACTCATATTCCTGAGAATACATGTATTTTTAAAGTCAACATAATGTTGGTGAGTGAACGAGTTTTTATTTTGAATTTTTGAATTCCTTTTAAGAATACTTTTCTTTAGTGAAAATCTTTATTATTTATTTATATAGTCTTCTATCTTTTAAGATATCTTTTATTGATCTTAAATGACTATCTTTTCAGGATATCTAACAATCCTAATGTAATATAAATAGGATTGTCCTTTATTAATCCTAATTTACTATCTTTTAAGGATTTCTAACGATCCTAACGTATTTTACTTACCATACCAGGCATCCCTAACGGTTATCTAAGCTCAAAGGCGATTTTTAATATATTAACGCGAGCCCCTATAATTGACGCTATGAACATAAATGTACCCCTAATCACGACTCTTCATCGGACGTTGAATAGTAACTTATATGGAAGGTATCATGTTGGGATTATAGCTAGCAGTCCTAGGTGGGATTGTCATGGCCCCATATAGATCTATCCTAACTTCCTATCTCTCGCAAGATTAACGATTATAGGTATTGGGCAAATGTCGCCTTTAATCAAGGATTTTGGATGAATAACCAACTCACTAAAGTATTAACCATAGGCCTTTATCTTTTATCTTTATCATAATTACCCCTATATATATATATATATATATATATATATATATATATATATATTAATATATATTTATATACATCACACTATCTTTGTATATACCTCTTCTAAGTATATATCATCAAATGATCTTCTTTGTATATATATATATATATATATATATATATATATATATATATATACACCAAGGTTTTAAAAAGCTCGCCATGGCACGCCATGACTCCAAGGCTTGTACCTGCCGCTAAGTTCTACCAAAACGTCGTCTTAACTCATATATGTGTATAAAAATGAATAATAGTTGAACATACATATAAAAATATTAAGTATATACAAAATTGTCGCCTTATGTCACGCCTTAAAACTGACGTGGCTCGCCAAGGCTCAGAAAAGCTTGAGGCTTGACATTGCCGCCAAGTCATGCCTTACGTTATTTAGAACCTTGATATATATATATATATATATATATATATATATATATATATATATATATATATATATATATATATATATATATATATATATATATATAGTTATTATCGTATATATATGTATTTGATAATTATATTTAAGATCTCATAGTTATCTTATATATATGAACTGTCATATATATACCCTAATTATGGTTATTTTTACAGGATATTTGGGCAGCGTAACAATTAAGTACAGTGCATATCCTAAATGTTATCTACATTAACTCCTAGATACTTAAAGTTTCCTAGGGATTTTGCCATTATAACTGTTGGATTAGGTGTCTAAGCCCATAACTATAATTGGTATGTACTTGACCCGAAAATAGCATGGTCCATTTTGGTTGCAACTCTGTGGAACAATTTGTTAGGATGGATATTTGAAAAGAGGTTATTGTGATTTATTAATATATTATAAGTATAATATATTAATTGAGAAATCACATTGTTAAATGAGTTTTGGTCAAGAATTAATTTGGAATTAATTTAGTGATAAAAAGAGACTGATTAAAGTTACGGGGACTGATTAGGTAAATCAGTAATTCTTATAGTTGGACACATGATCCATGTTGACTAGGGTTGGACTAAGCCTATATGAGAGTCCATAAAGGTTTAGCCCAAAAGGCCTATGTAATGTGAAGAGTCAATGGTGAGTAGGGTTTGCATGGATGAAACCCTAGGCTATAAAAGAAACCCCTAACTCCCTATAATCGGCCTCCCATGCACACAAAGAAAGAAGCTAGCCGATTTTGAGCTCACTAACATCTATCTCAAGTTCCTCCTTTTGTTCTTGGTTTGTTGTAAGACATTTGAGGCATTACACTTGAGGTACTAAGCTCCTAAAGGCCAAATTTCTACTAGCTACATCAAAAGGTAATCCTCTAACTAGCTTTATGATTCATATGTCAAAATTTTTGTATGCTAGTTTAAGCTTCATGCATTGGAAACCAATATTGCATGTATAATTAGAGAAAACTTAGATCCAAATCATTAGGGTTGTATGTGCACCATAGGAATGTTAGAATACATAAAACCAATCAATAACATCTAGTTATTACCTACTCCTAGATTATCGGGCATCATATCTTTTAGATACAGATCATAGCTTAAATCTAGGCATAGTATCTACAGTTATATTATCCTAAGGTATCTTGCTTATAATAAAATAACTTAATATTTATAAGATAAATATTTTTATAAAATCATTTGTTAAGCATGTATCCCACCCCTTAAAATATTTTAAAACAGTAAAATAGGGGTCGTGAACTCACTCTAGGGTTTGAAAGCGTTGATGTAGGGTAGAGACGAGCTCGGAACTCCGACAACCGCTCCACAAGGCAACACACGAACCAGAGAGAAAGATAGGAATGTTTTGAAGGTTTGTTGGATTTAATGACACGTCCCTCTATTTATAGTCGAGTTTTGGGGGTGCGCGTCGCGCCTTTCTTATGTGAGGCATGCATTTGAACACCGTGGCTCCATAGGAAGTTGCCACGTGTCCCCACCCACTCAACCACGTCACTTACAATCTGATCGAATCCGATGTCAGGTGTATAGCGCGCGATGGCACATACTTGACGTCCTCCAATCTATACCCTCTCTATATCTATGTGATTATCTCAATAGGTACTACAACTTTCCTTTTGATTGTTTTGGCCGGTTTTGACTTTCATTTTATAGGCCAACGAGGGTAAGAATTAATGATTTTATAAAAATCATAACTTACTCATACGGATCCCGTTTTCGACAAACTTTTTCCTACACTTTATATATCGAGGAGTACTACGAAACTCCTTTTTTCACTTTTAGTCAAAACTCAACCAATATCTAAGTACCGTTTCGGCGTAATTAATTTTAACTACATGGTTGATTTCTATTTTTATAAAATCAATTACTCTCTCCTACGGAGTCAGATTTTTACGAATCTTATATCCTTGAGATTCATGTTGACGAGCACTATCCAAGTAAGTTAACCGAATCGGAAAACATCACAACTTTTTTATCACTAATTTTTAGAGCCTAATGGAAGATTTTTAGCAAATAAACGTAACAACATATCTGATTCTTATTATCTTAAAAATCGAATGCTTTCTATTACATTTATTTTCCTATTATTTCCTAACGGTGACTAGTAACAGAATTTCCTAGGGTTATCACAATGTTGGTGATTTAGATAGAGTGAGGAGGATGTTATCAACGTCATTGCAACTAAGATCTAGAGGTTCATGAGAGAGGATATGTTGGGCTTGATCGGCTCCATCATGGAGGAGTGGATTGCAGTGATGGTCGAGGTACTTAGGGTTCTTCGGGATGATTGGGAGGCCGGTTGATTTTGAGGCTTATGCAGTTCCTTCAAGGAGTTTGATGTGTATGGAGATCCTCGTTTCTTTAGGAGAAGGGAGTCGATCATTAGTATGTTGAGGACGAAGATCTGAGAACATGTGAGCGTCTCGAGTCATAAGACTCTCTCTAGTTTGGTGGAGGCATCCAGAGAGAGAGAGAGAGAGAGAAAGAGATAGCTAGATTGGAGATTTAGTAATGAAAGAGGAGGAAGGACCAAGTTCATGCATCTCCAACAATAGCCAACAAGGCTCAGGTCGCAGGCTTTGGATCAGGAGATCAAGAGACCGCGGATTGTGTATGAAGTGTGGTCGGATTCATTAGAGTATTTTTGTGTGCCTATTTCTGGATGCTTCAGGTGCAGTCAGGAGGGTCATTTCAGCTAGGAATATAGTCAGAGGACGTCGAGGGTATGTTTCTTTTGCAGTCAGTTAGGTCATGTTAAAGGCTGATTTTCCTCTGATAACAGATGGTGTGGTTTTCGATGTGGCACTTTTGTCTTAGCAGCTATCGGATGGATGGCATTGGAAAGCTTGAGTCCCAAGGGATAGAGTTTGAGTTATCAGCTTTCGTCAGTGCCTTCAGGTGCAGCATCGGTTGATGTCCTTAATATCTTTTTATTTATGCTTCCGTTGTTTCAGTTGTAATCCTTGGCGGTTCGGATGGTTATGAAGTCTCAGATTTTAGTCGATTCCAAGTGGGGGATAATTGCTTCGTCAGATAGGAATATTCTAAGTGCATGTCATCTTGGAGTTTCATAATCAATGAGATGACTTTAGATGGTTCGAGTTGTTGTTCAAATTAAAGTGTATGCAAGGAGTGATGTTCAACATTCGAATGTGATCAGGGAAGCAGATGTTGAGGATTCTAGATTATCTCGTTTGAGGGTTTGAAGCATCGACAGTCGCACAAATTTTTGTTTAGTGACTAGGTGTAGGTCAAGGGTGGTGGCAAGGGTCTCTTTGCCTGTTCTTGTCGGATAAAGGCTTTGGTATTTGAGGCTCGACCCGAAGACCTGACAGGGTCTAGCAGACTAGGGTTCCATCTCATGTCAGCCTTGTTTGTTATCCTCGTAGGTTTGTATGGAAGACTATGGGGTGGCCCATGGCACTTGCTTGTAAGACTATGGGGTAGCCTATGGAATTGCAAGGAAATACCATGGGGTGGCCCGTTACACTTGCTTGTAACACCATGGGGTAGCTCATGGCACTGCAGGGAAAGACCATGGGGTGGCCCACGCGACTTGCTTATAAGACCATGTAGCTAGCCCATGGCATCGCAGGGAAAATACCATGAGGGTAGCCTATGACAGGAAGTGTTGTAAGACTACGGTTTGGCCCGTACCATTCATATGGTTGAAATAGAAAATTGGATGAAATAGGTCGGGAGTGATGTAAGACTATGAGTTGGCCCGTAGCTTTCACTTGGTTTGAAACGGACATGTTATTTTTCGTTTGTTGGTTATGGGTAGTCCTTTTCCTAGACTTAAGGGTTGTTAGAGTCATATTAAGGGATAGGCTAGGTTAGCCTTTGCTCGATGGGCTTTGAGTAGAGTTTATTGTGCAACGGTGTGTGTGTGCGTCAGCTTTCAATGGTTAGTCATGGAATTATTTTTTCGGTTCATCTGTAATATGGAGCAAGGTTGGTAAGGATCTCGATCAGATCAGACCTGTGAATTTCCATTCGGCAAGGTTGACGTATAGGCTAGGTTTGTTCTACAAGTTATCAGGCACAACCTTGGAGCCTTCGAGTTAAGGGTAAGAGTTAGTTTCTCTCAAGGTTGGTTAGGTGCAATGTACGGGCTGTCGTAGCATCTTCAGATTAGATCTGTGAGTTTTGGTAAGCATGGTTGAAGTTTGGGTGGCTCTGTCTGTCTGGTAGTCAGACATGGTATCGAAGTCTTCAAAATAGGGATATGGAAGTTACTTCCTTTCGATGTGGTTTAGTTGTGAGTCATTAGTGTTGCCTCTTCGTTTATTTGTCAATAAGGACTGAATTGGGTTTTGGGATTGAAAGTAAATGTTTGTTCTGAGCATTGTCCCAGTGCTGTTGAGGCCATGAAATCAATATTTTGGAGGTTTTCGCTCGGGTTTGGTCATACACTATGTTTCGGGAATCATTCTTTGGGTAATGACAGATTCTTTCACTTAGAGTGGCTTTGGTGTGACAACTCGAAATTTCTATCTTGTAAAATCAATCAATTCAATCAAAAGTCAGACTTGCTTCTGTTATCTTTTATCCTTATTAAGGGTCTGTTTGAGAGTTCTAAGCCTAGTACACTCAAGGATTGTGTGTTAGGAAGTGTTAGCTGGAGTTCATTGAGTTGCAATAAAGCCGGAAAATCATCAAAAAGGAGTTCACGGTCGTGAACCCATCCTTGGCCGTGAACATCCTCCATATATATAAAATTGGTTCATTATTTCTTCATTACTTCAACTCTAGCCGTGAACACACCCCATTTTCTCTCAACTTTCTTCAACCGTGAACACTACAAAGGCTTCCAATAAGTAAGTATCTAATTCATCTTCTTGTTGTCCATTAGAAACACTTGAATCCCCGTGAAACAAACACCTCTTTTGCATGAATCTTCAAGATTTCATGGCCGTGAACCCTTCATTGGGCCGTGAACCCTTCATAAGATCACGCTTTGGCCGTGAACCCTTTAAAAGAACAAGGTTAGGCCGTGAAAACATCATGTGTTCTATGGCCGTGAATCCTTCTAAGGTCGTGAATACTTCCTTGTGTGGCCGTGAACTCCATTCAATCAATCATATGTGATTCTAACACTTCATTGAGAGTGTTTCCTAGTTCCTAAGGTTGTTTCCCTTACATTTTAGTTGTTATATACACTAACTGTATACATATATGTGTCATTATATGCTTAATAGGATCCGTTTGTGCTCGAGACTTCATTTGGCATACTTCGCATCCTATACCGATCTTTCATTCGAATCACTCACTACAGGTGAGTTCATACCCCTACAACTACACTTTTAAATGCTTTTAGGGTGGGAATACAAGTAGAACACAATGTTATTGTGTTAACCATTTACATGTGAAATCAACATCCAAAAGGATTTCTTATACTTAAAACTTGTTAAAACTCTTTTAAAGCTCTTATAAACTTCTTTTATATCAAATCATATTCGTCTATCTATTGACGTATAAGTATGCTTTAACAGACTTAGGACTATTTCTAGATACCTTGACACATGTTCCTTGTTTGGTTGTGCGCTCGGGGTAGGATCACTAGTCCGAATGTCGGTTAAATCAGAGTTATACTTATTAAATACATATATGAATATTAAACCCATTTTTAAGGATTATACTTAACTTAGTTTCTTGGTGAGCAATTGAGTCTTTTCTATACATCAGTGATAGTCAAACAATCATGCTAGTAAACTATAATAGGTATAGTTTAGGGGATTACTACTTACTATTTCTAGAACAATGAAACTTACATGAATCAGTACTTACATGAGTCAGTTCTTACAGGATTCAGTTCATACATGAGTCAGTTCAAACATACTATAACTAGAACAGGAAGGAACATACTATAACTAGAATAGGAAGGAAGATATTATAAATAGAATAGGAAAGAACATACTATAACAAGAACAAGATAACATTAATGTGAGCCACTACTTCATGGCATAGCAATATATTGTTGTGTCACGTTTTGTAACCAGAGTCTCCTTGAGGGAGAGCGTGAGTCTGTGTATAGATCTGTACGCGATTGACCATCCTACACCTTGCTGCTAGCTACAGTGGGACCTGCAGGTCTGCGGGTGACAAATGTCATACCATTTCGACGTCTTTTTGATCGTCGTGTTTTATACTAGTCAATCAAGCATGGTTATAACCTCATCACATTTTACCTTAATTAAACTAATTGGTTTTAAGGTAGTTAGTACTTCATTAGTTACTTTATACAATACTACTGTACATCTTCATTTTTCCTATTACATTCATATAGTGATATTCTCACATAAAAGGTAATGTAAGCTATTTTCTAGTAATGATAGTCATAAACTTGGGAAAACATTCATTTTTACGAAAGAACAAACATACAATACAGTCGGGTCTTGGTAGAATACTACATCCCATTTTAGTAGAAAATATAGGATTTTCTAGGAAGTATACAAACATTTACATCAAAACACTTACAAACATTTTCATCAAACAAATGAAATCATTTGACACAAAAATACTTAGGAACTCACCAGCTTAAATGTTGATCTACTCTTTCAAAATAACTTGTATTCTCAGGTCACTAGTAGACAGGTACAGATGACCAGGTTTTGAGAAGACGGAGCATGTTCAAGGCTCGTCTTTTATTTTGATTCATATTTTGGTGTCTTTCAAACTTTACACAGAACACACTTGTATTAAATTATATTGTTAATGCAATGGATGATGTTGTTGCTTGTTTTACTATTGTGCATTGTTATGATACTGTACATGACGTCCTCCGCCCCTAAACATTTCCGCCATTCTGGTTTGGGGGTGTGACATATTGGTATCAGAGCTTTGTTTATAGTATATTGAGTATATCAACCCATAAAAGATATACAATTATAAACACATCGGGATTAAAACACTCTGACCCAGAGTTTATACTTTTAAAATAATAAAATATTTCACTAAAAGTATACATACAAGCATTCATACTAGGATCAGTGTCATACTAGAACAGAACAAAAGTATTGCGGGTGTTGGACAGCACAAGTAGGCTTAGGGAAATATAATCAGATATGGGAGTGATATACCTTGATCAACTATATCTTTCCGAGAAGTGATTAGCATGTGCCTAGGAATGTTTGTGGTTTTGCAGCAAGTCTAAAAACTTACCAACTCTGCTACAATGAAAACTTTAGAACATAACATAAACTTAAAATACTATAGGAGTATTTTGTGATACTATAATTACTTATGTGAGAACTAAAAGGTCTTTACTAGTATGTCAATAGTTGTTGAGTGGATACGCTAAGGTTATATGTGACTAAGGTGTCATAGACTGAGAATCTGTGATCTTTGCTTTGCTTCCTGTTCCTTGTTTGGTTGTGGACTTACAGTTAGGGTCACTTATTCAAAGGCCTATTCTATCTTGGTTACGTATGACTGGTATGCACTACGCAAATATTGAAGTAACTGGTAAGGATCATCCTATAATTATCTTAAGTAGTATGTCTATAATATGTTTCTTACACCCCTTTCTCGCTTAGATAACATGGTTGGATTTCATCCCCCTGGCAACCTGTACTTTCCCGATCAAGGGCACGGTAGATGGCTTGATGCAGAGCCCGAAGAAGAAAACCCGGTGGTCCCAGCAGAAGAAGACCCCGAGGAGAATTCTGATGAGGAGAATGATGAAGATCATGAAGACTCCGACTCAGACCCCGAGGTCTATAATCCACCCCAAGTTGCTGAAAATCCTAACCATCGTCTGGCTTTTCAAGGCCCGATGCCTCTGTGGGCGGTGAACTTGGACAGGTGGAGCCACGAGCAGGGACAACCACCTCCCTACAATGGCGACCGAAGCTACTACAACCTAATTGAGGGAGGCTCAGCAGACAGAGTCCTTCCTGTCTTGGTGCGTCGAGTTTCTCACAATGCTGAGCAGGGAAGAGAAAACTTCGACCAAGTCATGAAGATCCATGCAAACTCCGGAGTCAACACAGTTCGTCTTCGTCATCTGACCGATGACCAGAAGTTTGAAAGATCTCGCACTGACGCCCTACAGGTGGAATTAAATGCATTTCGATCTGAGACTAGGGATCTTCGTCAGAACCAGGTGGCACTGCAAAGGCGTGTATGGAAGCGGAACAACAGTTGGCTGAGTCTAGGGCTGAATCTAGTACCAAACAGAACAACCCTCCTCGCGAGTAGAGTCTACTCTACTCTGTCTTTTGGATATAAATTAGGTCCATGTATAGACTCTAGTATTAATTTCATGCTTATGTTAAGACCTTGAACTTTCAGTTTGTTAGGTCTTTGTTCTATCAAAATTGTCTCAATTCTGGTATGATGTAAGACCTACTCTAAGGTCAATTTTCCCGAACTTCTTACATCTTCAATACCAATGATATTGACAGACATCTAATATCCTGAGGAAATCTTTATCCAAATGCTTTCATCCTTCTATTGTTAGATCTCCATTACAATCATACTCTCATCTAATTATTGAACTATGGTGATTTAGTTCATGAATCACTCTCATTATTCTCACTATTGAACCCGTAATATATTCTTCATCTTTGTAAACTTACAGTCGAAAGATGCCTCCTCGTAGATCAAATAGACGCACTACTCCAATAACTCCAAATCAACCACCACTACCTCCCCCACAATATGATCCAGCAGCTTTCCAAGCTGCGGTGGCTGCGGTTGTTACGGCAGCCTTTGCTCAATTCAATGCTAGCGGTACTAGCGAAAGTGGATCGAGTGTTAACTCCACCCAAGGTGATGCTCATGGGCGCTCTAGGGAGTGTTCGTACAAGGACTTCACCAACTACAAACCCATGACCTTTAACGGGACTGGAGGAATCATTGATCTGTCGCAATGGTTCGAAAAGACTGAGTCGTTTTTTGAGATCTGCTCCTGTCCAGAAGGAAGCAAAGTAAAATTCGCTGCCTGCACCTTCTCGGACAAAGCCCTAACATGGTGGAATAGTCATGTCAAGTCACTTACTCTGATAGTGGCTAATGCAATGGGCTGGGAAGCTCTGAAAGAGCTGATGATTGAGGAATACTGCCCGAGGGGCGTGGTTCAGAAACTTGAACAGGAACTCTGGAGCCTAACCATGAAGGGCTCCGACATAGTAGCCTACACTGCTAGGTTCAGCGATCTGGTGGCTCTATGTCCAGGAACGGTCCCTACTGATGGAAAGAATATCGAGAGGTATATTTAGGGGCTGGTGCCTCCATTTCAGGGGAATGTCTTAGCATCAAACCCCACTACCTTCGACAGTGCCAATCGGTTGGAACAGCGGCTCATCGATCACGGAGTCCGCACGCCAACAACAACAACCCTTACCCTCCCAGAACCATCCAAACCCGTCGACAACAAGCGGAAGTTTTGGGACAAGAATAACAGCAACACAGCACAAAACTCTGCCAAGAAGCAGCAGGTCGTGGCTGTCCATGCCGTGATAGCACCTGCTGCCACTGAGCCGATGAAACAGTATGCTGGGAGCTTGCCAAAGTGCAACAAGTGTAGCTTCCACCACAATGTACCCTGCCGGGAAATGTAGTGTACAAACTGCAACAGGAAGGGGCACACTGCCCGATTCTGCAAAGCTCCGGCTAGGCTAATCACCCAGGTCCCTGGCGTTGGAGTGTCCAGGCTTGCTACGGATGTGGCGAGGTTGGTCACTACAAGAGGAACTGCCCGAAGGAAGGGAACGCTGGCGGAGTGGGAAGGGTTTTGGCAATAGGCCACGAGGAAGCAGTGGCAGACCCTATAGTGTTCACTGGTATGTTTCTCCTTGATAACTCTTATGCATGCATACTATTTGATAGTGGAGCGGAGAGGAGTTTCGTGAACCAAAAATTTGCACACTTACTTAAACAAAAACCACGAGCGCTGAAAGAAACGTTCACCGTACAAATGGCTAATGGAAAGACTAAGAGCACTAACTGTATATACATAGGATGTACCCTAACTCTAGATATCCATTCTTTTCCAATTGACCTCATGCCTGTCTAAATTAAAAAGTTTCGACGTCATTATCGGCATGGATTGCTTAAGTCTTCATCGTGCTGACATCATTTGTTATGATAAAGTCGTTCGTCTTAATCTACCGTCTAACGAAACCCTAGTTATCTATGGCGACAAACCAGGAACGAACCATCATATCGACTCGAGTATACAATCCTAGAAGTACTGGCGAAAGGAATGTCATGCATTCCTTGCTCATGTAGTCAATATGAGCAAAGAGACGAAAGACATAAAGAACATTCCGGAGGTACGCGACTTTCCCAACATCTTTCCTAAAGAACTACCAGGATTACCACCATAACGTCAAGTCGAGTTCAGAATCGACTTAGTTCCAGGAGCCACCCTAGTAGCTAAATCGCCATATCGTCTAGCACCAGCGGTGATGCAGAGGCTATCCGGTCAACTGAACGAACTGCTCAGCAAGGACTTTATTAGACCAAGCTTCTCACCCTGGGGAGCACCTATCTTGTTCGTGAAGAAGAAAGACGGATCGTTCTGTATGTGCATCGACTACCGAGAACTAAACAATCTGTTCGTCAAGAACCGATACCCTCTACCGCGTATAGATGACTTGTTCGACCAACTGCAAGGGGCAAATTACTTTTCAAAGATTGATCTGAGATCCGGATGTCACCAGTTACGAGTTTTAGAGGAATATGATCCCAAAACAGCCTTCCGAACTCGTTATGGACACTATGAGTTTGTAGTGATGCCATTCGAATTAACTAATGCGCCCGCAGTATTCATGGACTTAATGAATAGGGTGTGCCGTCCTTACTTGGATCAGTTCGTCATTGTATTCATCGATGACATACTTATCTACTCTCAAAGTAAGGAGGAGCATATCAACACCTACGTCAGGTCTTGGAAACACTGCGATCGGAGAAACTCTATGCGAAGTTCTCTAAGTGCGAATTTTGGATTCGCAGAGTCGAATTCTTCGGTCACGTGGTTAGCGAAGAGGGAATTCACGTGGAACCTTCCAAAATAAAGGCCATTGAGAACTGGTCAGCACCAAAGACGCCTACGGAAATTTGTCAATTTCTAGGTCTCGCTGGCTACTATCGCAGATTTATTCAGAACTTCTCTAGGATCATGAAACCACTTACTACATTGACTCAAAAAGGTGTGACCTTTGACTGGGAAGACAAACAGGAGAAGGCGTTCCAAACGTTGAAGCGAGCCCTATGCAGCGCACCGATATTATCCCTCCTATAAGGGATAAAAGACTTTGTGGTTTATTGGGATGCATCCAACCAAGGACTTGGATGTGTTCTTATGCAACGAGGAAAGTTCATCGCCTATGCCTCAAGACAGCTTAAGACGCACGAAGTTAACTACACCACCCATGATCTTGAGTTAGGAGCAGTGGTATTTCCTCTGAAGATCTGGAGACACTACCTGTATGGTACGAAAAGCACTATCTTTACAGACCACAAAAGCCTTCAACATATATTCGACCAGAAGGAGCTCAATATGAGACAACGACGGTGGGTCGAGCTACTCAATGACTACGAATGCGAAATTCGTTATCATCCCGGTAAAGCCAACGTAGTAGCTGGCGCCCTAAGTCGGAAAGAATACTCTGGTCATAGAGTCAAATCATTGACTATGACAATCCACTCGCATCTGTCCGCACAAATTAAGGAGGCTCAGCTAGAAGCTTTGAAGCCTGAAAATGTGGCGGGCGAATCCCTTAGAGGGATGGTTAAAAACTTGGAAGTCAAGGGTAGCAGAGCCTTGTACCTCATGGATCGGATCTGGAAACCGAAGCTCGGTGGTTTCAGACACGTGGTCATGACCGAAGCGCACAATACTCGATATTCCGTCCACCCAGGTTCAGAGAAGATGTATCTGGATCTCAAAAATTTATACTGGTGGCCTAACATGAAAGCAGAGATTTCTACCTTCGTGAGTAAGTTTCTAACTTACGCCAAGGTTAAGGTCGAACACCAGAAACCCTCAGGTTTACTACAACAACCGGAAATACCTGAGTGGAAGTGGGAGCGGATCACAATGGACTTCATAACCAAGTTTCTCAAGACAACGGGGGGTCTCGATACCATTTGGGTGATCGTAGACGGGTTAACAAAGTCCGCACACTTCCTGCCTATCAAAGAAACGGACTAGATGGAGAACCTAACCAGAACTTACATTAGGGAGATTGTACGACTGCATGGTGTTACCCTATATATTATCTCTGATAGAGATAGTAGATTCACTTCAAGATTCTGGCAGTCGCTACAAAGCTCCCTAGGAACTAGGTTGGACATGAGAACAGCCTACCATCCGCAAACCGACAGACAAAGTGAGAGGACTATTCAAACTCTGGAAGATATGTTGCGAGCATGTGTAATAGACTTTGGAAGAGCATGGGATACTAATTTACCCCTTTTCGAGTTCTCCTACAATAACAGTTATCACACAAGCATAAAGGCAGCTCCATTTGAAGCCCTCTATGGCCGGAATCGCAGATCCCCTCTGTGCTGGGCTGAAGTGGGTGATACACAGTTAGCTAAAGGATGAGTTCCTAACAACACTCTCACAGGTCCAGAAATCATTCAGGAAACGACAGAGAAGATTGTTCAGATTCGTGAACGATTGAAAGCCTCTAGAGACCGACAGAAAAGCTACGCAGACAAGAGAAGGAAACCTTTCAAAAAATTCTAGGTTGGTGACCATGTTCTATTGAAGGTCTCACCCTGGAAGGGCTTGATATGGTTCGGAAATAATGGGAAGCTAAATCCAAGGTACATAAGGCCTTTTGAGATCATCTCTAGGATCGGCCCTGTAGCTTACAAACTAAAACTACCTCAACAACTTAGTAACATACACCCTAATTTCCACGTTTCGAACCTTAAAAAGGGTCTATCCGATGAGACTCTTGTTATCCCCCTCAATGAAATTAAGATCAATGAGAGCCTCAACTTCGTGGAAGAACCAGTAAATATCATCGACCGTGAGGTCAAGCAAACGAAGCAAAGTCGTATCCCGATAGTGAAGGTTCGCTGGAATGCAAAGCGGGGACCTGAATTCACTTGGGAGCGGGAGGATCAAATGAAACTGAAATATCCTCATCTTTTCCCTTAGTTTATCTGTATTTGCTTAAACTCTAATTTCGGGACGAAATTCCCTCTAACGGGGGGATGATGTGACAACCCGAAATTTCTATCTTGTAAAGTCAATCAATTCAATCAAAAGTCAGACTTGCTTCTGTTATCTTTTATCCTTGTTAAGGGTTTATTTGAGAGTTGTAAGCCTAGTACACTCAAGGATTGTAAGTTAGGACGTGTTAGTTGGAGTTCATTGAGTTGCAATCAAGCCGAAAAATCATCAAAAAGGAGTTCACGACCGTGAACCCATCCTTGGCCATGAACATCCTCCATATATATAAAATTGGTTCATTATTTCTTCATTACTTCAAATCTAGCCATGAACACACCCCATTTTCTATCAACTTTCTTCAACCGTGAACACTACAAAGGCTTCCAATAAGTAAGTATCTCATTCATCTTCTTGTTGTCCATTAGAAACACTTGAATCCCCATGAAACAAACACCTCTTTTGCATGAATCTTCAAGAGTTCACGGTTGTGAACCCTTCATTGGGTCGTGAACCCTTCATAAGATCAAGCTTTGGCCGTGAACCCTTCAAAATAACAATGTTGGGCCGTGAACACATCATGTGTTCTATGACCGTGAACCCTTCTAAGGTCGTGAACACTTCCTTGTGTGGTCGTGAACTCCATTCAATCAATCATATATGATTCTAACAATTCATTGAGAGTGTTTCCTAGTTCAAGGTTGTTTCCCTTACATGTTAGTTGTTATATACACTAATTGTAAACATATATATGTGTCATTATATGCTTAATAGGATCCGTTTGTGCTCGAGACTTCACTTGGCATACTTATAAAGTCTCGACCTTTACGTTCTAGCTAATCCATTTTACTCAAAGTCCCAAACCAATGGTGGTAAAAGCCCTAGAACTCCAAACACATGAGATCTAACCAAAATAATGAGAAAGGTGCAGACTTTTACCTTCCTCAGAAGCTCTGGACCATCTATCATTGGATCCAACTTTCCCCCTCTTGATCCTTGCTTGATCTACTTCTCTTCTTCTCAAATGATGCACTAGAAATCCCAAGATAGCTTCTCTCTCTCTTTCTAGCTCAAATGACCTTTAGGGTTTGCTTCCAGGGAAAGGGTGGCCGCAAATGAGGCTATAAGTGCCTTTAAATAAGTCCCAAACCCCGGAAATTAGGGTTTCTCTAATCAGCGCCTACTCGGCGAGTCCCTCCTCGGACTCGTCGAGTCCACTCATTAAGTCCACGGGAAAACCTGGCTCGACTCGGCGAGTTGGACCCTCAACTCGTCGACTCTCTTCTTTAATCACAAGATCAAACTACACGATAATATCCCTGAAAATCCGGATGTTACAATTCTCCCCCACTTGAATTAGATTTCGCCCTCGAAATCACTCCTCAACCACTCACATAATGAAATCATCAACCCAAAAGGCACCACCGAAATGATCTCATACTAGACCGATATCTTTCTCTATGGACACCTGAAACCACACAAAACTCCCAAGACCAGAACTGAACCAACTCTTCCGTCGCTAATATACTCCTTCCCACTATCCGGAAGCTCTAGTGGCCTGACCCGCCGCCAGACCGCCTACTCAAGCGATCACCATGATATTCGCTCCTCGAATATCAAACCCTGATAACTCACTGATCCTCTGATTCTCACAAGACCAAATCCAACAATCGGCTACCGCTCACTCATATCAACATGCTAATGCTCCAAATCACGCCCCAAGAAACGGAAGGGTCCACACCCCACCAGGGATCATACACTAAACTGCTATCAGAACCCATCCGAACAAAGAATCCTCAACACTCTGCCCTTCAGACACAAGAGAATAAACAGGCTCGCTCAGAAGTGTCCTCACACATCACAATCACAAGTCCCAGCTTC
The DNA here is from genome assembly GCF_052849685.1 of Lactuca virosa. Classification (NCBI taxonomy): domain Eukaryota; kingdom Viridiplantae; phylum Streptophyta; class Magnoliopsida; order Asterales; family Asteraceae; genus Lactuca; species Lactuca virosa. Next base: position 165,003,547 of record NC_136429.1, on the reverse strand, counting down.
GTTCTGCATACCCCTTTTTAATACTGAGCACTAGGTCAACTTCTGACTCCACAGTTGAACCTCCAAAGGTCAGCCATAACATATCCCGAAATGTCTTACTGACTTCCTTCTTATAACAACTATCTCGGCCCAGTGACACCCAAGTCACGAAGTTCTCTTTACCCCAATGGATTCCACAATCCTACAAAATTGTTTAACCCTCGACCCCCGTCGAACACTACTCCCTAGATACGAGCGCCTCGCGGTACCTCCCGCACCAACGAACTGACCCACTCCGGTCCAAAACATCTGATGACAAACAATATTCCTCAAAATGGAACCCATCTCAGAATCCGGAGTCTCATTTCGCCTACTCAATGCACCACTAGAGTCAAACTCAATATCGAGAGTCTAGTCCGATCCAGAATTGGAACCACTCATCCCAATGAAGCACCCAACTCAAGACTCATGATTCGCAACCCGCGCGTATTCCACTTTTCCAATTCCCTTATATTGCGACAACCACCTCGAATTTCAGAATATAACGATTTCCGAAAAAAATGGAGACCCCGGTCTCGCTCCTTTTTCGTCCGTCAGGCTCCCAAAAACTCAATTATTAGGGCTAACCAAGCCCTAAACTCTTCTGCGTCATGCTCTGATCAAGGAGTACTTCATCATAACAACCTCTTGCTGACTAGTGAGTACTATGGCTCCCCGTAGCATCACCACACCCTCTCTCTGACTACTGAGTACTATGGCTCCCCGTAGCATCACAACACCCTCTCTTTGACTAGTGAGTACTACGGCTACCCATAGCATCATAACTCCCTCTCTCTCACTAGTGAGTACTACGACTCCCCGTAGCATCACAACACCCCCCTCTCTGACTAGTGAGTACTACGGCTCCCCGTAGCATCACAACACCCTCTCTCTGACTAGTGAGTACTACGGCTAATCATAGCATCACAACTCCCTCTCTCTCACTAGTGAGTACTACGGCTCCCCGTAGCATCACAACTCCCTCTCTCTCACTAGTGAGTACTACGACTCCCCGTAGCATCACAACACCCCTTCTCTGACTCGTAACCCCACAATCTCATTCTCACGTCAACACCACACTACATCCACTAACTCATGCTCCGCGGTCTAACATAGATAGGTACACACACACATGTCCCTATTTATGCATCACAGATTCTGACAGCAACCACCATGAGAAAACATCCTTCCCTGCCGGAATCCACATTCTTAGCTAATCCCTCTAGATGTCAATATCCGAAGGGCTCCCACTGGAACCGTAGGTACTTGATACTCCACTTGCCGTCTCAAACTCAAGACCAAAATAATTCTGAATTCAGGGCATTATACCCGGATACCTCGGAACACCATCACAGAACATCACGATGTCCTGCCTCAACCACTGATCTCCTACTTAAGGCATCATACACAGATACCTCAATGCATTCTCTCAGAATCTCATAACTATCCTTCCTTCACACAACGCTCAACATCGGAATATTCCAACTCTCAATTAAAACATGGAGGAATCGACAATGACTCGGAACATGTTGACAACAACCCGAAACTCCCTCCTATAATGCTCAAAACTCAAGCAAGCATAATCGTAACGGCCCAGAATTAGTTGCCAAAATCAATTTCTGCCCTTCCCCAACTGAATAACAGCCCAAACATTGAATCAGAATTCTTCCACCGCCAAACTAACCCTACGAGCCAACCACCTCAAAGAATTCCTATCCATCACAAGGTCTCCGACCGATGGCCACTTGCCGTGGAGACATTCATGATGGGTTTTGAGCATTCTAACACTCCTAAGTGTACATGCAACCCTAAATACCTTGGATCTATGTTTTCTCTATTATACATGCAAATATGATTATCCAAGGTATTATCCTAACTAGCATACCAAAACATTGATACTAGGATACTAAAATAGATAGAATACATACCTTGTTGTTGTTGCTTGACTCCATGAAGCTTGAGAGCCTAGTGCCCCAAGTGTGACACCTCAAATGGTTCACACAACATCATGAACTCTTGGAATAACCATGAGAAGAAGACATACATGTTCAAATCGGCTAGCCCTCAAAATATGTATCACTAGTGCCAATTTCTTGAACTAAAGGGGTTCTTATATAGTGTGGTTATTAGGGTTACACCATGTAACTCATGACTTTTCCCATTCCTTATGCTCCATGGGTTTTAACCTCCATGGAGTATCCATGGATCACCATATGGGTTAAACCCAACATAAAGGAATCTTGGATCATAAGCCCACATATATAAGAATGAATGATTTACACAATCAATCCCCATATATTTAATTAGTCTCTTTTTGATCACTAAATTAAGTCCAAATTAATTCTTGATCAATACTAATTAAATAACATGATTTCATATTAATATATTAGAACTTATAATATATTAATATGTCACAAAATGTCTTTTCCTCATAAACGGTCTATCCAAATGTTCCGATGCCATGCAACCCAAATGGACCATGCTGAGTCGGGTCAAGTACATACCAATTATAGTTATGGACTTAGACACTAATCCAATAGTCTCCCACTTGGATAAGTCTAAAACTATTATTGCGTATGACTTCAGGAACCAACTGGCAATCGTAGCTCTCAAAAGCCGCTGTTGAACTCTGACCTTGTAGATGAACTCTGACCTTTGTCAATGACTTGTCCATTAGATAAGGGATCACATATTCCTCCATTCTAGATATCATATGGACTGAGACATGGATTATAATCATTCTATATGTCCATTTGTTGTTTCCCGATTTCCGATTTATGACGATTGACTAATTGAACAAATCAAATCAGTCTAGGCCCGACCGAGCACTTACATTTGTCATCATCAAATCATCGAGGGGCCCACAGATATCGCTTTTATCCCGAAGGTAAAAGGAATGGATAAACTTCGACTCATATGGCTTGTTCTACTACTTGTTGAATCATACACAAAGGCACGTTTTATAACACCGAGTTACCGAATGCGTTTTCGTGCAATCAATGTACAACCAACTCATAGTAACAACTCATATCTCTAGGTTTGAAGAATATAAGATATTATCGTCTCATGATCACTCGTGATAAAATCCATGAAGTGATTCCAATGAGCGCGGGTTGAATCCAATACTCAGAACTTATGAGCACTCATGAGTGTTGTAGCCCCTTGTCCAACATCTTAGACCTCTACAAGCCAACCCATGACAGTCTTGATTCATATCTACTTCCAACATATGACCGACTGTGGATAGTTTGAATAACTTAGTCAATCAGGAAGAACGACCTACTTATTCTGGAAGTCAAAACATGCAAAATGAAACACAATAATAATAGAATCTAATATGGTATCAAAACCTATGAACATAAATAAAGCACCTTTTATTTATCACCATATGATTACACATTATTCATTTTATACTGTTTCAGCTATCAACTTTATTCTTGAATTTAAAACAATAGTTGTCCCATGCTCCAAGCATGTACACTATGTTTTCTAAACACTAGTCATGCCATACACCAAGTATGCATACTATGTTTGTCTATGATCTTCACTTTGTGAATTAGATCAATTGAACATAACTCCAATGATCCTCTTTCACAGTCCCAAATCCTTACTGCAAATGCAAGAATTCCAAATTCATGCCATTTACTGAAATCTGTTAGATTCTAAACTTACATGCATTGATCCTCCTGTAATGATTATGCACAGAGTCAGAAAGACTTGACAACAACCATTACAGAGCATTCCAAAGGAGATCAGCTCCTTGGAAATATCCTTCTTGCATTAAGTTTCCTAATCTTACACAGATTGAATAATTTCCAACTTTGAAACATTTCCATATTCCATTTTGACTATCACTTCTGAACAAGAGTTGCCTCCTTACAGATTATGTCAATATGGTCCTTCCAGAATTATCACTATACTTCCAACTGTCCTTGAGCAACCAATCTTTGGTAAACCTTAGATTGTCCTCGACAATTGCTTAATCCTTTTAGTCATATCCAGTTCTAGACCTTTTCCCTTCTTAATGCCTCAGGCATTTGGAAAATTTTAGAAAGGATAAATATAGCACATGTAATCGATCCTATATCTGAAGCATATGGGACTCGAGTCATGATGTCTCACATAAAGACTAAACCAGTCTTTTGCTATAACATTTCCATTTCTATTTGCCAAGTTCTCATAATTCAGATTATGAAAAGGGATGCCGTAATCATAATCGAATTTTAGAACGCAAATAATGGACCCATATATAGAATTTCCTTATGTTGAGTCATTCCAACATGAAATTCATATATATATCCTTGACTAAATACGACTTAAAACCTCAATCTAAGCTTTTAGAATTGAAATGAAGTATAATTTTCTCTCCCTTAATTATAGCAAAACAACTTTTTCAACCCCTGCAACCTCACGAATTGAAACTTTTGTTTTCTATAATTAACATTGCTAACTTGCAACCTTTATCATAATTATCATGCTCCCACTAACATGATGATTATTAGCATAACACTTATGCTCCCACTAGCTTTGACATGTAATCAGAAATCAGCTGGACTTCTAGAAATCAATACTTTATTGACTTTCTTACCAAAGTTCAGATTTCTGATACTAGATTGCTTTGATAAAACTTTATCAATATCATACACCTTATCTTAGATAGCTCACAGGTGTGTCTAAACAATTTTAAGAACTATGAAAAGGGATGCCGTAATCATAGTCTCGATTGTTTAGACCTTTACCACTTCTCACAAGTCCATGTTAGTGTGCTGGTTAACCACATACGCTCCACTAACGACTTTGAGAATGCAAATATCACAATTGCTATCTAGCTAAAATCTACTTAGTGAAAGTGTTTCCTCACCATCATTTTCATGAATCAGAGAGAAACCTTATGACACTTAGATTTTATGGTGTATGAGTTCCTATCCATATGAATTTTGTCAAAACCATAATCACAAGACAAGGTTACTGACAAATCCACACTTATATGGATTAAGCTTGTGCAATCTTAAATTCTTGCCATTTGGCAGCTCAAGGGCCTGCCATTGCTTCCAAGTAGCTGTACAACCAATTGAGAACTCTCAGAACTCCTATGCAAAGCCAACTTGAATAGGCACAGACATGTCGACACGATAGGTTATAAACCTCAAGTCGTGTGCTAGTGAAGAACTTTAGGTTTTACTCTTGATTAGTTCTTGAGACTTTCAAGACCTTTAAGACTCCTACTGTCCTCTTGACATATAAGACTTTCTTGTCAGATATTCAAGAGATAGTGTGGATTCTAATCAAGACAAACACTTCACACAATTGGCCTTAGTTGGTCTTTGTTTTATCCAAAACATCACAACTTACCAATTTCAAATGTACAAGAGTAGAAAACTTTTACTCTTACATTTGACAAGTGTTTTAAACCTTCTTTAAGACATGTCACTCAAGTTACAATCTTAGAGTATAACTCTAAGAATTGTTTTTGGAACGAAGTATAAATCATCTTCTTGATTTAACCACTTCAACAATTCATAGCTCCTCTTCTTAGCTACCAGAATGCACTTAGAGGATGAATTGTGATAAGGTCTCTTAATCATTAAGATGATTATATAACATGATACTAAAGTACTCTCCCATCTTTTCAGATTTGAGAAACTTTTATCTTTCTGCCTAAGTTGATTCTTCTTATTCGCTCTGCCATACATTGAAACCTTTTCCAATGTCTCAGAATTACACTTAAGCTTGTAAGTATAACCATATTTACTGAATTTTAGTAAATAATGACGAATAGTCTTAACGATTATTTGTGATGGGCTTGATCAGTGCACAAGAATGTGTACCCGATCCTTTACTTGACTCACACATCCATGTGAACAAGTAGTTAGTCTTAATTTTTCCAATGCTTGAAAGTTCTTATTCATCATGCTATACAACTTGCATGATTCCAAGTTTCTATCCAACTGAAACTTAGGTGATGAGAATCTTTCCTTATTTGGTAAATTTAGACACTACCACAAATGAAAGAATCAAATTCATATTTCCACTCTTGCTCTTAATGGAATCTTATAAGCAACAAAAGTTTTCACAAATGCCATTGTAAGGATATTTTAAAATAAATAAAATCAAAAAAAAAATTTCTTTTATTTTAAAACTTTGCGGAAAAACTATCCTTACAATGCAAAAGCACATGAAAACTTTGTTGTTATTTATTCCTAAGCAATATATCATAACTCTTAAGAAGTAGCTCAAGAATCCGATCTTCAAACTATGCGATAGAAATCCATCTATGCCATCAGATTCAGCATATTCTTTCTTTAAGTTTCTTCACTTTTTCTTTGATTCATAAAACATCAACATGTGACCCAGTCACATCATGTATCAAGAATCTCAGAATAGAAACTTACTAGAGTTAGATAGTGGACTTTACCCGAAGTAGAGTCAAACTTATTGACTTTAATATCCTTAGGTAAATTTGGCAGCTTCGCAACCAATACCCCTTTCTTTGGCAATAGACCCTTGATAATGGGACTATCTCAGACTTAGCCGTTCTCTTTACCATTTGGTCAACCGAGTTGACTATGGCCGATCCCTTTCCATTGGGAAGAGAGAGCTTTACTGGATATCCAATGTCATCATTGTCAATGTCCATAAAGTTTTAGGAAGTTGATCTTAGCAAATAGATAAGATCATTAAGGGTCTTGTCATAGTCTGTTTCATAGGAGTCCCAAAGGAACTCACTATGTGACTTAGAAAATAGTTGAGTCACCAACTTTCTCAAGACTTTGACACCCAACTCTCCCGGCTTGTCAATATCTGACTACATCTCCAAGATGTGATCACATATAGACCTTTGCTTAAGTGACCTTAAACTTTTCAGGAACTTGTGGGTTAGGGAGAATAATTGGAGGAGGTGAAAGAAGTATGATTTCCATGGGACATCATCTTCATTTAGGAAAGCTTATTTCAAGAGATTTGGGAAGATCATCTTTTGAGAGATATTCAAGAGAGTTGATTTAATGTCCTTAATATAACACCCAATATGAAATATTAAGGCTAGGACCCAACAACCTATTTATAACTGGAAGAGGGATGCCGTAATCCAAGTTATAAAATAGTCGAAGGTAGGTAAATGACGATTTACCAATTTCCACCATGAAAAACGAAATATAATTAAGTTTTAATTGGATTTGAAACTCCTAGATCTTTTGAGATACATTGAACTTTCAATGGCATGTTTGAATCTCGATTGTGCCCTCTCAAGTTTGTGACTGGGATGCCGAGGATCACAAACAAGGTGTGAATAACCATGCAAATTGACTTGGTACCCTTAACTTTATCACCTAATCGATGTGTCGGTTAACCACACACGCTCCACCGATCTATAATAGAGTCAAGTTACCCTTTGCCACTCTTACTAGTCCTTATTAGTGTGCCGGTTAACCACACACGCTCCACTAATGACTTGGTAAGGTACAAAGTGTAATTTCATGGGTTAGCACCTTTTCACATTTTCCTAAGTAACTAAGATTGGGAATGTACAAGTGTTTAGTTACTTAGTATTTATCATTAATACTTTTAATGAAGGGAGAATTATAGTCCTTTCCTACCCGTTCGGCTAACGACCCTCCACCAGTCAAGGAAGCGGTGGGTGAGAGTGGACACCCATTAAACTGCCATTTTATAGGCAGTAACCTTATACCCCCCTTATAGACCGGCTTCGTGAATGAGGCCTACTAACGGTAAGATTGACGTTATCTTATACATATCTATATAATTAAAATTATAATAATAGTATAAGGGTTTGAATTTTAACTTTTAAAATTCTAAGGGCTAACTTCGAATTAAAGTATTCATAAGAGAAAACTTTTCAAATTCCAAAACTTGAGGGCAAGTTTTGAAACTATTCAAAACTAATTAATTCCATAACTTATGTGTTTAAAGTAGTTTTAATTAAAAAAAACTCTTCAAGTTCCATAACTTGAGGACAAGTTATGGAAGACTTTAAACCTTGGATCTATGGGTTTTGAGCATTCTAACACTCCTAAGTGTACATGCAACCCTAAATACCTTAGATCTATGTTTTCTCTATTATACATGCAAATATGATTATCCAAGGTATTATCCTAACTAGCATACCAAAACATTGATACTAGGATACTAAAATAGATAGAATACATACCTTGTTGTTGTTGCTTGACTCCATGAAGCTTGAGAGCCTAGTGCCCCAAGTGTGACACCTCAAATGGTTCACACAACATCATGAACTCTTGGAATAACCATGAGAAGAAGACATACATGTTCAAATCGGCTAGCCCTCAAAATATGTATCACTAGTGCCAATTTCTTGAACTAAAGGGGTTCTTATATAGTGTGGCTATTAGGGTTACACCATGTAACTCATGACTTTTCCCATTCCTTATGCTCCATGGGTTTTATCCTCCATGGGTTTTATCCTCCATGGAGTATCCATGGATCACCACATGGGTTAAACCCAACATAAAGGAATCTTGGATCATAAGCCCACATATATAAGAATGAATGATTTACACAATCAATCCCCATATATTTAATTAGTCTCTTTTTGATCACTAAATTAAGTCCAAATTAATTCTTGATCAATACTAATTAAATAACATGATTTCATATTAATATATTAGAACTTATAATATATTAATATGTCACAAAATGTCTTTTCCTCATAAACGGTCTATCCAAATGTTCCGATGCCATGCAATCCAAATGGACCATGATGAGTCGGGTCAAGTACATACCAATTATATTTATGGACTTAGACACTAATCCAACAATTCATCCTTTACCAAACGTATACCACATGCATTATCTCGTCTGTACCTCGCTTTAATCACCAATAGCCCTGATCACGTGAATCCGCACCGCAGGTCTCTATATCCAGATCTTTAACCGATCTCGAACAGATCTCTGATCCTCTCAACAAAATACTCGGTCCTCCCCCACTTAGGGTTCGAACCATCACCAATTAGCGTACCAACAATCTATCTCTCAGACTGTTTCCATAATTAACATCGTACCTACTCTTGGAAGGCGCTATGCGACGCTCGATGATCTCTCCGACAGAGATCAAGCAACTCCAAATACCCCGACTCTCAGATGAAATCCTCAGAACTTCCCATCATGACTGCCTCTTAGTCATTCAGAATCTCACACCATTCCCTCACCGGACCTCCCAACTGTCCGGTACTAACCCTGACTCTTAGTCTGGAAATAATGAACTATCATTCTCCTCATTCTCGACTCCTCAACCAACGCTCCATCACGTCACTTATCATAAGAGCAGAACCCACATTTCCACTCTCGATACCCGTCAAAGATAATAAGGGTTACCGCCCTGATACACTCCTCTTGATTGTCCGGCGCTGCGGCTAACACATGCCCTATTATACTCACATAGGGTGTATCCTGGTCCTTGACCATCTCAATTCCCGCTGACTCCCTGCTCAAGCTATATCATTACCTCGCGGCAGACCTACTGCCAGATACTCTGATTGAAGATCATCATCAATGCAATCCCACAGGGCTCACCCCCAAATTCAGAAACCGAAATTTTAACACCTCTTACCTCTTCCACAGGAAACAGAAATAGCACCACTCGAGTCACAGAAGGTGACATCTCCACTATCGACTGATTGCTCAACTCAGGCTGTAATCCTCAAAACGCCATCTCCACTTATCCTTGTGTCTTGCGACTCCATCTGGCATTCACCAAAAATCCCTTGGAGTTATTCCGACTCCCCTCTCAAGGAATGCTTAGATGAAACTCGCTCCTCATGGCCCTCTTGCCCCATACTCTATCGCATACGATCTTAGCCCCATCAATATGATGGAATAACTAGAAAGAAAGAAAAATCGCAAGCATTATCTGCTTCGAATCATGGTACTCGAACCATGACATCTCTTCTCAATCTGCTACCGATCATGGTACCCGAACCATGACATCATCTCTCAATCTGCTACCAATCATGGTACCCGAACCATGACCTCACCTCTCAATCTGCTACCAATCATGGTACCTAAACCATGACATCACCTCTCAATCTGCTACCAATCATGGTACCCGAACCATGACATCACCTCTCAACCTGCTACCAATCATGGTACCTAAACCATGACATCACCTCTCAACCTGCTACCAATCATGGTACCGAAACCATGACATCACCTCTCAATCTGCTACTTAGAATCCTCCGGTATGCTCCCTGCATCGAGTATGGGTCCTATGCTTTTAGTAGTACGGGCCCATACTACCTGCCACATCTACCCATATTGTCCACACGAATCATCCCAGAGTCCCTAAGTGGCTGTCCAACCCTCTTGATCGTCTTTCTCATTACGCGTGCTCGCTCCCCAGCGAAATGCTCTACTCTGTCAGCGCACTCATCTGACCATGATCACCCCCTAGGCTCTTCATAGGTCCTCACACTTCTCCGCCATCAGCTGCTGAAGAACTCCTAATGATGCCAGCCATCTACCTCCTGAACATCGTCATATTCACTTGGTAGCTAACTCCCATCATCGAGAGTTCCACAAAGCACGAAGCAAGCAGCATTCGGGCATCGAATAACCTCTATTAGTACATAAAACCTCTCTAGGCTATTATCCTACTTGCCCTCCTCATATTCGTAGGATATCACCGAACTCAAGCAACTTCACCCCACGCGGGCCTATGACTACCCTCTCAGAAGATTCCATGAATGCTCATCCAGGTATCTCTCCTAGATTACTCTTCTACTCAATCCCTCTCTCAAAAGGATTCTCTTTGGATACTCTTACTCAGCACATACTCGAAAGCATATCACAGATAACCGCAACTCCTAGGCTAAGGCATCACAAATCAGGCTACTCTAGTCCTAAAATATGAAATACCTAGCTTATGTCTAGCATGCATAACATCTCATAGAATATCTCATAACACAAAATAAGGGTATTTTGGGAAATCACCGTTCGGGCTCTGGCTGATTGTACACACTGCTCTTTCTCGTTTTCTCTTAGAAACTCTTGCTCGTTTTAGAAAAATCCTTTCTTTTGAAAATTCTTTCTTAAATCCTCAGTTTGAGTCCAGATTTACCCGAGGGTGCATCCGAATCCCTCAAACCAAGGCTCTGATACCAACTTGTAACACCATAAATTTTCAAACAATTTTTCATTAAAAATCACATGAATCTCGTAATGCATTTCACAAAAATCTCATTTAAGTTTACAATTCAAACTCCATAATATGTTTAGTAAAAACCCAGGATCTTCAAAAACCTAATTCCTTCTCTTGTGTGTACAATCAAGCCGGTGCCTTCCCGCGATTCCTGAGAACAACCTAAAACACATAACACATAAGACGGTAAGCACGAAGCTTAGTGAGTTCCCTAAAATACCACATATAACACATATTAGCCACTCGAGGCTATAACTCTGTGGGCCCACTGGCCCTAACTCTGTGGACCCTCTAGTCCTAACTCTGTGGACCTTCCGGTCCTAACTCTGTAAACTCTGGAATACACACAGCATAAATCACATAGAAATAATGCAGTGCAACACATCACATACATAGCATACAAGATACTCTGTCACATAACTCTACTTACCACTCAAGTTAAAGTATAGTGAGAAGACTCACCTGAAAAGCAGCAAGTAAATACCCTCGCACCGGAAACTCGAACTAGCCTCCGCCTAGCACAAAAGATGAATATCTCTAATCAATACTCTTTACACGACCCTAATAAATGAGGGCTATTCTTCTCTCTATAACTCTTGAATTGGGTAAAAGACCATTTTACCCCTCCATGGTCTCCATTACTCATGTTGACCAAACCCCAGAGTCAACAGAAGTCAAACTCGAGTCAACAGTCCATGTCTGACCCGACTCGTCGAGTACACTCATGCAACTCGTCGAGTCCACTCACATCCTCAGAAGTGTCGTGAAGGTCCAGCTCAGCTCGTCGAGTCAACCCTCACTGACTCGTAGAGTCAACTCATGGACTCAACGAGTCCTCTGGGTCTGATTCCTTATTCAGACGTCCAAAGTCATATCTCTCATTCCAAACCCTAGATCTAGCCCTTTAAGACACCAGAGACACATAAAGTCTCGACCTTTACGTTCATGCATGGCATAAATGCCTCAAAATGCCAAAACAAGCCCTTCTTAAGGTGTTAAGCACAACAACCCTCATTTGGATGAATAAAGTTAGGACCTTTGGACTCTAGGGACCTCACAAGGTCCAGATCTGAGGACTAGGCTTCTAGCTAATCCATTTTACTCAAAGTCCCAAACCAAAGGTGGCAAAAGCCCTAGAACTCCAAACACATGAGATCTAACCAAAATAATGAGAAAGGTGCAGACTTTTACGTTCCTCAGAAGCTTTGGATGATCTATCATTGGATCCAACTTTCCCCCTCTTGATCCTTGCTTGATCTCCTTTTCTTCTTCTCAAATGATGCACTAAAAATCCCAAGATAGCTTCTCTCTCTTTCTAGCTCAAATGACCTTTAGGGTTTGCTTCCAGGGAAAGGGTGGCCGCAAATGAGGCTATAAGTGCCTTTAAATAGGTCCCAAACCCCGGAATTAGGGTTTCTCTAATCATCTCCTACTCGGCGAGTCCCTCCTCGGAGTCGTCGAGTCCACTCATTAAGTCCACAGGAAAACCAGGCTCGACTCGGCGAGTTGGACCCTCAACTCGTCGAGTCTCTTCTTTAATCACAAGATCAAACTACACGATAATATCCCTGAAAATCCGGATGTTACAGATCTTGCCTTGGAGTGGATTCCTAATGGATAAAGTTGGAAATTTTATCCACTAAGTCATTGAGAACAAGTAGATCTAGAAGTATGAGCCTTGATCTGTAAGGATTAAGCTCTTGATGAGAGAAATGGAATTATGCTAGTTGCCACCACATGGCCAAGGGATCGCCACGGCATGGAAAAGTCCGAAGTTGTGACCATTTTCTCTTGACATTCCCACAACGCGACCAAGGACTGCCTACATCATGGCGTTGACTTTGAATTTTGTTAACCGTTGACTTTTGACCAGTTTGAATTTTACACTAGACATTGAGGATTTGGGTTATTGGTTGTGGATTTAGCTCTTATGTTAATTAGTCGGTTCGTGGGTTTGAGCAGTGTAAGGTGTAAAAGTGTTGTTGTGCTTATTCGGTTCTTTAGTTCAGGTAAGTTTCTCACTATGCCACGTATCCCATTATATATCCTTTGCATGGTAGGATAGAGTTATTGTAATAGTACTAGTTTGATAGTGGCTAGGATAACTTCTTTGTTATGTATGTGTAATTTAGGACACTTGTCACTTGGTGTCTTGGTATGCTATACTGGTAGGGTCTTGCCTATTGATCGTATGGTATTTCTAGGAGTTATGTTTGGTTAGGGTAAATGGGATAGTCCAGTTATAAAGATTATGTATGACTGACCAACAAAGGTCTTAGTTGAGAAGTGGTCAATGGTAGGTTACAAGGGAAGGCTATTAGCTAAGTTTATGGATATGCTAGTGTTTGTTATGTATGGTTAAGCGGTAAGGAAATCTTGGGTTTTATGTAGTTTAAGTTGGATAGCTAAGAACTCTAGGTCTAATGCCCGATTGTGATGTTCTTGTCTGATTGTTCGCTCTTAGGTGGGTTATCTGTTCGATTGGCTATTTGATCTCAACTCATATAACTTTATGTATGGCATGAAAGACCAGGATGTGGCTCCTTGCAATTATATGGAAGACAAAGATATGACCCCATGCAATTATATGAAATACTAGGATCTAGCCCCTGGAAGTTGTATGTAAGCCCAGGATTTTACTCTTGGCATTGCAAGGAAAGACCATGATTTGGCCCATGGCAAGATGTAAGACTATGATTTGGCCTATAGCATTCACTCGGGGTTCCAGCAGACCCGTTAGTTAATGTATGTTTGTTACGTATGTTTATTTGGATAGGAGATTTAGTTGCTTAGCGCTAGAGCTGCACATTTGTATGCATGCATTGTATGTATGATAGAATATGTGGTATGTTGGGGAACTCACTAAGCTTTAAGCTTAAAGTTGTGGATTAAAAATTTTCATGTTGTTTGTGAGAAGAGCCCGGAAGGACTGTACACACGCATTGAAGATGTTCGTTTCCACGGACTTGTAAATTTAACTTTCATAATGTATGGCTTCAATTAATCGAATGTTACTTAATGATTTTTATGATAAAAGTTTTAATCATTAAACTTATTTTGAAATTGAAAAAAAAAATCTCTTTGTAATTTTTGGGATGTTACATCTCTCAACCTTCTCTCAAACTTTTCCCGCACCCCGATGCCCGACTTTAGGAGTTATACTTACTACGTTTTAAGAATAACTTACATTTAGTTCATGGTTTCTATTATGAACCTATAAAAAAGATTTATCAGTAATTTCAGTTAAAATACGGATTGATCTACTTACGGGAGTGATGTCTAGGAAAGATCTGGTGAGTTGTTTAAAGTGGATTTTTCCAAATGGTGAATCTTTTTACCAAACGGGTCATACCTCCAAAAGTAATATTATCTAGTCATTTCTTATTCGATAGAACTCTGTATTCTTTGGAATTACTGAGAAATATAAGATGTTATTAATATAGTCTCGATTAATACAAACACATACTAAGACTTATTATTATTCGTATTTAGGACTTTTAAAAGGGGAAAGATAAAGTATTAGACGATGAGCTAACTTTCCCGCAAATATTCCACCTCAATCAAGTGAGTGCATACTTACTTTCATGAACATGATTTTGATACAAGTATTTATTAAAAGTATTAAATATCAGTTGAAAGTTTATATGTGAATTAAATGCTTAATATATGGAATACATGTTAAATGTATATTTAATAATACTATATAACATACATTGTACAAACACGATATGGTTATATATGTGTGTTAAGTGTATAAACGGTATTACTACATGACAATCTTAATAGAAGTATTATTAATTAAAAGATTAATGTATGATAAATACTTGATACTTTGTCTTAAATATATATATTGTATTAAGACAGTGTTGAAAAAACAGGGATTGGTATTGAATGTTGATTAAAAGCATTATAGTCTCGTCTGGTTTTATATTAATACGTATAAAGTATGGTTAGTTCCAGGTAAGTTGGATAAAGGTGTAGTCCTAAACTGTATTGCGATAGTATTGCGTCAACAGAAAATGGTTTTGGAAGTTGATTACTTGTATTATAGTCTTGCATAGTGATAAAATAAGACTTATGAAGGATGTTTAGTTCAAAGTAAGTTAAATAGGTGTTTAGTTATGCCCGGTATTGTAACGATATTGCATAAACAGGAAATTTGTATTGAAAGTTGACTACAGGTATCGTAATCTTGTATAGTTATAAACTAGGACTTAAAAGGGATACTTAGTTCAATTAGGTTGGATATTGGGTAACGGTGTATGTAATATTGGAACAGAGAGTAGAGCTCTGTTCTATGACACTGTTATGTGTCGGTGTACAGGTTACGTACCGGAGTATTGTACTAGTATTACTCTTTGTTAGGATTAAAACCCTAATTGTGATTTGATGAACAAGATGCGGAAAATAAGAACAAACACAAATATGAATATATGTCGAATGACCACTCGATTTATTCAATTATGAGGAATAGATTACACTTTAACAATAAGAATCTAACTCTACAAGAAACCTCACAACGTGGCGGCTACATTTTGCCTCACTCTTAACCCTAATTATGAATAATACATGACTATTTATAGGGAAAAGACAAGTCTTGGGCTTTTAACCTACACTTCGTCAAGGGGGCCCATTTAAATCCACCATGGAGTACTTTGAAACCCTAAAATCTCCCCCTCAAAGTATGGAATGGATGACAATGCTTTAACTTCCAAAACAAGCATCTAGCAAATAAGAAAATATCTTGCAATGAGGAGTATTTGAAGCAACCACGAATCTTGATTCTTCAATAGTCTTCAGCCATGGGTTCTAGGATATATATAAAAACCAAGCACTGAAGTAATGTTTTTAAACTTTATTTTCTGATGTAATCCCAAAGATCTTCAATAAAGCCAAACCTGCCATAAAAACCCATTTCAGAACAAAGAAACCAAATCACTTCTTGTCTTTGAAGAGCTCCCCCTCCAAGTCACAATGATCTTCAAATAATATAATGATATAAGCCACCAAAAATTATCATGTAACAACCCAAATTTTGAGATTCGTAATGCCACTTGATCGAGAAAATACTAGAAGTCGGAGATATAACAAGTCCTTAGAAGAGCTCGATGAAGAACTACTACTGTAAAGGATACTTCTCTGCAAAAGCTTTAGAAGAGCTCGTCGAAGAACTGCTACTGTAAAAGCTACCTTCATAATTCTACCACAAGCTTTATAAAAAATCTTCAAATTTGAAAAGTCGCAAATCCAATTTCGAATGGCCATACCAAATTCTCCCCCGATTTATAATAAAAAACGTGATTATAAAGCCTTCAAATGGTCATGAGAATGATCTTGAATGGATAAAAAATTACTATGCTCCCCGCGACAAAATGATATAAACGATGAAGTATAAAATCTGAAATAGTCGAAAAAATTTAACGTTATCACAAAAAACGACTTTCCGAACCGCCAAGACTTGATGGAATCCTTAATTTTCTGTTCACGAAAAATATGTGCATTAAAGAATTCAAAACTGTTCACCGACCCTTAAATGTGTAAACTTTTCGAAAAATGGGCTGAAACTGTCACTTTGCTGAAATTTTGGGACTGAAATTGTAATTCTGCATCAATATTCCCCTTTATTTGTGACAAAAACTGGAAATGGTCCAAAAATGCCAAACTGTGAAAGCAACAGGGACCAAAAGTGTAAACCAGTAGTGTTCTTCCCCAATTGCCCATTATAAAGGAATACGACTGGAAGGGGACTCATACGAGTGTTCACAAACGAAACCACAGATACAATTGCAATCAATTTCATCTACTTTCGTTCCAAGCTCACTGATACAAATATGAAACCAGGTTCGTTCCAAGCATCACGATGTGAATCCTATTCCATGGCCTTTCGCTTCAAATCAATAGATCACAGACCAAAATGCGAATCCTTAGCCAAACCGAATCCAATCACAGGTTCGCTTTCCGTCCTCCCTTCTTTCGTTCCAACCAATAACATACGAACCCAAGTTCGTTCTAGGTTCGTTTCGATTCCGTCGATTATACCCCAAAGCGAATCCATGACAACGAATGTTAGTGCGAGCCCAGAAATTAATTCCAAATTCGAACGTTCGCAGGAGAATCCATTCACAAATTTGACCGTCGTACATACCAGATGAGATCGATTCCATTCTTAGGTGGTCAAACCCCAATCATTCTCATGTGACACTGTTCGTACCAAAGGATTCACAATTCAATTTTGACTTTTTGCCTTGACTGTCGACACCAGGTAACACCAATCAACAAGGTTGGATTATCACAATTTCCGGTCAAAATAGATCGATTTCCATATCAAACATCCCATTCAATCAAAAATCAATACAAACTTCCTCGGTTCTTCGTTTTTTCATCACCGGTTCCCAAAAGAAGTATCGATTTATCAATAAGGATACTCATGAACATCAGAGAACACCATTAGACTCAAAATCAATGTTAACAGAAACACAAAAACAAAACCAAAGCGATTAACGAATTAAATGGAAATCGAAAGTTATGAAATTCATAAGAATGCTTTAATCGACATAAAGTTGAATGAATAAGGAATGAACGCTTGTGGATCAGAACATGTGATTTCATATGGCGATGTAAGTACAAAACAATGAGCAGTGAAAGAAACCAATGGGCTAATTGTATGGAACAAATGAACAATACAGCGACGATGGGCTTATGACTAATACGTCATCGGATGAATACAGATTTAAAAAACTTTGGGCTAAATCAATCGAATAGATATGTCAATGTAATATATTGTTTATGAATTGAACAACTGACCAGATCCAATCAGAGAATACAAACACTATATGAATCGGAACAAATTACCCATATGAACAGAATAAATCTCCATGAACAGTAACTTGAAAAAAAATTTGATTCGAAGACGCCAAAACACCAATAATCTTCGAAATCTTGTGCAGAAAATCATCAAATCAATAACCGATACTTCAAAAATCAATAGATCTTCAAAGACCCGCTCTGATACCACTTGTTCGGATTAAAACCCTAATTGTGATTTGATGAACAAGATGCGGAAAATAAGAACAAACACAAATATGAAGATATGTCGAATGATCACTCGATTTATTCAATTATGAGGAACAGATTACACTACAATAAGAATATAACTCTACAAGAAACGTCACAACGTGGCAGCTACATTTTTCCTCACTCTTAACCCTAATTATGAATAATACATGACTATTTATAGGGAAAAGGCAAGTCTTGGGCTTTTAACCTACACTTCATCAAGGGGGCCCATTGTCATCATCCATGGAGTACTTTGAAACCCTACACTCTTCTTTTTAAAATTTCAGAACTTGTGTATTTGTATCAGGCTACCGGAGGGTATGTATGTTCATCTGTAGGAGTGAGATGACAACCACGAACAAACCATCTTGTGGAAGGCTAGTAGACTTATAGTATGTAAATGTATACGTATCTAGGGAAAAGGATTGTGTGTTCATTCGAGTAATATATCCCCTCCCCCCATGGTTCCTTTTTTACTTCCACTACCAAGGAATCCCCGAAGCAGAATAGTCTACTCTAGATCTCAATGGATCATTGTTATAGGATCAGTATGTTCGAATCGACGGGCTCGGTAACTAAGAATAAAGAGTATAGTATCTTATAGATATTCATGTTGTGTTGTTCGATAACAATTAGTTTTGCAGGTTTATTCATTATGACTTATTATCATAATAACATTGTGGGATAGAAAACACTATGTGAAGTTGATACATGAAAAGTGATTCTTTAGCAATCCGAGACAAGCATGTCCGAAGTGAGAGTGTTTCGAGATCGAGTTACTTCCAAAGTGAATTTCAGTCAGAAATGCATCTTTTGCTATTTGTTATTTTGATTTTATAATGTGCATTTAATGTTCCAAGTACTATTTTGTTCTGTAGTTATTGTTTGATAGTATAGTACAAGGGACAAGATCAACAGAATAGGTTGTGTCAGTCTGTTGATCTTCAGATGTCTTTTAGTCCATGCACTTTATCAGATTTGTCTTATTGTCACTTTTTTATATTTAAAGAGTTGTAACCTTTGTGTTATACATGCATGAGTGCAGTATTTACCTTTCTCATCAATACCAAGAATCATTCAGTCAATCATTTTCTCTATCATTCTTATTGTTCTTGAATCTTTTTACATTGTTCATGCTTATTATTTATTTACTTTGATCACTTTGTTGATCTTCTTAATTCCGAGATAAGACTAGTTTACTAGACTTGACTGGACCTTTATTAGTAGCAGATATTGATCTTAAGTTAATTCAAGGTTTGATTTTTCAAACCATGTCCGTGCAGATCCTTTCTTTCACATGTGTCTGACCAAGTTTTCCTAAAACCGACCCACTAAAGCTATATGCATCACAAGTAGCAGGAATAAATCAGTTGGAACTTGATTAGGATGACGGATGATTAAGAGACAACATGCAATAGTATTCAAGACCGTTAGGTCTTCACGATGTAACTTATGTTGTTTACTAATTATGAAATCATTAGGGTTTTGTTATTTTGAAACAACAATTGTACTGAAAAAGTTTTAATATATTTGGATTTTCCGCAAACAAAGATAACAAGGTTTTGAAAGCGTAAAGAAGAGTATTTTTCAGTTCTGGAAAATGTGGAATGTCACAATTGGAATTGATCAGATATTAGGAATCTATCAAGCTTTCCAAACATCAACATTTCTTTAATCATCCACATATATTTCCTTCCCCCAATCTTAAGGTCAAATATTCCATTAGAATCTATAAATTTGTTAGAGAAATGCACTCATTGCTAAGAAATTAGATCCCCTCCTTTCCTCCATACATTATACCTCATTAAAATCATCTTAAACGATCCAGATTTAGTTTGGTTCCTTTAGATAATCACCGAGATAATTTTCCATAAATATATTTGTTTCTTTCACCTTTTTGGGCACATATGTCAGGGAACTTGTATGGTTTTTTATAAGCCTTCTAGATCCAAAGATAGCCACATAAATCCTGCGTATGTTCATATTTTCCAACTCAATAAAATTGGGATCCTAAACAAATGTGATGTCACAATAAATTCCCACTATATTTGATTTAGTTGCCTCATGTTTTCCATTTCCCCAAAGGTTACAGATGATAATGTATGAGTTGCTTTCCATTCTTTTTTCTTGTACACATCAAAAAATGAATTTAGTATTCCTAACCATATATTTTACACACTTCCTTTCAAAAATATGATTTCAATTAATCGTTGTAGATCTTGTTACTGGTATTAAGGTTCGATTTAATAATAATAATTGATCTAATTATGGTGCACTTGAAACTAGGCTCCTAATTCTCGTCTCCTTGTATTTCGAAGACCATATCTTTAACATCACCAACTTTTTCTTATTTACGTATCATTTCTCCTTCTTAGAACATTCACAATTATTGTTTAATTTCTCAACCTTTTGGATTCTGTGACAACCGTCAAATTCAAGTCAAAGTCAAAGTCAAAGTCAACCGGTCAAACTTAACTAGTACCTGTATGTTAGAAGTTATTCCTTGTAAAAATGTGCATTTGTATGTCAAAAATTCAAGTGTCTTGAAGAATCTAAGTGTTAACAATGTAAAAACCATAAAAAGGGAGTTAAACGCATCAAAACACGGCTAAGGACCCTTTCGGGGACTTAAAACGGTCATTAATGAAGCATAACGGGGTTCACGAACCTTGCATTATGAGATTATACGATAATAATGGCTAAGGTTAAATCTCTCCCAAATCTCTCCAAGTATGTGAAATCTCTCCCAAATCTCTCCAAGTATGTGAAATCTCTCCCAGTATGTGAAATTTCTCCCAAATCTCTCCCAAAATCTCTCTCAAACTTTTTATGGTCAACCGGGTCATCCCGACCCTTAACTTGGTCAAAAATCATGCAAAACGGAAAGATTTCTCGAAAAACAGCCATATAGAGCCGAAACTCCTCTTAGGAACCGAAACTCCTCTTAGGAACAGAAACACCTCTTAGGAACCGAAAGTCCTCTTAGGAGCCGAAAGTGTCAGAACCGAACTTGTCAGAGGCCATCTCGGACCGAAGCCAGCAGCGAGGACCGAACCTCGGCCCCCCATGCGAGAGCTCGGACCTTCGGCCTCCCCCTTCGGACCTTCGGATCTTCCCTCCTACTCTCGGTTCCCTCTCGGTTCCTAGCTCCTTAGAGCCGAACCTTGCAGGTTCGGTTCCTAAAGCTGATTGTTGACTACTTTCGCCTCCTAAACCCGTTTTTGACGTTTTTGACAGGTTTTTTTCACCAAATTCATATTTTTACCATTTTTAACCCCCAAAACTCATATTTTATTTATTTCTCAAGGATTTATTTATTAAAAATTATTATTTTATATTAAGAGGATATTTACCCCACAAGTGGGTCAAGTGTGCCCACTTGCCTTCCATGTGTCACCCTCCCACTTGCCACCTTATCCACATCACACAAACCAATGCACACATCACTTCAAACTCACAAGTTGCTCCAGCAACATTCCATATAAGGAAATCCCTGGAGGATTTCTTGAGTTACTTGCTCATTTCAAACATACACACACTTCTCATATCACCTCAAGAAAGCTTCTTTCTCTCTACTTTCCACCCCCCTTGTGCAAGTGTTCTTGAGTTGCTACTGCACTTTTTGGTAAGTATTCCATTTAAACTCAAGTGTCATTCCATAATTTCACAACACTCTTGGATCATTGACTCATATCTTAACACCAAAAATCGTTCTTAGGATCATCCAAACTCTCACGTGTTCATCAAGTGTTCTTGACTTGATACTCCTCGTCTTCGACCTTCCACTCTTCCAAGAATCACTAAAGGTGAGTTCATACCCCTACATTTTCTAGTTTTCTTCAGTTTTCAGGGGGGGATACAAGTTAAAACACCAAAACATATTCAAAACTCAACTTGACAGCTTACAACAGAAAAGTTGTGACCTGTTGACGAACTGTTTTACCAAACTTAAACTTAATATATTTCAAAACTGTATAATATGCAAATAGTTCAGGTGTATACCTTTAAAATGACTACTTGCACATCTCCATATGATTTTTCTACATTTTATGGTGATTTTTACAATCTGCCTATCACTGCAGCAACGAAATCAGACCAGGTTGTGAAAATGAACATTTTCACACTAGTTTGAGACCACCAAAAATTATGGGAAAATTTATGAACACTGTAGACACTTTTTCCAAATATTCAGAGTTTGTGGATTCAGTTTTTGACTTACAATGATTTTTCTATAATTACTCAAAAACAGTGACAGTTAAGGGTAAAACTGTCAAATACATATTTAAGAGTTATTCACACCTTGTAACATGTTGAGCAAGGTGTGTAAGATTTACACTTAGTATTTCCAATGCCCTTTATTTGAAATACATACACATGCGTAACCAGGTCTTAATACCATCATACAACACTTTTGATAAACTATAATAGGTATAGTTTTGAACACTACATCTAACAAAGAAAACAATAACATTATCGATTTACAAAACGAACTTTCACTACACACTACGTGAACTCGTTAATGAATATTTGTGAGACATTCTCCTTCGGGGTACTCCAAGTACCACAGAAAAGTCCTTTAGTTATAATCAGAATCTCTTGGAGTGAGAACGTGATAGTTGTGTATAGATCTATACTGGGTCCGACAAACCCGCACCTGAGCTGCTTGCAACAGCTAAACCGGCGGGTCTGTGGTGACAAGTGTCATAACTTTCCGACGCCTGAAGAATGTCGCATTCAAGGCCATCTAGTCTTTAGTATGATTATAACATCTCGCATGGAATATTAACACAGCATAAAATTCACGGAAATTCTAAGGCCTTATACCAAGGAGTTTTATTTAAATATAAAACACACACATAAGTATGACGATTTACTTACACATACTAGGCCTTGTTTCAATTCAGTTTACAGCAAATGTTTTAGAAAATATTGGATTTTCTGGAAACAAACTTATAACAAACGTTAAGGAAACAACATTTATTTTTATAAAATACTTGTGAACTCACCAGCTTTATGCTAATACCCTCTTTTCAAAACAACTTGTATTCTCAGGTAATCAGTAATACAGGTAACCGCAAGATTTCTGAAGTCAATACGCTAAGGCGTAGATTATTTTGCTACATTTTATCATCATATGTAATTTAATTGAAAACATGTATTTTTGGAACATGTATTTTGGGAACAATGTAATCTTTTAAATTATATCTATGATGGTTGTGTGTTACTTTCTTCACTATGGTTATGATACTGAGCATGACGTCATCCGCCCCCGAACGTTTCCGCCGTTCTGGTTTGGGGGTGTGACAGATTGGTATCAGAGCTTTGTTTATATTGAACTAAGTATATCGAACCACGTAAGATATACAAACTATAAATACAACGGGAGCAAATTTCTTTGTCGTAACTTTTCAAGAATGCTTTAAAATAAAATTTTATATTTTTATAAAAGTATTCGCACAATCGCACATACTAATTCAGTATCATAATGGCAATAACATAAAAGTATCAAGACCAGTTGAACACCATGATTCAGCTTCGGGGTATGTAGTCAGATCTTGGATGAATATAGCCTGATCAACTATATTCAGCCAAGGTAGGACCAATGTATGCCGAAGAAGGATCATGGTGAGCAACAAGTCTGCAGCTTACCAAAAATTTCAAGAATCAAACTTAAAAATACTATAGGAGTATTTTAACACAAAAAGTCGTAGTCACAACTTCGACAACTAACTTCTTGTTCCCAAAGTTTTTCTCGCGACATTCCTCCTTATCCCCATTCTCGTACAGGTACGATGGCAGGATTCCACTTACCAGGTGATCCCTACTTTCCCAACCAAGGGAATGTCGGTTGGATTGTGGAAGACCCAGAGGAAGATCCCGAAGAACCCATGGAAGATGAGGAGCCCATGGAAGAAGAAGAATCAGTAGACGGTGAAGAAGAAGAAGAAGAAGACTCAGATGGAACCAACTCCGAACCCGAAGTTTACAATCCACACCCTGCCCCCATTCCTCCACAACACTACCAGGGCCCGACGCCCCAATGGGCCGAAACTATACATCGATGGAGCCGAGAGCAAGGTCAACGACCTCCCTATGGCATGCAACGAGGTGTCTACGATCTCAGCAAAGGAGGGTCAGCCGACCAAGCCCTCCCTGTCATAGTTCACCGTGTCACACGCCACGAAGAGCAAACAAGAGTTAACACCCGACATCTCATGGAGGTTGGTGCCACCAGCCAAGTCAATTCCGTTCGCATTCGTCGGCTGGATGATGAACACGATCGGACTCAAGACCGCACCGAGCTTCTTCGACGGGAGATGACTGCGACCCGAGCTGAAGTACAAGAACTCCGAGAACACCGAGCCACTTTTGAAGGATGCCTGGCTGAAGCAGAGCGCCAAGCAGCGGAATCCCGAGCTGAAATGAGGAACTTCATGTCTACACTTCGTGTTCCTCAGAACTTCAAACACCGCAAGTAGTATTGCACTGCCCGCTCCAGTTTAATCTAGTTTGCGGATAAATATTACTATTATTTTCTAGTATTCTAGGTCCGATCTCACGATTTAAGTGTTTACACTTCCGGGATCTGTTAGGCGGTCAAATTTTCCGTACATTGATGTAGCATGGACCCCTAGTAGGGTCAAATTTTTCCAAAGTACTGTATACCAAGTTATATCAATGATATTGACGCGCCATTTGTTTTATTGAGAACACTACATCAGACTCATAACGTAAACTATTTTCAGATAAAAATTTACTGGTGCTCAACCTATGATCGCCTGAGGTATCAACCAAAGTTATATATAATTGAGACCATGTCGACCTAGAAATGGTGGTTCCGCCTTGGATCCTGTTCCTTGTTTGGTTGTGGGCCCAGGGCAGAACCATTAGATTCGAAAGTTTATTTAATCTTAATTACATGTAAATATTATACATCAAGTGATTATTGGTTGGACCCGGTATGGATACTATCGCAGACATTTCATGAGAATCAATACTATCGAAATTCATAAAGTCTATATTTCATTGTTTATAGACTTCTAGTATGAATGAATTCTTACAACGTTTTTACAAGTCGGTATCATGATGTATATAAAGAACTAATAATGTTTAGTTTAACACTCGACTTGTATCAAAGACTTATTGTCTTTTCATTCTTGTAAAATGGCAGAAAATGCCACCTCGTAGAAATCCTAGACGCGGCGAAGTAGCTGGGACTGCACCACCACCTCCTCAGTTCGACCCAGCCATGTTCCAGGCTGCGATAGCGGTCACAGTGGCAGTCGTGATAGCCCAAATCAACCCCAATAATTCGGGAGGTGCAGGCAGTGGTGCCTCGAATTCTAATAACGGGGACGGCCAGGGACGCTCGAGAGAGTGTACCTACAAAGACTTTACTAACGCGAAGCCCAAAACCTTCAACGGAAGTGGAGGTGTCATAGCGTTGCTACAATGGTTCGAGAAAACCGAGACCATCTTCGAAATATGCGCATGCCCTGAAGCAAGCAAGGTCAAATTTGCTTCATCCACATTCTCCGAAAGAGCCCTCACCTGGTGGAAGGGCCACGTCAAGGCACTGATGCTTCCGGTGGCTAATGCGATAACATGGGAAGATCTGAAAACCATGTTAATGAAGGAGTACTGTCCCAGGGGTGAGATACAGAAGCTGGAGGAAGAATTTTGGGGTCTTAAAATGAAAGGCTCTGACATCCTGTCGTACACCTCGAGGTTCAGCGATCTAGCCATGCTGTGTCCCGGGATGGTTCCTACTGAAAGCAAGAAGGTGGAAAGATACGTGTGGGGATTATCTCAACAACTTCAAGGACACGTATTGGCCTCAAAGCCAACTACCTTCGACAGTGCCAAGGAACTGGCACAACAACTCATCGACCATAACGCCAGCCATGGCACTGTAACGACCACCTCCGAGCAAGCAAAAGGAGGAAACAACAAAAGAAAATTCTGGAACAAGAAAAAGGACCAGTCTACTCAAGACCCTGCCAAGAAACAACAAGTGGTTGCAGTGCACGCCGCCACAACCACTGCCAACCCCACTCTGATAAGGCAATACGCCGGGAACCTGCCTAAGTGCAACAAATGCAGCTACCACCACAACGGTGCATGCCGTGAAATGCATTGCACCAACTGTAACAGAAAGGAGCACACCGCCCGATTCTGTAGAACTCCAGCCAACCGAACGCACAAGCTGTCAACGTCGGAGCAAGCCGAACCTGCTATGGATGTGGAGAAGCAGGACACCTCAAACGTAACTGCCCGAAGGCAAGGAACCCCAACCCCGGCGAAGTGGGCAGAGTTCTGGCGATAGGTCATGAGGAAGCCGTCGCAGACCCAACTGTGGTTACCGGTACGTTTCCCCTCAACAATACCTACGCATGCATTCTTTTCGATAGTGGCGCGGAGAAAAGCTTCGGGAGCCACCAATTTAAACGTTTGCTTAATCAAACACCACAAACACTAAAAGACAAATTCACCGTAGAAATGGCTAACGGAAAAACAGAGAACACTAACAATATTTACACCGGGTGTACCCTCACCTTAAATAACCACTCTTTCCAAATCGACCTAATGTCGGTCACCATAAAAAGTTTTGACGTTATCATTGGCATGGATTGGTTATGCCCTCACCATGCGGAAATCCTATGTCACGAAAAGACCGTTCGCCTTAATCTGCCGAGTGGCGAAGCTCTCGTCGTTTATGGCGACAAGCCTAGCACAAACTTTCAGATCATCTCTTGTATCAAGGCTGAAAAGTATCTCTGCAAGGAGTACCACGCCTTCCTAGCCCACGTCGTAGATAAGGGTCAAGGAATGAAAGACATCAAGGACATTCCGGAGGTCTGCAATTTCCCCGATGTATTCCCGGAAGACCTTCCAGGAGTACCCCCTCCTCGACAAGTCGAATTCCGAATCAACTTAATTCCCGGAGCTACCCCCGTAGCCAAATCGCCGTACCGTCTAGCTCTGTCACAACTAGAAATTTTGATGCTTTGTAACAACAACAATGATAACATTTGTGAACCAAAATGAGAAAACATGTATAATGCTTATTCAATAACAACAAAACTTCCATCAAACACCTTATACAAGCACTGCAAACAATCAACTAAGAATTGGAAAACCTAGAAATCCCGGTTTAAGTCCATTATGGACTAGGATTTCCTTATTGGGCCTAATGGACCAATAAGCTTCCAATTTGACTATTTTGGGCTTAGAACTCCTATGTGGACTCTAATTGGACCCACTTCCACTTATTTTAACATTTTGGGCCATATTGGGCCTAGAATGAAATAAAATACCCTAATGGGTCTCATTGGGCCATAACTAACCTAATTAACTCGAATGGACTATGAAGCCCATTATTTTGAAAAATTGGGCCGTAAACCATCATGGGAGCCCAATGGGCCGAAAAATCACCTAATTGGGCCATAAAATGGACTTAAGCACAAAAAGGCCCAATTTCTTTTTCTTCTTCTCCTCTTCTCGGCCCAACTACATAAATGAGGGGGGGAAAGAGTTGACTTTCCACTTGCCACCTCCTTCTTATATTTTGGTTCTCCATGCAATAATTCATATTTCCAAGCAACCATCTTATCATCACTTTCTCTTCTCCTTCTCTCTTTTTCTTCATTCGGCCGAGAACCACAAAGGGAAAGACACACACACACATTTCACTCAAACACTCTCAAAGAAACACTCCTTCTTCTTCATCAAATTTTCGAGAGTTAGAAGCATTCCAAGGAGGTTATTCCACAAAAATCATCATCTTAGGTAAGTTCATGCTTGGATCCATGATCTAGATTCTTTGTATTATCAAAAATCTCTCCTTAACTCATTTAAACTCATGATCACCATCTTAGAAACCTCTAAGTTCGAGATCTTCCAAGAAGGCTTGCTAGGACCAAATTTTCTTCATTTCTTCCTCCTAAATAGAAAACAACAAACAAAGGTGAGTTCATACCCCTCTCTTTTCGGTTTTTATATGTTTTATGGGGGAGAATACAAGAAAATGTGTAGATCTATGTGTATGTGTATGATATGTATGATTTTATGCATGTATGTGTGATTTTATGTGTTTTTGTGATGAATATGTAATCAAAAGGGAAGAAATCTCGAGATCTATGCCATAAGAACGAAAACAAACATGATCTAAGTTATATTACACTAAACAACTCAAGAATATTAACTTCTAAGATTATGATAAACATATTGCAACATAAAAACCCATTTTTGGGCTTAAATTGTCAAATAAACAAAAGTTGGGTTAAAAATTGTCATTTACGGTTTTCTTAATGGTCAAAATAGTCAAAACAGTTACAACAAATGTTTTTATGAATATTATGCTCTTTAAGGGACTTGAAATGTAAATATTAGCTTAATGGACCAATTTTTGGGCTTTTCGGCCCATTAAGCCCAAAGTTGCGAAAAATATGACTTTTAAAGGGCTGAAATGGTAAATTCTTCAAAACAAGGGATAAAGAGTTAAACAAAACTATTTCAAGGGTTAAAAATGCTTGTCTTTTCCAAAAAGGATCAAAAATGTAAAGTTTTTTAGATTTTGGGCCAAAATTGTAAAAATTGCAAAAGTTTGGGCTTTAACCGAAAAACACTTTTCTGGAAGGTCTGAAACTGCCAAAGAATAAGTTTGAGCTAAAAATATCATTTGAACAAGTCTATGATTCAAAAGTGTCAAGAAAAGAGTTTAAGGGCAAAAATGTCTTTTTTATATAAGGGACTAAAATTGTCATTTTTATTAAAGAAGGGCCGAAAAGGTCAAACCAATATTCTTAAGTCAATTATTTTATTTCTAGAATATTGAGTCAAAAATACTAAACTACGACTTACAAAAAGTGAAAGATAAATACACGTATAAATCCAAATATCGTTATAAACAAATCGACCGGTCTCGAGTCGATACAAAAATGACAATCGTTCAATCAAACCATCCAACAATTATGCAATACCTAAAACAAGTAAACATTCAAAACGCTGGGCTTGAAAGTTCCAATCATGCTTGTTGGGCCTTTGTGATCCATCCACATGATTTTCGGGCCCAAGAGATAATAATAATAATAAATGTTATTGGGCCTTCGATGACCCAATTTCATATTAAAGGGACCCTCAATGGCTTTTAAGTGCTATTGGGCCTTAGTGGCCCACTAGCACTGCTAGTAAGGTCCAAGTAATCAAATGCGAAATGGACCAACGTGTCCTTCGTATACCCAACAGCCTGAAATAACTCACGAAAGTAGCAGGACTTTGTTTTCCTCTTCTCCTCGTTTGTTAGGCTTATGCGTAATCAAAGTAAACAAATTCAGGTCGTTAATCAATAGTAATCAATGTTATTTGGGTTAAGTGAGTAATAACGGGCGATACCTCCAAGGGTCGTTCGTAGTCTGTAGTTATAATCAAAGTCTCCTGGAAGGAGAGCGAGAGTTTGTGTATAGATCTATATGGGGTGACTCCCCCACACCTCAGTTGTTCGCTACAGTTAGACTCGGCCAGTCTAGGGTGACAAAATCTTAAGATCAATCTCGGCGCACGATAGGTAGCCAAGACAGACGAACTAGTCATTATTATGCATGGTTATAACGACTCACAAAAATTAATTAATCCAATACCATCCGAATAATCAAGGAAGAGTAATCAAAATCATTCATTGTGGCAGTATAACAATTTGAGAAGTAACTGTATTTTATGTATTCGGAAAACATCGGGTTTTTCGAGGAAATCAACATCACTCGCTTGTATCCTTCTATAACTATAATACAAAACTCCCTTTTTATACACGTTTTGAAATCATTCATGCATCAACTTATGGATCTCCACACTTTGATAAACAACTGTCTTTTCAGAAAATATCGGATTTTCTGGGTTTTACAAACTACACAAATCATTTTTATCACAACCCTGCTTATGAACTCACCAACATTTCATATGTTGACGTTTTTCAAAATAACTTGTATTCTCAGGTAACAGGTAAGCTGCAGGGTAATATCAAGAACGTTAGGATGTTATGTTTTAAAAACTCTCGAACAATTTATGTTATGAATGTGTAATGTTTAAAACGATGTACTGGATGTGAACAATATCAGTTGTAATGTATTGATGCATGGTGATGTTTATGTTATGATTCATGTATATTCATTGTGATGATATTCAATTTAAGTCACGCGAGCCCTCGGACGTTTCCGCCGTCTGGTTTCGGGGGTGTGACAAGCTCCAGCCGAGATGCAGGAACTGTCCAGTCAACTGAACGAACTACTGAGCTAAGGCTTCATTAGCCCAAGCTTCTCGCCTTGGGGAGCACCGGTTTTGTTCGTTAAGAAGAAGGATGGATCGTTCCGTATGTGCATTGACTACCGCGAATTAAACAAACTCACCATCAAAAACCGATACCCTTTGCCTCGAATCGATGACCTCTTCGACCAATTACAAGGAGCGAGTTTCTTCTCGAAGATTGACCTTAGATCTGGATACCATCAACTACGAGTTCAAGAGGAGGATATTCCCAAGACAGCGTTCAGAACGCGCTATGGTCACTACGAATTTGTAGTGATGCCTTTTGGCTTAACAAATGCACCCGCATCGTTTATGGACCTGATGAATCGGGTGTGTCGACCTTACTTAGACAAGTTCGTAATTGTTTTCATCGATGATATACTAGTCTACTCCCGATGTAAGGGAGAACACAGCCAGCATTTACGTCGAGTCCTGGAGACGCTGAGGGCAGAGAAATTATACGCCAAGTTTTTAAAGTGTGAGTTCTGGATTCGAGAGGTGAATTTCCTCGGGCACGTAGTCAGCAAGGAAGGAATCCATGTGGACCCTTCAAAGATCAAGGCGATTGAAAGTTGGGCAGCACCAAGAACACCCACGGAGATCCGAAAATTTTTAGGACTCGCCGGCTACTACCGGAGGTTCATCCAAAACTTCTCCAAAATCGCAAAACCACTCACCACCCTGACTCAAAAAGGGGTGACATTCGTCTGGGGAGATAAGCAAGAGACTGCATTCCAAACACTAAAACGAACTCTATGGAGTGCTCCGATCTTGTCCCTACCAGATGGAACCGAAGACTTTGTGGTTTACTGCGATGCATCAAACCAAGGTCTGGGGTGTGTGTTAATGCAACGAGGAAAAGTCATTGCCTACGCCTCAAGACAACTGAAGACGCATGAGGTAAACTACACGACGCACGACCTTGAATTAGGAGCCGTAGTTTTCGCCCTAAAAATCTGGAGGCATTACCTTTACGGCACCAAGTGCACCATCTTCACCGATCACAAAATCCTCCAGCATATCCTCAATCAGAAGGAACTGAACATGAGACAAAGGTGATGGGTGGAATTACTAAACGATTACGAATACGAGATTCGTTATCACCCCGGAAAGGCCAACGTGGTTGCAGACGCTTTAAGCAGAAAGGAGTACTCGGGCCGCCGAGTAAAGGCATTAACCATGACCATCCACTCACACATGTCCGCACAAATCAAGGAAGCTCAGGAAGAAGCCTTGAAGCCAGAGAACGTGACAGGTGAAGCATTGAGAGGAATGGACAAAAATCTTGAAGTCAGGGATGACGGAGTTCGTTGTCTCATGAACCGAATCTGGACACCAAAATTTGGTGGATTCAGGGACGTTGTCATGGACGAAGCTCATAAAACTCGCTACTCCGTGCATCCCGGCTCAGACAAGATGTACTTAGACCTCAAGAAGATGTATTGGTGGCCGAACATGAAAGCTGAAATAGCTACCTTTGTGGGCAAGTGCTTGACTTGCGCCAAAGTTAAGGTAGAATATCAAAAGCCCTCGGGACTACTTCAACAACCAGAGGTACCCGAGTGGAAGTGGGAGCGGATTACGATGGATTTCGTTACCAAGTTACCTAAGACCGCGGGGGGACTTGACACCATTTGGGTAACCGTCGACAGATTGACCAAATCCGCACACTTCCTACTAATAAAGGAAACAGAAAAAATGGAAACGCTGGCAAGGATCTACATTAGAGAAATAGTGCGCCTTCACGGAGTACCGATATCCATTATCTCCGACAGAGATAGTAGGTTCACGTCACGATTCTGGCAGTCACTACAGAAAGATATGGGAACTAGGCTGGACATGAGTACAGCCTACCACCCACAGACTGACGGTCAGAGTGAAAGAACCATTCAGACGTTAGAGGACATGCTAAGGGCTTGTGGGATAGACTTTGGTAAAGCTTGGGATACTCATTTACCTCTTATTGAGTTTTCCTACAATAATAGCTATCACACTAGCATCAAAGTTGCTTCGTTCGAAGCCCTCTACGGCCGTAAGTGCAGATCACCCCTGTGCTGGGCCGAGGTGGGCGATACGCAACTAGCAAAAGGGCAAGTCCCTAACAGCGCACTCACAGGACCGGAGATCATAAGGGAAACAACCGAGAAGATCGTCCAAATTCGAGAGCGAATGAAGGCTTCCCAAGACCGACAAAAGAGCTACGTGGATAAGAGACGAAAACCTTTGGAGTTCCAACTGGGAGATCGAGTACTTCTGAAGGTATCACCTTGGAAGGGATTAATACGTTTTGGGAAACATGGTAAATTAAATCCAAGGTATATCGGGCCATTCGAAATCCTCGCCAGGATTGGCCCGGTGGCATACAAGCTACGATTACCACAGGAACTCAACCACGTCCATCCTACCTTTCATGTGTCAAACCTGAAGAAATGTTTGTCTGATGAGACCCTCGTCATTCCGTTGGAAGAAATTGAGATCAACGAGAACCTCCACTTCGTAGAGGAACCTGTTGAAATCATGGACCGAGAGGTCAAATCGACGAAACAAAGCCGCATTCCCATCGTAAAGGTCCGGTGGAACGCCAAGCGAGGACCCGAGTTTACTTGGGAACGTGAGGACCAAATAAAACAAAAATACTCACATCTATTCCCCGACCATTGAAGTCCTACTCAAAATGCAAATTTCGGGACGAAATTCCTTCTAACGGGGGGATAATGTGACAACCGTCAAATTCAAGTCAAAGTCAAAGTCAACAAGTCAAACCAGTCAAACTTAACTAGTACTTGTATGTTAGAAGTTATTCCTTGTAAAAATGTGCATCTGTATGTCAAAAATTCAAGTGTCTTGAAGAATCTAAGTGTTAACAATGTAAAAACCATAAAAAGGGAGTTAAACGCATCAAAACACGGCTAAGGACCCTTTCGGGGACTTAAAACGGTCATTATCGAAGCATAACGGGGTTCACGAACCTTGCATTACGAGATTATACGATAATAATGGCTAAGGTTAAATCTCTCCCAAATCTCTCCAAGTATGTGAAATCTCTCCCAAAACTCTCCAAGTATGTGAAATCTCTCCAAGTATGTGAGATCTCTCCCAAATCTCTCCAAGTATGTGAAATCTCTCCCAAAACTCTCCAAGTATGTGAAATCTCTCCAAGTATGTGAGATCTCTCCCAAATCTCTCCAAGTATGTGAAATCTCTCCCAAAACTCTCCAAGTATGTGAAATCTCTCCAAGTAGGTGAGATCTCTCCCAAATCTCTCCAAGTATGTGAAATCTCTCCCAAATCTCTCCAAGTATGTGAGATCTCTCCCAAATCTCGCCAAGTATGTGAAATCTCTCCCAAATCTCTCCAAGTATGTGAAATCTCTCCCAGTATGTGAAATCTCTCCCAAATCTCTCTCAAACTTTTTATGGTCAACCGGGTCATCCCGACCCTTAACTTGGTCAAAAATCACGCAAAACGGAAAGATTTCTCGAAAAACAGCCATATAGAGCCGAAACTCCTCTTAGGAACCGAAACTCCTCTTAGGAGCCGAAAGTGTTAGAACCGAACTTGTCAGAGGCCATCTCGGACCGAAGCCAGAAGCGAGGACCGAACCTCGGCCCCCCATGCGAGACCTCGGACCTTCGGATCTTCCCTCCTACTCTCGGTTCCCTCTCGGTTCCTAGCTCCTTAGAGCCGAACCTCGCAGGTTCGGTTCCTAAAGCTGATTTTTGACTACCTTCGCCTCCTAAACCCGTTTTTAACGGGATTTTTTCACCAAATTCATAATTTACCATTTTTAACCCCCAAAACTCATATTTTATTTATTTCTCAAGGATTTATTTATTAAAAATTATTATTTTATATTAAGAGGATATTTACCCCACAAGTGGGTCAAGTGTGCCCACTTACCTTCCATGTGTCACCCTCCCACTTGCCACCTTATCCACATCACACAAACCAATGCACACATCACTTCAAACTCACAAGTTGCTCCAGCAACCTTCCATATAAGGAAATCCCTGGAAGATTTCTTGAGTTACTTGCTCATTTCAAACATACACACACTTCTCATATCACCTCAAGAAAGCTTCTTTCTCTCTACTTTCCACCCCCCTTGTGCAAGTGTTCTTGAGTTGCTACTGCACTTTTTGGTAAGTATTCCATTTAAACTCAAGTGTCATTCCATAATTTCACAACACTCTTGGATCATTAACTCATATCTTAACACCAAAAATCGTTCTTAGGATCATCCAAACTCTCACGTGTTCATCAAGTGTTCTTGACTTGATACTCCTCGTCTTCGACCTTCCACTCTTCCAAGAATCACTAAAGGTGAGTTCATACCCCTACATTTTCTAGTTTTCTTCAGTTTTCAGGGGGGGGAATACAAGTTAAAACACCAAAACATATTCAAAACTCAACTTTACAGCTTACAACAGAAAAGTTGTGACCTGTTCACGAACTGTTTTACCAAACTTAAACTTAATATCTTTCAAAACTGTATAATATGCAAATAGTTCAGGTTTATACCTTTAAAATTACTACTTGCACATCTCCATACGATTTTTCTACAATTTATGGTGATTTTTACAAAACTGCCTATCACTGCAGCAACGAAATCAGACTAGGTTGTGAAATTGAACATTTTCACACTAGTTTGATACCACCAAAAATTATGGGAAAATTTATGAACACTGTAGACACTTTTTCCAAATACTCAGAGTTTGTGGATTCAGTTTTTGACTTACGATGATTTTTCTATAATTACTCAAAAACAGTGACAGTTAAGGGTAAAACTGTCAAATACATATTTAAGAGTTATTCACACCTTGTAACATGTTGAGCAAGGTGTGTAAGATTTACACTTAGTATTTCCAATGCCCTTTATTTGAAATACATACACATGCGTAACCAGGTCTTAATACCATCCTACAACACTTTTGATAAACTATAATAGGTATAGTTTTGAACACTACATCTAACAAAGAAAACAATAACATTATCGATTTACAAAACGAACTTTCACTACACACTACGTGAACTCGTTAATGAATATTTGTGAGATATTCTCCTTCGGGGTACTCCAAGTACCACAGAAAAGTCCTTTAGTTATAATCAGAATCTCTTGGAGTGAGAACGTGATAGTTGTGTATAGATCTATACTGGGTCCGACAAACCCGCACCTGAGCTGCTTGCAACAGCTAGACCGGCAGGTCTGTGGTGACAAGTGTCATAACTTTCCGACGTCTGAAGAACGTCGCATTCAAGGCCATCTAGTCTTTAGTATGATTATAACATCTCGCATGGAATATTAACACAGCATAAAATTCACGGAAATTCTAAGGCCTTATACCAAGGAGTTTTATTTAAATATAAAACACACACATAAGTATGACGATTTACTTACACATACTAGGCCTTGTTTCAATTCAGTTTACAACAAATCTTTTAGAAAATATTGGATTTTCTGGAAACAAACTTATAACAAACGCTAAGGAAACAACATTTATTTTTATAAAATACTTGTGAACTCACCAGCTTTATGCTGATACTCTCTTTTGAAAACAACTTGTATTCTCAGGTAATCAGTAATACAGGTAACCGCAAGATTTCTGAAGTCAAGACGCTTAGGCGTAGATTATTTTGCTACATTTTATCATCATATGTAATTTAATTGAAAACATGTATTTTTGGAACATGTATTTTGGGAACAATGTAATCTTTTAAATTATATATATGATGGTTGTGTGTTACTTTCTTCACTATGGTTATGATACTGAGCATGACGTCATCCGCCCCCGAACGTTTCCGCCGTTCTGGTTTGGGGTGTGACAGATTCTTCTCTTTTTTCCCTTCTATTGTAATTAAAGTCATCAAAATTCTCCTTTTGATCTTCAAGATACCAATTATCCTCATCAAAACATAAACACTATCCTATGTCAATGTTTTCCACAGGCAGGGTCTGAAGGTTATTGTATTCCAAAATCACTTGCGTATCATGAAGGTCAACATACCCTTGTGAAAAGAATTATGGAAAGGAAGCATTTGGTTTATCTCCACAGTAGAGTCCATCTTTTGTATCATGATGTATGATTTATCAATAAGTTTTAAATTTATAAAATGGTTAATCACGATTGGAATGTTGCAGACTAAGCAATGTACCTAATCGTGTAATAGTATAGCATATGTAAGACCTTGTATCAAATACTAGGGAAACAGATATGATTTTGATTCATAAAATAATACTATAAATTAGAATACTAAATAGAAAAGTAAAAAGAGGGATTTGATTAAATTTATTTAAACATAATTAAAACTAGCTAATAGAAACTACGGTAGGGTTAAAGTATAAATTTTAAAGTATCTCTACTTAGACTCAAATTCTCCCATTTTGCATGTGGTTGATTTCTTAGAAGTGCAATGGATTTATGTCGTTGATTATCGATTTCTATAATGATCAATTATCTCGGTCGGATTAACTAACCCTAATAATTATAAAAACAATTAACACAATGATAATGCTATTAACTATCTAAATAACTAGTATTAAGTTTGTATCATGAGAGATATGATCTACTAATTAACCTCAATGGTGATGATAGTTGCATGGAAGGGTCATCTAATACAGACATGCAGTCTTCCTCATTATAATTCATAATGATATTATCTAACTCAAGGATTTTGTCCATCATTAGCCATAACAGTTTAATGGTCACCAAAAAGTTACGATTCAAGTCAATATAATCAGATTGATCCTTTAGACTGTA
The DNA here is from genome assembly GCF_052849685.1 of Lactuca virosa. Classification (NCBI taxonomy): domain Eukaryota; kingdom Viridiplantae; phylum Streptophyta; class Magnoliopsida; order Asterales; family Asteraceae; genus Lactuca; species Lactuca virosa. The sequence continues at coordinate 164,966,242 of NC_136429.1, read as the reverse complement.
TAAAACTCATCCATAGGTAAAAAATCAGAACTTTAACACATAAGGGTTGAAGATCAAACAAACATAGTAAATAATAAACTTAATAAATCCAAAGTAGTAATCAAATCATAATAATAGGGGTTCATCTACATCTAAACAAAAGTAAAGGGTAGTATCCCATAATCATGGCTAGAAAACAAAAAACAAACATATCGGAATTCCTAAACATTGTAATAAAGTAGACAGAATGTTGATATAATGATTCCAACTCGAGATCTTTAAAAATGATGCTTTAATGGTGTTCTTCGTCTTCAAGTTAGGTTTCAGTCTTCAAACATCATAATTTTTCTGCTTGCACAAGGATACATATATTCTAGTACTGAGGAGAGGGTTTATATATATATATATATATATATATATATATATATATATATATATATAATACACGAAAGAGGCATCATGTAGGCTTATGGAACGCATCGTGTTCCTTCATGTATATGTGTTCTACTCGAAGTCTACAACCTGGACGCGTTGCGTATGAGGTGTTGATGTGACGCGTATATTGAATTTTATTTTTATCTTCACTTTGGTCCTTATCAACTCCATTCAACTCCACTCATCTTCCTTATTCTTCTCAAGTATGAATTTATCTGTAAAATATGAATTCAAAACATATTAAGTATCATTTATCTTCAAATATATCCATTAAGCTCCAAATATTAAGATAACCACAAAATAATATATATAAATATAGCGATATCATATTACTAGGTCCCTTTGATGTTGGGCCAAAGTCCACACCTTCTCTTGAAGGGTTGGATTTAATGTAGTTAGGGCCAATACAGTTTAGATGTTTCCTCTATCTGACCATAACGATTTTCCATGAATTCACATTATCTTTAACCTCTAGAGATTCATTGTCTTCTCTTACCGCATGCGGCATATCTTTCTCCAAATTTTCCACCTGCAACTTCCAAAGTTGTTCTAAGAACCACAGAAGACCCCCTCGGCATACTAAAGGAATTTACTATAGTCGTCTCCCTAAACACCTGATCTCTATTCCTATCATTTTTACTGCCCCGTCTATTAAAGTAGAGCTTCTTCCAAATCATCTTTGGAACTGTGGTTAATCAAGTTGCAAACAACAATATCATAGCCATAACCAATGAGCGTTTGGTGTCTTTTACTACCACTACCTTGTATCTACATCAATCTGTTAATATCAACATCAATTCGTTGATCCAACGATCATGATTTGTGCGAATTCCTTTTTTCTGGTTTTTTGTTTTATTAAGAGATGTTGTCGTCCTCAACATCAACAATAAAGCCCTATACCCTATCAATCTCATCCAAGTTCTTTGCCATCTAAACATGAAAATGGATTCCAAACATGGAGACTAATATGATAGCTTGTTAAACTAAGGTTTTGATGGGCATTCAGTCAAGACTCACCAAAACCATTGTTTTTTAGTGAAAGTTGAACAAACATCCCACCATGTTAGTTTAACTAGATATGGGAGACTCTGAGCCTCCACATGACATCTCAATTCGTTTAATTTCCTTGCTCGTCTACTAGGTTTTACAATGAAACATTTCAATCGAGTTTCACCCTACGACGATGCTTGGTGTTCCTTCATTATCTTGCATTAATTGGCTCTAAAACATAGGGAAGCCATCCAGATGCCATTCAGTCTTTGTTCAAAGCTCTTGATATCCCTAACACCAATGAAATGAGCAAAAACAAGTGAAATTGATCCTGGCCATACCTACTGCATTTTTCTTCTTTGTGATGAATACATCAACAATCTTTTTAGTGGTTAAAAGTCTTTATTCCATACGTTTATTGGCTCACTCTTTTCGGTCTACTACCACCATCGCTACCTCCAATGCTCATTTGTGCATACATTAAAGTTAGTTAAAATTAATGAATGTTGCAAATTTGTTTTTCAATATATGAATAAAATTGTTATTTAGTCGAATCCAAATGGTTTATTCAATCCTTAAAATAAATAAAGTTGTGTATACACTATTTTATGTAGACATACATCATAGTTCTTATTTATATACACCGTATTAACCTAAAAATTTTATTAATAAAGGAATGACACTAATGTTGTTAAATAATTGTCAGATACAACAAAGAACAATATGGCAACTGTAACACCAGTCAAAATAGGTCAATAACAATCACATGTGATTATGCCAATCCTGTAATGTGATTTTGCTAAACTAGTAATGTGATAAACTTACTATGTAGTTCATGATAAATTCTAATACAAATATGAACTTTCATACATACTTTATGATATAACTCAAAGTATACGTCTATACGATTCCAAAAATATAGAGAACGTCTAAATCTGACTTCGTGTGAAGAAGTTATGATAAACCCTAACACTATAAATCTCTATAATAAGAGGAATTTAAAATAGACTTAGAATTACCTATTGGATTCTAAAAGTAAGTTGTAGTACTTAGAAATAACTACGTGTGGATATAAAGAACGTCAAAAACAGAGTTCGTATGCAAAAGTTACGACCTTCCGAATATGCAGCTGTCTGAGGGCATGATACGTGGCAGAAACCCTAGCCACCTTAAGTCCACGACGTGGACATTAATTCCACGATGTGGAACGTGTTAGGGACACAAATCAGGGCTAGAAAACACGTGTTAAAGCTACGGGGTGACTCATGGAAGTCCACGACGTGGTCATATGTATTCCACAACGTGGAATGGCCCAGAACAGCCTATAAATAGCGATGAAGACCCTTTCATTCTTTACACCTTCTACTTTTCTTTCCCTCGTTATTCGAAGGCCGTTTCCCTTCCCGATCCTGACAACGACGAGCCTCTGACTATTTAGATTCTATAGATCACGCTACTAGGGTGAGTTTCATGGCCCCACTTTTTAATATTTTCAGGGGAAAACGCATGCTAAATATTGAATACAAGTTAATACTATATTTATATGATAGTATGTTCGTTAATCGGGATATAATTATTTGGTATCTATACAACTATCGTAAACTTGTTAGCATGTTATTGTTATAGTAGTATACTAATGTAGATCTTGAGTTATACTTAGGATTCTATATATATGTTGTGTGCGATATAGTTCCAGAGTCATACTCGGAAGTTCTGTATGTTAATTGATAAGTATGTTGTTATTGTTGGTTTTATGTCAAGATAAAACCTAGTTTTTCCTCAAGTTATAGCTGTTGTACTGCCTAAAGTATTATGAACTTAGGAGTAATGTTTAAAAGCATAGTCTAGTAACTTAGGGTTTTGGACACGAATATGATTTGTTGCTAGAGTTATAGGAAGCCGACAAAGTCTACATGAGCTACCTCATTCATCAACTAAGATTGGGAATCTTAGTGGAAATCCTCTTACTTGTAACCGTTAATCATGTGTGAGCGAGGAAGTTGTGTATGGATCTATGTGGGTTAACGCCCCATCCGTGGTTGTTGGCTACAACCCAATCGGTTTTACGGTGGACTATAGATCTATGCGGGTTGACGACCCTACCCGTGGTTGTTAGCTACAACCCGATGGTCTGCGGGTGACGAACTGTCCTATTGATTGTTATGGACCTGCCATCGATGAAGCGTACGGGGGAAGTATTTACCTTGGTGGAATCTTTTATGGCACCAATGGCGGTTTTATTGTGGCACCAATGAAGGAACCATTGGTGGGATATCTTTTAATCAGAGGTTTGTATGTCTAGCAGCGGTTACGGACTCATGGTAGTACAACTTTAGAAGCATTATACTTTATCGATATACAAGTATGAATGTTAAGTATAAGTTTCCCAAAGACTTATACTCTACGTACAAGGAACTTGTAGGTATACTACTTGCTCATTAAATAGACAATTATACCTAACACACTTACTCGTATAAAATTGAAATATATTTATACATAGCGGTTTTACTCGTATAGAAGTGAAATAGATTTATACGTAGTGTTTTTACTCGTATAGATTTGAAATAGATTTATACGTAGCGGTTTTACTCGTATAGAATTGAAATAAGATGTATACGTAGCAACCTTAGTTTGTATGGGATTACAATCATTTATCCATAATATGTGAAACTTATAGGTATATCACTTATTTAATAAGTAAATCATTATACCTAATATATATACTAAATGTTGGAGAGTCAAAATGATACTTTCAAAACTATAAAAGTATTATTTTATATGAAGTCAAAACCTATGAACTCGTTGACGTGTTTTAAAATGCATGTGTTTTCAGAAAGTTGATAACTATGATACAAGGAATGACGTTACACCGCCCGGTGTTTCCGCCGACGGCTGGGGGTGTGACAGCAATCATGCATTTTCTTGTGGTCAGCAAATTATTCGGAAATATGATCCAGTTATTTTGTTTTATTTTTTAAATCGAAATAAAAGACATCTTTTCTTTTTTTTATAAATAAGAAATTAAGATTCAAACATAGAACAAAATATGAAAACCTAGGTAAAAAGAACTTAGCTAGGAAATGAAATCATGACACGAACTTCTAAAATAATTAACTTAATTTCAACCTACATATTCTAAGAAAAAACTCCATATCCTATATTAATCACGAGTAAAATCTGTAGTCCTTCGCTTGCAATATGATTTGCCGCAATGCTCCGATCGGGGCTAAACACATCAGCAACACCCCAAGAATTATGCATATCTGTACCAAAAAATCAAAACCCAGATAGGAACCTTATTGACCAAAACCCTTCATGAAAAATGAAAATAGTAATAGCCACTTACCCAATTTATAAACCAAGAAAGACCAAACTTCTTGGGCTTTTTGATGGCTAGCCACATGATACAAGGAAGCTGGTAAAAAAAGCACACCAAATTCTATATCAATATATCATCACTTTAATTTTGGTTTGATATGATTGATAAGATATTCAATTGTACACACTGTATAAGAATGAACTGAAATGTACTCACAAAATATGTAGTGGGAGCAAAAGCAAAGCCTCCAAAGAAACCCAAGAGCCCTCCAAAAAATGGGAATGTTATAGCAAGGAACATGGTCAAGGCTGCCCAACATTAACATCACTTAAGCACTAAATCAAAATATCTCCATAAATATTATCACCCAAAAGAGTTATATATGAATCTTACCAACATAAGAAGTTCTTGACACAAATCGTAGGAATTTGGTGGGCTTAAATTTCATCTTTACAACCAAAAAATACTCCACCATATCAAATACCGGCATTGCAAAAACCTACAACATTGATCAGATAATATACATAATCAGCATACGTAGAAATAGGTATAAATGATGATCAAGACTATGGGAAATACCTGATAGCTTCCGATAACATGAATAACAACAAATAAGTTTGCAATAACAACAATAACAGGAGGGCGTTCAAGTGAAATTAGGACATTGTCTTCAACAGTGTTACCGAAAACCCAGTATCCGATCATTGCTACAGGAAAATAACACAAAGCCACCACAATATACGCGAAAACAACCCCTCTCCACATGGGTTTCTTGGATGGGGTTTCAGGTGTCGAAGGGATTGTTGCTTGAATCTCCAAAACAACGTTATGGCCAGCAAAGGCAAAGGCTACATCGCCTAATGCGCTCAAGAATCCAAACGTTTGGCCAGTGGTGGTTGAAGCCTTTGGCGTATACTTAATACCGGGTTGAGTCCCTCTGCGTACTGAAGCCATCCATGCTATCGTTGAATAACTGCGTACACAGTTATAAGTATCAAGAAAATATTTATATAAATTAGGTTTTACATGTAAAGTATTTTACGCATGTACCAGAATGACATAATGGCGGCAAGGAATGAGACGCCTGTGATGGAGTTGAAGTTGGGGAGGTGGGAGAGGAAGAACTGGACAGCGGCGAACATCATGATGTAATAGGTGGTTTTGATTGGTGGACCACCGTGAGGTGATAAGGTGTCAACAGCTTTCTTGAGGGACTTGCCGCCGGTGACCATGTAGACGATGTTTACACCAACCTCGACGGTGAGTTGTTGGGGAACTACCACCCAAAGACCGAGCTTCTTGCCAAAGGCTTCTTGGCCTAGCTCGTGGTATCGATCGAATCGTTTCCCAGGAACACATTCATGCATCTCCACCATTTGCCATAAGGTGTAGAGAGTTATCACCCATGATAAAACCATTACAGTAATTCCAGGACCCCTGAAAAGAGCACAATTAATGAAAGTTATATATAGCCCGAAAAGAAATAAAGATTTGGTAAAACTTTATATTTTTTGTATGTGCTCATAATGTGTTAAGTGATTAGGTTTAGAATAAGAGAAGTTTATGAAGAACATATATATATATATATATACCATCCGAGTTCGGACATGGCGTAGGGGAGGCCGAGAACCCCAGCTCCGACCATGGCAGTGACATTGTGGAAAGCGGAGTACCACCACTTAGCATTCCTAGACGACGTGATAGGCAGCCAATCGTTCAACGATTTCTCATCATCGGCTGTTTTTGTTGTCGCAGTTGCCATGGTTGCAGAGAGAGAGAGAGAGAGAGAGAGAGAGAGAGAGAGAACAGCAAGATAATGAAGGAAAAGCAGGAGAAGTTTGTTACTTAAAAGCGGTTTATTAGGTTTTAAGGTTTGTTGATACCATTATACATAACGTTATCCCCATCCAATTCAGATTTTTAAGTAACCTAATTATCCAAATAAACTTATATTTATCTATATAACGATATCCTTCTTTTTAAGTTATTGGCCGAACATTGTGTCACACCCATGATACGACTCAACATTAAAATAAACGGGTTTGAGTTGAAATTTATAACTTTCCAATCCGTCAAATAAACGTGTCTTTTCGGGTTAGTATTTGGGTTTACTGGTCAACCCTCAACCCGTGTAATTTTATTTATGTATTATTGGTAAAGGGTATTATTGCTTTAAAGCAGCTCCTCCAAAGGTGGTTCGCCATTTCGTGAAGACTCAAAAACATATTGCCTTGCATTTGAACGCGGAGTTGCATAACCTCCTCCTAGCCATCCTGAAATAAGCCTGAGAAATTGGAACCCAAGACCTCCATGAGAATATTCACCGTTTTAGTTATACGACTTTGTCTATCAGCCTACATATGTTGTGTGCCCTAATCAAACCAATCTTCACTATTACGCAAATAATATTTGGGTTCATGAGTCAACCCACGAACTCGTGAATTCTGACCCATGAACCTGCGAATCCGTATGACTGAAAGGGTTAGACGAGTCTTATATATTTAATGTGTCCAACCCGCCAACCCGTGACATAAATAATTATATGGGTCGCGTATAGGGTGATGTATTCTAACCTACCAACTTGAATCTGACATGATTGTCACCCGTACCCTACATGTAAGGTAGGAATCATGATATGTCCCTTTTGTCTTTAACAAGATAATTACACACCTTGTTCCCGATTCTACTTAAGGATGGATATGGAAAGATACAAGGGAAAGTGAGGGATGTCGAAGGAAAATCTTGTTCCCGAGTTTCATTAATGGAAGGAAAGTGAGGGGAGGGAAAGGATTTTGGAGCTATATGTTCCTTCCAAATTTTCCTCCCAGATTGAACGGATTTGGGAAGAAAGTGAAGGAAATGAAAATTTTAAGTTTATTTTGTTTTTCCTCCTAACCCGGAAACAAAAAAACTTAAAATTTTCCTTTCATTTCCTTCGAACCCGGAAACACGGAATAATGAATATTTTTCATCCTCTCCCTTCCTTAATTTTTGTCAAAATTTTCCTTTAATTTCCTTTATTGAATTAAAAAAAAAAAAAAAAAAAAAAAAAAAAAAAAAAAAAACTCAGGGAACAAAACGTAAGAGTTTGAAAAGCATGTATAAAAGGAGTGTTTGTATGCTAGTTTTAAATATTAAGTTATTTTAATCCTCGTTTTGCTTAGAACAAATATAAACTCATTAATTAAAATCATAGTATTTCAAAAAGAGTGTTTCCTTTCATGAACTTTCCTTATTTTGGGCTTCCTAATGCGAGTGCGCCAGGGTTTTAAAAAATCATCCAAAGACGATATCACTCTTTTAAAAAGAATATTTTACCGAGGTTGAGATTAAAATAGTTGTGTGGGAACGCGGCCAAAATAAAACACCGAGTCCGGAGGCAGTCATGTTGTAATTATTTTGTTACTAGGTGTGCGACCCGTGTAATACACGGGTTGATTATATATATATATATATATATATATATATATATATATATATATATATATATATATATATATATATATATATATATATCAAATTGTAAATATTAAACATTTTTTAAAATAAAATTTCAAAATTAATACAAAAGAATCAACACAAAACAAATACAACGATTGGGGTGTAATAATTAATTTTATGATTTAATTTTAAATAATAATAGTGATGGTAATATGATAACAATAATTTACTAAAAAGGTTTTCAAAGTCAACAACATATGGACCAAAATGTATACCAAACCTTGTAAAATAGACTAAAAATAAAAAAGGATTCAATTTTGGACAAAATACGTAAAAATCAGAAAGCATGGGGACACTATTTTAATTTACTTTAAAAGAAACATATAAATTATGTGGTACAACCCCTGTCGCCATGAGATAATTAACTTTACTAAGGGTAAGAAAGATGGTAATTTATTGATGCTACTCCAACAATATGATTGACAACTGTTGAAAGAAGTTACTAATTTTGGTGTCAAACTTAAACATTAATTTATAAAGAGTTCAAGGTAAGTTTTATATTTATGTATTAGTGTAGGGGTGTATTGTGAAAGTTTTGTGCAGGTGAAGTCGGGTTTATGTGCGGGTCATCAATCGGGTTATGGATGTATCCATGGTATGTGTAACCCGGGTATATAGCTGGAGGCTGCTCATGTTTGGCTCATTCAGATCTAAATATTTTTAGAATACTTTATTTTTCTCTCGTTCTCTTATCATCTATATAGGGTTTGTTCATGTTCGAGGGTTTGTTCATAGATCTTACAGATTTTTATATTGATGATAGTTACATATGAGTGTGAGTACATTTGTAGTAAGGTTTCAGTTGTAATTGTTGATGCATAAACCATCTGTTTCATGTTTTGAATGAAATGATGAAGTTGGGAAATCTTCAAGTTGTTTAGATTTTTAAGATGGTATCAGAGCTATAGGCTTCGTTTCTTTTCTTACAACGTTCGGCGTGATTGTTCGTCGATTGATCGTTGAGGGTTTTCTCCTGTTCGTCTCTTGATCGTTGAGGTATATTCAGACCTTTATTTTTGTGTTGTTCGTTTTTTAATCTACTCGTTGTTGATCGATCTAAGTGTTTCTCTGAACTCTTACATCGTTGATTCATCAACTGTTGGTCGTTCGATCTGATTTAGGGTTTTCTCCTGTAAAATCAAATCGAACGTTTCTTTGGTTTTTTCTTTTCTAGATCCTAGTACTGTGAGACTTGTTTATGTTATTGCAGGTCTCGGTTGTGGGGTTCTTGTGGTTTGTGACCGGTATATCTTCTGTGAAGTGTTCGTCGATCAGAAAAACTAGTCGATTAATCTTCTTGTCCGAAATAACTCTCTAGGGGTCGGATTTTATCACCGATAAACCCTAGTAGGGAACGGACAAGGAGAGTCGATTCCTTCTTGCTGTGTCTCAACGCACTGTGAGGAGTTTCTTGTTCCTTTCTCTCTATTTCTTTTATATATTTGTTCTCTCTATTTCTTTTATATATTTGTTCTCTCTATTTCTTTTATATATCTGTTTTGGGAGATCCTGGTGTCTTGCGTACACCAGTTATTGTTCTTGCTGTTTTCTGTTTGTTTTGTTCCTTTTGTACTGGTGTCTTGGGCCCCGTCATACGTGGTGACCATCTGGACTTAATATCAGTGCAGAAGTGAATTTTTTGTTTCCTTGTGTGTGTTCTATATGGTTGGTGGTCCTACTGATCCACCTGGTGGAAGTGGAAAGGATGATCAAGTTAATTTTGATGATCCTCTTTACATCCATCCTTCTGATAATGTTGTTACATCCATTATTACAACAAAATTAACTGGAAATGAAAATTTTAGACTATGGAGAAGCTCTATTTCTAGAGCTCTTAAGGCCAGAAATAAACTAGGTTTTGTAGATGGTACGTTTAAAAGAAGTAATGTTGATGTTCCCAAACATTCTAAGTGGGATAGGGCCAATGTTGTTGTTTGTTCTTGGCTTCTGTCTTCTATTTCTGATTCCATTTATCAGAGTCAAGCTTATTCTGAAGTTGCTGAAGAAATTTGGGATAGTCTTTTTGAAACATATAATAAATTTGATGGGTCAATTGTGTTTAACATTCATCAGCAGATTAATTCTCTTAAACAAAATGGTGTTTCTTTGTCAGATTACTTCAATAAGCTTGATTCTTTATGGAAGGAGTTTGATGGTCTTACTAGTTTAACTAAGTGTACTTGTGATGCTTCTGTTAAACTCAAAGATCACTCTAATCTCATGAAACTTATGCAGTTTCTTTCTGGTCTTGATGATTTTTATAGTCAGGTAAAAAGTCACATTTTGTTAATGGATCCTTTGCCCACTGTAAAGACTTCCTTCTCTATTGTGTCAAGAGAAGAATCCCTTCAAAAGAATGGGTCTTTGACTTCTTTTCAGTCGTCTCAGTCAGTAACTAAGACTCAGCCCACTGCTTTTAATAGCAGATTTAATAACAGACCTAATACTAACAAAAATAAGAGTCAAACTGTTCAATGTAAGAACTGTGGTATTAAAGGCCACACTGTAGAAAAGTGTTATAAGTTGATTGGATATCCCAAGGGTTTTAAACCAAGAAGTGAAAATAGTAATCAGAATAATTTTGTGAAAAACTTTTCTGCTAATTCTTCTACTACTTCTTCTGGAAATGGAAGTACTTCTACTTTTTCTGATCCTAATGGGGAATCTGAGTTTCATCAACTCACTAAGGATCAATATGTCAAGTTGTTACAACTGATTGGTGACAGACATGTCAATGAAGAGGCATCTGTTAGTGCTAATATGGCAGGTACTTGTTTATTTCAAGCTTTTAATGCTTCTGTTAATTCACCAAATTTGGATTGTTGACTCAGGGGCTAATCAACATATGATTGCTTCTTAGTCACTTCATCATGACACTCTGGATGTGTCAAAGTTAGATTTGGTTGTTAGTCATCCTAATGGTACATCTGCTAAAATTGACAAAATTGGTAATATAAATTTGTCTAACTCTTTAACCCTGTTTGATGTATTTGTTGTTCCTGGTTTTAATGTGAATCTATTATCTGTTCATAAGGTTTGCAAAGATAGTAATTGTGAAGTTGTGTTTAATGAACATAGTTGTAAAATTCAGGGTTTACAGTCAAAGGTGATGGTGGGGAATGGTAGAGAGTCTGGAGGTCTCTATTACATAAATAGTGTACCTTCAGGTATTTCTTCTAGTCTTTCTAAGTCCTCTTCTGTTTGTTGTGTGTCCAAACTGACTTGGCATCATATACTTGGTCATCCTTCTGATCAAGCTCTGGGTGTCTTAAAAACCAAACTTAATATTGGTAATGAAAGTATTCCTCCATGTGATGTTTGTCATAAAGCTAAACAAACTAGAGAATCTTTTCATGTTAGTCAACATTCTACTTCTAAGCTTGGTGAGTTGATTCATCTAGATGTATGGGGTCCCTATAGGGTGACAACTGTTGAAGGATTTAGATATTTTTTGACTATTGTGGATGATTATACTAGGGCTACTTGGGTCTATCTGTTAAGGTCCAAAGATCAAGTTTATGATTGTATTGTTGTTTTCTTTAATATTTTACTCAATCAGTTTTGTGTTAAAATTAAAGCTGTTAGATCAGATAATGGGACAGAGTTTTTAAACAATAGAATGAAAATTTTAATTGAGTCAAAAGGAATTTTGCATCAAACTTCTTGTGTTCATACTCCACAACAAAATGGAGTTGTGGAGAGAAAACACAGACACATTTTAAATGTTGCTAGGTCCCTAATGTTTCAGTCTGCTATTCCACTTAAATATTGGGGAGATGCAGTTTTTTTAATCAATAGAACTCCTACTTCTGTTTTAAATGGTGCTTCTCCTTATGAACTTGTTTATAACAGTGTTCCTGTTTTTGATAAACTTAGAGTATTTGGTTGTTTTTGTTTTGCCACTAAACTGAATAATACTGATAAATTTTCTGAAAGAGCTGATAAATGTGTTTTTCTTGGATATTCTTCTGATAAAAAGGGTTATAAAGTTCTTAGTCTTGACTCAAATCTCATTTTTGTTTCCAGGGATGTAAAGTTCTATGAATCTGTGTTTCCTTTCAAGCTTAAATCTTCATCTTTGACTGATAGATCTGATGTTCCTGTAAATCCAAATGATTTATTTTCCTATGATGAGTCATTAAATTCTAGGTTTATTCTTGATAACACTAGGGTAGAAACCTTGGAAAGTGACCATCAGTTGGATGGTGCTAATGCAGACCATGACGTGGATGAGACTTGTCCCTCTGATGTCAGCAACCGGACTGGTGTGGCATGTGTGCCTCCCACTGGTGAGATGCTTCCAGGTTCTTCTACAATGACTGAGGAAAATGTTTTAAACAATTCTGATCCTTCTAATAGTTGGTCAACTAGGGAAACTAGATCTGGACGTAGTATTCACATGCCAGTTAGATTTAGTGATTATGTTGTAGAAGGAAAACATAAATATGGCATAGAAATATATGTTAACTATTCAGCTCTTGATAATGATACTTTTTGTTTTGTTTCAAGTCTTAATAAAACTGTTGAACCAAAGAACTACAGTGAAGCAGCTTTAGATCCAAGCTGGATCAAGGCCATGAATGTTGAAATGGAAGCCCTTTATAGAAATAACACTTGGGAAATTACTAATCTTCCCAAAGTTAGAAAAGCTATTGGGTGTCGTTGGATATATAAAATTAAATATAAGTCTAATGGTGATATAGAAAGATATAAAGCCAGGATTGTAGCCAAAGGATATAATCAAAGGGAAGGAATAGACTATGAGGAGACATTTTCTCCTGTAGCCAAAATTGTAACAGTTCGTGTAGTGCTCTCTTTGGCTGTTTATAATTCTTGGCCACTTTTTCAACTTGACATTAATAATGCATTTTTATATGGGAACTTGTCTTAAGGTGTTTTTATGAGTCAACCTGAAGGGTATCATTCAAAGGGTGATATTAGAGTGAGTAGACTTTTGAAATCACTTTACGGATTTAAGCAGGCCCTAGAAAATGGAATGAAAAGTTGTGTTCTTCTCTTTCCAGCTTTGGATTCAAGCAAAGTATAAATGATTATTCCTTGTTTGTTAGAAATTTTCAAAATACCTTTGTTGTTCTTCTTGTTTATGTGGATGATATCATTTTAACTGGAAACAATAAAACTGAATTAAATAATGTTAAAAATTTTCTTAAGTCTCAGTTTTTTATCAAGGATCTTGGTGATTTAAAGTATTTTCTAGGTATAGAAGTTTTAAGAACAGATAATGGTATCTGTCTTAATCAAAGAAAATATTGCATGGAATTGCTTCATGAGTTTAGGATGCTTGCATGCAAACCTGTTAAAACTCCTCTAGAGTCCAATCTTGTTATTAAAAGAAAATCAGATCTGGATAAATCAGATTACTTGGTTAATATAACTGAGTATCAAAAACTTATTGGAAAATTGATTTATCTAACTATTACAAGGCCTGATATTTCTTATGCTGTTCAGTTGTTAAGTCAGTATATGCACAGGCCCTACAAGTCTCATGTTAATATTGCTTTCAGGGTATTAAGATATTTGAAAAATGGTCCAGGTATGGGTATTCATTTGATTAAGTCTGATTCTTTTGATTTGGTTTGGTTTGTAGATGCAGACTGGGCTAAATGTTTATTTAGTCGTAGGTCTGCGTCTGGTTATCTTGTATATTTAGGAGGCTCTCTTGTCTCTTGGCAGAGCAAGAAACAAAGTATTGTTTCTCGCTCCTCCACATAATCTGAATATAGGGCTTTAGGAAGCATAACATGTGAAATTATATGGATTTTAAAGTTACTTCATGATTTGAATATAAAACCAAAATTACCTGTAAATGTTTTCTGTGATAATGAATCTGTAATCAAGTTAGCTTTGAATCCTGTCTTCCATGAGAGGACAAAACATTTTGAAGTTGATCTTCATTTTGTTAGAGAAAAAATTGAAAATGGAATGTTAAAGGTTAATAAGATTTTGTCTTCAGATCAAAATACAGATATACTTACCAAGTCTCTTGGTAGTAGTCAACATGAATATATTGTGAATAGACTTAATATGGTTAATGTTTTTAAAAATAACTGAGTATATGTTTCCTCAAATTAATGTTTAGTTTGAGGGGGCATGTTGAAAGAAGTTACTAATTTTGGTGTCAAACTTAAACATTAATTTATAAAGAGTTCAAGGTAAGTTTTATATTTATGTATTAGTGTAGGGGTGTATTGTGAAAGTTTTGTGCAGGTGAAGTCGGGTTCATGTGCGGGTCATCAATCGGGTTATGGATGTATCCATGGTATGTGTAACCTGGGTATATAGCTGGAGGCTGCTCATGTTTGGCTCATTCAGATCTAGATATTTTTAGAATACTTTATCTTTCTCTCGTTCTCTTATCATCTGTATAGGGTTTGTTCATGTTCCAGGGTTTGTTCATAGATCTTACAGATTTTGTATTGATGATAGTTACATATGATTGTGAGTGTATTTATAGTAAGGTTTCAGTTGTAATTGTTGATGTATAAACCATCTGTTTCATGTTTTGAATGAAATGATGATGTTGGGAAATCTTCAAGTTGTTTAGATTTTTAAGAACAACATAGACATCTACCAAACCCCATGGATTAATAAAATTCAAAAATTCCCCCAAATAAACCTTGACCATGTTTGACCACAAGTCATGTTGACCATATAGATCACCATAATTTAAGCAATCACCATTTATCTTACTTCGTGAATCAAAAAACTTAAAAAGTTAAAGGCATAAGCAAGAAGCTATGGAATTATCTTAGATGCTTCGGACTGCTTCATTTGCATATCTCCTATTGACCGAGCACTTGCAGGTCTGGTTCAAACCTTTCTTTTTCCTTAGTGGGGCTGAAATTTGTAGCCATGGACCTACTGCATCAAGAGGACTGCCCATATTTCTTGGTCACTCTAATTCCTTTTTGTTTTTTGTCAGAATCATATTTCATTACGTTTAAAGTCCCTCACCTGTCACTGAATATTGAACAATAAGTAATTGAATCCAAAATATATTAAACTTCTTGAAACTAAATTTAAAGAGTTCCAATTAAATAAGGACAACAGATATGCACAATAATAATTAGGGCATCCATATTTATAGGAATAATCACAAAGTTGACCAAAATGGTTGTTCTCATTTAGTAACATGATCATATTTTCACCATTTTTAAAAGTTGATCATTAGTTTTACAATGACATCAATGCATATTGTGAAATTGTTTTTATTAAATATTCTGACCACAAAAACTATAAAAAGATGACATGTTGTCATCTTCACATGTGCCATATGTAGATTCAATACCAAAACTTTTTTTTGATTGAACCTGTAAAACATAAAAATGAATTTAGGTATTGACCTAACTTCCATTTTATAGAACCATAATAACTTACAAATAGAAAAAATCCGAATCAAATAAATCGCAATGTAATACACATAATTATTTACTTATTGTATGAGTCAACAAAACATAAAAATAATCTATTTTAATTACCACTTAAGAGGGTGTAACAGTTATATCCACCTATGTGTTTGTTGCGGGTCAGAAACAACAAAAATGGTAAAATAAACGAAAATGTACAAAGTTTAGAAAGAAGAGATTTTAATTTGTACCATCATGGTAGAAAATTTTCTATTTCTTCCTTCTTTGTCCTTGTGAATTGCATCTCTTTTACATTTATTGAATCTTCACCCTTTTTTGTCAGCAACTAAATCATTAACAATAGTTATTTCAGTTGATTTCATGTAAGTATCTTGACATGAATTAGTTCTCCAAACTACGTAAACACATGCCTAAAGGTTTCATTATGAAGTTAGATATTAATAAAAGTTATGTTTCTTTATGACATTTTGTCAAACACCTGATGGCTAGTATTCATTTCACCAGGTGTGAAACCAATTCCGCGAACAACATAGAGTAAGAGATTTTAAAAGATGGTTGATTTACTATAAAATTATGTACATGCTTATGGGTATAATGTTATTGCATTAGAAAGTGAAAAAAAGAAAAAAGAAGAAGAAGAAGAATTACCTCTAGAAGTTATATTTGCAACTTATTTAAAGAAGTTATTTGAATGTCCGAAGACATCTCAACACACCCTCTTTCCTCTTCTACCTCTTCAATTTCACTCTCCCGTGAAGCTCCCTCATTGTAATAAGGACCCCACGTATCAAAAAGATTTCTTAAACAATATATTGTCGATGAAGACATAGATGATGTGGAAAAAAGGTATTCACATATAGGTAATACAAAAAATTTGAAAACGGTAACAAAAATCATATGTAAATAGAGAACTTACTACCTTAGTAACATTAACTTTTGTTTGAGCCCTAATTCTTCAGCCTCGGGGCAAAGGACAATGCCTAATCTTGATATAATCTAAGATTCTCTCCAGAAAATGAAATTGTTAGTGTCTTTCCCCATCAATAGCCATTTGCCTTCCAGTCGAGTACACAGTTCCCAAATTGAAAAACGCAAGTGATCAAATTCACAATCATACGCCTCAAAAGTCAAAAATTCAATTATGCTTTCACGTTCTAACATAATATTACACTGCTTCATGTAACTAAAGGGTCTCCGTTGGGGAACACAAACAGAATACCGATCGAAAAAACTCAATCGCGACTCCAAAACCAATTAAAAAAAGAAATTACACCCAAATCGATTCTAGCTTAGTTCAAATCCAAAATCAAAGGCTAATTACTTGGATGTAGCGTTCGACGTCGTTTCTTGCAACGAACCATTGATGGAGAGGGAAGAGGATTAGGGTTCAAGAGAATCTACCTTCTAAGAAGCGGTGAATAAGTTTGGATATGACTGATTTCTTGTTATGGAATTCCTGATTTATTGCTATCAAATTCGGAACTGATAGCGGATAATTTGCTATATCAATTCAAACTACAAACGATGAAGCAGAAACGATGAAGCAGAAGGGTATTTGAGGAAATTCACTTTGGTATTTTGAGCAGGATAAGTCGATTGGGAGAGACCGACTGAATGTCACGTGGCAAAATTGCTCTTATTTATTAGATTAGGGGATTTTTGGAATTTCACTGGTAATTATATAGCGGAAATGGTAAAGGATTTTGGGATTAAGATGAAAAATTCGAACAGTTGCAATTCATCTTTCATCATTATTGTCTCTAATGTCAAAGATCCTATTTTCTTCATAAAATTTCTACCTATTAGTTTGATTAATATTCACTAAAAAATCTTTGCCAAATTCCTTGCTAATCGTATGAAAAAAAAATAGGTGCGATAATTAATTATACCAGTCGACGCTCATTACATGAGGAAATATCGAGCTTATATCCAAGAAGAAAAGTTCATGCATTTAAAAGTTAGTTTACAAAAAGGCTTATCATTCCATTATTGGGATTACATTGTCTCTATTCTACTAGTTAGGGGCTTGGACGTATGATGCTGATTGTGGATTTATACTTGTTCAGCTTTTACAACGGATTTAATTTTAGTTAACGACTCCCCCACCATGGTTTTTAAATTGAATAACGGGTTTCTTCAAGGTGACCATCTTTCTTTGTTTCTTTTCCTTTTGGAGATGGAAAAGATTGAATATGCAGATGAAGGATGATAATGAGAAACAAATCTTCAAGGTGGACTTATTTTCGCATAATGCCTTGTTTATTGGAGGTTGGAATAGCGAAAATGCCAAGAACATGGTTCGCATGCTTAGATGTTTTCATGTAGCTTCTAATCTTAAAATAAACCTATTCAAAAGCAAACTAATTGGTGGAAGGCTAGTCAAAGTGTTTTCCCAATACATTCATTGCAAAGAGGAAAAAAAATGTATTTATTCTCTTACTATATTCGCTAATATGAAAAACGGTTTTTTGTCTTGTTTACATGAATGGTCCCTATGATTTGAGGTAATTTGCACGTTTGGTCCCTAACTTATTTTTTTAACTCTGAAAGTCTCTACTGTTTGTTTTTGTTACGCGTTTGGTCCCTGTCTTACCTAAAAATATTATTATTTAAATAGGGAAAATTTGTGGGGTTTGTAAGGTAAGGTGAGGGGTGGGGGTGGGGGTGTGTTTATTTAAATAAATTAAAAAAATCAAGGGCAAAATAGTTTTTTTAGGTAAGATAGTGTGACAATCCGGAATTTCTAGCTTGTATAAACATTCAAATTTATCAGAGTTAGTCTTGTTTGTTAACTTTTAGCCCTATTTGGAGTCTATTCGAGTATTCTAAACTTAGTACATCAAAGGAATCAGTGTTAGAATGAATTGGTTGAAGTTCTAGTCATGAAGCAAACCGAAAACCTCCTCAAAAAGGAGTTTTCGGTCAAGACCTTAGAGTTTTCGGTCAAGGTGACCGAAAACCCCATCCTACATATATATTTCATGATCATTTGGATCATTCTTTCCTTTTCAAAGCTAGAAACATCCATTCTCTCTCAAGTATCATCGAGTTCTTCACTTTGATCTTCAAAATTGTAAGAATTCTTTCCATTTGATTTGTTATTACAAAGCTTTATCTAGTACAACCCTTCGATTTCATCCATTAACTTCATCTTTTGGGTTTGATCTCCAAGAACACCAAGAACACACACTAGTGTTTTGGTCCAAAATCAACTCTATTAGCCTCTAAATCGTAAGTATTACTTCCCTATACTTGTTATCTAGTTAAAACTCTTGATTTAGGGCCTTGAAATCGTCATTATCCAAGAACAAAAGGTGTTTTCGGTCTAGTGCATCTCCTTAGACCGAAAACCCTTATGAAGGGTGCAAAATGACTTTAAGCCTTTCCAAACACTTAGTATTGAGTCTAGAACACTTCATTGATTGTGGAAAGCCCTTAAAAATCACCAAACACCATGGGTTTTCGGTCAAAGCCATTTGGACCGAAAACCATATGGACCGAAAACCATTTGGACTGAAAACCATTTGGGCCGAAAACCTCAAGAAACATACTACTTGGACCGAAAACTCCTTTAAGTGGCTATACAATCCTTAGATGCAACCCTTGGTACTTCTAGCACTTGAATCAAAGTGTTTTCCATGTCCTAGGGTGTCTTAACTTGGTTAATTAGTTGTTAAATGACTAATTGGATACATATATGTGTTATTATATGTTAAATAGGATCCGTGTGTGTGCTCAAGTATTCATTTGCCACTTAGCATCCTATACCATCCGTTCATCCAAACCATTCACTACAGGTGAGTTCATACCCCTTAATCAACCTTTTAAATGATTTTAAATGCTTTTATAGGGGGGAATACAAGTTGAACTATTATAGTTATTATATCAATCACATGTGATTAATAACTATCAACATATGGATTTTCTTATTTTTCAAACAGTGTTATCAAACAAACTACTTCAAATGCTTATCAAACTCCTTTACATGTTAAACTCTTTATCAAACTTGTTTCTTTATGCCAAACTGCTTTGAAATCGTTTTATGAAATGACAACAAGTCATCAATGTTTATTTAAACTCTTCAAAAGGTTTTACAAAACTTCTTTGTCTTTTAAACTAATATATTTTGTTAAATGTGTATCTATTTAGATATAGTTATATAAGTGGGATTCAAAGGACTTAGGACTGATAACTCACCCTACCTCCTGTTCCTTGTTTGGTTGTGGTCTTAGGGTATCGGTTGTTTGTCCGAAGGTCATTTGAATCTTAGTTATATATTATGTATATGTATATAGATACTAAAGTTCCTTCTTTCAGTTCAATGCCTTTGGGTAGCAAAGGTATACAAACATGTTCATTTATACAAACAACATTTCTAGTAAACTATAATAGGTATACTTTAGGAAGTTAGAAATACTATTACTAGAACAATGAAACATACAATGAGTCAGTTCATTCATGAGTCATAACATGTAGTGATGAGAAACAAACATAACATACAGAGAGAACATACATACATACTAGACAGAGAGAGAACATACAATACAGCTAGTACATACTATACATTATACAAGAGAACATACTATTATGAGAAACAGAGAGAACATACATACATACTAGACAGAGAGAGAACATACAATACAGCTACTACATACAATACATATACAAGAACACCACAACAGTTATGTGAGCCACGTAACAGGACATGGCATCAACTGTCATGGCTCGTTTTGTATCCAGAGTCTCCTAGAAGGAGATCGTTGAATTTGTGTATAGATCTATACTGGATTGACTATCCTACACCTTGCTGCTAGCTACAGTGGGACTTGCAAGTCTACGGGTGCCAAATGACATTTCTTCCGATGTCTTTCATCGTCGTGTTTTTAGTCGGTAGTATGGTACATGCATATCACATGGTACTTTAAATAACAATTGGTTTAAGGTAGTTAGTACAGCAGTAGTTACTTAATACAACACTACAGTACTATTTTATTTCCCCATTGCATTCACTTTGTGATCTTCTCACAATGAACCGTAATGTAAAAACTATATTTTTGGTTAATGATAGTCAGAATTGGGAAAATACATACTCTTACAAGAGATACACATACAAACATTTTCATACAAACATTTGATGCCTTGGTAGAAGGCTACTTTTAGTAGAAAACATAGGGTTTTCCAGGAGATTCAAACATTTACAAACATTTACAAACTTATACATCAAGTACTTACAAACATTTTCATACAAACATTTGATGCCTTGGTAGAAGGCTACTTTTAGTAGAAAACATAGGGTTTTCTAGGAGATTCAAACATTTACAAACATTTACAAACTTATACATCAAGTACTTACAAACACTTTCATACAAACAATGACACTAAAATACTTATGATCTCACTAGCCTTAAAGCTGATAAACTCTTTCAAAATAACTTGTATTCTCAGGTCACCAGTAGACAGGTACCGGTGCCAGGTTTTGAGAAGATGGAACTCGTTCAAGACTCATCTTTTATTTTGATATACATTTTAGTGTCTTATACACTTCACAGAACACACTTGTATTAAATTATATTATTAATGCAATGGATGATGTTGTTGCTTGTTTACTACTATTCATTGTTGTGATATTGTACATGACGTCCTCCACCCCCGAACGATTCTGCCGTTCTGGTTTTGGGGTGTGACAGATTGGTATCAGAGCATTGTTTATAGTGAATCGAGTATATCAACCCATAAAAGATATACAACCTATAAACACAGCGGGATTTAAAAATACTCTGACAAAGAGTTTATACTTTTAAATAATAAAATATTTAACCAAGTATACCTACCTGCATTCATGCTAAAATCAGTGTCACTAGGACAGAACAATAGTATTTCGATTGTTGGGCAGCACAAGTAGACTTAGAGACATATAGTCAAATCTGGGAAGATATAGCCTGATCAACTATATTATCTGAGGCATGACTAGCATGTGCCTAAGAGTGGTTATGAGGTTGCAACAAGTCTAAAAACTTACCAACAATACCACAACGAAAACCTTAGAACAGAACATAAACTTAAAATACTATAGGAGTATTTTGTGTTACTATAATTTACTTATGTGCAAACTAAAAAGGTCTTATAACTACCTAATTAGTACTTTTATTTAGTTATTTCTTATACCCCTTTTCTCGCGTAGATAACATGGCTAGATTCCATCCTCACGGCGACTTGTACTTCCCTAACCAAGGTAATGGAGGAGGGTTTGAAGCAGAGCCAGAAAATGATCACCCAATCCCTGTGGATGATCACCAGGCTGAAGGCTTTGCAGATGGTTCTGACTCCGAGCAAGAAGTTGAGAACCTACCCCCGGTGGCTCCTGTTCCAAATCCTAACCCTCGTCCGGCTTTTCAAGGCCCGACGCCTCCGTGGGTGGAAAGCTTGGAAACATGGAGCCAAGAATAGGATCAGCCCATACCATTCAACGGAGACCAAAGCTTTTATGACCTGAGCGAAGGAGGCTCAGCAGACAGAGTCTTGCCAATCCTGGTCCGCAGATTTGCTCGAAACGAAATTCAGGGCATGACAGCTCTCCATCGGATCACGGAAGTTGATGCCAATGCGAGGATGCATACCATCCGCACCATTCATCTGGAAGATGCTCGTGAGAGATCTAGGGGAGACCATGATACCCTGAAACAAGAGCTAGCTGAAACTCGAGCTGAAGTCATAGAGCTCCGAGTACGCCAAAGGGTGTACGAAAGGCACCTACTTGATGTGGAGCGTCAGCTGGCTGAGCTAAGGGCTCACCCAAGGGATAACCATCACCAGTAGGAGGTATTCTACCTTTCTTTCATTGGTTGAAAGAATAGTCTTCCTATTTATGCTCCAAGTAGCACTTTTCTATGTAACTAACCCTGTACTGTAAGTACTTTATAGTAGGGCCAGTATGCCGTCCAAATTTTTTCTACTTCGGATATGATGTAAGACCTACCCCAAGGTCATTTTTCCCAAACGTATTACATCTTAAATATCAATGATATTGACAGTCGGCTAATTTCTGTGCCAATCCTTGTTCAATACTTTCGTTCTGCTATCGTTAGAATCCTATCTAAACCTCACGTCATCAAATTATTGAGCTATGGTGAATTAGCTCAAGGATCACTTCCAATTCTTGTCAAAGGTTGAATCCGGTTATCCACCAACCAATGATAGTCTAGTTCAAAATAGCAATTGTCTAGTGAACATTCTACGAACTTACTTCAACTCTTTTACAGTACTGCATCATAGGGATGTAGGTCAAACCATCGAGAACAGTTTAACAAAACAAAAACTTTACATATACATGAATGAGTAGAATACATCTAGGGCCGACCATAATCACTCACAAACTCCTTTTCTTGTCAAATAGCATAATCATGTCGTCATCTAGAGGTAATCAGTCGAACGACAAAACCCCGATCCTTCATATAGACGCTGCCACCTTCCAAGCAGCGGTAACAGCTGTTGTGACAGCTGTCCTTGCACACCTCAACACTAGTAACAAAAGCAAGGCTGTAAAAGGTGTTGACAGTTCAAATTGTTGTAACCACCCGGGAAATCAACAAATGATAACTGTTACGAGCACCCAAAGCCGCAAAGCAGAGGGTAAGAAACGAAGGCGTCAAGCCTACAAGGAGCGCAAACGATCTCAAAAAGTTGCCAAGCAACAGCAACAAGTGGCAACCCCTGCCACTTCAACACCGTTCAGACCATATGAGGGAAAACTCCCGAAGAGTATAAAGTGTACTTTTCATCATACAGGAGTTTGCCGTGATCCGCAATGCATAAATTGCAATCAAATGGGGCACACTATTGGTGTCTGTAGGGCGCCGACACAAACCGTCTTCCAAATCACTAACATCGGGGTCAGCCCGGTTTGTTATGGTTGTGGTGAGACCGGACACTATAAAAGGAATTGTCCAAAGGGGAAGAGCAACGCAAGCGCTCGTGTCCACATAACTCCGACTCGACACTTCACTTCCACCACCAATGCTGGGGCAAGCCAGATTTGTCATTTATGCGGTGAGATAGGGCATTTCAAGAAGGATTTTCCCATAACAAAGAACTCTGGCGTAGACGGGAAGATTCTAAGGATCACTGCTGAAGGAGAGACTACTCCGGACCCACGTTGAAATCCTAGGGCGTTTCCGTTATATTAGACTTATAAGTTGTTAAAAACTAGTGCAACTCGAGTCGTATCTTTTGCGAGATCCCGTTAGTCAAGGGACTCTCATGATGCGTGTACTTGCTTTTGTAGTATACCTTGTTCGCAGCAGCAGTCTTGTAAGATAAACTAAAGTACTGAAACTCTGTCAAGTTGCACCATTATGTTTCTGTAACACCTTTATAATCTAGTCTAACGCCTCTTATTTCGAGTAGTCCGACATTATCATGTAGCATGAGTCAATTCGATCCTCCCAATGCCAGTCTCGTGCGAAAATCCTTTTCCCCACAGTCTCCTTTCTAGCGAAACTGTCATTCCAGAACTCCGAGATACTCATACGAGGGGTATCTTATTTTCGTATCCTTCCCGAAGAAACCTCCCCGGAATACCACTCGTACAGTACGTCAAGTTCCATCCGAAGACCCATACGGTTAATCCATCGATGAGGAATGTATACGCAAGGGTGGTATATAATCAAGGTTCTACAAGTTTAGAATTGGTGGTTCCGCTTTAACTTCTTTTCCTTGTTTGGATGTAAGCTAGAGAAGAAACATTTATTCGACGACCTTTTCAATCTTAATCATATACGACTCGTGTACACGAAGCCATGATTGATGAAGCAAATATGACTTCCAGAAAATAACTTCAGGACGAAGACCGCTCCAGAATATGAGTGATCGCACTGCCATGCGAATAAACTTAGGAGCCAATCAAATGCCTTTCCCACCGATCGAGACAAGAGATTCAGATAGAACAGAAAACTCCCAGGATTACCTTCACAACGTCAAGTCGAGTTCAGGATCGACTTACTTCCAGGGGCTACCCCAGTAGCCAAATTGCCCTATCGTCTAGTACCTGCATAGATGCAAGAACTGTCCAGTCAACTTAACGAATTGCTCAGCAAGG
This sequence comes from Lactuca virosa, assembly GCF_052849685.1. Lineage (NCBI taxonomy): Eukaryota > Viridiplantae > Streptophyta > Magnoliopsida > Asterales > Asteraceae > Lactuca > Lactuca virosa. The sequence continues at coordinate 164,941,536 of NC_136429.1, read as the reverse complement.
GCTTTATAAGACCAAGCTTCTCACCCTGGGGAGCTCCGGTCTTGTTCGTTAAGAAGAAAGACGGATCGTTTCGCATGTGCATCGACTACAGGGAGCTCGACAAACTAACCGTCAAAAATCGTTATCCTTTGCCTCTCATAGACGATTTAGTTGATCAACTGCAAGGGGCGAACTTCTTTTCAAAAGTCGATCCAAGATCTGGGTATCACCAACTACGAGTATTAAGGGAGGATGTTCTGAAGACAGCCTTTCGAACTCGTTATGGATACTACGAATTCGTAGTGATGCTGTTCGGATTAACAAACGCGCCCGCAATATTCATAGATTTAATGAAAAGGGTGTGTCGTCCTTACTTGGATCAGTTCGTCATCGTCTTCATCGATGAGATACTTATCTACTCTCGTAGCAAGGAGGAGCATAGTCAACATATTCAGCAGGTCTTGGAAACATTTCGATCAGAAAAGGTCTACGCGAAATTCTCTTAAATGCGAGTTTGGATTCGAAGGGTCAAATTCATGTGTCACGTTGTTAGTGAAGAGGGAATTCATGTAGACACTTCCAAAATCCAGGCCATTGAGAATGGTCAGATCCGAAGACACCTACAGAAATTTTTAAATTTTTAGGTCTCGCAGACTACTATAGTAGGTTCTTTCAGAATTTCTCACGATTCGCGAAGCCCCTTACAACTTTGACCCAGAAGGGCGTGGCCTTTGACTGGGGAGAGAAGCAGGAGAGAGCGTTCCAAACGCTAAAACGAGCCTTGTGCACCACGACGATACTATCCCTACCAAAAAGGAATAGAAGACTTTGTAGTCTGTTGCGATGCATCCAAATCCAGGGCTCAGTTGCATATTGATGCAATAAGGTAAAGTCATTACTTATGCCTTCCATCAGCATAAGACACTCGAAGCCAACTATGCAATACAGGATCTAGAGTTAGAGGGAATCGATAGAGAGGATCGTTCAGATTAATGGACGATTGAAAGCCTCTAGAGTCCGACAGAAAAGTTACGTAGGGCTTTCCGAAATTCTCGCTAGAATCGTCCCTGTAGCTTACAGACTCAACCTACCTCGCGAACTTAGTAACGTACATCCTACTTTCTACGTCGCGAACTTGAAAAAGTGTCTATCCGACGAGACTCTTGTAATCCCACTCGACGAGATCAAGATCAATGAGAGCCTCAACTTCGTGGAAGAACCTGTAGAGGTCATGGAGCGAGAGGTCAAGCAAACGAAACAAAGCCAAATCCCGATAGTGAAGGTTCGCTGGAACGCCAAGCGAGGACCTGAATTCACGTGGGAACGCGAGGATCAGTTGAAACTGAAATACCCTCATCTTTTTACTTAGTTATTTGTAACTACTTATTTGCTTAAACTCTAATTTCGGGACGAAATTCCTTCTAACAGGGGGATGATGTGACAATCCGAAATTTCTAGCTTGTATAAACATTCAAATTTATCAGAGTTAGTCTTGTTTGTTAACTTTTAGCCCTATTTGGAGTCTATTCGAGTATTCTAAACTTAGTACATCAAAGGAATCAGTGTTAGGATGAATTGGTTGAAGTTCTAGTCATGAAGCAAACCGAAAACTTCCTCAAAAATGAGTCTTCGGTCAAGACCTTAGAGTTTTCGGTCAAGGTGACCGAAAACCCCATCCTACATATATATTTCATTATCATTTGGATCATTATTTCCTTTTCAAAGCTAGAAACATCCATTCTCTCTCAAGTATCATCGAGTTCTTCACTTTGATCTTCAAAATTGTAAGAATTCTTTCCATTTGATTTGTTATTACAAAGCTTTATCTAGTACAACCCTTCGATTTCATCCATTAACTTAATCTTTTGGGTTTGATCTTCAAAAACACCAAGAACACACACTAGTGTTTTGGTCCAAAATCAACTCTATTAGCCTCTAAATCGTAAGTAATACTTCCCTATACTTGTTATCTAGTTGAAACTCTTGATTTAGGGCCTTGAAATCGTCATTATCCAAGAACAAAAGGTGTTTTCGGTCTAGTGCATCTCCTTAGACCGAAAACCCTTATGAAGGGTGTAAAATGACTTTAAGCCTTTCCAAATACTTAGTAGTGAGTCTAGAACACTTCATTGATTATGGAAAGCCCTTAAAATCACCAAACACCATGGGTTTTCGGTCAAAGCCATTTGGACCGAAAACCATATGGACCGAAAACCATTTGGACCAAAAACCATTTGGACCGAAAACCCTTTGGGCCGAAAACCTCAAGAAATATACTACTTGGACCGAAAACTCCTTTAAGTGGCTATACAACCCTTAGATGCAACCCTTGGTACTTCTAGCACTTGAATCAAAGTGTTTTCCATGTCCTAGGGTGTCTTAACTTGGTTAATTAGTTGTTAAATGACTAATTGGATACATATATGTGTTATTATATGTTAAATAGGATCTGTGTGTGTGCTCAAGTCTTCACTTGACACTTAGCATCCTATACCATCCGTTCATCCAAACCATTCACTACAGGTGAGTTCATACCCCTTAATCAACCTTTTAAATGATTTTAAATGCTTTTATGGGGGGAGTACAAGTTGAAATATTATAGTTATTATATCAATCACATCTGATTAATAACTATCAACATATGGATTTTGTTACTTTTCAAACAGTGTTATCAAACAAACTACTTCAAATGCTTATCAAACTCCTTTACATGTTAAACTCTTTATCAAACTTGTTTCTTTATGCCAAACTGCTTTGAAATCGTTTTATGAAATGACAACAAGTCATCAATGTTTATTTAAACTCTTCAAAAGGTTTTACAAAACTTCTTTGTCTTTTAAACTAATATATATTGTTAAATGTGTATCTATTTAGATATAGTTATATAAGTGGGATTCAAAGGACTTAGGACTGATAACTTACCCTACCTCCTGTTCCTTGTTTGGTTGTGGTCTTAGGGTATCCGTTGTTTATCCGAAGGTTGTTATGAATCTTAGTTATATATTATGTATATGTATATAGATACAAAAGTTCCTTCTTTCAGTTCAATGCCTTTGGGTAGCAAAGGTATACAAACATGTTCATTTATACAAACAACATAACTATAATAGGTATAGTTTAGGAAGTTACAAATACTATTAGTAGAACAATGAAACATACAATGAGTCAGTTCATTCATGAGTCATAACTGTTGGATTAGTGTCTAAGTCCATAACTATAATTGGTATGTACTTGACCCGACTCGGCATGGTCCATTTGGGTTGCATGGCATCGGAACATTTGGATAGACCGTTTATGAGGAAAAGACATTTTGTGACATATTAATATATATTATAAGTTCTAATATATTAATATGAAATCATGTTATTTAATTAGTATTGGTCAAGAATTAATTTGGACTTAATTTAGTGATCAAAAAGAGACTAATTAAATATATGGGGATTGATTGTGTAAATCATTCATTCTTATATATGTGGGCTTATGATCCAAGATTCCTTTATGTTGGGTTTAACCCATGTGGTGATCCATGGATACTCCATGGAGGTTAAAACCCATGGAGCATAAGGAATGGGTAAAGTCATGAGTTACATGGTGTAACCCTAATAGCCACACTATATAAGAACCCCTTTAGTTCAAGAAATTGGCACTAGTGATACATACTTTGAGGGCTAGCCAATTTGAACATGTATGTCTTCTTCTCATTGTTATTCCAAGAGTTCATGATGTTGTGTGAACCATTTGAGGTGTCACACTTGGGGCACTAGGCTCTCAAGCTTCATGGAGTCAAGCAACAACAACAAGGTATGTATTCTATCTATTTTATTATCCTAGTATCAATGTTTTGGTATGCTAGTTAGGATAATACCTTGGATAATCATATTTGCATGTATAATATAGAAAACATAGATCCAAGGTATTTAGGGTTGCATGTACACTTAGGAGTGTTAGAATGCTCAAAACCCAACAGTGGTATCAGAGCCTAGGCTTGTTTTCAATTATACTTAATGCAAATTGCTGAAAAATGCTGAAAAAGTCGAATTTCGGGCATTCTGGGCACTGTACTCGCCGAGTCCACTGATGAACTCGCCGAGTACATGAAGAAAATCATCCTACTCGGCGAGTAGGTTGATACACTCGACGAGTAGGAGCCCCAGACAGCATATTTTCAAGGTTTTTGGCTAGAAATGGACTAGGAACATTACCCTAAGCTGTTTTTGGACTTATAAACTTGTTTTTGATGTGGTAATGTTCATGCTAATCCAATTTCAAAGATAATTGTCAATAGATTCATGTTTTGTATTAGTTTAGTGATTAGGCTAATTACATGAAAAAGTTTGATTTGAATTATCTTGTTCTTATGAGTTGCTTAGATTAATAGAAAAGTTAATTGATTATGTGTTTTCAATCCATTTTAATCTAAGAGTTGATTCTAAAATGTGTTTTTGTAACTTGTCCTCAAGTTATATGAAAAGTCACATTTAAGTTTCATAAAACTCATAAAAGTTGGCAATGGTTACAAAAATGAAGAGTCTTGTCCTCAAGTTATGGAGGTTCAAGAGTCACTTCATTAAGTAATAAAATGTGTAACCTTAATTAATTCCATAAATTACAAAATAAAGAAAAATTACATTCTTTTATTAGTTTAAAGTCTTCCATAACTTGTCCTCAAGTTATGGAACTTGAAGAGTCTTTTAATTAAAACTACTTTAAACATATAAGTTATGGAATTAATTAGTTTTGAATAGTTTCAAAACTTGCCCTCAAGTTTTGGAATTTGAAAAGTTTTCTCTTATGAATACTTTAATTCCAAGTTAGCCCTTAGAATTTTAAAAGTTAAAATTCAAACCCTTATACTATTATTATAATTTTAATTATATAGATATGTATAAGAAAAGTCAATCTTACCGTTAGTAGGCCTCATTCACGAAGCCGGTCTATAAGGGGGGTATAAGGTTACTGCCTATAAAATGGCAGTTTAATGGGTGTCCACTCTCACCCACCGCTTCCTTGACTGGTGGAGGGTCGTTAGCCGAACGGGTTGGAAAGGACTATAATTCTCCCTTCATTAAAAGTATTAATGATAAATACTAAGTAACTAAACATTTATAAATTCCCAATTCTTAGTTACTTAGGAAAATGTGAATTTGGTGCTAGCCCATAAAATTACACTTTGTACCTTACCAAGTCGTTAGTGGAGCGTGTGTGGTTAACCGGCACACTAACATGGACTAGTAAGAGTGGCAAAGGGTAACTTAACTTTATTATAGATCGGTGGAGCGTGTGTGGTTAACCGGCACATCGATTAGGTAATATTGTTGAGGGTACCAAGTCAATTTGTATGGTTATTCACACCTTGTTTGTGATCCTCGGCATCCCAGTCACAAACTTGAGAGGGCACAATCGAGATTCAAACATGCCATTGAAAGTTCAATGTATCTCAAAAGATCTAGGAGTTTCAAATCCAATTAAAACTTAATTATATTTCGTTTTTCATGGTGGAAATTGGTAAATCGTCATTTACCTACCTTCAACTATTTTATAACTTGGATTACGGCATCCCTCTTCCAGTTATAAATAGGTTGTTGGGTCCTAGCCTTAATATTTCATATTGGGTGTTATATTAAGGACTTTAAATCAACTCTCTTGAATATCTCCCAAAAGATGATCTTTCCAAATCTCTTGAAACAAGCTTTCCTAAATGAAGATGATGTCCCATGGAAATCATACTTCTTTCACCTCCTCCAATTATTCTCCCTAACCCACAAGTTCCTGAAAAGTTTAAGGTCACTCAAGCCTTATTGGCAAGCAAAGGTCTATATGTGATCACATCTTGGAGATGTAGTCAGATATTGACAAGCCGGGAGAGTTGGGTGTCAAAGTCTTGAGAAAGTTGGTGACTCAACTATTTTCTAAGTCACATAGTGAGTTCCTTTGCGACTCCTATGAAACAGACTATGACAAGACCCTTAATGATCTTATCTATTTGCTAAGATCAACTTCCTAAAACTTTATGGACATTGACAATGATGACATTGGATATCCAGTAAAGCTCTCTCTTCCCAATGGAAAGGGATCGGCCATAGTCAACTCCGTTGACCAAATGGTAAAGAGAACGGCTAAGTCTGAGATAGTCCCATTATCAATGGTCTATTGCCAAAGAAAGGGGCATTGGTTGCGAAGCTGCCAAATTTACCTAAGGATATTAAAGTCAATAAGTTTGACTCTACTTCGGGTAAAGTCCATTATCTAACTCTGCTAAGTTTCTATTCTGAGATTCTTGATACATGATGTGACTGGGTCACATGTTGATGTTTTATGAATCAAAGAAAAGGTGAAGAAACTTAAAGAAAGAATATGTTGAATCTGATGGCATAGATAGATTTCTATCGCATAGTTTGAAGATTGGATTCTTGAGCTACTTCTAAAGGGTTATGATATATTGCTTAGGAATAAATAACAACAAAGTTTTCATGTGCTTTTGCATTGTAAGGATAGTTTTTCCGCAAAGTTTTAAAATAAAAGAAAATTTTTTTTTGATTTTATTTATTTTAAAATATCCTTACAATGGCATTTGTGGAAATTTTTGTTGCTTATAAGATTCCATTAAGAGCAAGAGTGGAAATATGAATTTGATTCTTTCATTTGTGGTAGTGTCAAAATTTACCAAATAAGGAAAGATTCTCATCACCCAAGTTTCAGTTGGATAGAAACTTGGAATCATGCAAGGTGTATAGTATGATGAATGAGAACTTTCAAGCACTGGAAAATTAAGACTAATTACTTGTTCGCATGGATGTGTGAGTCAAGTAAAGGACTAAGGGATCGAGTACACATTCTTGTGCACTGATTAAGTCCACCACAAATAATTGTTAAGACTATTCGTCATTATTTACTAAAATTCAGTAAATATGGTTATACTTACAAGCTTAAGTGTAATTCTGAGACATTGGGAAAGGTTTCAATGTATGGCAGAGCGAATAAGAAGAATCAACTTAGGCAGAAAGATAAAAGTTTCTCAAATCTGAAAAGATGGGAGAGTACTTTAGTATCATGCTATATAATCATCTTAATGATTAAGAGACCTTATCACAATTCATCCTCTAAGTGCATTCTGGTAGCTAAGAAGAGGAGCTATGAATTGTTGAAGTGGTTAAATCAAGAAGATGATTTATACTTCGTTCCAAAAATAATTCTTAGAGTTATACTCTAAGATTGTAACTTGAGTGACATGTCTTAAAGAAGGTTTAAAACACTTGTCAAATGTAAGAGTAAAAGTTTTCTACTCTTGTACATTTGAAATTGGTAAGTTGTGATGTTTTGGATAAAACAAAGACCAACTAAGGCCAATTGTGTGAAGTGTTTGTCTTGATTAGAATCCACACTATCTCTTGAATATTTGACAAGAAAGTCTTATATGTCAAGAGGATAGTGGGAGTCTTAAAGGTCTTGAAAGTCTCAAGAACTAATCAAGAATAAAACCTGAAGTTCTTCACTAGCACACGACTTGAGGTTTATAACCTATCGTGTCGACATGTCTGTGCCTATTCAAGTTGGCTTTGTATAGGAGTTCTGAGAGTTCTCAATTGGTTGCACAGCTACTTGGAAGCAATGGCAGGCCCTTGAGCTGCCAAATGGCAAGAATTTAAGATTGCACAAGTTTAATCCATATAAGTGTGGATTTGTCAGTAACCTTGTCTTGTGATTATGGTTTTGACAAAATTCATATGGATAGGAACTCATACACCATAAAATCTAAGTGTCATAAGGTTTCTCTCCGATTCATGAAAATGATGGTGAGGAAACACTTTCACTAAGTAGATTTTAGCTAGATAGCAATTGTGATATTTGCATTCTCAAAGTCGTTAGTGGAGCGTGTGTGGTTAACCAGCACACTAACATGGACTTGTGAGAAGTGGTAAAGGTCTAAACAATCGAGACTATGATTACGGCATCCCTTTTCATAGTTCTTAAAATTGTTTAGACACACCTGTGAGCTATCTAAGATAAGGTGTATGATATTGATAAAGTTTTATCAAAGCAATCTAGTATCAGAAATCTGAACTTTAGTAAGAAAGTCAATAAAGTATTGATTTCTAGAAGTCCAGCTGATTTCTGATTACATGTCAAAGCTAGTGGGAGCATAAGTGTTATGCTAATAATCATCATGTTAGTGGGAGCATGATAATTATGATAAAGGTTGCAAGTTAGCAATGTTAATTATAGAAAACAAAAGTTTCAATTCGTGAGGCTGCAGGGGTTGAAAAAGTTGTTTTGCTATAATTAAGGGAGAGAAAATTATACTTCATTTCAATTCTAAAAGCTTAGATTGAGGTTTTAAGTCGTATTTAGTCAAGGATATATATATGAATTTCATGTTGGAATGGCTCAACATAAGGAAATTCTATATATGGGTCCATTATTTGCGTTCTAAAATTCGATTATGATTACGGCATCCCTTTTCATAATCTGAATTATGAGAACTTGGCAAATAGAAATGGAAATGTTATAGCAAAAGACTGGTTTAGTCTTTATGTGAGACATCATGACTCGTGTCCCATATGCTTCGGATATAGGATCGATTACATGTGCTATATTTATCCTTTCTAAAATTTTCCAAATTCCTGGGGCATTAAGAAGGGAAAAGGTCTAGAACTGGATATGACTAAAAGGATTAAGCAATTGTCGAGGACAATCTAAGGTTTACCAAAGATTGGTTGCTCAAGGACAGTTGGAAGTATAGTGTTAATTCTGGAAGGACCATATTGACATAATCTGTAAGGAGGCAACTCTTGTTCAGAAGTGATAGTCAAAATGAAATATGGAAATGTTTCAAAGTTGGAAATTATTCAATCTGTGTAAGATTAGGAAACTTAATGCAAGAAGGATGTTTCCAAGGAGTTGATCTCCTTGGAATGCTCTGTAATGTTTGTTGTCAAGTCCTTGTGACTCTGTGCATAATAATTACAGGAGGATTAATGCATATAAGTTTAGAATCTAACAGATTTTAGTAAATGGCATGAATTTGGAATTCTTGCATTTGCAATAAGGATTTGGGACTGTGAAAGAGGACCATTGGAGTTATGTTCAATTGATCTAATTCACAAAGTGAAGATCATAGACAAACATAGTATGCATACTTGGTGTATGGCATGACTAGTGTTTAGAAAACATAGTGTACATGCTTGGAGCATGGGACAACTATTGTTTTAAATTCAAGAATAAAGTTGATAGCTGAAACAGTATACAATGAATAATGTGTAATCATATGGTGATAAATAAAAGGTGTTTTATTTATGTTCATAGGTTTTGATACCATATTAGATTCTATTATTATTGTGTTTCATTTTGCATGTTTTGACTTCCAGAATAACTAGGTCGTTCTTCCTGATTGACTAAGTTATTCAAACTATCTACAGTCGGTCATATGTTGGAAGTAGATATGAATCAAGACTGTCATGGGTTGGCTTGTAGAGGTCTAAGATGTTGGACAAGGGGCTACAACACTCATGAGTGCTCATAAGTTCTGAGTATTGGATTCAACCCGCGCTCATTGGAATCACTTCATGGATTTTATCACGAGTGATCATGAGACGATAATATCTTATATTCTTCAAACCTAGAGATATGAGTTGTTACTATGAGTTGGTTGTACATTGATTGCACGAAAACGCATTCGGTAACTCGGTGTTATAAAACGTGCCTGTGTGTATGATTCAACAAGTAGTAGAACAAGCCATATGAGTCGAAGTTTATCCATTCCCTTTACCTTCGGGATAAAAGCGATATCTGTGGGCCCCTCGATGATTTGGTGATGACAAATGTAAGTGCTCGGCCGGGCCTGGACTGATTTGATTTGTTCAATTAGTCAATCGTCATAAATCGGAAATCGGGAAACAACAAATGGATAGAGAGAATGATTATAATCCATGTCTCAGTCCATATGATATCTAGAATGGAGGAATATATGATCCCTTATCTAATGGACAAGTCATTGACAAAGGTCAGAGTTCGACAGCGGCTTTTGAGAGCTACGATTGCCAGTTGGTTCCTGAAGTCATACGCAATAATAGTTTTAGACTTATCCAAGTGGGAGACTGTTGGATTAGTGTCTAAGTCCATAACTATAATTGGTATGTACTTGACCCGACTCGGCATGGTCCATTTGGGTTGCATGGCATCGGAACATTTGGATAGACCGTTTATGAGGAAAAGACATTTTGTGACATATTAATATATATTATAAGTTCTAATATATTAATATGAAATCATGTTATTTAATTAGTATTGGTCAAGAATTAATTTGGACTTAATTTAGTGATCAAAAAGAGACTAATTAAATATATGGGGATTGATTGTGTAAATCATTCATTCTTATATATGTGGGCTTATGATCCAAGATTCCTTTATGTTGGGTTTAACCCATGTGGTGATCCATGGATACTCCATGGGGGTTAAAACCCATGGAGCATAAGGAATGGGTAAAGTCATGAGTTACATGGTGTAACCCTAATAGCCACACTATATAAGAACCCCTTTAGTTCAAGAAATTGGCACTAGTGATACATACTTTGAGGGCTAGCCAATTTGAACATGTATGTCTTCTTCTCATTGTTATTCCAAGAGTTCATGATGTTGTGTGAACCATTTGAGGTGTCACACTTGGGGCACTAGGCTCTCAAGCTTCATGGAGTCAAGCAACAACAACAAGGTATGTATTTTATCTATTTTATTATCCTAGTATCAATGTTTTGGTATGCTAGTTAGGATAATACCTTGGATAATCATATTTGCATGTATAATATAGAAAACATAGATCCAAGGTATTTAGGGTTGCATGTACACTTAGGAGTGTTAGAATGCTCAAAACCCAACAATAACATGTAGTGATAAGAAACAAACATAACATATAGAGAGAACATACATACATACTAGACAGAGAGAGAGAGAGAACATACAATACAGCTAGTACATACTATACATTATACAAGAGAACATACTATTATGAGAAACAGAGAGAACATACATACATACTAACAGAGAGAGAACATACAATACAGCTAGTACATACAATACATATACAAGAATACCACAACAGTTATGTGAGCCACGTAACGGGGCATGGCATCACCTGCCATGGCTCGTTTTGTATCCAGAGTCTCTGTGATAACCCAAAATTTCTATTCTGCACAACCATTCACTTCAATAGAAGTCATAACTGTTTCTGCTAACTTTTAAGCTTTTGGAGTCAGTTTGAGTGTTCTAAAGCCTAGTACTGCAAGAGATAAATGGAGAGAGGATACTCTAGGGTTTATTGTGCATCAATAAAATCTCAAAACTCCAAGAGTTTGGAGTTTACGGCCCAAACATGGAGTTTACGACCGTAAACTCTAAGGAGTATAAATATGACACTTAGTCATTTTTATCACTTTTTACTATTTCAAGCCTAGAAACGCATTTCTCTCTCAAGTAGCATCCGATTTTCCTTCTTGATCTTCAACTTTGTAAGTGTTTCTTGCCTTAATTAGTTGATATCCTTCATCATCTAGTGATCTTACATGATTTCATCCATGAAATCTCTTCATTTTGATAGATCTTCAAGTGTTCTTCATTTCACCAAGAACACCAAGAACACACACTAGTGTTCTTGGACTTTAAACACCCTTACAAGCTTCTATATTATAAGTACTCTTACCTTAGCTTGTTATAGGCTTGATACACTTGTTAAACAACTAGAAAACAACTAGAAACATAAGATCACAAGAGTTTAAGGCCAAGGCAATCTCCTTGGACCGTAAACTCTAATGAAAGGGCCATTGTAACCCCTAGTCCCTTACTAAGCCTTGGATACAAGTCTAGATCACTTCCTTGTGGAGTATAGGACCTTAAACAAACAAAAGAACCAAGTGCGCATGAATTTACGGCCGTAAACTCATGAGAAATGGTCCATGGGCCATAAACTCTAAAAGGTAGTGCAATGGTGCCACAATTACTTCCTAAGGCTTAGACTTGAAGTAAGGATACTTCTTTATGACTTATAAGACCTCAAAACACAAAATGGTAGAAGTTACCATGGGTTTACGGCCGTAAACCCATTGGGACCGTAAACCCAAAACCGTAAACTCATGAACAGTTTACCCTTGGACCATAAACTCAAAAGCAAAGCCCTACAACCCTTAGATGCAATCCTTGGTACTACTAGCACTTGAATCAAAGTGTTATCCATGTTTTAGGGTGTCTTTACTTGATTAATTAGTTGTTAAATGACTAATTGGATACATATATGTGTTATTATATGTTAATTAGGATCTGTGTGTGTGTTCAAGTCTTCACTTGACACTTAGCATCATATACCATCCGTTCATCCAAACCACTCACTACAGCCGAGTTCATACCCCTTAATCAACCTTTTAAATGATTTTAAATGCTTTTATGGGGGGGAATACAAGTTGAACTATTATAGTTATTATATCAATCACATGTGATTAATAACTACCAAACAAGTGGATTTCTTACTTTTCAAACTGTGTTATCAAACAAACTACTTCAAACTGTTTTACAAACTCTTTTTCATGTTAAATACTTTTATTAAACTCTTTTAAACTTATATTTTGTTAAATGTGTATCTATATAGATATAGTTATATAAGTAGGATTGAAAGGACTTAGGACTGATAGCTCACCTTACCTCCTGTTCCTTGTTTGGTTGTGGACTTAGGGTATCGGTTGTTTGTCCGAAGGTCGTTTGAATCCTAGTTATATATTATGTATATGTATATAAATATAAAAGTTCCTTCTTTCAATTCAATACCTTTGGGTAGCAAAGGTATGCAAACATGTTCATACATACAAACAACATTACTAGTAAACTATAATAGGTATAGTTTAGGAAGTTACTAATACTATTACTAGAACAATGAAACATACAATGAGTCAGTTCATACATGAGTCAATACATACTATTATGAGAAACAGAGAGAACATACATACATACTAGACAGAGAGAGAACATACAATACAGCTAGTACATACTATACATTATACAAGAGAACATACTATTATGAGAAACAGAGAGAACATACATACATACTAGACAGAGAGAGAACATACAATACAGCTAGTACATACAATACATATACAAGAACACCACAACAGTTATGTGAGCCACGTAACGGGGCATGGCATCACCTGCCATGGCTCGTTTTGTATCCAGAGTCTCTGTGATAACCTAAAATTTCTATTATGTACAACCATTCACTTCAATAGAAGTCAGAACTGTTTCTGCTAACTTTTAAGCTTTTTGGAGTCAGTTTGAGTGTTCTAAAGCCTAGTACTGCAAGAGATAAATGGAGAGAGGATACTCTAGGGTTTATTGTGCATCAATAAAATCTCAAAACTCCAAGAGTTTGGAGTTTACGGCCGTAAACTCTAAGGAGTATAAATATGACACTTAGTCATTTTTATCACTTTTTACCATTTCAAGCCTAGAAACTCATTTCTCTCTCAAGTAGCATCCGATTTTCCTTCTTGATCTTCAACTTTGTAAGTGTTTCTTGCCTTAATTAGTTGATATACTTCATCATTCCTTCCGACGTCTTTCATCGTCGTGTTTCTAGTCGGTAGTATGGTACAGGCATATCACATGGTACTTTAAATAACAATTGGTTTAAGGTAGTTAGTACAGAAGTAGTTACTTAATACAACACTACAATACTATTTTATTTCCCATTGCATTCACTTTGTGATCTTCACACAATGAACAGTAATGTAAAAACTATATTTTTGGTTAATGATAGTCAGATTTGGGAAAATACATACTCTTACAAGAGACACACACACAAACACTTGATGCCTTGGTAGAAGGCTACTTTTAGTAGAAAAACATAGGGTTTTCTAGGAGATTCAAACATTTTACAAACATTTACAAACATTTACAAACTTACAAATCACATACTTACAAACACTTTCATACAAACAATGACACTAAAATACTTATGATCTCACCAGCTTTAAAGCTGATAAACTCTTTCAAAATAACTTGTACTCTCAGGTCACGAGTAGACAGGTACCGATGCCAGGTTTTGAGAAAATGGAGCTCGTTCAAGACTCATCTTTTATTTTGGTTTATATTTTTGGTGTCTATTAAACTTGACAGAACACAGTTGTATTAAATTATATTATTAATGCAATGGATGATGTTGTTTCTTGTTTACTACTATTCATTGTTGTGATACTATACATGACGTACTCCACCCCCGAACGATTCGGCCGTTCCGGTTTTGGGGTGTGACAGTCTCCTAGAAGGAGAGCGTTGAATTTGTGTATAGATCTATACTGTATTGACTATCCTACACCTTTTTGCTCGCTACAGTGGGACTTGCAAGTCTACGGGTGCCAAATGTCATTTCTTCCGACGTCTTTCATCGTCGTGTTTTTATTCGGTAGTATGGTACAGGCATATCACATGGTACTTTAAATAACAATTGGTTTAAGGTAGGTAGTACAGCAGTAGTTACTTAATACAACACTACAGTACTATTTTATTTCCCCATTGCATTCACTTTGTGATCTTCTCACAATGAACCGTAATGTAAAAAATATATTTTTGGTTAATGATAGTCAGAATTGGGAAAATACATACTCTTACAAGAGATACATATACAAACATTTGATGCCTTGGTAGAAGGCTACTTTTAGTAGAAAACATAGGGTTTTCTAGGAGATTCAAACATTTACAAACATTTACAAACTTATACATCAAGTACTTACAAACATTTTCATACAAACATTTGATGCCTTGGTAGAAGGCTACTTTTAGTAGAAAACATAGGGTTTTCTAGGAGATTCAACCATTTACAAACATTTACAAACTTATACATCAAGTACTTACAAACACTTTCATACAAACAATGACACTAAAATACTTATGATCTCACCAGCTTTAAAGATGATAAACTCTTTCAAAATAACTTGTATTCTCAGGTCACCAGTAACAGGTACCGGTGCCCGGTTTTGAGAAGATGGAGCTCGTTCAAGACTCATCTTTTATTTTGATTTACATTTTAGTGTCTTATACACTTCACAGAACAAACTTGTATTAAATTATATTATTAATGCAATGGATGAGGTTGTTGCTTGTTTACTACTATTCATTGTTGTGATACTATACATGACGTCCTCCACCCCCGAACGATTCCGTCGTTCTGGTTTTGGGGTGTGACAGATAGGGACCAAGCGCGTAACAAAAACAAATAGTGGGGACCTTCCGAGTTAAAAAAAAATAAGTTAGGGACCAAACACACAAATTTTCCTAAACCATGGGGACCATTCATGTAATTTACTCTAGGAATAAGGTTCTATGAAATGAGTCCACTTAAATACACTTTAATTACTTGATTCTTTATTCTCTTCTTTTTAAAGTGTAAAAAGGTGTTTTTCAAAACTCCGAAGATTGTGGGTGTAATCTGGCGGAGGCCTGGGAGATTAGTCTATATGATTAAAATAATTTACCATATAGTGGATTTTTCTTTCTATAGGTCCGTGTTTTTCTCTGGTTTTGGAGTTTTCCATGTATATTCTTATGTTCTTATTACTCTGTTATTAGTATTGGAAAGGCTATTGGGATTTTATGACCATTTTCCCAGTAAGTGGTATCATAGCTCCAAGTTTCTAGAGGTCACAGTTTTAGAGGTTCATGGTATGCTTTGTAAATTAATATTTGTCTAATGTTCAACATCATAAATGAATTTATATAGGTTAGTGTTTTTGTAATTGGAAGGTTCATAGTATGCTTTGTTATTGTAGCCCGGTTTCATCTTCCATATCAGAAATGAGGATTCAGTTAACTATTTGTGTACGATAGAAATATATGCAAGTTGAGAGTATATACATGTCTAGGGAAGGTTCTAGTTAGGAAAGCCTTGGTATTTAAGTGTCTATGTAGTGACCCACCTCTCTTTCCTCATAATTCGTTATGGGTGTATTACTTATGGGGGTGATTCATATTTTCTAATATACAATATTTTTTTGAGATATAGATACGATGAAAATGTTAAGTCCCATAATATTTGGTGTTAATAAATTTTACAGAAGGATCAACTTTGGTTTGTGGCATGTCAAGTCAAGTATGTATTGTTTTAAATGCTTAGTGGGGGAGAATTCTAACATCTAGTTTCGGGATGTTTATGATTTCAGGTTAGCAGACTGTAATTGGATCAAATATAAGTCTTGGCTTTCAACGGAATAGAGTTTACACCATATTGGATGTTGATAATGTTGGTTAAGTGATGTAATCCCTTGAATTGTGCTTTGGAGCCAAAAGGTAAAACAAGAAAAGTGATATTTCAGACTTCTTGCTTAAATTAATGAATTTAGTTCGGGATGTTTTAATGCAATAGTAATTAGATAGAATTACAGGTCTTGTCAATACCTTCACATGTATATAAAGATCACTGAAAACAGACTTGAAACAAAGAACTTATGACTTTGAAGCTGGAATGGAATTAGGAAAAACCCATGACCACGACGTGGTGAGGAGTTCACCACGGAGTCGTGAGTTATGCATCCCAATCCCATAAAATTAGGGTTTGGTTCGTATTCAAAAGCTTTAACCCCTTGTTTTAGGTCATTTTGCAGCCTCCATTGCATCAAGAACCCCTATTTCTATCAAACCCTAGCATCCCTTCATAAATGAAGCTACTCCTCTCTCCTCCTATCCATATTCTTGAGTTTTTATGGCTTTTGGGTGTTGTGTTCTTCAAATACTTGGTTTTGAAGCTTTTCCAATAAAGAGATAAACCTTCATCTACCTTATGGACCATTGTGAATTGCAAAGATCCTTGCTTTATTGTGTTTCATCATTAGATCTATGAGTATTTGGTGTTTTGGTCCATTTATATGAGTTTTGGTCCCTTTTGTGACTTGTTCCATGGAGTTTATGTTGGGTTTTGAGTACTATAACACTCATATGGTGCACATACAACCCTAATAGCTTTGGATCTATGTTTTCTCTATTTATACATGCAACAAAATTTCCAAAGCTTGAAACCTACAACTAGCATACAATTTGACATATAAATCATAAAAGTAAGTTAGAAGATTACCTTGTTGTTGTAGCTAGTAGGAAATGGTCTTTCAAGAGCCTAGCACCTCAAGTGTGATGCCTCAAATGGAATAATAACAAACCAAGAACAAGAGGAGGACTTTGAGAGAGAGGTTTGGAGACTTAAAATCGTTTATGGCTTCTAGGAACACACATAGTGCACGATTTTGGCTTTAGAGGAATATATATATATATATATATATATATATATATATATATATATATATATATATATATATATATATATATATATATATATATATATATAGTGTAGAATTCCAAGAGTCATAAGCAAACCCTAATTATTACACTTAGGTTTATGATCCATAACTTATATGGACTAATACTTCATTGACTTTCACATAAGCTTAGCCCGTTACAAATTTAACCATGGATCATTAGCCCAAACCATATGTCTCACTGATTTACATAATCAGTCCCCTTTAATTTAATTAGTCTCTTTTTATCACTAAATTAATTCCAAATTAATTCTTGATCAATACTAATTAAATAATATGATTTCTCAATTAATATATTATACTTATAACATATTAATAAATCACAAATAACCTCTTTCTCAAATATCCATCCTATCAAATTGTTCCAGAGTGTTACAACCCAAATGGACCATGTTGTATCGGGTCAAGTACATACCAAATATAGTTATGGGCTTAGACACATAATCCAACAGTATCCTACTTGGATAAGTCTAATAACTATAATTGCAAGTACGACTTCAAAATCCGATTGGCAATCGTAACTCTCAAAAAGACTGTTGTCGAACTCTGATCTTATTAGTAACGCGTCCATTAGATAAGGGATAATATATTCCTCCATTCTAGATATCGTATGAACTGAGACATGGATTATAATCATTCTCTATGTTCATGTGATGTTTCCCGATTTCCGATTTATGACGACTGACTATTTGAACAAATCAAATCAGTCCAGGCTTGGCCAAGCGCTTAGGGTTGTCATCACTAAATGTCACACCCCCGAACCAGACGGCGGAAACGTCCATAAGTGTATGCGTGAATGATTTCAAAATGTGTAAAATAGGTGTGATGATCCATAAGTGTTTATACAATAGGTGTGATGATCCATAAGTGTATGCGTGAATGATTTCAAAACGTGTAAAAAGGGTATGTTTCTCATGATAAATTCTTGCATTATAGTTATTGAAAGTACAAGTGAATAATGTTGTTTCACAGGAAAACCCGATTTTTTCCGATAAAGTAGTATGATCGTTTTGTATAATTGGATCGTCACAACGAATGACTATGTTTCCCATGATTACTTAGATGGTATTGGATCTCTATGTAAGTCGTTATAACCGTGCATGATAATGACTAGTTCGTCTGTCTTGGCATTCTAGCGAACGCCGGAATTGATCTTAAGATTTTGTCACCCTAGACTGGCCGAGTCTAACTGTAGCGAACAGCTTAGGTGTGGGGGAGTCACCCCCGTATAGATCTATACACACACTCTCGCTCTCCCTCCATGAGACTTTGATTATAACTACAGACTACGACCGACACTTATTGGTGTCGCCCGTTCTTACTCACTTAATCCAAATGAAATTGAATAACCTTGATTAACGACCTGATTTTTGTTTACTTGAATAGAAGGTAAGTCTAACAGACGAAGAGAAGAGGACTACGGGGGCCCTACTAATCACGTATGTTATTTAAGGCTGTCGAGTATACGAAGGACGTGTTAACCCATTACGCATATGATTTATTTGGACCTTACTAGCAATGCCAATGGGCCACTGAGGCCCAGTAGCATGTAAAAGCCCTTGAGGGTCCCTTAGGCATGTAATTGGGTCGCAGGAGGCCCAATAAACATGTGTGAATATATCGGGCCCAATAAGCATAATATTGGGCCACAAAGGCCCAATAGCATGTATAAGTATTTGAGCCCAACTTTTGAATCGCGTAAGTTTTATCGAGGTTGAGTTCGTATTGTTGGTATCGGTGGTATGTTAAATGTTTATTCGCAATAACAAAATGTTTTAACGTTTGATTTATAACAAAGTTTTTATTATATATATATATATATATATATATATATATATATATATATATATATATATATATATATATATATATATATATATATATATATATATATATATTTAAAACTATGCGTTATAAACTTGCTATTTTTAACCTCAAAAGTTATAGTCGTTTTAATTGGCCCAAAAACATTTAGATTAACCATTGTGACACTTTTTTCTATAAAAATGACAGTTTTAGTCCCTTTTTATGAAAATTGACACTTTTGGTCCTTAAACCATTTTTATTGACATTTTCCACCCAAACTTTATTTGAATAGAAATTTTTTGTCCAAAACTACTGCATTTGTCATTTCCAACCTTTATTTGTAAAAAGTTTACATTTTTGGCCCCAATTCCGTAAGTTTTACAATTTTGACCCCAAAATCAAAAACTTTGCATTTTCAGTCCAAATTTGGTAATAAACTCATTTTTAACCCCTGAAAAAGTTTATTTACATTTTAGACTCATAGTTTGTTAAGTTTTCCAATTCAGCCCCTCAAAATCTCATTTTTTTCGCAACTTTGGGCCCAAAACCCATGAGGCCCACGTTTAAGCCCATTAAGTTAAAATTTATGTTTTTGACCCTTTGAAAAGTGTTATTTTCATATAAATCAACTTTTATACAAATAAACATCTTATAACCCTCATAAAACCGACAATTTACAATTTATACCCAATCTTTGTTATTTTTGCAAAAATGACACTTGTAAGGTTCTTTTGGTTTTGTTTTTCACTTTTTAAACTTAAGGACCCTTAGATCCATGATGAGTGTTGTTTATTATGTTTTTGTTTATGATTCTTTCACCCTTTTTGCTATAGATCTCGAAATATAACAAATATTACATATTATCACAACCAAAACGAAAGAAATCACATATAGCATGCAAACACACATAGATCATCACATAATACTTGTATTCTCCCCCCAAAAACAAGTAAAAACCGAAAACAAGGGGGTATGAACTCACCTTTGCTTGTTGTTGTCGGTTCTGAAGAAAGAAATGGAAGAGTTTGATCCTAGCAAGCCTTCTTGGGTGGATCTCGAACTTAGAGTTTTCTAGGAGTATGATCATGAGTTTGTGTGAGTTTAGAAGAGATTCTTGATGAAATAAAGAGACTAGATTATGGATCCAAGAATCAACTTACCTAGGATGATGATTCTTGTGGAAGAACCTCCTTGAAATGTTCCAAGATCTTAAAAATTTGTGGAGAAGATGAAGTTTTTCTAGAGAGAGTGTGTTTGAAAGAAGTTGATGAAATGTGTGTGTGTGTATGTTGTGATCTTCGGCCGAGAGTAGAAGAAGAGAGGGGAGAGAGAGTGGTGAATGACTAGCTTGGATACATGGAGGATTTTGCATGGATGTATGTTGGACAAAATGGAGGTGGCACTCAAAAGTCAACTCTTCCCCTTTAATTCTCTTTTTTTTGTTTCCTACTTGGGCCGAGAGAGAGAGAGAGAAGGAAGAGAATGGCTTGGGCTTTTTGTGCTTGAGTCCATAATATGAGGCCCATTTTGATGATTTTCGGCCCATTTGGCCTTTAGAGTAGTTCACGGCCTAATTTAGCATAAAGGAATGGATTTGAGTCTATTAAAGCTATTTGGATTTGTTATGGCCCAATAAGGCCCATTAAGGATAAACTAGTTCATTTTAGGCTTATAAGGCCCAAAAAGGTTAAGTCTCATGAGAGTGGTCCAATGAGAGTCCATTTAAGAGTTCTAAGCCCAAAATAGTCAAATTGGAAGCTTATTGGCCCCTTAGGACCAATAAGGAAATCCTAGTCCATATTGTACTTAAACCGGGATTTCTAGTGTTTCCAATCTTTTGTTGACTATTTGAGTGTTTGTATAGAGTGTTTGATGGAATTTTTTTGTCATTGAATAAGCATCATACATGCCTTCAAGTTTTAGTTACAATGTTATCCTTGTTAATTGTTTACAACGCATCAGAATTCCTAGTTGTGACCTCATCCCCCCGTTAGAGGGAATTTCGTCCCGAAATTCTTTCTGAAGCTAGATTTGAGATTGTGAGAATAGGTGAGGGTACTTTTGCTTCATCTGGTCTTGGCGTTCCCATGTGAATTCCGGTCCACATTTTGCGTTCCACCGAACTTTCACAATCGGAATGCGACTTTGCTTAGTAAGCTTCACTTCCCTGTCCATGATTTCAACTGGTTCCTCGATGAACAGGAGATTCTCGTTGATTTCAATTTCTTCCAATGGGATGACGAGAGTTTCGTCGGATAAACACTTCTTCAAATTGGAAACATGGAACACTGGGTGTACACTGCTGAGTTCAGCAGATAGTTGCAGTCTATAAGCCACTGGACCGATTCGGGCAAGAATCTCGAATGGTCCAATGTACCGTGGGTTTAGCTTTCCCCGTTTCCAGAAACGAATCACCCCTTTCCAGGGAGAGACTTTTAACAACAACCGATCCCCGACTTGAAATTCCAAGGGCTTTCGCTGTTTATCAGCGTAGCTCTTCTGTCGGTCTCGTGATACTTGAAGTCGAGCTCTGATTTGAACTATCTTCTCTGTCGTTTCGCGTATGATTTTTGGTCCTGTTAACGCATTGTTTCGTGTCTGTCCTCTTGCTAGTTGAATGTCACCTACCTCAGCCCAACACAACGGTGATCTACATTTACGTCCAGATAATGCTTCAAAAGGAGCAACTTTGATGCTTGAGTGATAACTGTTGTTGTACGAAAACTCAATTAAAGACAAGTGGGTATCCCACGACCTTCCAAAGTCTATCACACATGCGCGAAGCATATCTTCAAGAGTTTGAATGGTTCGCTCACTTTGACCATCGATTTGTGGGTGGTAGGCAGTGCCCATAGCTTTCTGAAGCGATTGCCAAAAGCGTGAAGTGAATCTACTATCTCGATCTGAGATGATAGATATTGGTACTCCATGGACTCTCACGATTTCCTTGATGTAGATTCTCGTCAATCGTTCCATCTTGTATGACTCCTTTATTGGCAGGAAATGGGCGGATTTTGTCAACCTGTCGACTATTACCCATATGGTATCCAATCCATCTGTTGTCTTGGGTAATTTGGTCACAAAGTCCATAGTAATCTTTTCCCATTTCCACTCGGGTATTACCGGTTGTTGTAATAGTCCCGAGGGATTCTGATATTCTACCTTCACTTTAGCACAAGTAAGGCACTTGCTAACGTAAGTGGCAATTTCTACCTTCATGTTAGGCCACCAATACTGTTGCTTGATATCCATGTACATTTTATCTGAACCCGGATGGATGGAGTATCGTGTCTTATGGGCTTCATTCATGACTACCTCTCTGAATCCCCCAAGTTTTCCAAATTCGGTTCATGAAATAATATGCTCCGTCCTTCTTGACTTTGAAGTTCTTTTCCATTCCACGTAACGCTTCGCTTGTTCTCTTTTCTATCTTCATGGCCTCGAACTGGGCTGCTTTGATTTGTGAGGACAGATGGGATTGGATGGTTATTGAAAGAGTTTTCACACGACGATTTGAGTATTCTTTCCGACTCAAGGCATCAGCTACCACGTTAGCCTTGCCTGGGTGGTACTTGATTTCACACTCAATATCGTTTAGCAGCTCAACCCATCTTCGCTGCCTCATGTTTAACTCCTTTTGATTTAAAATGTATTGGAGACTCTTGTGGTCGGTGAAAATGGTGCACTTCGTACCATAAAGGTAGTGCCTCTAAATCTTCAAAGCGAAGACCACAACTCACAATTTGAGATCGTGGGTGGTATAATTCACCTCATGTGTCTTTAGTTGTCGGGATGCATAAGCTATCACCTTCCCACGCTACATGAGTACACAGCCTAAACCCTGATTTGAAGCATCGCAGTAAACTAAGAAGTCCTCAGTTCCCTTTGGTAAAGATAGTACTGGTGCACTACAGAGAGCTCGTTTCAGAGTTTGGAAGGCAACCTCCTGCTTTTCTGTCCATTCAAATGGCATGCCCTTCTGTGTGAGCAGGGTAAGTGGCTTGGTTGTTCTGGAGAAGTTCTGAATGAATCGTCTGTAATAGCCTGCGAGACCTAGAAATTGACGAATTTATGTGGGTGTCGTTGGGACTGTCCATCCTTCAATGGCTTTGATCTTAGAAGGGTCCACATGTATCCCTTCTTGACTGACAATATGACCCAAAAAGTTTACGCTACGGAGCCAGAACTCACACTTAGAGAGTTTTGCGTATAACTTTTCGGTCCGTAGGGTTTCCAAGATTTGCCGGAGATGTCGACTATACTCCTCTTCGCTTCGAGAATAAACCAGGATATCGTCGATGAAAACGATGATAAAGTTGTCGAGGAATGGTCGGCAGACTCGATTCATCAGGTCCATGAATGTGGCAGGAGCATTCGTTAGACCGAAGGGCATTACAACAAATTCATAATGTCCATAGCGAGTTCTGAAAGCAGTCTTGGGGATATCCTCTTCCCGGACCTCGAGTTGATGGTAGCCGGATCGCAGATCTATCTTAGAGAAATAGTTCGCTCCTTGAAGCTGGTCGAATAGATCGTCGATTCATGGAAGTGGGTAGCGATTTTTGATAGTGAGCTTATTCAGTTCTCTGTAATCAATACACATCCTAAAGGATCCATCCTTTTTCTTAACAAAGAGGACCGGAGCTCCCCAGGGTGAGAAGCTAGGCCGGATGAATCCTTTGCTCAAGAGTTCGCTAAGTTGGCTTGATAGTTCTTGCATCTCCGCAGGAGCCAACCTATAGGGAAATTTGGCAATGGGCGTAGCTCCCGGCACAAGGTCAATTCGGAACACGACTTGTCTTTCCGGGGGTATCCCCGGAAGATCTTCAGGAAAGACATCCGGGAAATCGCAAGCCACTGGGATGTCTCGAATATTGACCTCTTCCTTGGACTTATCCACTATGTGAGCCAGAAATGCCCAGTCCTTCTTTTGTAGATACTTTTGTGCCTTTATGCACGAGATGAGACGAAGGTTCGTAGGTTTGTCCTCGTATATAATTAGGGTTTCGTGGTTAGGGAGATGAAGGCGAACGGCCTTCTCGCAACACATAATTTCGGCATGATGGGGGCTCAACCAGTCCATGCCGATAATCACATTAAAACTCCTAATAGTTACAGGCATCAAGTTTATTTGAAAGGCGTGGTGAGTTAAGGTTAGGGTACATCCTACGTAGATTTCCCCAGTTGATTCTATTTTCCCATTAGCCATTTCCACCGTAAAGGTTTCATTAAGCTTTTGGGGTTGTTGTTTTAGCAAATTTTTGAATTTATTACTCACAAAACTTCGCTCTGCCCCGGTATCAAACAGGATGCATGCATATGTGTGGTTAAGGAGAAACGTACCAGTGACAACAGCGGGATCCTGAACCGCTTCTCCTTGACCAATGGTCAGTACTCTCCCTGCTCCTCCATTTCCTTGGTTGTTGACATTAGGGCAGTTTCGACGGAAATGCCCAGTCATTCCACATCCATAACAGGTGTGGCTAGCCCCAGTGTTGTTGTCGTTGTTGTTGGTGTTGTTGTTGTTGTTGTTGTTGATGTTGTTGTTGTTGTTGTTGTTGTTGTTGTAGTTGTGGTTGTTGTTGTTGTTGTTTCCCTGTTGCTGGTTCTGGGGAGGATAGGTCCTGCAGTATCTTGTCGTGTGACCCTTTCGGTTGCAACTGGTACATTGCATCTCCCTACATTCACCATTGTGATGGAGATTGCACTTGTTGCATTTTGGGAGATTTCCGAAATATGGCTTAGGGGCACTTGGGGTGGATGAGGCTGGAGCATGTGGTGTGGAGGGAACTTGAGTGGTTGCAGCATGAACTGTCACTGTTTGTTGTTTCTTTGACGACTCTGAGCCTTGTCGTCCCTTCCTCTTGTTATTCTTTCCTTTCCTGCTGTCACTCTCCTTCTTGTTCTCAGTTTCCCCTGACTTCTTGCCCTTCTTGGTGTTGTGGTCGTATAACTTCTTGGCCAACCTCTTGGCACTGTCAAAAGTTTCGGGATTCGCAGCAATCACGTTTCCTTGAATTGGGGAGGTTAATCCCCAGATGAATATTTCGATTTTCTTCCCTTCAGAAGTAATCATGCCAGGGCATAACATAGACAGTTCACTAAACCTTATTATGTAGGCATTGATGTCGGAGTTTCGGACAGTGAGATTCCATAACTCTTGCTCCATTTTCTGAATCTCGCCACGCGGGCAGTATTCAGCCAATAGCATTTCCTTTAGTTCTGTCCATGGCATGGCATTAGCCACCGGGAGAGTCATAGCCTCCACATGTCCATTCCACCAGGTGAGAGCTTGATCAACAAATGTACATGCAGCAAACTTCACCTTGACCTCATCAGGGCATTCGCATATCTCGAACACCGATTCCACCTTTTCAATCCACCTCTTCAGGGTTATCATTCCCCCTATGCCATTAAAGGTTCGTGGCTTGGCATTGGTGAAGTCTTTGTAAGAGCATGTCTTGGTAGTTCCTTGGTTCATCCCGTTGTTTGAACTTCCGGCTCCCTGTCCATTGCCTCCACCATTGTTCCCGTTGTGGATTTGCGTCATGGCTGTTGTGACTGCAGCAGATACAGCTGCTTGAAACGCAGCTGAATCGATTTTCGGTGGCGTTGGTGGTTGATTGTTTCCACGGGTTGGTCTTTGCGGCATCTTGTTGTTATGGAACAGGAAGACGTTGAGTACGTATTGTATTTAAGTTGAGAATTTCGTGAATCGATTTTTGTATCTAATTGTTTCCATATATTCACACCAAACAGTAAGAGTATAAAACACATAGCAGGTCACAACATCACCATAAAACACATAATATTTTTAACTAATAATATTCGTACTTTGATACATGAAAATTTGCTCGAAAAGAGCATACATAAAGTTCGGCAGCATAACGACTCTATGAGTAGTGTAATCACTTAAACATGGAGTCGGTAGTACATAGCATGGTAAGCATATAACACTGGTAGGGTAAAACTGGTCCTAAGTACACTATGAGGCGCCCAACGGCGGTAGTGAAATCATATTCCGAAATGTTGTGCCAACAACTGGGCCATCTCAGTCATCTCTCCAATGACTTCATCCCTTTCCAGTTCATCCTGCACCGCTCGTGCCTCCATGGCAAATAGTTTTTGCCGTAGTGCGGCAGCCTCAACCTCCGAAGAACGATCCTCTCCCGCTGGATTCCTTGGTGGGGCAGGATGGTTCTGATGTGTCTCTTCTGTAGGTGGTGTGACGGAGGCTCCGTCCGTGTCTTTATCTTCCTCCATGTCGTCATCGGTCCTATCAAACTCGTAGTCCGTGTCCGTGTACTCGTCGGGTCCAATGCCGTGTGCCGCCCCTTGTTCTACCTCGGGGTCGTCTACGATCATTCCGTGGGCCACCAAGGCCTGGTGAAACCGAATGCCTTGATGCTCCTCTTCCATGGTGACTGTGATGGGGAACACGTAAGGAGGGTATATAAATAAACCATTATTAATCCTAAGATATTTTTAGTTGTTATAAAAATTGGGTTGATGTCCTCCTCTTGTTTAACAAGGGGTATGCCTTTGGTTTACTGACCATCGTGATTGCCCCAGGGCATGTGATAGTTGTATTCTGAAGAAATGTAGTTGATCAGGCTACATTCATCCCTAATACAACTGTGAACAGTCCTGGCTTAACCGAGATGTCAGGATTTTTCCCGATGCCTTATTTGAATTGTTATTATGTTTATTTTCCTAAGTCGCACAAGTAAGTGTGTTTATTAGTATATTTTATTTGTTTTGTTCAGAGTTATTTAGTCCCTCTTTGGGTTTATAGTTGCATAGCAATGTGTGGTTAGATATGTCAGTTCACTATAAACAGAGCTCTGATACCAACCTGTCACACCCCCGAACCAGACGGCGGAAACGTCTGAGGGCTCGCGTGACTTAAATTGAAATATCATCACAATGAATATACATGAAACATAACATAAACATCACCATGCATTAATACATTACCACTGACCTTGTTCACATCAAGTACATTGTCTAAATATTACAGATCCATAGCATAAATTGTTTGAGAGTTTCAAAACATAACATCCTAACACACTTGGTATTGTTCTTCAGCTTATCTGTTACCTGAGAATACAAGTTATTTTGAAAACGTCAACGTATATAATGTTGGTGAGTTCATAAGCAGGTTTCATATGAAAATGTTTTGTATAGTTTGTAAAACCCAGAAAATCCGATATTTTTTGAAATGGCAATTGTTTATACAATAGGTGTGATGATCCATAAGTGTATGCGTGAATGATTTCAAAACGTGTAAAAAGGGTATGTTTCTCATGATAAATTCTTGCATTATAGTTATTGAAAATACAAGTGAATAATGTTGTTTCCCCAGAAAACCCGATCTTTTCCGATAAAGTAGTATGATCGTTTTGTATTATTGTATCGTCACAACGAATGACTATGTTTCCCATGATTACTTAGATGGTATTGGATCTCTATGTAAGTCGTTATAACCGTGCATGATAATGACTAGTTCGTCTGTCTTGGCATTCTAGCAAATGCCGGAATTGATCTTAAGATTTTGTCACCCTAGACTGGCCGAGTCTAACTGTAGCGAACAACTTAGGTGTGGGGGAGTCACCCCCGTATAGATCTATACACAAACTCTCGCTCTCCCTCCAGGAGACTTTGATTATAACTACAGACTACGACCGACACTTATTGGTGTCGCCCGTTATTACTCACTTAATCCAAATGAAATTGAATAACCTTGATTAACGACCTGATTTTTGTTTACTTGAATAGAAGGTAAGCCTAACAGACGAAGAGAAGAGGACTACGAGGGCCCTACTAATCACGTATGTTATTTAAGGCTGTCGAGTATACGAAGGACGTGTTAACCCATTACACATATGATTTATTTGGACCTTACTAGCAATGCCAATGGGCCAATGAGGCCCAGTAGCATGTAAAAGCCATTGAGCGTCCCTTAGGCATGTAGTTGGGTCGCAGGAGGCCCAATAGCACGCATAGGTATTTGAGCCCAACTTTTGAATCGTGTAAGTTTTATCGAGGTTGAGTTTGTATTGTTGGTATCTGTGGTATGTTAAATGTTTATTCGCAATAACGAAATGTTTTAACGTTTGATTTATAACAAAGTTTTTATTTTATATATATATATATATATATATATATATATATATATATATATATATATATATAAAACTATGCGTTATAAACTTGCTATTTTTAACCTCAAAAGTTATAGTCGTTTTAATTGGCCCAAAAACATTTAGATTAACCATTGTGACACCTTTTTCTATAAAAATGACAGTTTTAGTCCCTTTTTATGAAAATTGACACTTTTGGTCTTTAAACCATTTTTATTGACATTTTCCACCCAAACTATATTTGAATAGAAATATTTTGTCCAAAACTACTGCATTTGTCATTTCCAACCTTTATTTGTAAAAAGCTTACATTTTTGGCCCCAATTCCGTAAGTTTTACAATTTTGACCCCAAAATCAAAAACTTTGCATTTTTAGTCCAAATTTGGTAATAAACTCATTTTTAACCCCTGAAAAAGTTTATTTACATTTTGGACTCATAGTTTGTTAAGTTTTCCAATTCAGCCCCTCAAAATCTCATTTTTTCGCAACTTTGGGCCCAAAACCCATGAGGCCCACCTTTAAGCCCATTAAGTTAAAATTTATGTTTTTGACCCTTTGAAAAGTGTTATTTTCATATAAATCAGCTTTTATACAAATAAACATCTTAAAACCTTCATAAAACCGACAATTTACAATTTATACCCAATCTTTGTTATTTTTGCAAAAATGACACTTGTAAGGTTCTTTTGGTTTTGTTTTTCACTTTTTAAACTTAAGGACCCTTAGATCCATGATGAGCGTTGTTTATTATGTTTTTGTTTATGATTCTTTCACCCTTTTTGCTATAGATCTCGAAATATAACAAATATTACATATTATCACAACCAAAACGAAAGAAATCACATATAGCATGCAAACACACATAGATCATCACATAATGCTTGTATTCTCCCCCCAAAAACAAGTAAAAACCGAAAACAAGGGGGTATGAACTCACCTTCGCATGTTGTTGTCGGTTTTGAAGAAAGAAATGGAAGAGTTTTATCCTAGCAAGCCTTCTTGGGTGGATCTCGAACTTAGAGTTTTCTAGGAGTATGATCATGAGTTTGTGTGAGTTTAGAAGAGTTTCTTGATAATATAAAGAGACTAGATTATGGATCCAAGAATCAACTTACCTAGGATGATGATTCTTGTGGAAGAACCTCCTTGATATGTTCGAAGATCTCAAAAATTTGTGGAGAAGATGTAGCTTTTCTAGAGAGAGTGTGTTTGAAAGAAGTTGATGAAATGTGTGTGTGTGTGTTGTGATCTTCGGCTGAGAGTAGAAGAAGAGAGGGGAGAGAGAGTGGAGAATGACTAGCTTGGATACATGGAGGATTTTGCATGGATGTATGTTGGACAAAATGGAGGTGGCACTCAAAAGTCAACCCTTCCCCTTTAATTCTCTTTTTTTTTGTTTCCTACTTGGGCCGAGAGAGTGAGAGAAAAGGAAGAGAATGGCTTGGGCCTTTTGTGCTTGAGTCCATAATATGAGGCCCATTTTGATGATTTTTGGCCCATTTGGCCTTTAGAGTAGTTCACGGCCCAATTTAGCATAAAGGAATGGATTTGAGTCTATTAAAGCTATTTGGATTTGTTATGGCCCAATAAAGCCCATTAAGGATAAACTAGTTCATTTTAGGCTTATAAGGCCCAAAAAGGTTAAGTATCATGAGAGTGGTCTAATGAGAGCCCATTTAAGAGTTCTAAGCCCAAAATAGTCAAATTGGAAGCTTATTGGCCCCTTAGGCCCAATAAGGAAATCCTAGTCCATATTGGACTTAAATCAGGATTTCTAGGGTTTCCAACCTTTTGTTGACTATTTGAGTGTTTGTATAGAGTGTTTGATGGAATTTTGTTGTCATTGAATAAGCATCATACATTCCTTCAAGTTTTAGTTACAATTTTATCCTTGTTAATTGTTTACAACGCATCAGAATTCCTAGTTGTGACACTAAATCATCGAGGGCCCCACAGATATCGCTTTTTTCCCACATTGGGTAAAAGGAATGGATAAACTTCGACTCATGTGCTTGTTCTATTTACTCATCAAATCACACACAATGATATGTTTTATAACACCGAGTTACTGGTGCGTTTACATATCATCAATGTGCAACCGACTTGTAAACTACAACTCATATCTCTTTGTTTCAACATTATATGATATTATCGTCTCATGATCACTCGTGATAAAATCCATGAAGTGATTCAAATGAGCGTGGGTTGAATCCAATACTCAAATCTTATTACAGGAGTACTCATGAATACTGCAGCAAACTTGTGGTATGTCTAAACACCGTTAGACAATCTACAGACCCATTCATGATAGTCTTGCTTCAATACCTACTTCTAAAGTATGATCGATTGTGGATAGTTTGAATAGTCTAGTTATTCGGGAAGTCAAAACATGCAAAGTGAAACACAAGAATAATTGAAT
Organism: Lactuca virosa; assembly: GCF_052849685.1. Classification (NCBI taxonomy): domain Eukaryota; kingdom Viridiplantae; phylum Streptophyta; class Magnoliopsida; order Asterales; family Asteraceae; genus Lactuca; species Lactuca virosa. Next base: position 164,910,852 of record NC_136429.1, on the reverse strand, counting down.
TCAATATGGTCTCAAAACTTTTGAATATAAATAAAACACCTTCTAATCACCATATCGATTACACATTATTCATTGTATAATGTTTCGATTTATCAACTTTATACTTGAACTAAAACAATAGTTATCCCATGCTCCAAGCATGCACACTATGTTTACCTATGGTCCTTTCTTTGTGAAATAGATCAATTGAATACAACTTCAATGAAACTCATTTCACAACTCCAAATCTTTATCACAAGTGTAAGAATGCCAAATTCTTGCCACTATTAGAATGTGTCAGACTCTAACCCACTATGCAATGATTCCTTTCGCAATGTCGAGGTACAGAAGTCACAGAGACTTGCCAACGATATTACAAAGTATTCCTTTGGAGATTGTTAACAAAACAATTCCAAGGAAGCGAAGTCTCAAATTCAAAGTACATTCCTTTGAACATTCTTCTTTCATAAAGGTTTCTAACTTCCGCATAGATTCCTAATATCCAACTCCCAATATGGAAACATTTCCATATTTTCCATATGACAACTCATTATTAATAGAATCTTGTCTATTCATAATAATGTCAATATGGTCCATCCGTTACAATACTTCCAATTGCCCACAAGCAACCAATCTTTGGCGAACCTTAGATTGTCCTTGACAGTTGTTTAATTACTTTAGTCATATCCGGTTCTACTCCTTTTTCCTTCTTAATGCCCTAGGTATTTGGAAAATTCAGAACACATAAATATTCTAGCATATGCAATCGATCCTATACACGAATCATATGGGATACGATATATAATGTTTTACATAAAGACGTGATACTTTACCAGTCTCTTGCTATAACATTTCCATATATAGAATTTCCTTATGCTGAATCTTTTCAACATAACATTCATATATGTCCCTGACTAAATTTGATTTAAATATCAATCTAAACTTTTAGAATTGAAATGAAGTATAAGTTCCTCTCCCTTAATTATGGGAAAACAACTTTTCAAACTCTGGAACCTTGCGAATTGAAACCTTTATTTTCTATAATTAACATTGCTAACTCGCAACACATACCATAATAATTATGCTCCTACTAGCATGATAATTATTATCTTACTAGCATAACACTTATGCTCCCACTAGCATTGACATGTACCCAGAAATCAGCTGGACTTCTAGAAATCAATACTTATTGATTCTCTTACCAAAGTTCAGATTTTTGATACAAGATGTTTCGATGAGACTTTGTCTAGGCTTCTCAAACTCATACACCTTTCCTTAGATAGCTCACATGTGTTTCTAAACTATTTCAGAACTTACAGGAATAAGTTTTGAATGTTCGGACTTTTTGCCATTTCTCACAATTCGAACTATGAAGAGGGATGTCGTAATCATAATCGAATTTGAGAATGAAAATATCACAATTGTTATCTCCTTAAAATCTACTTAGTGAAAATGTTTCCTCACAATCATTTTCATGAAGCAGAGAGAAACCTTTGTCACTTATATTAATTGTGTATGTGTTCATATCCATGTGAATTTGTCATAACCATAATCACAAGACAAGGTTAGTGACAAATTCAAACTCATATTTGCCACCTGGAAGCACAAGGGCCTTCCATTGCTTCCAGGTTGTTATGCAAACAATTGAGAACTCATAGAACTCACATGCGTAGTTAACTTAAGTGGAATGGACATAGAAACAAGAATATGTCAACACGATAGGTTACAAACCTTAAGTCGTGTGCTAGTGATTAATAACAGGTTTATTCTTGATTAGTTCTTGAAACGTTTCAAGATATTTAAGACTCCCACTGACTTCTTAACATATAAGATTCTCTTGTCAAGAAAAACTCCTTGACAAACAAATATTCAAGAGTTAGTGCGGATTCTTATCAAGAAAAACACTTCATACGATTGGCCTTAGTTGGTCTTTGTCTTAAAGACATCACAACTACCAATTCTAAATGTGTTATAAAACTACTTAAGATATGTCACTCAAGGAAAAATCTGGGAGTATAACTCTAAGACTCGATTGTGGAACGAAGTATGACTCACCTTAATTGATTTAACCATTTCAACCATTCCCGATTCCTCTTCTTAGTCATACAAGTGCACTAAGGTGTCCTTAGAGGATCAATTGTGATAAGGTTTTCATAATCATTAAGATGATCATAAAACATGATGCTAAAGTACTCTCCTTACTTTTCAGTTTGGAGAAACTTTTAATCTTTCTACCTGTTTGATTCCTTTTATTCGTTCTGCAATACATTTAAACTTTTTCAATGATTCAAAATCACATTTAATCTTGTAAGCATAACCATATGTACCAAACTTTTAATAAATCATAACGAATAGTCTTATTGTTCTTTGTGTTGGACCTGACCAGTGCACAATGATGTGTACTAGATTCCTTAGTCCTTCACTTGACTCACATATACATGTGAACAAAGAATTAATCCTAATTTCCCAAAGACGAAGGTTCTCATTCATCACACAACACAAGTTGCATGATTCCAAGTTTCTATCCAATTGAAACTTGGGTGATGAGAATCTTTCCTTATTTGGTAAATTATGACACTACCACAAACGAAAGAATCAAAGCCATTTTTCCAATATTGCTAACAATAGAAATATACAAACATCAATTTTCACAAATATCATTGCAAGAATATATAAAATAAGACAAAATCAAAATTTTATTTATTTATAAAATGCAGAAAACTTTTCCTTACAATGCAATTACAAATGAAAACTATGTTGCTACACATTTCTAAGCAATATATCATAACTCCTAAGCAGCAGCTCAAAAATCTGATCATCGAATCATGCGATTGAAATCCATCTCTTCGTGATCAAATTCAATTTACTCTTCCTTCAAGCTTCCTTTCTTTTCTTTGATCCTACAAACACATCAAAATGCAATATTGTCGCATCATGTATTAAGAATCTACAAATAGGAACTTAATAGAGTTAGATAATGGACTTACCTGAAGCAGAGTCAAACATTTTGACTTTACCATCCTTGTGGTCCTTCAGGTAGCTATGGCAGCTTCGCAACCAATGCCCCTTCTCTTGGCAGTAGAAACAAACAGACTCTTTTGGAATGACACACATGACAACCTCAGACTTAGTCTTTCCTGACTTTTTTATGGACTTCTAATATTTCCATTGTTAATGTCCATGGAAGTTTGGGAAGTAGATCTTCCAATCAAATTTGTTTTACCAGTGCGCCAAATCATTTCTGATTCAGCAGCAATTAGCAAATAGGTAAGATCGATAAGGGACATGCCGCGGTCTGTCATACAATAATCTTTAATGAACTCACTATATGACTTAGGAAGTGATTGAAGAACCAAGTCAACAACCAACTTCCTCGAGACAATGACTCCTAACATTCCCAGCCTGTCAATGTGTGACTTCATCTCTAAGACATGCGCACACACAGACCTTCCATCTTGGTGTTTGCTAGCCAATAGGGCTTGAGTCACCTTGAACTTTTCAAGTCTTTTAACTTGTAGGTTAGGGAGAATTATTGGAGGACGTAGAGGAAGTGAAGTATGATTTCTGGGAACAACATCTTCATGAGGAAAGCTTTTTCCAAAAGATTCGGGAAGACCATAGTTATCAGAACTAGACATCTATAAGGGATAAATTCAAGTTAGTTGATTTAAGTCCTTAATATAACACCCAAAATGAAATATTAAGGCTAGGACCCAACACAATATTTTACAATTCGGAAGAGGGATGTCGTAATCCAATTGCAAAATATTTGAAGGTAGGTAAATGACGATTTACCAATTTCAACCATGAAAAACGAAAATGAATTTTAGGTTTTAAATGAATTGAAATTCCTAGATTCTTTTGAGATTCATTGAACTTTTCAATGGCATGTTTAATATCTATTATGCCCTCTCAAGTTGGTGACTAGGATGCCGAGGATCAGAAACAAGGTGTGAATAACCATGCAAATGTGTTTGGTACACTTAATGTTACAAATCACCTAATCAATGTGTCGGTTAACCACACACGCTCTATTGATCCATGATTAACAACAAGCTACCCTTTTCCACCCTTGCTAGTCCCAAATTAGTGTGTCGATTAACCACACATGCTCCACTAACGACTTAACAAGGTGCAAAGTGTAATTTCATGGGTTAGCACCAAATTCACACTTTTCCTAAGTAAATAAGATTGGGAAATTTTAAGTGTTTAGTTACTTGGTATTTTTCATTATACTTTTAGTGGAAGTTTGTATCCTATCCTACCCATTCGCCTAACGACCCTCCACCAGTCAAGGAAGCGGTGGGTGAGAGCGGACACCCAGTAAACCACCATTTTATAGGCAGTAACCTTATATCCCCCTTATAGACCGGCTTCGTGAATGAGGCCTACTAACAGTAAGACTAACTTTGAACTTATACATATATAATGTAATTAGACTATTAATTTTATATAGTATAAGGGTGTATTTTAAACTTTTAAAATACTTGATGGTTTAATTAATAAATTATATTCTTAATTTAATTTAAACTTAAACCATATGATTATGGATTTAATAATACTCTTTTAATTAAACATTTAATTAACTATTAATAAAGTCCATAAGAATTAGTTGAACTATTCAAAACATCAAATTAAAACTATTTAATTAATATTAAGTTATGAACCCATGAGTTACATTTTTGAAAACTTTTCAAATTCCTAGGGTTTCTATGAATTCAATGTTTCTTAATTGAGACTTTTCAACTTTTAAAACTTGAGGACAAGTTTTGTAATTCTTGGAAAACTTTTGAACTTCATAACTTAAGGAGTTAATTTTTTTATAAAGATGAGACTTTTCAAGTTCCATAACTTATGGAACTCATCAAAAACATTAATATCAATTTATTTGTAACTCCTTTAAAAAACTTTTGAGTTCCAAATTTGATGACAAAATTTGTAACTCTTGAAAACTTTTCATTTCCATAACTTATGAGTTTAATGTCATTTTAATGGATGAGATTCATGTTCCATAACTTGAGGACAAGTTATGGAAGTCATTAAAAAACATTTAAATCAATTTTAACAAATGAAATTTCATACAATCTAGCATTGATCTAACCAAACTCATAAAACAAGATAATATCAAATCAACAATTTACAAGTAATTTTGTTTATCATAAAAACCAACAATTATCTTAAATTTTTGACAATTATCTTTTGATTGGATGAGTATAATGTCACACCCCAAAACCAAGAACGGCGGAAATGTTCTGGGTGGAGGACGTCATGTACAGTATCACAACAATGCCTAATAGTAAAGACAAGCAACAACATCCATTGCATTAATATAATAATTGTAATACAAGCGTGTTCTATATAGTTTGTAAGACACCAAAAGTATAATCAAAATAAAAGATGAGTCTTGTATGTGCTCCATCTTCTCAAAAGCTTCATTTGTACCTGCCTACTGATGACCAGAGAATACAAGTTATTTTGAAAGAGTTTATCAGCATAAAGCTGGTGAGTTCATAAGTATTTAGTGTCATTGCTTGTAAATAAATGTTAATAACAATGTAGTGTAGTGATTGATTTCAAATGTCTTGTAAATAGTATACTCCCTAGAAAGCCCTATGTTTTCCAGAAAAAAAAATAGTCTTCTACCAAGACCCGATTGTTCGTATAATTGCTCTTTTGTAAATATAATGTTTTTCCCCAGTGAAACTATCTGTATGAAAATATAGTTTTAGACTTCACTCTTGTAAGGTGCTTACAAAATGAGCGTAACAGGAGAAATTAATATTTTTCCTCAGCAGTGATACTGCTGATCATAAAGTAATAAAATACGGACTCCAGGTAGTACTAGATGTACAGCACACCTCGGGGTGTCTAAAGTAATGAAAATGTAGACCCCAGGTGGTATTAAATGAATAGTTATTAATCACAAGTGATTAAAGCAATAACTAGAAATGTTCAACTTGTATTCCCCCCCCCCCCATAAAAGCATTTAAAATCATTTAAAAAGTTAATTAAGGGGTATGAACTCACATGTAGTGAGTGGTTTGGATGGAAGTGCCGGGTAGGATGCTAGGTGTCAAGTGAGGACTTGAACACACACACGGATCCTATGTAACATGTAGTGATACATAAATGTATCTAATTAGTCATTTAAAAACTAATTAATCAAGTAAAGACATCCTAATACATGGAAACACTTTGCTTCAAGTGCTAGGAGTGCTAAAGGGTTGCATCTAAGGAGAGTATGGCCTCACATTGGAGTTTACCTCTCATTTGGTAACCCTACATGTGTTTACGGTTTTTGGTCATTTCCCCCATGAGTTTACGGCCGTAAACTCCTGGTAAATTGTATCATTGTGTGATTTAAGGTCTTATACCCCTCAAGGAAGTGTTCTAGATTTGAATCAAAGGCTTAGGAAGGGACTAGGGCTCAAAATGGCTCATCTTTGGAGTTTACGGTCCTTGGACCACTTCCTTGGAATTTACGGTCGTAAACCCTTGAGTTTACGGTCGTAAACCCATGAGTTTACAGCCGTAAACTCATGGTCACTCCTACCATTTCGTGTTTTGGGGTTTCTAGCTCATGCATGCAAGGTTCTAGTCCAATATCCAAGCCCTAGGAGGTGTTAGTGACACTTAAACACCACTTCATGGTGTTTACGGTTCAAGGATATCCCTTGACCGTAAACACAAGTGTTCTTGGGGATTTTTGATGTTTTCCAATGGATTAACAAGTATACTAAGCAAATAACTAGTTAGGAGGAGTGTACCTACTTATAGGAAGCTTGTAAGAGTGTTTAAGGGCCAAGAACACTAGTGTGTGTTCTTGGTGTTCTTAGTGTTTTGAAGAACACTTGAAGATCTAAGTAGAAATGAAGAATTCATGGATGAAATGATGTATAAACACTAGATAAGGTGTTATAACAACAAAACAAGTGAAGGAACACTTACATTTTTGGAAGATTTGGAAGATGATCTTATGATAGTTGAGAGAAAAGGTTGGGTGTTCTTGAGCTAGGAAGTGAGAAATGGGGGAATGAAAAGTAAACTCATGCTATATGCATGAGTTCCTGGTAAAAAAGGAGTTTACGACCCAAACTCCTAATGTTTGGCCGTAAACACCTAACCAAGGTGTTGTTTGTTTACTTGCTACTCAACACTCCTAAAAGATACTTCCGTTTATTTGTTCGTTTGACGAAAATTAAAATAAAAACACCCAAACGAACTTTAAACCGGCCAAAAAAAATGTACTGAAATGAATTTGACTATTATTTGTAGTGTTTGACTGTAGAGTTCATACAAATGAAAATTTCGGGTTGTTACATCATCCCCCCGTTAGAGGGAATTTCGTCCCGAAATTAGAGTTCAAGCAACTAAGTTATTACAAATAACTAAGTAAAAAGATGAGGATGTTTTAGTTTCATTTGATCCTCGCGCTCCCAAGTGAATTCAGGTCCTCGCTTGGCGTTCCAGCGAACCTTCACTATCGGGATACGGCTTTGTTTCGTTCGTTTGACCTCTCGGTCCATGATCTCTACAGGTTCTTCCACGAAGTTGAGGCTCTCGTTGATCTCGATCTCGTCGAGTGAGATTACAAGAGTCTCGTCGGATAGGCACTTTTTCAAGTTAGAGACGTGGAAGGTAGGATGTACATTACTTAGCTCGTGGGGAAGGTTGAGTTTGTAAGCTACGGGGCCGATTCTAGCGAGAATCTCAAAAGGCCCTATGTATCTTCGATTTAGCTTTCCACGCTTTCCGAAGCGTATCAAGCCCTTCCAGGGTGAGACTTTCAAAAGGACTCGGTCTCCCACCTGGAATTCCAAAGGTTTCCTTCGTTTGTATGCGTAGCTTTTCTGTCGGTCTCTAGAGGCTTTCAAACGTTCACGAATCTGAACGATCTTCTCTGTCGTTTCCCTAATGATCTCCGGACCTGTGAGAGTGCTGTCAGGAACTCTTCCTTTAGCCAACTGAGTGTCACCTACCTCAGCCCAGCACAGAGGGGATCTGCACTTCCGGCCATAGAGGGCTTCAAATGGAGCAGCCTTGATGCTCGTGTGATAACTGTTGTTGTAAGAGAATTCGACGAGAGGTAAGTGGGTATCCCACGCCTTCCCAAAGTCGATCACACAGGCTCGCAACATATCTTCCAAGGTTTGGATAGTTCTCTCACTTTGTCCGTCGGTCTGTGGATGGTAGGCTGTGCTCATGTCCAGCCTTGTTCCTAAGGAGTTTTGTAGTGACTGCCAGAACCTCGAAGTGAGTCTACTATCTCTGTCGGAGATAATAGATATAGGAACACCATGTAATCGTACGATTTCCCTAATGTATGTTCTTGTGAGCTTCTCCATCTTGTCGGTTTCTTTGATGGGTAGGAAGTGTGCGGACTTGGTCAATCTGTCGACGATGACCCAAATGGTATCAAGCCCACCCGTTGTCTTGGGTAGCTTGGTTATGAAGTCCATAGTGATCCGCTCCCACTTCCATTCAGGTACCTCTGGTTGCTGAAGTAAACCTGATGGTTTCTGGTATTCAACCTTAACCTTCGCGCAAGTAAGGCATTTACTTACGAAGGTAGTGTGACAACCCGAAATTTCTATTATGTACAACATGTCAGTTCAATAGAAGTCAAATCAGTTACAGTAAAATTTGCAGACTTTTTGGATTAAGTTTGATTATTTTAGGATTTACACTTTAGGAGATACCCGGAGAGAGGATGCCCTAGGGTTATAGTGCAACACTGTTATTCCTAAACGTCAAGAAATTCGAGTTTACTGCCGGAATAAAATATTTTCAGCCAAAAACCCAGAAATTTGGAGTATATATATGACACTTGTCATTTTATGTCATTTTTCCAAATTTCTCAAGAACAAAAGCAAATCCTCTCAAGTATCATCCCGGGATTTATTCCAGATCTCGATCTAGTAAGTGTTTTCAACCATTTCAAGTTAGTAGATCACTTAATCTAGTGTTTTAACACCTTTCTAACCATGAAATCATTCCAAAAGGTTGATTCTTCCATTTTCACCAAGAACACCAAGAACACACACTAGTGTTCTTGGCATTGTGGCTCATTTCAAGCTTCCATATAGTAACTAATTCTATCCTAGAGTGTGTTTAAGCTTGCTATACTTCATTATAACATGAAAACATCCAAGAAACACCAAGAAAATGGTGTTTACGGTCCAAGAACATTCTTGAACCGTAAACCCATTTTAAGGGACCAAAATGTCCCTAGTCCCTTCCTAAGCCTAGGTAACTAACTTGGATCCTTACCTTGATGTGTTAAGGACTTGAAATCATCAAAATACCAACATCCATAAGGGTTTACGACCGTAAACCCAAAGGGATGTGGTCTTTGGGTCGTAAACTCCAAATAGGAGTGAAATGGTGCCCTAGCTTCTGCCTTAGGCTTATACTTCAAGTGGAAAGACTTCAATGGACTTAGAAACCTTCAAATCAACAAATGGTCAAAAGAGGGGGAGTTTACGGCCGTAAACTCTAGGGTTTACGACCGTAAACCTATTGGGTTAAGGTCACAAAACCGTAAACTCAAGTTAGGGTTTCTTTTGAACCCTAAACCCTATAGCATTGTTCTACAACACTTAGATGCATTCCTTGAGACTTATAACACTTATATAAGGTGTTTAACTTGTCTTAGGATGTCTTAACTTTGCTAATTAGTTGTTTAAAGGCTAATTAGATACATATATGTTGTATTTATATGTTAAATAGGATCATTGTGTGTGTACAAGTCTTCACTTGACACCTAGCAATCCTATTTCTTCAGTTCATCCAAACCACCAACTACAGGTGAGTTCATACCCCTTAATTAACCTTTTAAATGTTTTTAAATGCTTTTATGGGGGGGGATACAAGTTGAACAATTATAGTTATTATATCAATCACATGTGATTAATAACTACCAAACAAATGGTTTTTCTTACTTTTCAAACTGTTTATCAAACTGTTTTACCTCAAACTACTTTACAAACTCTTTTACTTATCAAATACTTTTACTTAAACTCTTTTAAACTTATATTAAGTGTATCTATATAGATATAGTTATATAAGTAGGATTGAAAGGACTTAGGACTGCTAGTCTACCCTGCTTCCTGTTCTTGTTTGATTGTGGTCTTAGGGTATCAAGGTTAGTTGTCCGAGGGTCGTTTGAATCCTAGTTATATATTATGTATATGTATATAGATATAAATGGTTTTCCTTCATTCAAGTCCATGCCCTTGGGTAGCAAGGGTATACAAACATGTTCATACATTGCTAGTAAGCTACCATAGGGGTAGTTTAGGAAGATACTATTACTAGAACGATGAAACATACAATGAGTCAGTTCATACATGAGTCAATACATACTATAATGAGAAACAAACATGAAACAGAGTGATGAGAAACAAACATATAGGCTAGACAGAGAAAGAACACAATACAGCTAGCACACAATTCACATAACATTTACATTAATACATTTATGTGAGCCATTAAACAGGGCATGGCACTACCTGCCATGACTGTTTTTGTATCAGAATCTCCTTAATTGGGGAGCGTATGAGTTTGTGTATAGATCTATACTGGATTGACTATCCTACACCTTGCTGCTCGCTACAGTGGGACTTGCAAGTCTACGGGTGCCAAACGTCATTTTTGTGGCATCATACATTGTCACTTTACTATTGAGTCGGTAGCAAGATACAGGCCGATCACATGTTACCTTAAAATATACAATTGGCTTAAGGTAGTTAGTACAGCAGTAGTTTCATAATACTACATTAAAGTACTATAACATTTTCCCTTTACATTTTACTTTGTGATTTCACACAATAAACAATAATGTAAAAACTATATTTTTGGTTAATGATAGTCGGATTTGGGAAAATACTCACTTTTACAAAGGATACACACACAGACACTAGATGCCTTGGTAGAAGGCTACTTTAATAGGAAACATAGGGTTTTCTAGGATAGTTCAAACAAATACAAAACTTTTACAAACACACAGTACATCTTACAAAACATCTTACAAATGCTTTCATACAAACACAGACACTAATATACTTATGAACTCACCAGCTCTAAAGCTGATAAACTCTTTCAAAATAACTTGTATTCTCAGGTCACCAGTAGACAGGTACCGGAGCCAGGTTTTGAGAAGATGGAGCTCGTTCAAGACTCATCTTATATTTTTGATGTATATTGTTTTGGTGTCTTTAAAACTTAACGGAACACACTTGTATGAAATTATATTATTAATGAAATGGATGATGATGTTGCTTGTTTACTACTTGCATTGTTGTGATACTGTACATGACGTCCTCCACCCCAGAACATTTCCGCCGTTCATTTGGTTTTGAGGGTGTGACAGGTAGCAATCTCAGCTTTCATGTTAGGCCACCAGTATGACTTTTTAAGATCCAGATACATCTTATCTGAACCCGGGTGGACGGAATATCGAGAGTTGTGTGCTTCTTTCACGACCAGGTCTCTGAAGCCACCGTGTTTCGGGGTCCAGATCCAGTCCCTGAGATATAAGGCTCCGTCACCCTTGACTTCCAGGTTCTTATCCATTCCTCGTAGGGATTCTCCCGCTACGTTTTCAGGTTTCAAGGCTTCGAGCTGAGCCTCCTTAATTTGTGCGGGTAGATGCGAATGGATAGTCATCGTTAATAACTTGACTCTTCGACCAGAATATTCTTTCCGACTTAGGGCTTCGGCTACCACGTTGGCTTTACCCGGATGATAACGAATTTCACATTCGTAGTCATTGAGTAGCTCGACCCACCGTCGTTGTCTCATATTGAGCTCCTTCTGGTTGAATATGTGTTGTAGGCTTTTGTGGTCTGTAAAGATAGTGCTCTTCGTACCATACAGGTAATGTCTCTAGATCTTTAGGGCAAACACAACTGCCCCTAATTCGAGATCGTGTGTGGTGTAGTTGACCTTGTGTGTCTTCAGCTGTCTTGAGGCGTAGGCGATGACCTTACCTCGTTGCATCAGAACACATCCGAGCCCTTGATTTGACGCATCGCAATAGACCACGAAGTCTTCTGTTCCTTCGGGGAGGGACAGTATTGGTGCGGTACATAAGGTTTGTTTTAGCGTTTGGAACGCTTTCTCCTGCTTCTCTTCCTAGTAAAAGGTCACGCCCTTCTGGGTCAATGTAGTGAGGGTTTTTGCAATTCGAGAGAAGTTCTGAATGAACCTGCGGTAGTAGCCAGCGAGGCCTAGAAATTAACGAATTTCTGTAGGCATCTTCGGTGCTGACCAGTTCTCAATGGCTTTAATTTTGGAGGGGTCTACGTGGATTCCCTCTTCGCTAACCACGTGTCCTAAGAATTCGACTCTTCGGATCCAAAATTCGCATTTGGAGAACTTCGCATAAAGCTTCTCTGATCATAAGGTTCCTAGGACTTGTCGTAAATGATAGCTATGCTCCTCCTTACTTCGAGAGTAGATAAGTATATCATCAATGAAGACGATGACGAACTGATCCAAGTAAGGACGGCATACCCTATTCATTAAGTCCATGAATACTGTGGGCGCATTGGTCAATCCGAATGGCATCACTACGAACTCATAGTGTCCGTAACGAGTTCGGAAGGCTGTCTTCGGGACATCCTCCTCCAGCACTCGTAACTGGTGATACCCGGATCTCAGATCAATCTTGGAAAAGTAGCTCGCCCCTTGCAGTTGGTCGAATAAATCGTCTATGCGAGGAAAAGGGTAACGATTCTTGATTGTAAGCTTGTTGAGTTCCTTGTAATCGATGCACATACGGAACGATCTGTCTTTCTTCTTCACGAACAAGACTGGTGCTCCCCAGGGTGAGAAGCTTGGCCTTATAAAGCCCTTGTTGAGCAGTTCGTTAAGTTGACCGAATAGTTCTTGCATCTCAGCAGGTGCTAGACGATAGGGCGATTTGGCTACGGGGGTAGCTCCTGGAACTAAGTCGATTCGGAACTCGACTTGACGTTGCAGGGGTAATCCTGGGAGTTCTTCCAGAAAGACGTCGGGGAAGTCGCATACTACGGGGAGGTCTTTTGGGTCTTTTGTTTTCTGGCTGGTATCGACAACGTGCGCCAGGAATGCACGATATTCCTTACGCAAGTACTTTTGGGCTTGAATACTTGAGATGATGCGAAGGCTCGCACTGGGTTTGTCTCCGTAGATCAACAAGGTTTCGTTATTCGGTAGATTCAGGCGGACTGCTTTTTCGTAGCACAGAATGTTGTCACGATAGAGACTCAGCCAGTCCATGCCTATAATGACGTCGAAACTCTGGATAGCTACTGGTATGAGGTCAATTGTGAACGAATGATTATCTAGCGTGAGGGTACAGCCTATGTAAATCTCGTGAGAACTCTCTGTCTTACCGTTAGCCATTTCTACGACGAATGTTTCTTTTAGTGTTTGTGGTGGATTGTTTAAGTAGGTGTTTAAATTTTTGGTTTACGAAGCTTCTTTCTGCCCCACTATCAAATAGGATACAAGCATAAGAGTTATCGAGAAGGAACGTACCCGTGACTACTGTGGGGTCTACCACGGCTTCATTGTGGCCAATAGCAAGTAGTCTTCCTGCTCCTCCCGCATTCCCAGCTTTAGGGCAGTTTCTTTTGAAGTGCCCTGTCTCGCCGCATCTGTAGCAGGCTTGACTCACTCCGGTACCGGGAACCTGGGTGATAGGTTTGGGTTGTGCTCTGCAAAAGCGGGCAGTATAACCCTTCCGGTCGCAATTAGTGCAGTGCATCTCACGGCAGGGGCCGTTATGATGGAAAGAGCACTTAGTGCACTTGGGTAGGCTCCCTGCATATGTTTTGGCTGGTACAGGGGCAACAGGACTAGTGGCAGCATGGACAGCCACCATCTGTTGGTTCTTGGAAGAGGATTGAGCTGATTTGCCCTTCCTTCGGTCCCCACGCTTCCTTTTGTTGTCGGTCGCGTTGGTTGGTGCTGGGGTAGTGGTTGTAGTTGTTGATGGAGTAGAAGGAACCTCGTGATCGATGAGCCTTTGGGCCAATTCCTTGGCACTATCAAAGGTCGCAGGGTATGAGGCTAGAACATTCCCTCGATATGGGGGTACCAGACCCCAGATGTATCTTTCAATTTTCTTGCTTTCGGTGGGAACCATGGTAGGGCATAGAGCCACCAGGTCGCAGAACCTGGCTGTATAAGCTACTATGTCGGAACCCTGCATTTTGAGGTTCCAGAGTTCCTCCTCGAGCTTCTGAATTTCGCCCCTCGGGCTGTACTCCCTTGTCAGAAGGTCCTTTAGTGTGTCCCAGCCCATGGCGTTGGCTGTTACTAGTGAGAGTGATTTGACATGGCCATTCCACCATGTCAGGGCCCTTTGGGTGAAGGTGCAAGCAGCAAATTTTATCTTGCTTCCCTCAGGGCACGAGCACATCTCGAAGATTGCTTCTGTTCTTTCGATCCATTGGGACAGTGCAAGGATCCCTCCGGTTCCGTTGAAGTATGTAGGTTTGCAGCTGATGAAATCTTTATAAGTGCATTACCGTGCACGTGGATGGATTTCACCATGGCTAGAGTTAGTGCCAGTCCCCGTTCCACTAACGCCACCAGAGTTTACTTGGGCCATGGCGGCGGTCACAGCTGCTTGAAACATCACCGCATTGAACTACGGAGGGGTGGTGGTGGTGGGGTTTGATTTGCAGGCGTGTTTCTAGTGGGACGCTTGCGAGGCGGCATCTTTTACTGAAAGTTTAGAAAGATGATGACAATAGTAAGGATCGATTGTAAATATGATGAGAGTGCTTCATGGACTAAGTCACCATAGTCCAACTATAAAATAGAGTCATAACAGTAGAGTAGGGAAACATAAGGATACAGGCTTTCCCATAGATTAGACAACTGCCAATATTACTGGTATTAAGGATGTACAATGAGTTTAGGAAGAATGAGCTAACAGTAGGTCTCACATCAACCCATAAGGGAAAATGTTGGCAGTCTAGTAGTCTGGTTAGAGTACTTTTAAGGTTAGGAATGTTTACAGACCAGTGAAATAGAGATACTGAAGAGGAAGGCTATTCTTTTAAGAAGAGAGGGGATGAGCAGATAATCTTCTTCTGGCGACGGGCACCCTTTGGGTTAACCCTTAAGTCAGCCTTGGTATCTACACGAGAATGGAGAAAGAATAGTTAATAGACATACTAACCTAAGATACTTATAAGATGATCGTTATTAGTTGACTCAATACTTGCATAGTGCATACCAATTACATGCAACCAAAACAGGATAGACCTTCGAATAAGTGACCCTCACTCTAAATCCACAACCAAACAAGGAACATGAAATAAAGCAAAGATCACAGATTCTGAGTCTATAGCGCCTTAGTCGCATGTAACCTTAGAGTATCCACTTACCAACTATTGAACTACTAGTAACGACCTTTTTAGTTCTCACATATGTAATCTATAGTAATGCAGAATACTCCTATAGTATTCTGTTCTAATGTTCTCGTTGTGGTAGTGTTGGTAAGTTTTTAGACTTGTTGCAACATTATAATCATTCTTACGCACATGCTAGTCACTCCTCAGAAAATATAGTTGATCAGGCTATATCCCCTCAGGTTTGACTATATGTCTCTAAGCCTAATTGTGATGTTCAACAATCATAATACTTTTGTTATGTTCTAGTATGATACTAACCTTGGTACGAATAGATGTATATATATACTTAGTTAAATATTTATTATTTTAAAGTATATATTCTAGGTCAGAGTGTTTTAATCACGATGTGTTTATAGTTCATATATCTTTTATGGGTTGATATACTTGATTCACTATAAACAGTGCTCTGATACCAATCTGTCACACCCCAAAACCAAGAACGGCGGAAACGTTCTGGGGTGGAGGACGTCATTTACAGTATCATAACAATGCATAATAGTAAAGACAAGCAACAACATCCATTGCATTAATATAATAATTGTAATACAAGCGTGTTATGTATAGTTTGTAAGACACCAAAAGTATAATCAAAATAAAATATGAGTCTTGTATGTGCTCCATCTTCTCAAAAGCTTCATCTGTACCTGCCTACTGATGACCTGAGAATACATGTTATTTTGAAAGAGTTTATCAGCATAAAGCTGGTGAGTTCATAAGTATTTAGTGTCATTGCTTGTAAAAAAATATTAATAACAATGTAGTGTAGTGATTGATTTCAAATGTCTTGTAAATAGTATACTCCCTAGAAAGCCCTATGTTTTCCAGAAAAAAAAAATAGTCTTCTACCAAGACCCGATTGTTCGTATAATTGCTCTTTTGTAAATATAATGTTTTCCCCAGTGAAACTATCTGTATGAAAATATAGTTTTAGACTTCACTCTTGTAAGGTGCTTACAAAATAAGCGTAACAGGAGAAATTAATATTTTTCCTCAGCAGTGATACTGCTGATCGTAAAGTAATAAAATACGGACTCCAGGTAGTACTAGATGTACAGCACACCTCGGGGTGTCTAAAGTAATGAAAATGTCGACCCCAGGTGGTATTAAATGAATAGTACGCCTCGAAAAGTCTATTTTTGCCTTAAATTCTTATTTAGTTAATTTAAGGTTTGAATGTGAACTCGTATGTAACCATGCTGATCGACAGCTGAATAGAGGATGACCCTCCATGTCATAAATAGTGAGGTAGCATTCTGTCACCCCTTGGCCTTTCGGTTGGGACTGTAGCTAGCAGTCAGGATGTGGGAGTGTCTGTCCCGTATAGATCTATACACACAATGCCCGCTCTCCCTCCAGGAGACTCTGGTTACAAAGTGATACCACGATGAACTGTCGTATCGAGAAGTAGTATGTCACATTCTGTTATAGTATTCAATGTCTGTATAGTGTATAGTATGTTCTCTTATATAGTGTATAGTATATTCTCTTGTATAGTGTATATCATGGATTGTTACTCAATGTAGTACTTATGTAGTGACTCATGTATGGGTCGTTGTAATAGTAGTAGTGAGTAGTAATCCCTTAACTATACGTATTATAGTTAAATAGTAAGGTTGTTTGGATGCCTTTGTTACGCAAAGGTACTGAACTGAAGTGAAAGCTTTTATATCCAACACATATATACATGATATATAACTAAGAATTAAACGACATTCGGACAAATAACAGGGTACCCTAAGTCCACAACCAAACAAGGAACAGGAAATAAGGTGAGCTATCAGCCCTAAGTCCTTCAAGTGTTACTTATATAAATATACTGGTGTAGATATGGATTTGAAAATAATTCAAGTATAAAAGAGTTTGAAAACAGTTTTAGCATCTAAAGAGTTAAATAAAAAGGTTTGAAAGTTTGAAAGTCCTTAAGTTTGATAGCAATTTGAAATCAGTAGTAAATCTTTCTGTTTGTTCTAGTTATTAATCACAAGTGATTAAAGCAATAACTAGAAATGTTCAACTTGTATTCCCCCCCCCCCATAAAAGCATTTAAAATCATTTAAAAGGTTAATTAAGAGGTATGAACTCACCTGTAGTGAGTGGTTTGGATGCAAGTGTCGGGTAGGATGCTAGGTGTCAAGTGAGGACTTGAACACACACACGGATCCTATGTAACATGTAGTGATACATAATTGTATCTAATTAGTCATTTAACAACTAATTAATCAAGTAAAGACATCCTAATACATGGAAACACTTTGCTTCAAGTGCTAGGAGTGCTAAAGGGTTGCATCTAAGGAGAGTATGGCCTCACATTGGAGTTTACCTCTCATTTGGTAACCCTACATGTGTTTACGGTTTTTTCTCATTTCCCCCATGAGTTTACGGCCGTAAACTCATGGTAAATTGTACCATTGTGTGATTTAAGGTCTTATACCCCTCAAGGAAGTGTTCTAGGTTTGAATCAAAGGCTTAGGAAGGGACTAGGGGTCAAAATGGCTCATCTTTGGAGTTTACGGTCCTTGGACCACTCCCTTGGAATTTACGATCGTAAACCCTTGAGTTTACGGTCGTAAACCCATGAGTTTACGGCCGTAAACTCATGGTCACTCCTACCATTTCGTGTTTTGGGGTTTCTAGCTCATGCATGCAAGGTTCTAGTCCAATATCCAAGCCCTATGAGGTGTTAGTGGCACTTAAACACCACTTGATGGTGTTTACGGTTCAAGGATATCCCTTGACCGTAAACACAAGTGTTCTTGGGGATTTTTGATGTTTTCCAATGGATTAACAAGTATACTAAGCAAATAACTAGTTAGGAGGAGTGTACTTACTTATAGGAAGCTTGTAAGAGTGTTTAAGGGCCAAGAACACTAGTGTGGGTTCTTGGTGTTCTTGGTGTTTTGAAGAACACTTGAAGATCTAAGTAGAAATGAAGAATTCATGGATGAAATGATGTATAAACACTAGATAAAGTGTTATAACAACAAAACAAGTGAAGGAACACTTACATTTTTGGAAGATTTGGAAGATGATCCTATGATAGTTGAGAGAAAAGGTTGGGTGTTCTTGAGCTAGGAAGTGAGAAATAGGGGAATGAAGAGTAAACTCATGCTATATGCATGAGTTCTTGGTCAAAAAGGAGTTTACGGCCCAAACTCCTCATGTTTGGCCGTAAACACCTAACCAAGGTGTTGTTTGTTTACTTGCTACTCAACACTCCTAAAAGATACTTCCGTTTATTTGTTCGTTTGACGAAAATTAAAATAAAAACACCCAAACGAACTTTAAACCGGCCAAAAAAAATATAATGAAATGAATTTGACTATTATTTGTAGTGTTTGACTGTAGAGTTCATACAAATGAAAATTTCGGGTTGTCACATATAATCACTACCATATCAGAAAAGACATATTTTATGATGCAAAACAATTTGTGGTAGTGATTCAATTCCAATCCAGGCCAAAAATTCCGAAAATCTGCCAACAGACAGTCCGACTCGTCGAGCCAGTTTATGGGCTCGTTGAGTTCATGATGAACTCGTCGAGTTTATGAGTGGACTCGGCGAGTCCATGCTGACAGAATGCAGATTTTCATTTTTCCAACTTTAAACAATTCACAAATGCAACTATATAACAGAAAACTACCCATGGCTCTGATACCATTGTTGGGTTTTGAGTACTATAACACTCCTATGGTGCACATACAACCCTAATAGCTTTGGATCTATTTTTTCTCTATTTATACATGCAACAAAATTTCCAAAGCTTGAAACCTACAACTAGCATACAATTTGACATATAAATCATAAAAGTAAGTTAGAAGATTACATCATTGTTGTAGCTAGTAGGAATTGGTCTTTCAAGAGCCTATCACCTCAAGTGTGATGCCTCAAATGGAATTATAACAAACCAAGAACAAGAGGAGGACTTTGAGAGAGAGGTTTGGAGACTCAAAATTGTTTATGGCTTTTAGGAACACACATAGTGCACGATTTTTGCTTTAGAGGAATATATATATATATATATATATATATATATATATATATATATATATATATATATATATATATATATATATATATATATATATATATATATATGTATATATATATATAGTGTAGAATTCCAAGAGTCATAAGCAAACCCTAATTCTTATACTTAGGCTTATGATCCATAACATATATGGACTAATACTATATGGACTTTCACATAAGCTTATCCCATTATAAATTTAACCATGGATCATTAGCCCAAACCATATGTCTCACTGATTTACATAATCAGTCCCCTTTAATTTAATTAGTCTCTTTTGATCACAAAATTAATTCCAAATTAATTCTTGATCAATACTAATTAAATAATATGATTTCTCAATTAATATATTATACTTATAACAAATTAATAAATCACAAATAACCTCTTTCTCAAATATCCATCCTATCAAATTGTTCCAGAGTGCTACAACCCAAATGGACCATGTTGTATCGGGTCAAGTACATACCAATTATAATTATGGGCTTAGACACATAATCCAACCGTTTAAAGAACTCCGTGAGCTTTGGTTCATTTTAAAAGTTTGGATCTAGTGATTTAGTGGAGTAAAGAGTGTACGCGAGAACTCTCCTTACTTCATGAATGAAGAAAGTTGATTTTTGGACATTTCTTAGCTTAGGGTTTTAGAACATGGTAGTTCGTGGCATTATTACGGATAAAGTTGGAAATTTTATCCATCTAATCATCATGTTGATTCATATATGAAAGTTGGAGGCTTGGACGTAAGGGATTAAGTCGAGAAATATGCATTCTCTGACTCTTTGGGACTTCAATTCTAGATCTTGGTAGTTTGAACCATGGGAATGGATAAACTTGTAAGCTTTATCCATTAAGTGACTTAGAAGAATTAAATTTGAGATTTGTGGCTCTGGACTTAAAGAATTAAATCCTTAATTGCAAAGGTTGTTAAGACGATAAACTATGGCATGGTGGGTCACTAACCACAGCACGGTGGATGATAGGTCACACGTCTATTTTGTTGTATCCTATTGTGACAACTGCCAATTTTGGATCCAACTGAAGTCAAGCGAGCCATCAAAAGTCAAGTAAAGTCAACAAGTCAACGGCTTAGGAACCAAACCCTTGTGATTTCGGTTGGCACTTAGATCGAAATCACCATGTGATCTCAGTTGGTGCATGGACCGAAATCACTAGGTGATCTCGGTGTGCTAGGCCGAGATCACTTGTGATTTTGGTGATGCTTTAGGGATTTAGGTGGGAAAGAGAAGAAATGAGGGTTGACTTTGTGACTTGATGTTTCATCCTTTCCAACACAAAATATTACCCAGCATGTATCCATGCATTTACCCAACAAATAACAAAGAAAATATCACATCACCCTTCCCTCTTTAACTATGGTCGAGAACATCATAAACCCTCCCACCATCTCCATTTTCTTCAACATTACTCCATATTCTCTCAAGAATGAAGCTTCTTTTTCATTAGACTAATTATTCCATGTGATTCTTGACAATTTGGTAAGTGTTTTCTTCATGATCTAGTGTTTTTATACACTTTTACACTAGTTTCATCTTATTTACACACATTATCATGTGTTAGAACTCTTAGGATAACATCATCTTCAAAGAGTTCCTAAACAACTTTCAAGTGTTCTAGGCTTAAAGATCTTCATAATCATCTCTTTATCCAACCACAAACACACTCAAGGTGAGTTCATACCCCCCACATTTTCGATTTTTTCATGTTTTAGGGGGGAATACAAGTAAAGTTTGGTTTATCACACAAATACTTGCATGTTTCATCTTTATGTTAAATATAAAACATTATTTGCATGAAATATGGTTATCACTAGTTTTTAGACAATTATTTGTGATATATTAGTTTTGAGATACAAAACAAACAAAAACAAAACATAAACTATGTTATATGATCATAAGAAAAGTTATGATTACAAAACTCCAAGGATTTTTTAGACTTTTTACCAAAATATGGCTTTTCTAACAAATATGGTTACCTTCTAGTTATTTCACCATTTTGTGGGATACAACTCAAAGTATGTTATTTTGACCATACATTTTTGAAACTAGACAAAAACAACGTTAAAAACGGGGCAAAAGCTCGAAATGAACTTTTTCATACAAATTCCTCATACTTGTGCTAGATGTAAGTTTTTATGACATAATCTTGTCAAAGCATCTAGACAAGATAACTACTATGTATTTATATAAATGATTATATAAATAGTCTTGACAAACAATCATAATAAACTATAATTGGTATAGTTTGGGAGTCACAAACACTACATTTTCATTTCAGAAGAAACAAATAATTATTTAAAGGTATAATTATTTTCACACTATGTAACCTCTATAACAGAGTTACGCATTCATTTACAAGAAAAGGAGTTTTCAATACACTACACGTAAACCGGTTAATACAATTTTGTGAGACTTCGGCTTCACCGTACCTACCAGAGTACACACTAAGTCCTGCATTATAACCAGAATCTCTTGTAGGGAGAGCGTGACACTTGTGTATAGATCTATACGGGATTGACAACCTCGCACCTAAGTTGTTAGCTACAGTTAGACCGGCCAGTCTAGGGTGACAAATGTCTAACAGTTCCGACGCCTGAAGAACGTCGTAGCAGGCCACTAGTCGCTAGCATGGTTATGATAACTCACATGGAGTATTAACAAAACATTTGGTTTACGGGGTTAACATACATTCAAGTAGTTTTATATAAAGATAAAACTTCCTAATACTATTTTTCCAGTACAGCATTACTTAAATATTTAGTCTTAGGTTAAGACTTACAACTCATTTTTAAAGAAAATATTGGATTTTCTGAAAGCACACTCTACCATTTTACAAGGAAAAATTACCGATTTTCTCTCATACAAAACGCTTATGAACTCACCAACTTAATTGTTGACACTTTTCAAAATCACTTGTATTCTCAGGAAATCAGTAAACAGGTAACCAAAGAGTTTTTAGAGGATGGGGCATCGTCGCGTCACGTCATTTATTTTTGGTCATATATATATGATATCAAGTAAACAATATTGTGGAAACAATGTAAACTTATTATTTATCAATATGGTGGTTGTAATGCTTTGAACACTACTATTCATTTGTTATGAGACTGTACATGAAAGTCATCCACCCCCAGACGTTTCCATCGTTCTGGTTTGGGGGTGTGACAGATTGGTATCAGAGCATCGTTTATAGTGAACTAAGTATATCAAACCATGTAAGATATATAACTATAAATACAATGGGGCTAATACACTCTGACTAAAAGTATACTTTTAAAATAATAAGTATTTTTATAAAGGTATACGTACATGCATATATACTAGATCAGTGTCATAATAAGAACTATATAAAAGTATTAAGATAAGTTGGATGCTACGATTAAGCCTAGATAGTTATGTAATCATATCTGGGATGAATATAGCCTGATCAACTATATTTATGCGAGATATGACTGACATGTGTTTGGGAATGGTCGTGGTGAACAACGAATCTAAAACTTACCAACCCTATATACCAAGAAACTCTAGAATCAAACATCAAGTTTAAAATACTATGGGGGTATTTTAGAATACTAGAGAGTCACACACTTAAACCCTTCATAGATTTCTCATATATCTATTCTCGCACAGACATCATGGCAGGAGTCCATATGCCCGGAGACCCCTATTTCCCTAACCAGGGAAATGGCGGATGGATCGAAGAGGATCTCGAAGAGGATCCTGAGGAGGTAGTGGAGGAAGAGCCTGAAGAGGATCCAGAGGAGGAAGTAGAAGAGGACTCAGACGCAGATTCCGGGGTCATTAATCATCCATATATCGCCCGAATTCCCGCACATCGTTTGGGCTACCAGGGACCTATGCCCCGTTGGGTGGAGGACCTGGAGAGGTGGATCCGACAGCAACACCAACATTCCCCATACGGCATGGACCGAGGTTTCTATAACCTCAGTCGTGGAGGACCAACATACAGGGCCCTCCATGTCATGGTTCAGCGGATCACGCACCTCGGAGACCAGACCAGAGCATCGACGAATTGGATCTTGGATTTGGGGGCTGCTGCAGAGGTCGCTGATGCACGAGCTCGACGACTGGAGAGGGACTACCCCCAGACTTGTAGTCTCATTGACATTCTCCATGAGGACCTTACCACCACTTGAGCGGAAGTGAGAGAGTAGCAGGAGAGGCACTCGGCCCTTGAAAAGAGGGTGATCGCGGCTGAGCGTCGGATAGCAGAGATGCAGGCCTCCATCACTTCATCTCATGGCCCACAAGAGACCACCCGTCGTGAGTAGGGCCCATACTACTCGCATTTTGTTATAGGTTAGGTTTACGAGTAGGCGTTGGTCCTACTCTTTTCTGCATGTAGATTCGACCCTACGAGTAAGTGACTACACTATTCGAGGGGTCGTTATGCCGCCAAAAATTTTCTATTTTATTAATGTATTGTAGACCTTCCTAAAGGTCGGTTTTCACAAACTATGTACTAAAACTATAATATCAATGAAAGTTGTATGCATTTTATTTCATTGAGTGTTGTCATTTGTTATGCAATTGTTTACTTATTATAGTAAATTTCATTATGAATTGCTTGCAAATTACAATAACCACGAGACTTAATACATATATAATCGAGACATTCCATTACAGTAATACCCAACTCATAACCTTTATCGTTATCCCACCTCTAAACTTTTTGGCAGAAAGATGCCACCACGAAGAGTTAGAAGACGTGTCGTCAACACCGCAGCAACACCACCACCACCTCCACCGATGGACTCTGCCGTTTTCCAGGCCGCTATAACAACTGTTGTGGCTACCGCCATGGCTCAAATCAGCAGTAACGGCATGAATGGGAACGGGAATGGAAACTGCAACGGCAACAGGAATGGTATTGGAAGTTCCAATCTGGGTGACAACCACGGGCACCAACGGATGTACTCCTACAAAGAATTCATGAACTACAAGCCCAGGACCTATCATGGCGATGGCGGAGTCGTTACTTTGACAAGATGGTTTGAGAAGACCGAGTTCATATTCGAGATATGTGCATGCCCGGACGAGTACAAAATCAAATATGCAGCATGTACATTTGCGGACTCGGCCTTGTCGTGGTGGAACAGCCATGTTAAAACTTTGACTCTAACCGTGGCCAACGCCATGAGTCGGGAGGACCTGAAAGTGATGATGCTCGAGGAATACTTTCCAAGGAGCGAGATGCAGAAGCTGGAATAGGAACTATGGGAACACTCTATGAAGGGCTCTGATATTGCCACCTACACATCCCGATTTAACGAACTGGCAACTCTGTGCCCGGGAATGGTCACCCCGGAGGCCAAGAAAGTGGAACGTTACATATAAGGGCTATCCCCTCAGATCCAGGGAATGGTCATATCTGCCAAGCCGAGCACCCTCGACGGTGCCAAGCGTTTGGCACAAACTCTTGTCGACCAGGGAGTTCGTCAAGGCATTATAACCCCCACGCCCGAACAACCAAAGCGAGGAGACAACAAGCGGAAGTTTGGGACTAAGAAAAAGGGGCAACCTACTCAAGACCCGATCAAGAAACAACAAACGGTGACCGTTCATGCCATCACCACCCCTACCGCCCCTGCACCAGCCAAGCAATATGATGCGACTCTTCCGAAATGTGACAAGTGCAATTACCATCACTATGGAGCCTGCCGAGACATGCAATGTAACAATTGCAACAAGAAGGGGCACACCGCCCATTTCTGCAAAGTGTCGGCACAACAAACCACCCAAGCCGCTAATGCTGGGGTGAGTCGTGCATGCTACAGATACGGCGAAACGGGACATTTCAAGAAGGAGTGCCCGAAGGCACAAAACAGAAATAGCGGAGGCGTGGGAAGGGTTCTAGCAATGGGGAATGTGGAGGCTGTGAGGGATCCCACTGTGGTTACTGGTATTTTTCTCCTAAACAACTCATATACATGCATACTTTTTGATAGTGGTGCGTAGAAAAGTTTCGTGAGCCACCAGTTTAAACACTTACTCAAACTGAAACCTCAATCGCTAAATGAAACATTCACTGTAGAAATGGCAAATGGTAAAAAAGAAAGCACTAAAGATATATACATAGGATGCACATTAAATCTAAACAATCATTCCTTCCAAATTGACCTAATGTCGGTCACCATAAGGAGTTTTGACGTTATCGTAGGCATGGATTGTTAAGTCCTCACCATGCCGATATTCAGTGTTACGAAAAGGTCGTCCGCCTTAACCTACCAAGTAGTGAAGCCCTCGACATTTATGGAGAAAAACCCGACACAAATCTACAAATTATCTCTTTCATCAAGGCTCAAAAGTACCTAAGCAAGGAATATCACGCCTTCTTAGCCCATGTGGTGGATGAGAAACGAGAAGTGAAAGACATCAAGGATATCCCCGAAGTCTGTAACTTTCCTGACGTGTTCCCAGAAGACATTTCGGTAATACCCCCCGTAGGCCAAGTCGAATTCAGAATCGACTTAATTCCTTGAGCCACCCCCATTGCCAAATCCCCATACCACTTAGCACCGACTTAAATGCAGGAACTGTCCACTCAACTGAACGAACTGCTGAGCAAAGGATTCATCAGACCGAGCTTCTCACCTTGGGGATCACCGGTTTTGTTCGTGAAAAAGAAGGACGTGTCTTTCCGCATGTGCATAGAATATCGAGAACTGAACAAACTCACTATCAAAAACCGTTATCCGCTACCTCGAATCGATGACTTATTTGATCAACTGCAAGGATCGAGCTACTTCTCAAAGATTGATCTAAGGTCGGAGTACCATCAACTGCAGATTCAAGAGGAAGATTTTCCTAAGACGGCATTTAGAACTCGCTACGGTCACTACGAGTTTGTGGTGATGCCCTTTGGATTTACTAATGTGCCAGTTGTGTTCATGGACCTGATGAATCGCGTATGTCGACCCTACTTGGATAAATTCGTGATAGTATTCAACGACGACATACTAATCTATTCCCGAAGTAAGGAAGAACATAGTCATCACCTACGACGGGTCTTGAAGACGTTAAGGGCAGAAAAGTTATACGCGAAGTTCTCGAAATGTGAATTCTGGATTTGAAAGGTAGACTTCTTGGTACACGTATTCAGCAAGGAAGGGATACACGTGGACCTTTCCAAGGTCAAGGCAAATGAAAACTGGGCAACACCAAAAACACCGATCCGCCAGTTTTTGGGTCTTGCTGGTTATTACCGAAGATTCATACAAAACTTCTCTAAGATCGCAAAGTCGCTCACCACCTTGACTCAGAAGGGAGTGACTTTCAGCTAGGAGAATAAACAAGAAACTGCCTTCCAAACGCTTAAGCAAACTATGTGCAGCGCTCCAATCATGTCTCTCCCAGAAGGGACCGAAGAATTTATGGTCTACTGTGATGCATCCAAGTAGGACCTAGGTGTTGGATTAGGTGTCTAAGCCCATAACTATAATTGGTATGTACTTGACCCGATAGTAGCAAGGTCCTTTTGGGTTGCCTTCACCATAGCAATTTGATAGGATGGATTTTTGAGATAGAGGATATTTGTGATTTATTAATATACTATATGAATAATATATTAATTAAGAAATCATATTATTTAATTTGTATTATTCAATAGTTAATTTGGAATTAATTTAGTCATCAAAAGAGACTTATTAAATTAACGGGGACTGATTAGGTAAATCAGTAATACTTATAGTTTGGGCTAATGATCCATGTTGATTAGGGATGGACTAAATATATATGAGAGTCCATGAAGATCTAGTCCAAAGGGCCTATCATATGGGTTATTGGATTGATTAAGGCCTAATCATATGAATTAGGGTTTCCAAGATGAAACCCTAGGGATTCCACACTATAAATACTAACCCTTGCACTCCCAAAATCAGCACTTGTGTTCCAAGAAGTGAACCTAGCCGTTTGGTGCCTCCTAACCTCTTTCTCATATTCCTCCATTTGCTTTTGGTGTTTGTGACTTATTCGAGGTATCACATTTGAGGTACTAAGCTCTTGAAAGACCAAAAACTACAAGCTACAACTAAGAGGTATTCATCAAACTAGATTTATGTTGTAAATCTTCAATTGTATGCTACTTAGGGTTTATGCTTTGGATGAAATGAAATTGCATGTATAACTTGATAAAACTTAGATCCAAAGTATAAGGGTTGTATGTGCACCATAGGATTGTTATAGTGCTCAAAACCCATCAGTGGTATCAGAGCCTAGGTTGTTTTCTGTTATATTGATGTAATTGTATTGTTTTTAAAGATGAAAAACTTTCATTTTTTTGCCTCTGACTGCTGGACTCGACGAGTCCCATGAGGGAACTCGACGAGTTGGATCATCTGGTGATGAACTCGATGAGTCTATGCCCTGACTCGACGAGTTGGATCAACTGTTGGCAGATTTTTCGAGTTTTTGACCAGATTTGGATTAGGATCATTATCACAAACTGTTTTGACTGATAAAATTTGATTTTTCTGATAAGGTAATGATTATCCTCATAAAATTAAATTATGATTATCAAATTTTAAGATAATTACTTGATTTTGTGAAAAATTAATTATTTGTAGAATTTGATTTGAATCATCTTGCTATATGAAATTAGATTAGGTCAATTTTGTGATATAGATAAATCATATGATTAATTTAATTGTTTTCATATTGAAATAAGAGGTTTTGAAAAGTTTCAAAACTTGCTCTCGAGTTTTGGAATTTAAAATTTGAATAAAAGTTTTAATTGTGAAATATTAAATTCTAAAACCCTAGTATTTTAAATGTTTAAAATACATCCTTTTGGTTTCATAATTTAAATTTAGAATTAAAGGTTTTAAT
Organism: Lactuca virosa; assembly: GCF_052849685.1. Lineage (NCBI taxonomy): Eukaryota > Viridiplantae > Streptophyta > Magnoliopsida > Asterales > Asteraceae > Lactuca > Lactuca virosa. The sequence goes on along the minus strand of NC_136429.1, from coordinate 164,882,565 downwards.
TTTGGAAATTTAAATGGACACAACTAGAAGGAATAATTATGGCTTTGTTGATAATTAATTAAAATATTAATTAAAAGAGTATTAATAAATCCATAATAGAATGAGTTTAAAGTTTTAATTGAATTAAAAGTCTAATTTATTTAAAATATTAAACATCCTAGTATTTTAAAAGTTTAAAATACACCCTTATATTATATAAAATTAAAATTCTAATATATTATATATGTATAAGTTAAAAGTTAGTCTTACTGTTAGTAGGCCTCATTCACGAAGTTGGTCTATAAGGGTGTTTAAGGAAGCGGCCTGTAAAATGACCGCCATTGGGTATACACTCTTACCCACCGCACTCTTGACTAGTGGAGGTTCGTTAGCCGAACGAGTATGATAGGACATTCTCATTAATAAGTATAATGAAAATACAAGTAACTAAACCTTTTATAAATTCCCAATATTAGTTACTTAAGAAAAATGTGAATTTGATGCGAACCCATGAAATTGCACATTGCACCTTATTGGTCGTTAGTGGAGCGTGTGTGGTTAACCAGCATACTAATATGAGACTAATGAAGGATGGCAATGGGTAGCTCGAATATTATCATAGATCGATGGAGCGTGTGTGGTTAACCGACACATTGATTAGGTGATAAATGACTTCGAGAGTATCGAGCTGATTTGCATGGTTATTCACACCTTGTTTGTGATCCTCGGAATCCCAGTAACAAAATTGAAGGGCATAATCGAGATTAAACATGCCATTGAAAAGTTCAATGAATCGCAAAAGATCTAGGAGTTTCATTTAAAAACTAATTCGTTTAAGATTTTGTTTTCATGGTGGAATTGGTAATCGTCATTTACCTACCGATAAATAATTTACAATTGGATTACGGCATCCCTCTTCTGAATTGTGAATTATTGTGTTGGGTCCTAGCCTTAATATTTCATTTGGGTGTTGTATTAAGGATTGAATCAACTAAGTTGAATTTCTCCCTTGCAGATGTCTAATTCTGACAACTATGGTCTTCCCGGATCTTTTGGAAAAAGCTTTCCTCATGGAAATGATGTTCCACGTTTTGATCGAGGAACTAGAAATCATACTTCTCGTCCTCCACCTCCTCCAATAAGTCTCCCTGACCCACATGTTTGTCGACTTGAAAAGTTCAAGGTCACTCAAGCCCTATTGGCAAGCAAACACGAAGATGGAAAGTATGTATGTGCTCACGTCTTGGAGATGAAGTTTCATATTGACAGGCTGGGAATGTTGGGTGTCGTTGTTTCAAGGAAGTTGGTTGTTGACTTGTTTCTTCAATCACTTCCTAAGTCATATAGCGGGTTCAATAAGGACTACTATATAGGAGACCACGACATGACCCTTATTGATCTAACCTATTTGCTTATTGCTGCTGAATCAGCAATGATTTGGAGCACTGGTCAAGAAAGTTTGTCTGGAAGATAAATTTCCCAAACTTCCATGGACATTGACAATGGCCACATTGGAAGTCTAGAAAAGCTTTCTCTTCCCAATGGAAAGGGATCGGCCAAGTTCAAACTGTTTGACCAGATGGTAAAGAGAAAGGCTGAGTCTGAGATAGTTCCATGTACCATTCCAAAAGAGTCTGTTTGTTTCTATTGCCAAGAAAAGAGGCACTGGATGTGAAGCTGCCGTATCTACCTAGAATATCGCAAGGATGGTAAAGTCAAAATGTATGACTCTTCTTCAGGTAAGTCCACTATCTAACTCTATTAAGTTCCTATTTATAGATTCTTAAAAATGATGTGATAAGATTGCATTTTGATGTTTTGTAGGATCAGAAAAAGAGAAAGGAAGCTTGAAGGAAGAGTGAGCTGAGCCTGATGGTGAAGAGATGGATTTCGATCGCATGGTTCGATGATCGAATTTTTGAGTTGCTGCTTGGGAGTTATGATAGATTGCATAGAAATATTTAGTGACGTAGTTCTCATTTGTACTTGCGTTGTAAGGACAAGTTTTCCGCATTTTTATAAATAAAGAAAAAATTTTGATTTTGTTTTATTTATATTTCCTTGCAATGGCATTTGTGAAAATTGGTGTTTATATATTAGAAATATTGAAAATGGATTTAAATCTTAGTAATACTGTTTGTGGTAGTGTCAGAAATTTACCAAATAAGGAAAGATTTTCATCACCCAAGTTTCAATTGCATAAAAACTTGAAATCATACGACTTGTATTGTGTGATGAATGAGAATTTTCATCTTTAGGAAATTAAGACTAATTCCTTTTTCACATGTAGATGTGAGTCAAGTGAAGGACTGAAGGATCTGGTACACATTGATGTGCATCGGTCAAATCCGCCACAAAGAACGATAAGACTATTCGTCATGATTTACTAAAAGTTTAGTAAATATGGTTATGCTTACAAGATTAAGTGTGATTCTGAATCATTGAAAAAGTTTCAATGTATAGCATAACGAATAAGAAGAATCAATTAGGCAGAAAGATAAAAGGTTCTCCAATCTGAAAGGAAATGAGAGTGCGTGAGTATCGTGTTTTATGATCATCTTAGTGATTATGAAACCATGCCACAATTGATCCTCTAAGGACACCTTAGTACATTTTTATGGCTAAGAAGAGGAATCGGGAATTGTTGAAATGGTTGAATCAAAAAGGATGAGTCATACTTCGTTTCAAAATCGAGTCTTAGAGTCATACTCCAAGATTGCGCCTTGAGTGACAAATCTAAAGTAGGTTTATAACACCTAGTGAAATGTGGAGTAGAAATGTTTCTTACTCTTGCACATTTAAGATTGGTAGTTGTGATGTCTTGGATAAGACAAAGACCAACTAAGACCAAGTATATGAAGTGTCTTTCTTAATAAGAATCCGTACTAACACTTAAATATTTGTTTGTCGAGGAACGTTTCTTGACAGAGAATCTTATATGTCAAGAGGTCAGTAGGAGTCGTAAAATATCTTGAAAAGTTTCAAGAACTAATCAAGAATAAACCTATTGTTTATCACTAGCACACGACTTGAGGTTTGCAACCTATCGTGTTGACATATTCTTATTTATTTGCTCGTTCCAATTAAGTTAACTATGCATGTGAGTTCTATGATTTCTCATTTGATTGCATAAGGTAAAGCAACTTGGTCAATGAAAGTACATTGATCGATAAGGGTGAGCTGCAAAGCAACGTGGAAGCAATGGTAGACCCTTGTGCTACTAGATGGCAAGAAATTAAGATTGACCAAGTTCAGTCCATATGAGTTTGGATTTGTCACAGACCTTGTCTTGCGATTATGGTTATGACAAATTCACATGGATAGGAACACATACACTATAAAATCGAAGTGGAAAAAGGTTTCTCTCCTTCATGAGAATGATTGCGAAGAAATGCTTTCACTGGTAGATTTTAAGGAGATAGCAGTTGTGTTAATTGCGTTCTCAAATTCGATTCTGATTACGGCATCCCTCTTCATAGTTCGAATGTGAGAAAATGGAAAATAGTTTCAAATTTCGGGACCGATTGTTCTAAGTTCTAAAATAGTTTAAACACACATATGCGCTTTCTAATAAAAGGTGAATGAGCTTAGATAAAGAATTATCGAAGCATATCGTATCAGAAATCTGAGCTTTGGTAAGAAAGTCAATAAGTATTGATTTCTAGAAGTCGAGCTGATTTATAAATACATGTCAAAGCTAGTGGGAGCATAAGTGTTATGCCTATAAGTATGTAATTATTATACTGGTGGGAGCCCAATTATTACGTTAAGTGTTGCGAGTTAGCAATAATATGAATAGGAAACAAAGTTTTAATTTGCAAGGTTGCAGAATTTGAAAAGTTGTTTCGCTATAGAAAGTTTTAAGAGAGAGGAACTCATACTTCATTTCGAAAATTAGATTGAAATTATTAATGGGACTTAGTCATGGATATATATGAATGTAATTTTGAAATGTTTCAACATTAGAAATTCTATATATATAGAAATGATATAGCAAAAGACTGGTCTAGTATCATGTCTTTATGTAAGACATTATGAATCGTATCCCATGTGCTTCGGATATATGATCGATGACATTATGAATCGTATCCCATGTGCTTCGGATATAGGATCGATTACATATGCTATAATATTCGATTGTTCTAATTTCCAAATGCCTATGGTATTAAGAGGGAAAAAGGACTAGAACAAGATATGACTAAAAGTTTTAAGCAACTGTGAAGGACAATCTGAAATTCGCTGAAGATTGGTTTCTTATGGACAGTTGGAAGTACAGTAATGGATGAACCATGTTGACGTAATTCTTAATAGATAGGGTTCTGTTAAGAATGGATAGTCATATGGCAATATGGAAATGTTTCCATAATGGGAGTTGGATATTAAGAATCTATATGTAGAAACTTTTATGCAAGAAGGATGTCCAAAGGAATGTACTTTGAATATGACACTTCGTATCTCCAATGGAATGTTTTGTAATTGCCAAAGTCTTTATGACTTTGGTGTCTAGTCATTACAAAATGATCATTGCATAATAGCTTTGAATCTTACACATTCTAATAATGGAAGAATTTGGTATTCTTACACTTATGATAAGGATTTGGAATTGTGAAATAAGCATCATTGGAAATATTTCCAATTGATATGTGTCACAAAGAAAGGACCATAGGTAAACATAGTGTGCACGCTTGGAGCATGGGATAACTATTGTTTTAATTGAAGTATTAAGTTGATTAGTCGAAAAAATTATACAATGAATAATGTGTAATCAATATGGTGATTAAATAATAAGTGTTTTTATTTATATTCAAAAGTTTTGAGACCATATTGGATTAAATTATTCTTGTGCTTCACTTCGCATGTTTTACTTCTCGAATAACTAGGTTATTCAAACATCCACAGTCGATCATACTTTGGAAGTAATTAATGAGGAAAGACTGTCATGAATCCGTCTGTAGATTGTCTAAAAGCTTAGACATAGCAAATTTTTGCTGCAGTGTTCATGAGTACTCCTGAAATAGAAATTTGAGTACTGGATTAAACCCACGCTCATGTGAATCACTTCATGGATTTTATCACGAGTGATTGTGAGACGATAATATCTTATATTCTTCAAACGGAGTCATGTAGTTGTTGTTTACAAGTCGGTTGCACATTAATAATGCGTAAACGCATCAGTAACTTGATGTTATAAAACGTATTGTTGTGTGTGATTTGATGAGTAAATAGTCCAAGCATATGAGTCGAATTTTATCCGTTCCTTTTATCCTTAATGGGATAAAAGCGATATTTGTGGGCCCCTCGATGATTTAGTGATGACACCCTAAGCGCTTGGCGTGTACTGATTTGATTTGTTCAATTAGTCAGTCATCATAAATTGGAAATCGGGAAACAGAAGTTGGATAGAGAGAATGATTATAATCCATGTCTCATTTCTATAGGATATCTTGCAGAACGGAGGAATATTTGATACCTTATCTAAAGGACGTGTTACTGATAAGATCAGAGTTTGACAGCGGCTTTTAAGAGCGACGATTGCTAATCGGATTTGAAATTGCATTGGCAGTTATAGTTATTAGACTTATCCGAGTGGGAGACTGTTGGATTAGGTGTCTAAGCCCATAACTATAATTGCTATGTACTTGACCCGATAGTAGCATGGTCCTTTTGGGTTGCCTTCACCATAGCAATTTGATAGGATGGATTTTTGAGTTAGAGGTTATTTGTGATTTATTAATATATTATATGAATAATATATTAATTGAGAAATCATATTATTTAATTTGTATTGATCAAGAATTAATTTGGAATTAATTTAGTGATCAAAAGAGACTTATTAACTTAACGGGGACTGATTAGGTAAATCAGTAATACTTATAGTTTGGGCTAATGATCCATATTGATTAGGGATGGACTAAATATATGTGAGAGTCCATGAAGATTTAGTCCAAAGGGCCTATCATATGGGTTATTGGATTGATTAATGCCTAATCATATGAATTAGGGTTTCCAGAATGAAACCCTAGGGATTCCACACTATAAATACTAACCCTTGCACTCCCAAAATCGGCACTTGTGTTCCAAGAAGTAACCCTAGTCGTTTGGTGCCTCCTAACCTCTTTCTCATATTCCTCCATTTGCTTTTGGTGTTTATGACTTATTAGAGGTATCACATTTGAGGTACTAAGCTCTTGAAAGGCCAAAAACTACAAGCTACAACTAAGAGGTATTCATCAAACTAGATTTAGGTTGTAAATCTCCAATTGTATGCTAGTTAGGGTTTATGCTTTGGACGAAATGAAATTGCATGTATAACTTGAGAAAACTTAGATCCAAAGTATTAGGGTTGTATATGCACCATAGGATTGTTATAGTGCTCAAAACCCATCACTAGGATGTGTGCTTATGCAATGAGGAAAGGTCATTACCTATGCCTCAAGACAACTCAAAATTCATGAGGTCAATTACACCACGCACGACCTCGAATTGGGAGTAGTGGTGTTTGCCCCGAAAATCTGGAGACACTACCTTTACGGCACAAAATACACCATCTTCACAGATCATAAGAGTCTTCAACACATTCTCAATCAGAAGGAGCTCAACATGAGATAACGACGGTGGGTAGAGCTGCTAAATGACTACGAATGTGAAATTCATTATCATCTAGGAAAGGCAAATGTAGCAGCAGACGCCCTAAGTCGATAAGAATACTCGGGCCGCCGAGTAAAATCATTGACCATTACCATTCATTCACACCTGTCCACACAGATCAAGGAGGCGCAGCTAGAAGCTTTGAAACCCGAGAACATCTTAGGTGAGGCCTTACGGGGAATGGATAAAAACCTTGAATTCAAGGATGACGAAGCTCGTTATCTCATGAACCGAATCTGGACACCGAAATTTGGAGGGTACAGAGACTTTGTCATGAACGAGGCTCACAAGACCAAATACCTCGTTCATTTCGGTTCAGACAAGATGTATCTGGACCTCAAGAAACTTTATTGATGGCCAAACATGAAGGAGAAATCGCTACCTATGTGGGCAAGTGTCTGACCTATGCCAAGGTCAAGGTAAAATACCAAAAGCCCTCGGGTTTGCTTCAACAACTGGATATACCCGATTGGAAGTGGGAGCGGATAACCATGGATTTTGTAACCAAGTTGCCTAAGACAACGGGTGGACTGGACACCATTTGGGTGATCGTCGATAGATTAACCAAATCCGCACACTTCCTGCCAATAAAGGAGACAGACAAGATGGAGAAACTAACAAGGACGTACATCAAAGAGATTGTACGATTGTATGGCATGCCAATATCCATCATCTCCGACAGAGATAGTAGATTTACCTCACGGTTTTGGCAATCACTCCAAAAGTCCTTGGGAACCAAACTCGACATGAGTACAGCTTATCACCCTCAAACAGACGGTCAAAGCGAGAGAACCATACTGGAATACATGTTGAGAACTTGTGTGATAGACTTCGGAAAAGCTTGGGATACCTATTTACCGCTCATCGAGTTCTCACACAATAACATTTATCACACTAGCATCAAAGTGGCGCCATTCGAAGCTGTCTATGGGCGCAAGTGCAGATCACCTCTGTGATGGGCCGAAGTGGGTAACACACAGCTAGCAAGAGGCCAAGTACCTAATAGCACACTCACTGACCCAGAGATCCTACGGAAAACTACAGATAAGATTGTACATATCCGTGAACGATTAAAGGCATCCCGGGATCGACATAAGAGCTATGCAGATAAACGACGCAAACCCTTGGAATTCCAGGTTGGTGACCGCGTTCTGTTGAAGGTCTCACCCTAAAAGGGAATCATACGATTTAGAAAACGTGGGAAGCTGAATCCAAGGTATATCGGGCCATTCAAGATCCTTGCTAGAATTGGCTCGGTGTCTTACAAACTTCGACTACCACAACAGGCCCATACGGTTCCAACCCATTATGAACCATCTGATTCTTCTACTCCCTTCTCTAATATTTAGGCTTCAATACCACCTGGACTTCTATTATGAGCACTCCATCAAATGAATCACCATCAGATATTTTGTCCCGTGTCACCCGATGATAACAAGGGAAAAGGTTGGTATTTTCAAACCTAAACATCAAGTAGACCTCGCTTCTCTTACCATGAATGCTCTTCATGTTGCTTTGACATCTGTAACTGAACCAAGAGGCTTCAAAATGGCACCTAAAGATCCAAAATGAATGGCTTCCATGCATGAAGAACTAGACGCTTTACAACAAAATCAGACATGGAAGTTAGTACCACGTCCATGTCTCACCAATATTGTCAAGTCTAAATGAGTTTATCGCATCAAATATCACTCAGACATAACCATTGAATGATACAAAGCTTGGTTAATGGCACAAGGTTACACTCAAATTTTAGGACTTGATTACTCTCTCACATTTAGTCTGATCGTAAAAGCATCCGCAATCAGAATTGATATATCTCTTGCAGTCTTGAATAATTGGAAGTTACATCAACTGGATGTCAAGAACGCCTTCTTGAGTGGCAACTTCAACGAGACTGTATTTATGGAACAACCTCCTGGATTCATAAATCCTAAGTTTCCCAATCATGTTTTCAAATTATCAAAGGCTCCGTATGGCTTAAAACAATCCCCACGTGCATGGTTTCAACATTTAAGCACCTTCCTTCTTTCTTCTAGTTTTACATGCAGCCGTGCAGACACTTCACTCTTTGTGTTTACTCGAAATTCATGCATTATGTATTTACTCATGTATGTAGATGATCTTATTCTTACGGGAAACAATGAGACTGTCATTGCCACTTTTATATCTCATCACAATCACGGATTTGCCATTAAAGACCTTGCAGAACTCAATTATTTCGTAGGTCGTGCAGTTGCATACTGTGACAATTCCAAAAAAAATTCATGTGACGAACAACAAATATGAAAGTCTAAATATGTAGAATTAGTCAATTTCTCAACCCACTATAAGCCAAAACGTTAATAGAGCTAAAAATATCACGCGCAAAAAGTTATACCAACATATATAAGTTTTATGTATTTAGAAAGTATGCGATGACACGATCCCGGAAATATAAAGTTTATGAAAAACTGACTTCGTATAAATTAGATATGATTTTTATAAGATATGAAAATCAACCACGCACAAAAGTTACAACGTCAAAAAGTTACAAAGAGAACGGTTGACTTTTAGCAAAAGTCACCAATAGGAGAATCATAATACTTCTCAAAGTAGGTGTAACATCCCAAATTTCAAGTCCAAAAATTTCATTTTCAATATGACAATTTAGAAAACATTTATAAGAAAACATAATTGAGTCATATCATTTCATAAAACCATAATCTCATGTCTCGAAATCCTATCATAAAAATAGTAACAATGTCAAAGTACAATCCCAAGAAATCTCATGGTGCGGAAATCTTGCGTGTGTGTGATGTACCGCTACCGCGCCGGCTCCTTCCCCTTCGCTGAAGAGGTACCTGAAACAAAACTGAAACTGTAAGCACGAAGCTTAGTGAGTTCCCCCATCATGACACATAACATACAATCTCATAACATAACATACTGTCGGGCAATTCTGGGGTGCCCGACCTACCCGGTCTGGCCATTCTGGAGTGCCGACCTACCCATGTCAGGACATTCTGGGGTGCTGACCTACCCATGTCAAGCCATTCTGGGGTGCTGACCTACCCGTCGGTCCTAACAACCGAACCCTGGGGACTATCTCACCCCCTGCTACTACTACCACATATATCATAACATAAACATATTGTCATGCATATCTGGGGTGCTGACCTACCTGTCGGTCCTAACAGCCGAACTTGGGGACTATTCCCTCCCAACTACCACTATCACATTTAGCATATCTGTCACACCCCAAAACCGGAACGGCGGAATTGTTCAGGGGTGGAGGACGTCATGTACAGTATCACAACAATGCATAGTAGTAAACAAGCAACAACATCATTCATTGCATTAATAATATAATTTAATACAAGTGTGTTCTGTTAAGTTTAATAGACACCAAAAATATGAAACAAAATAAAAGATGAGTCTTGAACGAGCTCCATCTTCTCAAAACCTGGCACCGGTACCTGTCTACTGGTGACCTGAGAATACAAGTTATTTTGAAAGAGTTTATCAGCTTTAAAGCTGGTGAGATCATAAGTATTTTAGTGTCATTGCTTGTATGAAAGTGTTTGTAAGTATGTGATGTATAAGTTTGTAAATGTTTGTAATTGTTTGTAAATGTTTGAACTCTCCTAGAAAACCCTATGTTTTCTACTAAAAGTAGCCTTCTACCAAGGCATCAAATGTTTGTATGTGTATCTCTTGTAAGAGTATGTATTTTCCCAATTCTAACAATCATTAACCAAAAATATAGTTTTTACATTACGGTTCATTGTGAGAAGATCACAAAGTGAATGCAATGGAGAAATAAAATAGTACTGTAGTGTTGTATTAAGTAACTACTGCTGTACTAACTACTTTAAACTAATTGTTATTTAAAGTACCATGTGATATTCATGTACCATACTACCGACTAAAAACACGACGATGAAAGACGTCGGAAGAAATGACATTTGGCACCCGTAGACTTGCAAGTCCCACTGTAGCGAGCAGCAAGGTGTAGGATAGTCAATCCAGTATAGATCTATACACAAACTCAACGCTCTCCACTTAAGGAGATTCTGGATACAAAACGAGCCATGACAGGTGATGTCATGCCCCGTTACGTGGCTCACATAACTGTTGTAGTGTTCTTGTATATGTATTGTATGTACTAGCTGTATTGTATGTTCTCTCTGTCTAGTATGTATGTATGTTCTCTCTGTTTCTCATAATAGTATGCTCTCTTGTATAATGTATAGTATGTACTAGCTGTATTGTATGTTCTCTCTCTCTCTGTCTAGTATGTATGTATGTTCTCTCTGTATGTTATTGTTTGTTTCTCATCATAGTATTCTCTATCTGTATGTATTGACTCATGTATGAACTGACTCATTGTATGTTTCACTGTTCTAGTAATAGTATTGCAACTTCCTAAACTATACCTATTATATTTTACTAGTAATGTTGTTTGTATGTATGAACATGTTTGTATACCTTTGCTACCCAAAGGTATTGAACTGAATGAATGAACTTTTATATCTATACACATATACATAATATATAACTAAGATTTAAATGACCTTCGGACAAATAACCGATACCCTAAGTCCACGACCAAACAAGGAACAGGAAGCAAGGTGAGCTATCAGTCCTAAGTCCTTTCAATCCCACTTATATAACTATATCTATATAGATATACATTTGACAAAGTATAAGTTTAAAAGAGTTTAATAAAAGTATTTAATATGTAAAAGAGTTTGTGAAAACAGTTTGAAGTAGTTTGTTTGATAACACAGTTTGAAAAGTAAGAAATCCACTTGTTTGGTAGTTATTAATCACATGTGATTGATATAATAACTATAATAGTTCAACTTGTATTCCCCCCCCCCATAAAAGCATTTAAAATCATTTAAAAGATTGATTAAGGGGTATGAACTCACCTGTAGTGAGTGGTTTGGATAAACGGATGGTATAGGATGCTAAGTGTTAAGTGAAGACTTAAGCACACACACGGATCCTATTTAACATATAATAACACATATATGTATCCAATTAGTCCTTTAACAGCTAATTAACCAAGTTAAGACACCCTAGGACATGGAAAACACTTTGATTCAAGTGCTAGAAGTACTAAGGGTTGCATCTAAGGTTTGTAAAGCCACTTAAGGGAGTTTTCGGTCCAAGTGGTTTTCGGTCCATATGGTTTTCGGTCCAAATGGTTCTCGGTTTTTAGGGTTTTCGGTCCCTGAGTTTAAGACCGAAAACACATGATTTTTGGTGCATAAGGTGTTTTTCAAGGGCTTTCAAGTATGTATAGGGGTTCTAAGTTTCATCGAAAGCCTTATGTGCGTTTAAGGTCTTAAAGGCACCTTTCTTTAGGGTTTTCGGTCAAGGGAGATGCACTTGACCGAAAACACCTATTGTTCTTGAGAAATGGACGTTTTCAAGGCCCTAAATCAAGTATCCTTACTAGATAACAAGTACAGGAGATAGATACTTACAATATGGAAGCAAAGAAGGGTGTTTTCGGCCCAAAACACTATTGTGTGTTCTTGGTGTTCTTGGTGTTCTTGGTGAAATGAAGAACACTTGAAGATCTAAGAAAATGGAATGATTTCATGGATGAAATCATGTATGATCACTAGATAATGGAAGAGATCAACTAAACAAGGAAGGAAACACTTACAATCTTGAAGATCTTGACAAAAATTCGGATGATACTTGAGAGAGAATTGTTCTTGACTTGGAAATGGGAAAAATGACTAAGTGTCATTTATATACCCTTTAGGGTTTTCGGCCCTAACACTATTTTGGGCCGAAAACTCCAAACTCTTGGAGTTTTGTGACTTAAATGTTGCACAATTAATCCTAAAGTATACTTCCTCTAATTTGTTCCCTCAAGAAAATAAATATTAAAAATACCCAACCGGACTTTAAACCGAGCTAAAAATTAGCAGAAAAGAATTTGACTTTTAATTGAAGTGCTAGACGGTAGAGTTTGTTCAAATGGAAATTTCGGGTTGTCACATCATCCCCCCATTAGAGGGAATTTCGTCCCGAAATTAGTGTTTAAGCAAATAAGTAGTTACAAATAACTAAGTAAAAAGATGAGGATATTTCAGTTTCATCTGATCCTCTCGCTCCCAAGTGAATTCAGGTCCTCGCTTGGCGTTCCAGCGAACCTTCACTATCGGGATACGGCTTTGTTTCGTTTGCTTGACCTCCCGGTCCATGATCTCTATAGGTTCTTCCACGGAGTTGAGGCTCTCGTTGATCTCGATCTCGTCGAGTGGGATTACAAGAGTCTCGTCAGACAAACACTTTTTCAAGTTCGAGATGTGGAAAGTAGAATGTACGTTACTGAGTTCACGAGGTAAGTTAAGTTTGTAAGCTACAGGACCGATTCTCGTGAGAATCTCGAAAGACCCTATGTATCTTGGATTTAGCTTTCCACGCTTTCCGAAGCGTATCAAGCCTTTCCAGGGTGAGACCTTCAATAGAACACAGTCGCCCACTTGGAATTCCAACGGTTTCCTTCGTTTATCTGCGTAGCTTTTCTGTCGGTCTCTAGAGGCTTTCAGTCGTTCACGAATCTGAACGATCTTCTCTGTCGTTTCCCGAATGATCTCCGGACCTGTGAGAGCGCTGTCAGGAATTCGTCCTTTAGCTAACTGGGTATCACCCACCTCAGCCCAGCACAGAGGGGATCTGCACTTTCGGCCATAGAGGGCCTCGAATGGAGCAGCCTTTATGCTCGTGTGATAACTGTTGTTGTAGGAAAATTTGACAAGGGGTAAGTGAGTATCCCATGCCTTCCCAAAGTCGATCACACAAGCTCGCAACATATCTTCCAAGGTTTGGATAGTCCTCTCACTTTGTCCGTCGGTCTGTAGATGGTAGGCTGTACTCATGTCCAGCCTAGTCCCTAGGGAACTTTGTAGCGACTGCCAGAACCTCAAAGTGAATCTACTATCTCTGTCCGAGATAATGGATATGGGAACACCGTGCAGTCGTACAATCTCCCGTATGTAGGTTCTTGTAAGCTTTTCCATCTTGTCTGTTTCTTTGATAGGCAGGAAGTGTGCGGACTTGTTCAATCTGTCTACGATGACCCATATGGTATCAAGTCCACCCGTTGTCTTGGGCAACTTGGTTATGAAGTCCATAGTGATCCGCTCCCACTTCCATTCCGGTATCTCCGGCTGTTGTAGAAGACCTGCGGGTTTCTGGTATTCGACCTTGACCTTGGCGCAAGTAAGGCATTTACTTACGAAGGTAGCAATCTCTGCTTTCATGTTAGGCCACCAATATAGCTTTTTAATATCCAAATACATCTTATCTGAACCTGGGTGGACGGAATAACGAGTGTTATGCGCCTCGATCATGACCAAGTCTCTGAAACCACCGTGCTTCGGTGTCCAGATCTGATCCATGAAATATAAGGCTCCGCCACCTTTGACTTCCAAGTTCTTATCCGTCCCTCTCAGGGATTCACTCGCCACATTCTTAGGTTTCAAAGCGTCGTGCTGAGCCTCCTTAACTTGCGTGGACAAGTGTGAATGGATAGTCACAGTCAATAATTTGACTCTACGACCAGAGTATTCTTTCCGACTTAGGGCGTCAGCTACTACGTTGGCTTTACCCGGATGATAACGAATTTCGCATTCGTAATCATTGAGTAGCTCGACCCACTGCCGTTGTCTCATGTTGAACTCCTTCTGGTCGAATATATGTTGTAGGCTTTTGTGGTCTGTAAAGATAGTGCTTTTTGTACCATACAGGTAGTGTCTCTAGATCTTCAGAGCAAACACAACTGCTCCTAGCTCAAGATCGTGAGTGGTGTAGTTGACCTCGTGTGTCTTCAGCTGTCTCGAGGCATAGGCGATGACCTTACCTCGTTGCATCAGAACACAGCCGAGCCCTTGATTTGACGCATCACAATAGACAACGAAGTCTTCTATCCCTTCGGGGAGGGATAGTATTGGTGCGGTGCACAAGGCTCGCTTGAGCGTTTGGAACGCTCTCTCCTGCTTCTCTTCCCAGTCAAAGGCCACGCCCTTCTGGGTCAGTGTTGTAAGAGGTTTCGCAATTCGGGAGAAGTTCTGAATGAACCTGCGATAGTAGCCAGCGAGGCCTAGAAATTGACGAATTTCGGTAGGCGTCTTCGGTGCTGACCAGCTCTCAATGGCCTTGATTTTGGAAGGGTCCACGTGTATTCCCTCTTCGCTAACCACGTGCCCTAAGAATTTGACTCTACGGATCCAAAATTCGCATTTCGAGAACTTCGCATAGAGCTTCTCCGAACGCAGCGTTTCTAAGACTAGTCGCAGATGTTGACTATGCTCCTCCTTACTACGAGAGTAGATAAGTATGTCATCGATGAAGACGATGACGAACTGATCCAAATAAGGACGATAGACCCTATTCATTAAATCCATGAATACCGCGGGCGCGTTGGTTAATCCGAACGGCATCACTACGAATTCGTAGTGCCCATAACGAGTTCGGAAGGCTGTCTTCGGGACATCCTCCCCTAGCACTCGTAGTTGGTGATATCCGGATCTTAGATCGATTTTTGAAAAGAAGTTCGCCCCTTGCAGTTGATAAAATAAATCGTCAATACGAGGCAGAGGATAACGATTTTCGACGGTCAGTTTGTTGAGCTTCCTGTTCAACCGACTCGTCGGGACCATCTTCAACCATAGCATCGGGACCATCTTCAACCGACTCGTCGAATGCATCCTTGAACTCGTCGAGTTCATCTTTATCATATGAATGTGTCCAGTCTATGACTCGCCGAGTTCTATGAACAACTCGTCGAGTCCGTCTTCATGATTTGGGAGATTGCCTTGGCCTCGCCGAGTATATTCATACACTCACCGAGTCCTATGATTTCCAGTTCCAAAACAAACCCTTAACAGGCTGAGTGTTCCTTCCACTCAACCAAAACCATTTCCAGAAGTCGTTTTGGGGGAAAAAGCGTCCCGACTCGCCGAGTCACCCAAGTGACTCGCCGAGTCCCACTTTGAACAAAACTATACAATTGATTATAATGGGTCTTAACGCATCAAAACCATAGATCTGACCTCCTAGGGTCCATTTTATACGTAAAGCTTCAAACTTGATGTACATGCATGGGGCCTTTAGCTCAAAAACCATGAAAAGGGGGTTTATATGATGCATGGGTCTCCCATGGCCATAAAGTTGGCACCTTTATGCCATGGGAACCCTCAATGGTTCCAGATCTGAAATCCTTATCCCAAAATCGTGTTTGCATCCAAGTATGGCTCCAAAATGGCTTCCAAAAGCCCTAAGTTACTCCAAAAGAGTATCTAATGAAAGAAGAAGCAAGGTCTGGACTTTTACCTCCTATAAACAGGAAATGAAGCAAAACCTCTTAATCTCCTTGCTCCTTCTAAAATCCCAAGCTCCTTCTTCTTCTCTTCAACCTTCTAACTTGCACAAAATGGCACAAAAAGCTCCAATTCACCCAAAATGGGTTTAGGATTTCAATCTAGGGTTTCTCTGAGTTGGGAGGGTGATGGAGGCTGGTTTGGGACGAGATAAAGCGTTTAAATAGGGTGCAAACCCTAAATATTAGGGTTTTGTCCAGACAGCTCCTACTCGTCGAGTCGATCTTCCGACTCGTCGAGTAGGTCACTTAAATCCCCGATCAAAATCGAGTCTACTCGACGAGTTGGGCCTCCAACTCGCCGAGTCCCAGAGTGAATTGCAACATTTCTTGAATTTAAATACGTACCAGGTATTGGGTGCTACAGTAGGAACTTTAAGACAAAGAATGCCTAAAACGAAACACATATGAAAGAGTTATGATTTTTATAAACTCATAATGGTTATAAAATATAGGCTAAAAACGAAAGTTATAATTGGCCAAAACGACCAAAAGGAAAGTTGTAGTTTACGTCGAGACCTACACCGATATACAAGATTTTTGAAAACGGAGCTACACAGAATATTGAGGCAAAGAAAGCCTAAAACGGAACCCAATGAGAGAGTTATGATTTTTATAAAACTATAACAATTATAAAATATAGGCTAAAAACGAAAGTTAGAATTAGCCAAAACGACCAAAAGGAAAGTTGTAGCGTACATCGAGACCTACACGGATATATAAGTGTCGCTGAAAACGGAGCTCGTATGATAGAGATACGAATTTTTAAAGTTTAATTTACACCCACGCACGGCGCGCGGCACGCATCTGATGATTGGATTCGTTAGGATACGGATGACGTAGCACGAGGAGGGGCGACACGTGACAGCTCCTTGTAGCTCAAGTGCACTTGTGTGGTCTAAAATAACCTATAAATAACAAGCTTCGGCAGATCAATTCTCACACATTCAAAATTACCATTCTCTATCTCTCTCTCTCTCTCTCTTTCTCTATCTCTATCTATCTATCTATCTATCTCTATCTCGATTCTCGTGTCTATACCTTCCCAACGATCCTTGAGTTCTGAACTTTCGACCCTACCCTACATCAGTGGTTTCACGCATCAAAGGTGAGTTCATGTGTGACAACTAAGAAATTTCCGTTAACAACCGTCACTAGAGATTAGCATAGACAAACGAAAGCAATAGAATTTTTCATATTTCGGGAAAATATGATCAGATATACTAATACTTATAAATGGAAAAAGATTAATAGGGTCAAGAATAAGTGACCAAAATATCTCAACGATATAAACTATGTAAAAATTTGACTCCGATTCGAGGAGTTATGATTTTATAAAAAGTAAAAATCAACCGTGTGATTAACGTAATTAACGTCAAAATGGTACAAAGAAATCGGTTGATTTATGGCTAATATCATTAAAAGGAAAATCATAGTACTTCGCGAAATAAGAACTTTCAGATGAAAAGGGTCAAAAATAGAGTTCGTATAAAGAAGATATAGTTGGAAAAACATAAATTACAGGTTAAAAACAAAAGTTAAAATTTAACAATGCAACCTTAAGGAAAGTTGTAGTGATCAAGGATAGCTACACAAATATATAAAGATGGTAAGAAACAAGGTTCATACAAGAAAGATATGAATTTTTATAGAAAATTAAGAGGCATGTGCGAAGTGCACGCCATGCACGGTGTGCATATATAACACCGGGATTCGTCGAGATTTGAGAGACGTGGACCACCATAAGTATGACACGTGGCAAGTTTTGGTGGAGCCACCAGATCGTGTGCACGACACACACAAGATGCACCAAGCACATATGCCCTATAAATAGAAGTGCTCACTTCCTAGATTCTCCACACCCGAACACCTCATAAACTCTCTCACCTTCTTGATCTATCTCGGGAGTTCTCTTGATGGCGCCAAGCTTTGGATGCAACACCCAGAGTCTGCATGATCACGCTACTTGGGTGAGTTCAAGGCCCCACTTTTACGGTTTTAAAAAAATTTACGGGGGGAATACATGCTTATCAAACTTCTTTATCAAAATATATTTTATAAATATATTAGTAGTTTATATATATATATATATATATATATATATATATATATATATATATATATATATATAAACATGAAACGATAGGATAATATGCTGGTAGAAAATCTGCCTAGTCTTAAGCAATGATATTATGTCTAATCATTATGCTACCCGATATACTAGCAAAAAGATTATACCTAGATGTTATGTTGGCCGATTTCTTAGGATACCTTAGTACCTAGAAGTAATGTTGGCCAAATCTTAGGATAGGCATTGTACTTAGTCGTTACTCTGCCATAATATCTTATTATCCAGATAATCGTAATTACTGTATAAATATGATAAAAGAATATATATATATATATATATATATATATATATATATATGTGTGTGAAAAGGGAATATACATTACAGCCTCACCTAAGCTTAGGTACTAAACCTCTTGAAAATACATTGTTTTATTATATAAAGATTACGGTTAATGGATTCACGGTTAATACTTCAAGATGTAAATTCAAGATCGACACAATAGGGTTTAGGGTTTAGGGTTTAGGGTTTAGGTTTAGGGTTTAGGGTTTAGGTTTAGGGTTTAGGGTTTAGGGTTTAGGTTTAGGGTTTAGGGTTAGGGTTTAGGGTTTAGGATTTAAGGTTTAGGGTTTAGGGTTAAGATTTAGGGTTTAGGGTTTAGGTTTAGGGTTTAGGGTTTAAATTTAGGGTTTAGGGTTTAGGTTTAGGGTTTAGTAATGTTCACTTGGGTGAAGTAATAAACGATAATTGAGGAAAGAAAACAGAGATGGTAAAACGATAATGAAAGAAAGAAATGTTATGGAGGATGATATATTTACCAAGTGAAACCAAACCGGGCATATTTAGCATGTTAAAACGACATATTTTAGAGGCTTAGTACTTAGGTAGTGTTGTAATGTATATTCCCTATCCCCTATATATATATATATATATATATATATATATATATATATATATATATATATATATATATATATATATATATTTAAGAACAAATATGGAATATTCACTAATTATGATTATCTTATATATATATATATATATATATATATATATATATATATATATATATATATATATATAATAACTAAGTATATATATATAAAGTGATAATTATGGAAGGAAACGTAAGGATAGGTAATTTACTTAATTGTACCAAAACCTATCAAAGAATATCTATAAAAGATAATTAGTATATATAGGGTTAAGTATATATGAATAATTATGTAAAGAAATTAGTATCAAAGAAAGACTAAGTAAGGAAAAGATAAAGCGATAATCATACTTAAGATTAAACAAACACATGTTAGTGAGGTGTTAATATTCATCCAATAGTCTGATTAGATTCGGCTAACCCTGAACCTATAATTGTTAATCTTGCGAGAGCCAGAAAGATATGTATAGATCTATACAGGGCTACCACCCCCACCTGCGATTGCTAGCTACAATACCGGAAAGATAACTTTCTTAAGTATAAAAATAATATTATTCGACATCCGATGAAGCGTTGTGTGGGGTATATATCGGTTCATATCGTCGATTATAGGGGTTCATGGTAATACTATTCGGAAAATCTTAATTTAAACTGCCTAGAGAGCCGCCTTCAAGTAGTTGTATGATTCGATTAAAAAGGATTCGATAAATATTTATAAAAGTTTAGGATAGGTATTATATCCTAAAATAAAGAAAGATCTCTAAAGAAATAAAATTTTATAATATTTGGATAGATAGTGCGTCCTAAGGATAAGATTCAGGAAACGAAAATAAGATCATTAGATTTGGAAATCCTAGGAAATAAGGAACTTATGAAAGATAAACATATTCATAAACAAATATCCTAAAAGTTTTCAAAGAACTTTTTTTATAAAACCTATGAGCTCACTAACATCAAGTTGACCTTTTCAAAAATCGTATGTGTTCCTAGGATGAAGGGAAGCTCAACGCAAGGAAGAGCAATTTGCATGAAGATATATAGGTTTTAGTTTAGTCGATGTAATTTATATTATTAATGAATGATAAATTTATGTTATGAGATTGTGTTGTAGGTCAACCCTCGGCGTTTCCGCCGTCGGCCGGGGGTGTGACAGAGTGGTATCACTGTCGAAGGTTATAGCAAATTAGTACTTCTTTAGGAAATTCCGACTATAGCCTAGGACATATACTTTGATAAGTTTTATCCTCAAACCTATAAATAAAAATATTATTATAAATTACACTACTGATAGAATACTTACAGGAGAGGTAACTAGTTTGAATTGTCGCTTGAGTGGCTGGATTTTCAGAACGGCTATATGTTAAAATGGTCCTGCCCTCCGGCACTTCTCATCTGGCTGATCCTTATTTTATAGTTTAGTAGTAAAAAACAATAATAATCACCAATCCATAACAAGTCAGTATACAAATCAATAATGCAAACTATGAAAGTCAATTATCTAGGCTAATTCAGTGTGTAAAGGTTGAGTCACAACTAAACGTAGCCTGATCACCTATGTTTAGTCTTGGATGAACCAAAGCACCATTTGAATTCAGACTCGGTAATTGATAAACTAGAAACCACACATATAAATAAATCAAAATAAAAGAGTTTAAACATACATAAGAGTATCAAAATATATCACTCCAACCCATAAAACAAGTATCAAAATACAACAAATTGTCACTCATCACTACTCTCATACTCCCCATCCTCATACTATGTATCCTCCTCGATGTCATCATCATCACCCCTTTGTTGTGTGCGAGATGGACCTACACCCTCATGACCAGCACCCCTTCTGCTGAGTATGGGGAGGATCAGCAACAGGACCTGCTCGCGGAAAATGTAGATGATCCATCCCTTGGAGCACCATCGTCCAAGAATATGAGGCCATAATATAATGATGCTCCTCCTGTAGAACATCCATGTGCTGCATCACATCACGTAGAGTCAGCTTGGGTGGATTCGCCTCTGCATATCTAGGTCTTTTTCACCTCTCAAAAGCAGGCTCAGGACCAGGCTCCATATCCACCTGATTGATCGGTGCCATGATGTCATCATCAGGAATCCCCCACCGTTGATCAGCTTCTAGTACTATTGTATGTATCTTCCATAGATCAGTCATACCCAAATCCCTGATAAGACATGGAACCATCCCGCTGGTATCAACCCTCTAGGAGCGAGCCAAGCGAGAAACCGAATAGCCTCCATAGATCTGGATCTGCACCGCAGGGCCCACATCCAAGGTAGATAAGTATAAAGCCATAGTATAAGGTGATGGGTTTTGAGCATTCTAACACTTCCTAAGTGTACATGCAACCCTAATAACCTTGGATCTATGTTTGTCTAATTATCATGCAAAGTTGAATTCCAAGGTTATATTCCTATCTAGCATACATGGGGAACAAATTTTAACTTGCATGAAAGATAGAATAACTTACCTTGTTGTTGCTTATGATCCTTGAAACCTTGTGAGCCTAGCACCCCAAGTGTGATGCCTCAAATGCTTCACACAACACCAAATGCTTTTGGAATGACTTTAGAGAGAATACACACTTCTAAAATCGGCCTAGCCCTCTTGTTTCTTATGTGTAGCCAATTTTGGTGGAGAATGGGTTTCTAATATAGTGTTGACACATCTAGGGTTACACCATGTAAACCCTAATGTGTCATGACTCTTCATTTCCATGACCCATGGGTTTGTAACTCCCATGGAGCATCCATGGAGCATCCTATGGGTGGAACCCAACTTGATAATCCATGGAGCCTCTTAGCCCACTATATAAGATATGGAAGATTTACATAATCTACCCATATATTTAATTAGTTATCTTTTGATCACTTAATTAATTCTTGATCAAACTAATTAAATAATATTATTAATATATTAGAACTTATAATATATTAATAAACCATAAGTGTTATTTCTCTCATTTTAGTTTATCCAATTGCATGGTGCCATGCAACCCAAATGGACCATGTCGGGTCGGGTCAAGTACATACCAGAAATAGTTATGGACTTAGACACCTTATCCAACAGTCTCCCACTTGGATAAGTCTAATAACTATAACTGCAATACTTCAGGAACCGATCGGCAATCGTAGCTCTTTCAAGGTCTCTCGGAACTGAGAAGATGATGATACGCCATTTAATATAAGTGATCATATAATCCTCTGTTATAGATATCAGCCAGACAAATACATGGAACAATGTCTTACTTATTGTCCAGCAGTTTGTTTCCCGATTTCCGATTTGTTTGACAAAGAACTTAATTGAACACATCAACTTAGTTCTGACCGGGCCCGGTACATAGGTCAAAACAAAATCATCGAGGGGCCCAGATATCAGCTTCTAATCCAAGAAGGAACAGATAAACTTCGACTCATATGTTTGTTCTACCACTCATTGAATTATACACAAAAGCATGTTTTATAACATCGAGTTACCAATGCGTTAACGTACAATCAATGCATAACCAACTCATAAGTAACAAATCATATCTCTAGGTTTGAAGACTTATATGATATTACCGTCTCACGATCACTCGAGATAAATTCCATGAAGTGATTCCAGTGAGCGTGGGTTGAGTCCAATGCTCAGAACTTATGAGCACTCATGAGTGTTGTAGCCATGTCCAACAGCTTAGACCTCTACAACCAATCATGACAGTCTTGATTCATACCTACTTCCGACATATGACCGACTATGGAGGTTCGAATAATATGATATACCAAACATAATTATTCTGGAAGTCAAAACATGCAAAAGAAATATAGTAAACGATCGACAAGAGATAGCAACACTTTACTCATAAATAAAACACCTTTTATTCATCATCTAATGTCAATTACACTTTACAAATTTCAAGGTTATCTAACTACTAAATCTAATATCATCCTTCAGCCCTTTGCTCCGAGCATGCTGGAGATGCTTAACCCGAGTCAGTCCCTTCGTGAGGGGATATGCTGGATTCTCATCCGATGATACCCTCATTGCCACGAGGAGTCCTTCTATTCGATGTCTGATGAAATGGTATTTTCTGTCGATGTGTCTGGATCTCCCGTGATCCCTTGGTTCCTTAGCTAAGGCAACTGCACTTTCACTATCACAGAAAATTTCCATTGGCTCTTTAATAGCTGGTACAACTCCAAGGTCTCCAATGAAGTTCTTCATCCATATCGCTTCCTTTGCTGCCTCGCTAGCTGCTATATACTCTGATTCGCAAGTTGAATCAGCCACTGTCTCTTGCTTGGAACTCTTCCAATAAATTGCTCCTCCATTTAAGGTAAAGACCCAGCCTGACTGAGAGCGGAAATTATCCCTATCAGTCTGAAATCTAGCATCACTATACCCTACACCTCTCAAGTCTTCACTCCCACCGAGGGTAAGGACCCAGTCCTTAGTCCTCCGTAGGTACTTGAGGATATTCTTTACCGTAGTCCAGTGTGCCTTGTCAGGGTTCCCCTGATACCTGCTAACCATGTTCAAAGCAAAGGCTACATCAGGTCGAGTACACGTCATAGCATACATGATCGATCCTACAGCCGAAGCATAAGGTATTCGACTCATTTCTGCTATCTCAGCCTCAGTACTAGGGCTTTGTGTCTTACTCAATCTGGCATTACTCTGGATGGGTGACTCTCCTTTCTTGGAGTCCTGCATGCCGAATCTCTTTAGCACCTTATCCAAGTAGGTACTCTGACTAAGTCCAATTAGTCTTTTACTCCGGTCTCTCAAGATCCTTATCCCTAGAATATAGGCAGCTTCTCCTAGGTCCTTCATAGAGAAACACTTCCCAAGCCAGGACTTAACTTCCTGCAGAGGTGGGATGTCATTTCCTATGAGTAGTATGTCATCCACATACAATACCAAAAAGCTAACTATACTCCCATTAGCCTTGACATATACACAAGATTCATCTTCACTCCTAGAAAAGCCAAATTCTTTGACTTTCTCATCAAAGCAAAGATTCCATCTGCGAGGTGCTTGCTTTAACCCATAAATGGATTTCTCAAGCTTACACGCTTTATTAGGGTACTCTGTATTGACAAAACCCTCTGGCTGACTCATGTAAACATCCTCAGCCAACTTTCCATTAAGGAAAGCGGTTTTGACATCCATTTGCCATATTTCATAGTCATGAAATGCAGCTATGGCTAACAGAACCCTAATAGACTTAATCTTGGCCACTGGAGAAAAGGTCTCATCATAATCAACTCCCGGAGTTTGTGAGAAACCCTTTGCAACCAGTCGTGCCTTATAAGTGTGTACATTACCATCCATGTCGGTCTTCTTCTTGAAGATCCATTTGCACCCTATAGTCTTACGACCTGGTACATTCTCAACCAAGTTCCACATTCCCTAAGATAGTCGAGGAAATCTGAACTAAGATACTCACCACCTCGATCGGATCGAAGCATCTTAATGTTCCTGCCCAATTGATTCTCGACTTCCTGTTTAAACTCTTTAAACCTCTCAAAAGTCTCTGACTTATGCTTGATTAAGTAGACATATCCATATCTACTGTAATCATCAGTAAAAGTCAAATAATAACGATTAGCATCCCTTGTGGCATGTTTGAAGGGCCCACGCACATCTGTGTGTATAAGATCCAACAAACCTTCACCCCTCTCACAAGAACCAGTGAAGGGTGACTTTGTCATTTTTCCAAGTAAGCATGATTCGCAACTATCATCCGACTTTAGGTCAAATGACTCCAATACTCCATCCTTTTGGAGTTGGCCTATGCGTTTCTTGCTTATATGTCCAAGACGACAATGCCATAATGATGCTTTATCCAAGTTATTATTATTAACAGAATCAATACACAATACATTATTTCCTAAGTTATCAACCACAGATACAGTTTTATACACGCCACCACAAGGTAATGCTTTAAAATAAAGAACATTATTAAAGAAAGCATTAATCGAACCAACTTCATTATCAAATGAAAAGGTGAAACCTTGTTTATACAATGCATGAAAGGAAATAATGTTTCTTCCATTTCTGGCGAATAACAACACTTATTCAAATCTAAACTAAACCCACTACTTAGCAATAAAGTATAAACTCCAATCTTGGTGACAGGTAAAGCTTTCCTATTCCCCATGATTAAGTTTATTCTTCCATGCTCCACATTCTCACTTCTTCTTAGTCCCTGCAAATCAGAACATATATGAATACCACAACCGGTATCAAGGACCCAAGAGTTAGAATGGGGTGAGTTATTAGATAAGATACTGTAAATACCTGCATGGTTGGGTTTAACTTTCCCATCCTTCACATCTTGCTGGTATTTTGGGCAATTCCGCTTCCAATGTGACTTTTCATGGCAATAGAAGCATTCAGCCTCTTTTGTGTCAGAAGAAGGAGTGACGAAACCTTTCTTGGTTCCACTTGAAGAAGAGCCATCAAGGGTCCTAGCCTTGGTACCCTTCGAAGAGCTCTTCCTCTTCTTCCCTCTACCTTTCCCGATTGCCAAAACCGGGGCGGAGTTTGGAGTAGGAGTGTTAACAACCGACTTACCCTTAAGACCTGTTTCTGCGGTCTTGAGGAGTCCCTGAAGTTTGCTGAGTGTGACCTCTTCCTTATTCATGTGATATGTCATACGGAATTGATCATAGCACGATGGTAAGGAGTGCAAAATGATATCTATTGCAAGCTCCTCTGGGAAGTTCACATTAAGCTTCAGCAACCGATCCACATACCTTTGCATTTTCTGCATGTGGCTCGTGACGGATTCCCCGTCCTTCATCATGGTTGTTATGATAGAGCATATGATTTCATACCTCTCTTGTCGTGCACTTTGATGGTATCTTTCCATCAGATCTTGGTGCATTTCAAAAGGGTAGAAGTCCTCATAGGACTTTTGGAGTTCCGCTGTCATGGTGGCCAACATGATGCATGCCACTTTTGTAGCATCCCTTTCATGTGCCCGGAAGTCAGCGATCTCCTGGGGAGTTGCAGTGGTCTCATCAATCTCCTTAAGCTCCTTGTCAAGGACATATTCTTTGTCCTCGTAGCGGGTAATCATCCTGATCTTTCTGACCCATTCATTGAAGTTGGATCCATCAAAAGTGACTTTCCCACACAAGTTCATAAGGGTAAAGGAGCCATTAGGATTAGAGCCAGAAGCAGCATTGTTTAAAGACGTCTGAAAGAAGAGAACAAGATTAGTTTAGATATTAAGAGAGTCCTTAATAAAACACCCAAATGTAATATTAAGGCTAGGATCCAATCACAATATATTATAACTTAGAAGAGGTATGCCGTAATCCAAGCTATAACATATTTGAAAGGTAGGTGAATGACGATTCACCAATTTCCACCATGAAAAACGAAATATAAATATTAGGTTTTTAATTGGTTCTTAGAAATTCCTAGATTCTTTTGAGATTCAATGAACTTTTCAAAGGCATGTTTCAATCTCGAGTGTGCCCTCCAAGTTTTGTGACTGGGATACCGTGGATCACAAAACGAGGTGTGAAGTAACCATGCAAATCACTTGGTACCCTCAAGGTTTATCACTCAATCGATGTGCCGGTAAACCACACACGCTCCACCGATGCTATGGTAAACCTTAAGTCACCCTTTACCTACCTTGTTAAGTCCAAGTTAGTGTGTCGGTTAACCACACACGCTCCACCAACGACTTAAACAACGTGTAAAGTGTAATTTCATGGATTAGCACCTTATTCAAATTTTTCCTAAAGTAACTAATATTGGGAATTTAATAAAAGCATTTAGTTACTTTATAATATTCATCATACTTTTAATGAGAATTTATAAGTCCTTGTCTTACCCGTTCGGCTAACGACCCTCCACCGATCAAGGAAGCGGTGGGTGAGAGTGGACACCCATTAAGTTGCCATTTTATATATACCTCCCTTATAGACCGGCTTCGTGAATGAGGCGTACTAGCGGTAAGACGACTTGACGTTATACATATATATATTAGTAACTTATAATATTATAAAGTATAAGGGTTGAATTTTAACTTTTAAAATTCTAAGGGTTGGAACTAAAGTTTTAATCAAGACTTTACATGTTCCAAAACTTGAGGGCAAGTTTTGTAAACTTCCAAAACTTTTCATTTCTTATAACTTATGAATTAATTGAGTAATAAAAATGAAGACTCTTCATTTTTATAACTCTTGTGTTCTTTTAATGGCTTTAATAAAAGTGAGACTTTTGGTTTTCCATAACTTGAGGACAAGTTATGGACTCCATTAAAACACATTATGATCATGAATTAAACTACCATGAAGGTTACAAACAATTCCTATGATCATCTAATCTACATAAGTTCAAGAACATGAATATGAACACTTTCAAGAAACAAAAATTACACTTAAAAAAAACTTGTAATTTTAATAATTGCCATTGTAAATGGATTAGCATAAACATTACACCATCTAAAACAAGCTTTAAAACATCAAAACAGTTTAGGGTAATGTTTCTAGTCCATTTCCAGCAACAAATGTGCAAACTTTCATACGAGCAGAAAACAGAAAAACGATTTTTTTTCAAGCTGTTTGCACACAAAAAAAAAAACAACAAACGAACCTGGCTCTGATACCACTGATGGGTTTTGAGCATTCTAACACTTCCTAAGTGTACATGCAACCCTAATAACCTTGGATCTATGTTTGTCTAATTATCATGCAAAGTTGAATTCCAAGGTTATATTCCTATCTAGCATACATGGGGAACAAATTTTAACTTGCATGAAAGATAGAATAACTTACCTTGTTGTTGCTTATGATCCTTGAAACCTTGTGAGCCTAGCACCCCAAGTGTGATGCCTCAAATGCTTCACACAACACCAAATGTTTTTGGAATGACTTTAGAGAGAATACACACTTCTAAAATCGGCCTAGCCCTCTTGTTTCTTATGTGTAGCCAATTTTGGTGGAGAATGGGTTTCTTATATAGTGTTGACACATCTAGGGTTACACCATGTAAACCCTAATGTGTCATGACTCTTCATTTCCATGACCCATGGGTTTGTAACTCCCATGGAGCATCCATGGAGCATCCTATGGGTGGAACCCAACTTGATAATCCATTGAGCCTCTTAGCCCACTATATAAGATATGGAAGATTTACATAATCTACCCATATATTTAATTAGTTATCTTTTGATCACTTAATTAATTCTAAATTAATTCTTGATCAAACTAATTAAATAATATTATTAATATATTAGAACTTATAATATATTAATAAACCATAAGTGTTATTTCTCTCATTTTAATTTATCCAATTGCATGGTGCCATGCAACCCAAATGGACCATGCCGGATCGGGTCAAGTACATACCAGAAATAGTTATGGACTTAGACACCTTATCCAACATAAGGGAGGTTGAGACAAATATCAGTACGAATCAAGCACCACATCAGGAAGAGATCACCCGAAGGAACCTTTTCACACTCCTCACGGTGACAGATGGTGGAAGCAATCAGGCGATGGAGTAGCCTGAAGATATGAGATTTAAAGGAGCTCTCATTGGCCATCCAGAGACATAAATTCCCTTAGCATGATCCCATACCTGCATATGGTCATACTCGTGAGGTGGAGAGATGATACAGCTGGATAGATAGGAAAGGAAGTGAGGACTAGCAACCTAATCCTTGATATAGATCCCTGCACGCCAACCCAACTCTGCAATGTTGTACGAGTGGGATACCCTCCTAGACGGAAAGAGAATACAGACCAATTTGTGCAGTCTGTCGATCGCCTGTCAAATTGAACCCTAGCAAAGAACTCTTAGCTGAGCTCATGATAAATAACCTCCTGAAGCATAAATATCTAATGTCATCCCTGGCAAGTAAAAATCTCAAGACTGTTATCATCGCGGAAGACCCGAGTAAGATATGGCTCCACACGCGCTGACAACCCAAGATCATCAGAAACCCGCCACACCAGATCCTATAGAATACTAAACTGCCTAGACAGTAATGTAGTCAACCAAGAAACATATGAGCTCTGATCCTTGGCTGGCATATTAGCAAGAAGCTGCAAAATGCATGAGATGGCCAGTTCGGCGACAACTAGCCCGCCCGTTGATGACCCGATCGAGACATAACCTGTAGAAAAATAAATATAAAAACAATTAGAAAATATAGTAGATAAAATACTGCATAAGGAGTTGAAATGGATCACACGTGCAAGATGCACGCAACATGCGAGTACACGCGGCGTACCTGCTTCTACACGGCGTGCTCCATGAACACGACGAATAACAGATCCAAAAATTATTTGTTTCACCTAATTTTCAAGATAATAAACATATAGGGATGTTCGGCGAATCTTTTAAAGGACAAATAAGCAACCTATTTCGTCTAAAACATCATAAATCGAGATATTTAGTCAAAAACCTAGAAATTTTTCCAAAAACCTAAAACCTCAAATTAAGGGATGATTCATGGATTGAAGCTTGCAGTTGAGTATTGGGGTAGTAAAATCAGAAGTTGTACTAGCTAATTTAGCAATCCATATCATAAAATTCAACCAAAATCCATCTGTTGAAACAAAGTTCAATTAGGATCGACAGATTCTATGTAGACAAACAATTAAGAACGTAATTATGAACACAAGAATGGCTTTGAATGTGTCGTATGATTAATGCTTCAACACCTCAGAAGAGCTCGATTAAGAACTTCGACTGTAGAGGTGTTTAGGGTTACAAAACAATGAACAATAATAATCACGAACGTTCCTTTTAATGCATACATGCATGCATTATTTATAGTCTAACCCTACTAGCTAATCACAGATGGACAAGCCCAATCCGGATACAAAACACAAGCCCATGACGCAACACAATAAGACCCAACAATCTCCCCCTTTGCGTCAATGGAGCCGAAAGCTCACTTCGGTTGAGCTGCAGAAGAGTTCTTGATTGTCTTGAACACCTTCGGTATGATGGCCAATAGATGATGACGAAACGTTATGTACCACCGAAGCATGTCTGTGAAGTTCTTCTTGTCTGTTTCTGAGTTCTGCTTGCACCGATGAATAATGTTGATAATGTGCTCCAAGCAGTCTGTTGAAAACAGATGTTTATCAACAAGAGCGAATAAAAATCTTTGTGCTTTGCCTTTTGTAAACATCACAGTAAGATGTGTAGAATCGATTTGGCCCATCTTCATCTTATTCACATCTCCTGGTTTCGGTGTTGGCTTGATAGTCGGTTTCTTGTTCATTACTTTCGCTATCTCCTTATCCATAGCAGCAACCTCATGGATGTAAGAAGCCAACATCCTCTTCAAGTGATCCAGTATCGGCTCATACTCCTTCGGATTGGTGAGCAGAATGTTAAACAATAGGATCCAGTCATGAGGATTTAGATTTGGAAGGTCTGCCAGGGAAATAATCGACACCGAGTTTGCTGATCCTCGTGTGATTTTGAAATTAACATTTACAAACTTCCCAGCAGGCGTAGGTTTTAGTACCTTGACAGTAACTATCTTATGTGTGCTCCATGTCAAGTACTGCGGTTTACCATACTTCAAATAAAAGTCGATAAGCTCACGATCAACTTTTGGATGAGGAAAAGGAACTTCAGCAGTCGAATCGAAACAATGAAACGTGAATGCCTTTCGTGTTATCGGCATGTCGAACTGTGATTCCTTAGAATTGTCACAATCAAACGAAGCAACAGGTTCCAACCAGTAAACACTTGGAAACTCTATAGCTTGATTGATAAGTGCCTCTTTTGTCTACAGGGGAAACAAGGCCTTCTTGAAGTTTAAGGCTTCTTCTTCTTCCTTGTTCCTCCTTTCCCTCTCCTCTGCTTCCTTTGCAATCCTCAAGGTTTCATCCAACTCTTTATCCCTCTTCTTTCGTTTAAGGGCCTCAGCAATAGTCTCATCAGATTCGTCATTACTGTCATCATCAATCTCCTTCTTCTTAGCTTGAGAACCAGAACCTGAAGCTTCATTACCCTTCAGTTCGGTTGTAACTTTGACTTTCGGTTGAGCAGATTCGGTTTTGGTTTTAACCTTCGGTTGATGAGCACCTTCTCCCCCTTGTTTTGGAGCAATGAATGTCTCCGAAACACCCTTCATCTCGTGTAACAGTGCAAGGGCAGGAAGAAGTTTTGATGTCAGATGATTTCTGATAGTGAGAGTAAGGATAGGATCATGAGCACCAAGAATATTGGTAAGCATATCCTTGACATCCCCAGCACAACTACGAAAGACAGCTCTTTCAGTCTTCAACAAAGAAATTTCCTATCAGCTTGAGCAAGCTGCACCTTCTGAACTTCAATTGTGGAGGCTTGACAAGCAAGATCTTCCTTTAGAGCACTCTCTTTTGCTAAATCAGCGTGAAGAGATTCAAGCCTAGAATTCACAGAACTTATAAGTGAAGTGTTCTCTGCTTGTATTGAAGAACGTACAGCCTCAAACTTTGTGTGCTTTTCTTGAAGGGACTGGGATAAGGAATCCACAGAGGCATTCACCTTAGCTGCATTGTTATCAGCATGCCCTTTGAGTGACTCAAGAAAGATTTGAGTACTATGAATAATTTCAGCAACGTCAGTAGTGGCCTTCTTGCAAGAAGAAGTAGACTCATTAACATCCTGTGTGGATTTGTCAATTGACTCAGTATATTGCTCAAGAGCAGTATCCATGAAAGCTTTTAGCACAACACCACTGTAGGACTTGTTGTCATCAAGCAATTTATCAAGCTTCTCATTAATGCTTTGCAGTTGTTGTCGTGTGACTGGAGCTTCATCATCATCATCTGTAGGAAGCCTATAGGGACTGTAGTATGTTGAATCAAACTCATCATTAGCACCACCGAGAGTGGCACCGGAATCGGTTGAAGGTGAGGGTGAAAGTGGTGTGGAAGTAACTGGAGGTTCTGTTTCAGTAATCGCCCCCGTATCAGATACGTTGACTCTTACTGTTGGTTCAGGGATTGTAGTGGAAGTGGATTGGGAAATTATAGGAGGTGGTAAGGGAGTTGTAGAAGTAGGAATAGAATGAACTGGTGGTGGTGTTGATAGAGAAGGTGTTGTTGGAGATGTGGTAGGTGGTGGAATAGGAGCAACCGAAACTGGAACTGTCTGTTTCGGTGATGGAGGTGGTGTTAGAAGTTTGTGATGAAGAGATTCGGTTGGAGTAGGAGATCGGGGAGGAGTGTTACCTCTCGGTGATTCATGATGAATTTCTTCGTCTTCCTCCTCTTCATCGTTTTTTGAACTAGAAGGAGAGGGACTCTTGGGTTTCTTTGCCATCTTCTTGAACTTCTTAGGCTTGGAAGACTCCCCTTTCTCATACTTTCTCTTCCTTGATTTGGCAGGTTTAGACTTATCATCCTCAGTTGTCCCTGTCTTGGTAGTAGCCCTTTTTCCATGATTGCCCGGCTTTTCCACAGCTTCCAAGGCAGCCTGCTATTCAGGAGATAAGACTCTCGGTTCCTTAGGAGGAATTTGGCGATAATCAGCCATGACCTTGCTCTCAGTGGTGACACATCTGTACATTGTCTCTGGGATAGAGCCAATGTGAGGAAACTTTCTAGGATCAGAGATAATGATTTTCTTGGTGTGGAACGTGGCCACAGACGCAATTAGGGCATCCTTCATGACCGGAATCTGCAAAGTATTTGTCGCCCTTCGTGTAATGAGAGTCCAGAAGCGTGCACACGAGATTTCAGAATGCCTCGTTGAAGTGTTGAGGCTTTGCACCACTTGATACCAGATAATCGTCCCATAATCGAGATTGAGACCATTGTAAAGGTCGTAGAGAAGGGTTAGGAAACCCCTACTGGTACCATCAGACCCACCACTCCTCTCTGCCAAACTCTTGATGAGAAGAGTAAGCAAACCATTCCATTGGGGCGGTAAGCATGACTTCTTAACCTTTGTAACCATAGTTAGGACATCGGTATAGCCCATCTCGTAGAGCATTGAGAACAACTGAGTTATGGTAATGAAGTACGGTGAGATTACAGAGGAATCCACAGCAAGTTGTAACAGCGAACAAAATCTTCCTTTCGAAATCGACGCCTTATGAGAGAAGATTTGAAAGTAAATTTGTTCCTTGTTCTTATCATACGAAGCGGTAGTGTAGACTTGCGAGAGGAGTGACATAGGAACGGATTCCACCTGGGTTAGGGCTAGAACCAAAGGTGAATACTTCAAACACTCAACCACTTGCAGCATATACGCATCGTACAGAAAAGGATTGAGTTCAATGATCATATTCTGATTTGGCTTGATCGAGAGCAATGTGGATGAAGCAGTTTGATCATGAGCCGATGAAGAAGTCGCCATTGTTGATTGAAGAAAGAAGATGAACAGTTTCAAATTGCCTTGTAATTTGAGAGAATTTGTTGTTGGTAAAAGACAAATAAGATTAGAAACCCTTTATATACCGTTGCCAGGAGAGAGAAAAATCATCATGACAATGACGCGATCACTAAAACGTCGCCTGAAAAAGCGCGATGTGACAGGTTGGTTACTCCCAGGTATACGTCAGCACGCGTGGGTATAGAGACCGTTCAAATTCACGCGCCCAAAATATTATCCTCAATTCGTCGTTTGAAATTCAGTTTCGCTCCAAGATTTAGGATAACCCCTGTTGCTCCAAAAGATAAACAAAAATCGAACCAACAGCAACCAGAATGTTGGAAAATAAAAATTTATGTGCAATATTGTGACAAAAGATAAAAAAAATAAAGCAAAATGTGTATTGGATGTGAGTGATGTCTATTAGAAGACAGAAAGCAGGTGATTCCGGGCAAGAATCGCTTCCTTCAAAGTCGATAAAGACTTGAAGTGCTTATGTGGGTTCCCGAGAAATAACGATCAAGTGTTTGTAGAGAAACATTGAAAGGCTTCTTTTTAATTTATAGGCTTAGGATGGCTTATCTTCAACTGAACATCGATTCTTAACATAAGACCGAACGTCGGAAGAAGTACTTGTGAGACCGATGTGGTCTGTTGAACAAGTAGGTGGGATATAAGATTTAGTGACTATACAAGTGATGGAAATCTCAAAAATAAAAATAAACTGGATCTTTTTGGTAAGAAAAGCCTTGGTGTTAGACAATTTCATAAAAGATCACTCAAAAATAAAAATGAGATTTCATTAGGTAACCAGTAAGATCTTGAATATAATAATTCACCGACAGGTGGTCAACCCTCAACTGACTCTCCAAACAACGGCTCAATGTTCAAGGGGGAGAGTTCATCAGCACCAAAGACAACCGAAATGTATTTCGAGGGGGAGAATCCTATTCCATCCCCAACTCATAAAGGTCCAAGCGAGGGGGAGCATACAGCTCCAACCCCACCCAATTATAGTCCAATCGAGGGGAAGAATCCGACGTCCACAAAGGATGACAACTCTGGCCCTGACACAGGTTACACTTCGCCAGTCGAGGGGGAGAAAGAGAATACAACTGACGAAGGTGATCAATCAGAACTTGAAGAGGAAGTAAATGCAGAGTTGGATCCAGCCTATGACCCAAATTATCCTCCATTAGTGAAATGGACCAAGGATCATCCCAAAGCACAAATCATTGGTGAATCATCTGAGAAAGTTCTCACTCGTTCTCAATTGAAAGCGAAACAAACTGCATTATTCTCTAAAGTTGAATTCTGTATGTTTAATTTGTTTGTCTCCAAAGTCGAACCAAAATTAGTTAATGTTGCACTTGATCATTCTGATTGGGTTCAAGCAATGCAAGATGAGCTTCATGAGTTCGAACGAAATCAAGTTTGGAGGCTGATTCCCACACCAAATGATGCTTCAGTGGTTGGCTTGAAATGGGTCTTCAGGAATAAATTGGACAAAGAGGGGAACGTTATTAGAAACAAGGCTCGGTTGGTAGTTAAAGGATATTTCCAAGAGGAAGGGATAGATTATGAGGAAACATTCGCTCCAGTAGCTAGGTTGGAATCAGTTAGAATCTTCCTGGCATATGCTGCTCATAAAAACTTCGAATTTTTCCAAATGGATGTAAAATGCGCTTTCTTGAATGGAGAACTAGAAGAAACATTGTATGTTGAGCAACCTCCCGGGTTCGTGAACGAGAAATTCCCTGATCATTGCTATGTGTTGGATAAAGCTGTATATGGTTTGAAGCAAGCACCGAGGGCCTGGTATGAAACTTTAACTCGCTTTCTGAAAATGTCGAAATTTAAGCAAGGTTCAGTTGACCCAACCTTCTTCCGAAAGAAAGAAGGCGAACATCTAATGATAGTTCAAATTTATGTCGATGATATCATCTTCGGCTCCACGAATCCTAGCTTGACAGCTGAATTCAGGAAGTTGATGGAGACTAAATTTGAAATGAGCGCAATGGGTCCAATTAATTTTTTCCTTGGTTTGAATATTAGACAGGGACCAGAAGGTATCTTTATCAACCAGGAGGCATACACAAAGAATTTGCTAACAAAATTTGGTATGACAGGAGACTCGAAAGTAAAGGTTCCTATGGCGTTTGGCACTAAGTTAACACCTTCTCTGGAAAAACCTGCTGTTGACATAACACTATATCGACAAATGATAGGTCCCTTATGTATCTAACAGCTAGTAGACCAGGCATTATGTTTTCTATTTGTTATTGTGCCAGGTTTCAAGCTAATCCAAGAGAACCTCACATGGTGGCGGTGAAAAATATTTTCCGTTACCTGAAGCGAACCTCATCTCTCGGTCTCTGGTACCCTGCTAGATCTGGATTCTTCATTCAAGCTTTTTCTGATGCTGATCTTGGAGGATGTGGTCTGGACCGAAAGAGCACTACAGGTGGATGCCAATTTCTTGACGGTAAACTTGTTAGCTGGCAGTCCAAGAAGCAAACCTGTGTGTCACTTTCAACAGCCGAAGCTGAGTATATAGTTGCAGCATCTTGTACCTCTCAAGTAATATGGATTCAAAGTCAACTAAGAGATTATGGGCTGAGTATGAAGAAGATTCCTCTCTATTGTGACTCAGAAAGTGCAATAAGGATTTGTCACAATCCAGTGCAACACTCTAAGACTAAGCATATTGCACTTAGATATCATTTCATTAAGGACCACGTAGAAGATGGGAACGTGGAAGTACATTTTGTTCGGTCCTCTGATCAACTGGCTGACATATTCACTAAAGCCTTACCTGAAGCGAGTTTCAATAAAATTTTACAAGGCTTGGGAATGATGGAAGCAGAGTCGGTACCGAATCCTCAAATCTCTTACTAAAAATTAGACAAGCAAAATAGAGCGGACGCTCGGTCTATTTCGGTTCCGGATTTTTCGGGAACCGAAATGAACCGAACGCTCAATCTATTTCGGCTCCATAATTTTCGGGAACCGAAATGAACCGAACGTTCGGTCTATTTCGGCTCTGGAATTTTAAGGAACCGAAATGAACCGAACGCTCGGCTTATTTCGCTTCATTCTTTTAAGATAAGGTTTCGGTTGTACATTTTGTTTATTATTTTAACTCTATTTTTTTTAAAGAGTGTTTTGTGCTACTTTATTTTTCTCTTTCTGTTTTTATTATTTTTCAGAAAACTTCAAAAATCCAAAAATATTTTCTTTTTCTGTTTTTATTATTTTTCAGAAAATCTCAAAACTTCAAAAATATTTTTTTCTTAAAAAAAAAAATTCTTTGTTTGGTTTGTTTGTTTGTTTTGTTTGTGTGGTGTGTTTGTTTGCTTGTTCTTTTAATTAGGTCACAAGTATACCAGTACAACAGAATTTGGAGCTAAGGCAGGTATGATCACTTCCATCTGAACTAGTTAAGAGTCCCTAGAAGCATGATGTTGCATGTTGACCAAAGCCTCTACGACTTAGAGCAAGGCCTTAATGATTCGATCTATACCTATCGTTTCTTCCCAATCAGGCTATTAAAATCCACTCAAGTCAAGAGCTACCTTACTCTTCTCAAATGAGTTAAGAGTTTTTCTGCTTAGTCATGTCTTTATAGCAGAAGGTACTTTCGGTTCTTTAGCCACCCTCCTTATATTCTCCATCAACTTTTCGTTCACCACTGTAACCCTTGAGACTCTCGGTCTTTACCACTGAGGTTTATGGTTGCATAAAATCTGTGTTTGTGATCTTAGATATGTACACCACGTGCTGAGTGAAACCCACAATCCAACACCAACACCATCAATTATTAAAATTCCTAAAACACGTATTTAAGCCCAATAAGAAGCTACAATCAGTATAGATGATACATGGAAGTAGAATAATTGAAGAAAAGTGAGAAGTTGAAGCCTATGATCGATCATGTGGCGTGCTAATCGCGTATTTGTGGGGACTGATCAAGATAGCGGGACCAACCAATCTTTTTGGGGATAATGTCGAATAAATCCAAAAATTCGACATTAAAAATTGATTTGATGTCGGTGCGCGACACGCATACGAAATGTCCGGCGCGTAGTATGTAAACTTTCAAAAATGCACACTTTCTACCACTGAATATTTTACACCCTAAGTAATAGAAACCCTTAGGAATATGACTTAGCTAGAAAGGAGGAAGAAAAGAAGGAATAATTAAATGACAATTTGAGGAATTCATAGACTAATAAGAAGACAGGTTACTAGGATAGCAACAGTAGCATGCAATATTAAGGGAAATAGTACATTCCCAGTATATTAAGATGTATAAGGATTAGAGTTGAGACTACATTAATCAAACCTAGGAATAACGAGTAACCTATTTGTTGTCATTTCAGGATGACAATCCTTCAATGTTAGCCTTAATAGACCCAACCACCATTCGGACCATGATTCAACATCAAGTCTCTAATGTATTAGGAAAACCTCATAGCTAGTAAGGAAGAAGGAAGTGATAAGGAAGTCGATCAGATATAAAAAAACCTATAAGAAATTCATTAACAGTAAACCAAGACCCTTATGTAGAGACGAAGGAGTAAATGGTTTGATCCAATGCATTAAGGAAATGGAGAGCAAGTGTGAAAAAGAAGGTAGGGTTAAGTTTACAACATGCACATTCATGGGAAGAGCTCTCATCTGGTGGAATAATCGGGTTAAGAATTTAGGCGTAGACGCAGCCTATGCACTCTCGTGTGAAGAATTAAAGAAGAGGATGATAAGGCAATTTTGTTCCAAAGGAGACATAGCCCAACAGGAACATGAATTCAGCCATTTAAGCACAAGAAAATCAAGTATAGCCCTCTATACCATACGCTTTGAGGACCTAGCCACTGCATGCCCAGAGTTGATCGACTCAGAAAGCAAGAGGATTGAGGCATACCTTCAAGGGATAGCTCCTCAAATTAGAAGAGTGGTATGTGCAGCCCAACCTGATACCTACACAGAAGCTAGACTCTTAGCCTTTAACTTCAAGGAATCAGTGATCTAGAAGAAAGCACTCAACGCAAGCATGACTAAGAAGAAAGTCAATGTATTCAGGAAGAAGTGGGAAGGAAGTCCTAAGAGAGAGTCCAGTCAACCTTCATGGAAGGAAGGAGACAACAGGAAGTATCGAGAAATAACACCAACTCTACCAAGAGGATACTTGGGAAGGATCCCCAAGTGCGATGATTGTGGATTTCATCATCAGGGCATTTGTGAGGAATTTAAGTGTAACAATTGCGGTAAAATATGACACATCTAGAGTTCTTGCAGAAGCCAACGAGACCAGTAAAAGGAAAATACTATGAGTTAGTAATTTAAGAATAAGAGATTTCGGGAAATGTCCCATGAAAATAATTATGTAATTCTTGAAAAAGGATTGGAAATCCTTGAATATGTACTTATTAATACAAATCTATTTTTGAGTAAAAATTTACACGTAAAATTTCTTATGAATAGGAAAATAAACATAGAAATCCCTCTAGAAATATCATAGAAAAACAAGAATGGAAACATAGGGTTTCTTATTGGTGTAAAATAGAAATAAATAAGGAAAAAACAAAAGGACTAGTATTGGTTTCTGATGATGAAGTTACAGAATTAGAAATAGAACCAACACCCAAAGAGATGTGATAAAAAGGAAATTAAGTTGTCCCAACAAAGAGGAAAAGGGTCGATCCCAGAATAAGAAACTGGTTGTCACACCCCCAAACCAGACGGCGGAAACATCTGGGGGTGGAGGACTTAAATTGTAGTATCACAACACATGCATCATAGTAATCAAAGTACAAACAACCATTGTATTTAAAAAGTATAAGTATTTACATGTGTTCAATCATTGTAGATTGAACCAAAATATAGTTATACAAAAGAAGATATGACTCAACAAAGCTCCATCTTCTCAAAAAGCTCGGGGAGTACCTGTGTATTATTTCCCTGAGAATAAAAGTAATTTGAAAAGAGAGTATCAACATAAAGTTGAGTGAGTGCATAAGTGTTTATGTTTAAAGGATGTCTCTGTATCTTGTATATGTAACTTGTTCCAGAAAATCCTATATTTTCTGTTGTATATGAAAAGTAGTTTTATTCCCATAAAACCGTTCTCTGTGTATTAATGTTTTGTATTTGTATTACTTATGAAAACTTGTAACTGAGAGTGTGCCTGGCTCTACCATCTGTTGTTGAAAACTGTATTGAATCTTGATATTTTTTATTCTGTAAACTGGTACTTTGAAGGTATACTTTCATTTAGTTATGTATACACTAACGTATTGTTAATATCTTTTTAATGATTTATTATAACCATACTATGACTGATGGCCTGAAACAAACGCTTTGTGGGCGTTTAAATTATACCTATTATAATTTATATGTACTTTGTGGGCGTTTAAATTATCAAAACCCTAGTTTCTTGTAAGACTGTGTATTCTAGTATACTTGTATCATGAATTATTGTTCTATGTATAAATTATACCTATTATAATTTATATGTACTTTCTGAATGTATATTTAACCATGTTCACATGTAATCCCTTGCTCGGCATGTTACAAAGGTAGTTAAACTGATGAAATAACTATTACATTTATATATATATATATATACAATTTTATATATAAGTAAAATTTAAACGACATTCGGACAAATAACCGGTACTTTAAGTGCACATCCAAACAAGGAAAAGGACCCATAATGAGTTATCAGTCCTAAGCCTTTTAAATCTTAGTTATATATATATATATATATATATATATATATATATATATATATATATATATATATATATATATATATATATATATATATATATATATATATGAATTTTGGGGAAAAATATAAGATGATAAAGAGTTTATGTTTTGAGTATTTTTAATGATTTAATGTTGTTTTATCATGATTTGAAATCATGATTTTTATAACACAAAGTTCTTGTGTTATGCTTGTATTCCCCCCCTTAAAACAGTAGAAATTAAGAAAATACGGGGGTATGTACTCACTTGATAGATGGTGAACCGGACAGAGTTTCGTTTCACGAAAAGGAGTTTATTTGTCGAGAAACCGGCTCAAATTGGGCAGAGTTTTGATAGGAGAGAGGTTACTTCTCGGGAATCTCGGGGCTTCGAGGCTTGCTTAGGGTTCGAGACTTGATACCGGGGCTTTAGGGGTTGTATATGAGTTTGTGGAAGTGGAAAATGTGAAAGAGAATGAAATTTAGGGTGAAAAATGTAAAAAAAATCTGTAACCCTCGCATGTCTTATATAGGCCGAAGCCTCGGATCCGAGGCTATGCGAGGCTGACACGCGTCGGACAGGTGGCGAGGGAAGGGGGCTTCTTCGGACCGCAGGCTCGCTGCTGGCTGGCTCGGATTGGACCGGACTTCGGTCCAATAGAAGAAGGACACGTGCGAAGGTGGCATCCAAGGGGCGTGCGAGGGTGAGGTCCGGTGTGTCTCATGCGAGGCTGTCCGAGGAGGATTGGACCGCGGAGTTGGTCGAATCAGGAGGTGCCACGCATGGCTTCGGTCCACTCAGCAGCTGCCACGTACGACGTGACGTGTCACATGCGAAATTGCCCGGTTTTCCTATTTTTCTTTATTTTTGTGCCAAAACTTGCGAAAATCATAACTTTCTCATACGAGCTCCGTTTTTGGCGTTCTTTACATGCACGCGTAGGTAAAATCATACTCTACGACTTTCGTTTAGACTTCTTCGGCTAATTTTGACTTTATTTTTAATATTATTATTTTAAACAGACCGGGACGGGAATCCGTTAAAAATTCATAACTTCTTCATCTGACGTCCGTTTTTGTCTGTCTTTTTACCGTTGTACTACTACCAACGAGACCTTCAATTCTCGTTTAGGTTGTGTCGGCTAAAAATCGATCGATCTTAATTTTGACTTTTTAGCTGTACACTGCTATACTGAAACTTAGAAAAATCATAACTTCCTCATACGAAGTCAGATTTTTCCGTTCTTTTTATGAAAGTTCTCGGTTTAACATAAACTACAACTTTTATTTAGATTGCTAAGGCCAAAAAGCCTTTTATTGAAAATTTAGTTTTTACATTGAATAGTGTTTTGCCGGTTTTGTCGCAGATTTTCGATTGGTCATAACTTCTTCGTTATAACTCGGATTTTAGTGTTCTTTATGTTTTTGGAAACCTTGTTACAATATCTATTACTTGGTTCATCCCAATCGAGATTGCTAAATAATTTATTTTTGAGGGTCAATTATGTAAATATGCACATTATGCTAAAATTTCTCTTTATTATTATAAAAAGAAATACACATTGACCTATACTATTACATAGGTTTGAAATAACGATTTGTTACATTATCCCCCCGTTAGAGAGAATTTCGTCCCGAAATTAGTATTTCAGATAGACTAGGGAGAAAGATGTGGATATTTCTGTTTCATTTGATCCTCCCGCTCTCAAGTGAATTCAGGTCCCCGTTTTGCATTCCAGCGAACCTTCACTATCGGGATACGGCTTTGTTTGGTTTTCTTAACTTCCCTGTCTAGAATCTCTACGGGTTCTTCCACAAAGTTGAGGATCTCGTTTAACTCGATTTCCTCGAGTGGGATCACAAGAGTCTCGTCAGATAGACACTTTTTCAAGTTCGAAACGTGGAAGGTACGATGAATGTTATTTAGTTCTTGGGGTAGTCGGAGTTTGTAAGCTACAGGACCAATTCTAGCAAGAATTTCGAAGGGTCCTATGTACCTTGGACTCAATTTGTCACGCTTTCCAAAGCGTATCATGACCTTCCAGGGTGAGACCTTTAACAAGACGCGGTCACCAACCTGGAATTCCAAGGGTTTTCTCCGTTTGTCAGCGTAGCTTTTCTGTCTATCTCTGGAAGCTTTAAGTCGCTCCCGCATTTGTACGATTTTGTCGGTGGTTTCTCGAATGATTTTCGGACCAGTGAGAACATTGTCAGGAGTTTGACCTCTAGCTAGCTGCGTGTCACCCACTTCAGCCCAGCACAGAGGGGATTTGCACTTGCAGCCATAGAGGGCTTCGAATGGAGCAGCCTTTATGCTAGTATGATAACTATTGTTATAAGAGAATTCAACAAGGGGTAAATGAATATCCCATACCTTTCCAAAGTCTATCACGCAAGCTCGCAACATGTCTTCTAGTGTTTGAATCGTCCTCTCACTTTGTCCATCGGTTTGTGGATGGTAGGTTGTACTCATGTCCAGCCTGGTTCCCAAAGAGTTTTGTAAAGACTTCCAGAAACGAGAGGTGAATCTACTATCTCGGTCTGAAATAATAGATATTGGTACACCATGCAGTCTAACAATATCCTTGAGGTAACTTCGGGTTAGTTTCTCCATCTTTTCGGTTTCTTTTATTGGCAAGAAGTGGGAGGATTTGGTTAATCTGTCGACGATTACCCAAATATTATCATAACCACCCGAAGTCTTGGGTAATTTGGTTATGAAATCCATTGTAATCCGCTCCCACTTCCATTCAGGGATTTCAGGTTGTTGTAATAAACCTGAAGGTTTCTGGTACTCTACCTTGACTTTGGCACAAGTAAGGCACTTGCCCACAAAGGTAGCGATTTCGGCCTTCATGTTAGGCCACCAGTATCGTTTCTTAAGGTCCAAATACATCTTGTCTGAACCTGGATGAATGGAGTATCGGGTTTTGTGTGCTTCATTCATAACCACGTCTCTATAACCACCGAACTTTGGTGTCCAAATCCGGTTCATGAAATAATAAACTCCATCATCCCTGACTTCAAAGTTCTTATCCATTCCTCTCAGAGTTTCACCTACCACGTTTTCAGGTTTCAAGGCTTCGAGTTGAGCTTTTTTGATCTATGTGGACAAATGTGAATGGATTGTCATAGTCAACGACTTTACTCGGCGACCCGAGTATTCTTTTCTGCTAAGGGCGTCAGCTACTACGTTTGCTTTACCAGGGTGATAAAGAATTTCACATTCGTAGTCGTTCAGTAGCTCCACCCATCGTCTTTGTCTCATGTTCAGCTCTTTCTGGTTGAAGATGTGCTTGAGACTTTTATGGTCCGTGAATATTGTGCATTTCGTGCCATATAGGTAATGTCTCCATATATTCAGAGCCAACACCACCGCTCCTAGCTCAAGGTCGTGTGTTGTGTAATTGACTTCATGCATCTTAAGTTGTCTGGAGGCATAGGAAATAACCTTTCCTCTTTGCATAAGTACACACCCAAGCCCTTGATTTGAAGCATCACAGTACACTACAAAGTCCTCTGTCCCTTCGGGTAGGGACAAGATCGGTGCACTGCACAAGGCTTGTTTGAGCGTTTGGAATGCGGTTTCTTGCTTCTCTCCCCAGTTATAGGTTACACCCTTTTACGTCAGGGTGGTAAGAGGCTTAGCGATTCGGGAGAAATTTTGGATGAATCTGCGATAGTAGCCAGCAAGACCTAAAAATTGACGGATTTCTGTAGGTGTTTTAGGTGCTGGCCAGTTTTCAATTGCTTTGATTTTGGAAGGGTCCACGTGTATTCCTTCTGAACTAACCACGTGACCTAGGAATTCAACCTTCCTAATCCAAAATTCGCACTTTGAAAACTTTGCATAGAGTTTTTCTGTCCTAAGGGTTTGTAATACTAGACGAAGATGTTGGCCATGTTCCTCCTTGCTCCTTGAGTAGATAAGGATGTCGTCGATGAAGACTATGACGAATTTGTCCAGGAATGGACGACACACTCTATTCATTAGATCCATGAACACAGCAGGTGCATTCGTCAATCCGAATGGCATCACTATAAACTCGTAATGACCATAACGAGTTCTAAACGCGGTCTTGGGAATGTCTTCCTCCAAAATCCGTAACTGGTGATACCCGGATCTTAAGTCTATTTTCGAGAAGTAGTTCGCACCTTGAAGTTGGTCGAACAGATCATCAATGCGAGGTAAAGGATATTGATTTTTAATGGTAAGTTTATTTAGCTCGCGCTAGTCTATGCACATGCGGAGTGATCCATCCTTCTTCTTTACGAACAAAACCGGTGCTCCCCATGGTGAGAAGCTTGGTCTTATGAAACCTTTACTAAGGAGTTCGTTAAGTTGGCTGGATAATTCTTGCATTTCAGAAGGTGCAAGACGATAGGGGGATTTGGCTACAGGGGTAGCTCCAGGGATTAAGTCGATTCAGAATTCGACTTTTCGTTCGGGAGGTACTCCTGGAAGATCATCGGGAAAGATATCGGGAAAGTTGCAAACCTCTGGAATGCTCGCGATATCTTTTACTTCTTGCTTTTTGTCTACGGCGTGAGCTAAGAAAGCACAGTACTCTTTGCGAAGGTACTTCTGTGCCTTGATGCAAGAAATGATCCGAAGGTTCGTTCCGGGTTTGTCGCCATAGATAATAAGAGTTTCGTTAGTTGGCAAGTTCAAACGAACAGCTCTTTCATAACATAGGATGTCGGCATGGTTGGGGCACAACCACTCCATACCTATTATGATGTCAAAACTTTTGATAGAGACCGGCATAAGTTCTATTGGGAAAGACAAGGCATTCAAGGTAAGGATACATCC
Organism: Lactuca virosa; assembly: GCF_052849685.1. Lineage (NCBI taxonomy): Eukaryota > Viridiplantae > Streptophyta > Magnoliopsida > Asterales > Asteraceae > Lactuca > Lactuca virosa. The sequence goes on along the minus strand of NC_136429.1, from coordinate 164,837,635 downwards.
TATGTATATATCGTTGGTGGATTCAGATTCCCGTTAGCCATTTCTACTGTAAACGTTTCATTTAGTGGTTGGGAGTTTTGATTTAGTAGATGTTTAAAATTATGGCTCACGAAGCTCCTCTCAGCACCACAATCAAATAGAATGCATGCATAAGTATTGTTGAGAAGGAACGTACCCGTGACCACAGCAAGGTCTGCCACCACTTCTTCATGGCCCAGTGCTAAAATTCTCCCAACTCCACCGGCATTACCAGCTTTTGGGCAATCTTTCGCAAAGTGCCCCACATCACCGCATTGGTAGCATGCTCAGCTTACTCCAGTGGCAGGTGCTTGGTTAAGTGGTTGGGGTGGCATTCTACAGAATCGGGCAGTATGCCCTTTCCTGTTGCAGTTACGGCACTGTATGTCTCGGCAATTTCCGTTGTTATGAAAATTGCACTTGTTGCATTTAGGGAGGATACCAGCATAGGGCTTAGCTGGTGCAAGGTTATTAGGGACAGCAGCAGGTATAGCAGCGGGTATGGTAGCAGGTACAGTAGTAGCATGGACCGCCACTACTTGTTGCTTCTTTGCAGGTTCCAGAGGAGATTTACCCTTCCTCTTGTTCCAAACCCTCTTCTTGCTGTTGTTGTTGTTCTCCTTGGGTTGTTCTGGAGCAGAAACCATAGAGTTTTGACGGGCTCCGTGGTCGATAAGAGATTGTGCCAGTTCTTTGGCACTGTCAAAAGTAATAGGCTTTGAAGCTAAAACACTTGACTGAATTTGGGGCGACATACCCCAAATATATCTCTGAATCTTTTTGCTCTCAATAGGAACCATATCCGGACAAAGAATTGCCAGATCACAGAACCTATTGGTATAGGTTGATATATTAGAACCAACCATTGTGAGAGCCCATAGTTCTTGCTCCAGTTTCAGTATCTCCCCTCGCGGACAGTATTCCCGCATTAACATGGCTTTCAGGCTCTCCCAGCTGATGGAGTTAGCCACTACTGGAGTAAGTGACTTAATGTGGCCATTCCACCATGTTAGAGCCCTATCAGAAAAAGTATAGGCAGCAAATTTAACTTTGCTACCCTCATGACAGGAGCAAATTTCAAAGATTGCTTCCGTCTTTTCTATCCACTGTCTTAGTGCCATAACTCCCCCAGTCCCATTAAAGGTCCTGGGTTTGGCATTAGAGAAATCCTTATAAGTGCATTCTCGCGAATGCCCATGACTTTCGCCATGGTTAGAAGGATGTGCACCGACTCCCGACCCACTAACACCAGGAGTATGAACATGAGACATAGCAGCTGCTACAGCCGCCGTGACCGCCGCTTGAAACATAGCGGGGTCGAATTGAGGAGGTGGTGGTGGGGGTGGCGTCGGTGTTTCATTGGTGTTGATACGTCTTGGATTTCTACGAGGAGGCATCTCTTGCTATATAAGTCAATAGATAAAAAGATAGTGAGATATCAAGAATGAATATGAATTTGATATCTCTAAACTAAACACTTAATTCAACATGAATTTCACAAAGAATTGGAAATAGAAACCCACTGCAAGTACAACTTGCAACAGGATGATATGAAATTAAATGGTTATTTTTCAAAGAATATGAATGTACATGTCGACTGTATTGGTGTATTAAGTGTATAAGGTCCAGAAAACTTGACCTTTAAGCAGGATTATAATATACCCCAACACTGAGAAAGTGTCGACATCAAACCGACCTACCGAAAATAACATTTCCGCGGTCGTAGTGAAAGCATGAAAAATAACACTGGAACATTTCTGTGATCCAAAACTTTGGAATAAGATGTTTATGAGAATTGTACTAACTCTTGTTGAAATAAAATGCTTATTGTTTTATTGATGCTCGGTTTTGTACATATCGTGAAAAGTAGTATATACATTCGATATAGAAGGTAGAAAGTAGAAGTAGTGTGAACACTACTTGCGACGGTTTCTACGACGATTGCTAGGTTCCGCTTCGTCTTGCTCTTTCCAGCGCCTTTCTTGGGCAGCTTGATGCTCCCTCAGTTCTCTGATCTCTGATTCAGCAGCATTAAGTTGCCTTTGAAGGGCTTCAGTATGGTGCTGGGTATCATCTTGCATCTCGTCAAGACGAAGGATATCTGCAGTGTTAGCCTGCGCAGCCGCATTCACCTCTAGGATTCGATTGATCGACATCCTTGATTGATCGAACTGCCGGGCTATTCGGTTTACTATAACTGGAAGAACTCTATCAGTAGTTCCTCCTCTAGAGACGTTATAGAAACCTCGTGCCATTCCGTACGGAGGGTGTTGGCCGTCTTGTCGACTCCAATGGTTTATGTATTGGCCCCACTCGGGTATGGGTTCTGCTTCCTCTTGCCTCAGGGGACGCTCCCCAGGATTGCAGACTTGTGGCTCTGTATCCGTACCACTCGACTCGCTGTCCTCAAAGGGTTCTTCGTCTGAGTCTGTGATCCAGCCTGCGTTCTGTGGATTGTAGGGGTCTCCCGGTAAATTGGGTGCAGCCATAGGTTCTGTATTATAAGTAAGGTTAGTAAAATACTTTCCGTAGTATTTTAGTCTGTGTTTTCTGTTCTATAGTTCTTCTGTAGGTGTATGGTAAGTTTTAGACATGTCGCAACACTACTATCACTCCCAAACACATGTTGGTCATATCTCAAATCAATCTAGTTGATCAGGCTATATTAATTCCAGATATGATTACATAACTGCCCAGGTTTGACTATAGTGTTCAACATCCAAATACTTTTAAGTTCTTATGATTGTGATATTGTACTTGTAAGTATGAGTGTGTTCTTATGACTGTGATAATGTACTTGTAGGTATGAGTGTTAGTATACTTCTTATAAAAATACCTAAATCTTTAAAAAGTATACTTGTAGTCAGAGCTCCTTTCCCTGATGTATTTATAGTTTGTATATCTTTTATGGATTGATATACTGAGTTCACTATAAACAATGCTTTGATACCAATTTGTCACACCCCCAAACCAGACGGCGGAAACATCTAGGGTAGAGGACTTAAATTGTAGTATCACAACACATGCATCATAGTAATCAAAGTACAAACAACCATTGTATTTAAAAAGTATAAGTATTTACATGTGTTCAATCATTGTATATTGAACCAAAATATAGTTATACAAAAGAAGATATGAATCAACAAAGCTCCATCTTCTCAAAACGATCGGGGAGTACCTGTGTATTATTTCCCTGAGAATACAAGTAATTTGAAAAGAGAGTATCAACATAAAGTTGAGTGAGTGCATAAGTGTTTATGTTTAAAGGATGTCTTTGTATCTTGTATATGTAACTTGTTCCAGAAAATCCTATATTTTCTGTTGTATATGAAAAGTAGTTTTATTCCCATAAAACCGTTTTCTGTGTATTAATGTTTTGTATTTGTATTACTTATGAAAACTTGTAACTGAGAGTGTGCCTGGCTCCACCAGCTGTTATTGAAAACTGTATTGAATCTTGGTATTTTTTATTCTGTAAACTGGTACTTTGAAGGTATACTTTCATTTAGTTATTTATACACTAACGTATTGTTAATATCTTTTTAATGATTTATTATAACCATACTATGACTGATGGCCTGAAACAAACGCTTTGTGGGCGTTTAAACTGGTGATAACAATTTCCACTCATCTAACTGTAGCTAGCAGCCTGAGTGCGGGGTTGTCAATCCCGATATAGATCTACACACACTTGTTTCTATCCCCGGCTGGAGATTCTGGTTATAATGTCAGGACTTTTCCTATGTTGTCTAAAATGAATTAAACAACCTGAATAGAGTGTCTCATAAAAAGCATATAAACGTTACATGTATATTAGTTTTGAAAACCCAATCATTCTGAAATAATGATTGACAGTATGTTCTTGAATCAAAACCCAATCATTCTGAAATAATGATTGACAGTATGTTCTTGAATTAGTATTCCAAACATGTATTTGATAAGTGTAAACCTTGATTTGTTCTGTATCAAAACCCTAGTTTCTTGTAAGACTGTGTATTCTAGTATACTTGTATCATGAATTATTGTTCTATGTATAAATTATACCTATTATAATTTATATGTACTTTCTGAATGTGTATTTAACCATGTTCACATCTAATCCCTTGCTCGGCATGTTACAAAGGTAGTTAAACTGATGAAATGTGACACCCCGAAATTTTCATTCGTACAAACCCTACAGTCCAACACTTCAATTAAAAGTTAAATACTTTTCTGCTAAATTTTAGCCGGTTTAAAGTCCGTTTGAGTATTTATATTAATTATTCATGTAACAAGCGGATAAAAGGAAGTGATTTCTAGAATATCGGGATAGCAATTGACCAACCAACACCGTAGTTAGGTGTTCACGGCCAAACAAAAGGAGTTTGGGCCGTGAACTCTAGCATGGCCGTGAACTCATGCCTTAGGCATGAGTTTACTCCCCAAATGGTTCATTTCTCACTTCCACCTTCAAGAACACTTACCATTCTCTCTCAAGTAGCATCCCGTTCTTCACCCGATCTTCCGAAAACGTAAGTTTTACTTGACTTGATTTGTTGTTATAACCTATCACCTAGTGTTTATACATCATTTCATCCATTCATTGTTGATTTTCAATTAGATCTTCAATACACCAAGAACACACACTAGTGTTCTTGGGCCTTAAACACCCAATCGAGCTTCTATCTTGTAAGTACACTTGCCCTAGCTTCTTGTGTGCTTAATATGAACTTGATAACACTTGAAAATCATCAATAATCATAAGAACAAAGGAGTTTACGGCCAAGGATGTTCTTGGGCCATAAACCCCTTTCAAGGTGGTTAAATGGACTTTAGTCCCTTCCTAAGCCTTGGATGCCAACCTTGATCCTTCCTAGAAGTGTTTAAGACCTTAAACAACAATCAAAACAACTCCCCATAAGAGTTTACGGCCGTAATCACCTAAGGAATTGGTCCTTAGGCCGTAAACTCTACATGTTAGTGTTATTGTGCCCCTAAAGCTTCCTAAGGCTTGGGCTTGATCATAGCATGCTTACTCTTGACTTATAGGACCTTAAATCACCAAATGGCACTAAGTACCATGAGTTTACGGCCGTAAACTCATGGGGGAGATGACCTTAGGTCGTAAACTCCATAAGGAGTGGTCCTTGGGCCATAAACTCCAATGCCTTGCCATACAACCTTTAGATACAACCCTTTGGTACCTATAACACTTGAATCAAAGTGTTTTCATGCCCTAGGGTGTTTTAACTTGGTTAATTAGTTGTTAAATGACTAATTAGATACATATATGTTTGATTATATGTTAACTAGGATCATTGTGTGTGTACAAGTCTTCACTTGACACCTAGCATCCTATATCATCCGTTCATCCAAACCACCCACTACAGGTGAGTTCATACCCCTTAATCAACCTCTTAAATGATTTGAAATGCTTTAATAGGGGGGGAATACAAGTAGAAAACAGCATGTTATAGAATCAATCACATGTGATTTATAACTGTGTTTTCAACCAACTGATTTCACATACTTCAAAATGTGATAAACACAATGGTTTTCAGTCCTGTTATACTTTGTTATCAAATGAATTACTTTTGAAATGTTTTATAAAATGACATCAAGTCATCATTATTATTGTTCAAAACTCTTAAATGTTTTACAAAACCTCTTTCAACTTATTTTTAAAACCATATCTATACACTTATGTTTCATGTATATATGTATTGATATGAGAGCTTTCATTCTTCCTTCAGTTCCAACACTCTTGGGTAGCAAGGGTGTATAAACCTACTTGGACACTCAACTTACATTCCAGTAAACTATTATAGGTATAGTTTAGGGGATACAAAACATTATTCCTACTACAAGGAATTACACCAGAGTCAGTTCATTCATGAGTCTATACTAATACATCAATATGAAGAGATACTAATACATCAATATGAAGAGATACTAATACATCAATATGAAGAGATACTAATACATTAATATGAAGTGATACTAATACATCAATATGAAGAGATACTATTACATGGATACTTGTACATAGATACTTCTACATGGATACTGTTACATAGATACTATATGATGAGATACATTTACATATTATATGTGTAGATACTATTATATATGTACGGGAGTAACCATTCTACACCCAGCTGTTAGCTACAGAGGGAAAATGCACATCGACGGATGTCTACGGTTAATACTATTCGGCATATTCCATGTCGTGTTTATCCTAGTACCAAAGGATAATACTTAAATGATTATATAATTTCCCTTTTACTTTTATTTTGTGACACATTCACATAAACGATGAGGTAGACTATATATTTATAATAATAGTCACATGGGAAAAACTTTCATTTACACATAAATGCAAACTTCAAAGCATTCGGGTCTTGGTAGAAGACTACCTTTTATACTAGTAGGAAATATGGGATTTTCTAGGGTTTTCACACTTATATCAAATGTTTCATCATCAATTGCATGTCTGTCATATCAGCTTTCCAAATTAATGACACCATAATACTTATGAATTCACCAGCTTTATGCTGATCTACACTTTCAAAATAACTTGTATTCTCAGGTCACCAGTAGACAGGTACGATGACCAGGTTTTGAGAAGACGGAGCACAGACAAGACTCGTCTTTTATTTTGATTACATATTTTGGTGTCTTATTACTATGAAAGAACACTCATGTATTAAAACTTTACTTTTAATGCAATGGATGATGTTGTTGCTTGTTTACTACTTTGCACTGTTATGATACTTTACATGACGTCCTCCACCCCCGAACGTTTCCGCCGTTCCGGTTTTGGGGTGCGACATGAAATAACTATTATATTTATATACATATACAATTTTATATATAAGTAAAATTTAAACGACATTCGGACAAATAACCGGTACTTTAAGTGCACATCCAAACAAGGAAAAGGACCCAGAATGAGTTATCAGTCCTAAGCCTTTTAAATCTTAGTTATATATATATATATATATATATATATATATATATATATATATATATATATATATATATATACATATATATATATATATATATATATATATATATATATATATATATATATATATACATGATAAAACAACATTAAATCATTAAAAATACTCAAAACATAAACTCTTTATCATCTTATATTTTTCCCCAAAATTCATATTTGTATATATATATATATATATATATATATATATATATATATATATATATATATATATATATATATATATATATATATACAAATATGAATTTTGGGGAAAATATAAGATGATAAAGAGTTTATGTTTTGAGTATTTTTAATGATTTAATGTTGTTTTATCATGATTTGAAATCATGATTTTGATAACACAAAGTTCTTGTGTGATGCTTGTATTCCCCCCCTTAAAACAGTAGAAATTAAGAAAATACGGGGGTATGTACTCACTTGATAGATGGTGAACCGGACAGAGTTTCGTTTCACGAAAAGGAGTTTATTTGTCGAGAAACCGGCTCAAATTAGGCAGAGTTTTGACAGGAGAGAGGTTACTTCTCGGGGATCTCGGGGCTTCGAGGCTTGCTTAGGGTTCGAGACTTGATATCGGGGCTTTAGGGGTTGTATATGAGTTTGTGGAAGTGGAAAATGTGAAAGAGAATGAAATTTAGGGTGAAAATGTAAAAAAAATCTGGAACCCTCGCATGCCTTGTATAGGCCGAAGCCTCGGATCCGAGGCTATGCGAGGCTAACACGCGTCAGACAGGTGGCGAGGGAAGGGGGCTTCTTCGGACCGCAGGCTCGCTGCTGGCTGGCTCGGATTGGACCGGACTTCGGTCCAATAGAAGAAGGACATGTGCAAAGGTGGCATCCGAGGGGCGTGCGAGGGTGAGGTCCGGTGTGTCTCATGTGAGGCTGTCCGAGGAGGATTGGAGCGCGGAGTTGGTCGAATCAGGAGGTGCCACGCATGGCTTCAGTCCACTCAGCAGCTGCCACGTGCGAGGTGACGTGTCACATGCGAAATTGCCCGGTTTTCCTATTTTTCTTTATTTTTGTGCCAAAACTTGCGAAAATCAGAACTTTCGCATACGAGCTCCGTTTTTGGCGTTCTTTACATGCACGCGTAGGTAAAATCATACTCTACGACTTTGGTTAAGACTTCTTTGGCTAATTTTGACTTTATTTTTAATATTATTATTTTAAACAGACCGGGACGGGAATCCGTTAAAAATTCATAACTTCTTCATCCGACGTCCGTTTTTGTCTGTCTTTTTACCGTTGTACTACTAACGAAGAGACCTTCAATTCTCGTTTAGGTTGTGTAGGCTAAAAATCGCTTGATCTTAATTTCGAGTTTTTAGCTGTACACTGCTATACTGAAACTTAGAAAAATCATAACTTCCTCATACGAAGTCAGATTTTTCCGTTCTTTTTATGAAAGTTCTCGGTTTAACATAAACTACAACTTTCATCTAGATTGTTAAGGTTAAAAAGCCGTTTATTGAAAATTTAGTTTTTACACTGAATAGTATTTTGCCGGTTTTGTCGCGGATTTTCGATTGGCCATAACTTCTTCGTTATAACTCGGATTTTAGTGTTCTTTATGTTTTTGGAAACCTTGTTACAATCTCTATTACTTGGTTCATCCCAATCGAGATTGCTAAATAATTTATTTTTGAGGGTCAATTATGTAAATATGCACATTATGCTAAAAATTTTCTTTATTATTATAAAAAGAAATACACATTTACCTACACTATTATATAGGTTTGAAATAACGATTTGTTACACTGGTCTCCCCTAATAAGAACACCCTATGGTCTGAATTTCAGGACGGAATTCCTAAAATAGGGGGAGAATGTGACAACTAAGAAATTTCCATCAACAGCCATCACTAGATTAGCATAGACAAATGGAAGCAATAGATTTTTTCATATTCCTAGGATGAAGGGAAGCTCAGCGCAAGGAAGAGAAAGTTGCACGAAGATAGATAGATTTTAGTTTCGTCGATATAAATGATATTATTAATGAAAGATAAATTTATATTTTGAGATTGTGCCGCAGGTCAACCCTCGGTGTTTCCACCGACGGTCGGGGTGTGACATCACGGACCCACTTTATAGTTTTCAAACCTTTTACCGGGGAGGGGGAAATGCATGTTATATCACAACCATTTTCCATATTTATTACTAACTGTATATCATTATTTATATAATTATGCTTAGGACATTAGAATAATATTATGATCGGTACCCTGCCCAACTTTTATGGATAATATTATGCATAGATGTTACGCAAACTTAATCACTCAGAAATTATGCATACCCAGTCGTTATACTGGTAAAACATTTGGGGAACATTATACCTAGTCGTTACTCTGCAAAATTCTCATAGATAATATTTACAGTATGTCACACCCCCAAACCTGAACGGCGGAAACGTTCGGGGGCGGAGGACGTCATATACAGTATCATAACAGTTGAATAGTAAAGAAAGTACACACCACCATAATATAAATATATTTGAAAAGTTTACATGATTGTATGTGTTACATGTTTAAATATCAAATACAATATGGTGATCCAAAATATGTTACTAACGCCAGCGCGTTAGTCTTCAAAAGTAGTTGCTACCTGATTTAGCGTTTTCCTAAGAATACAAGTTATTTCAAAGAAAAAGTGTCAACAATAAAGTTGGTGAGTTCATAAGTAGTGTTTTGATAAAATGTATGCCATTCGAAAGTTCGTGTATGTTTTGCAGAAAATCTGATATTTTCTAACAAATGTATGAAATGAGTATGAAAGATCGTTGTATAAATTGTATGTATTTGAACCAGGAAAACCCTATATTTTCCTAAAAGTGAAATGCAGTCTCAAATGTCCAAGACCGTAACCTGTAAGCAAATATGACATGCTCAAAAGATGATGTATAGTCTTATTATAAAACAAAACTATGAGAAGACTTGTATTTGAATGTGAAAAGAACTGTATTTGTTACTTTTCCCGTGAAAACGTAATACCATAATAATTGTCTATCCAGTGAGTTTTTATAACCGTACTGTCATACTTTGCCTGTAGCGACGTTCTTTAGGCGTCGAAATGAGATGACACTTGTCACCCCGGGGACTGTAGCTAGCAGTCAGGGCGCGGGATCATTGGTCCCGTATAGATCTATACACACTTGTCACGTTCTCCGGACGGGAGATTCTGGTTATAAACAAGACTTCTAGTGGTACCTTAAAAGGTATATTGAAGATGAATGCCTCACGAATTCTCAATTAAGTCCCGTATTAAAATGAATATGTTTGTTTCTGAAATGATTATCCTTTTTCACAATGATAATAAAGGCATAAAATGATTTGTATGTTCTTGTATGTATAAAGATGTCATAACGAAAGTGGTTACCCTAAATATGATGTAAACGTATAAATAGAGCTTATGATATTTATACTCATGTTTCATCCCGTGAGGGTAAAGTAAAGTAAGATGTTTTGTATGTTAAACACTTCCATTTGATAGTTAAAATAACTGCATGCAAAGTATAGCAAAGTATTCCCTATTTTCACTCGGGAATAACCGGGTGTTTACTTGTATTCTCCCCCGTAATGTGTTCAAAAGCATTTAAAAGCATAGAAATGGGGGTATGAACTCACCTGATAGAAGTGGTGAGTTGAAGAAGGCGAGACTAAACTCGGGCAGTACTTCGATTGGAAAGAAGCAAGTTCCTCGGGAACTACGGGACTTCGAGCCTTGCGTCGTGTGCTAGGGTTGTTACCGGGGCTTCGGGGTGGTCTCGGGATGCTTAACACAGAGTAGAAGTGGGAGAGAGGATAGGAATGAGCAACCAAACTCGGAAGGCTTCAATTTCTATATATAGGCTAAAAATCGAAGTTCACGTCGTGAGTTTTGCCAATTCACGTCGTGAGTTTGTCCCGATTCGCTCATGTCATCCGTCATCTGTCAAGTGGCTCTGAAATGGTCATTCAGACTATTCACGTCGTGAACTTTAGTGTTCACGTCGTGAACTCTGACAAATTCTGACACAGCGTCGAAAATCGTGCCTCGAACTTCAGAAATTCATATCTTTCGCATATGAGCTCCGTTTCTGACGTTCTTTATATCCACGCGTAGGTGAGATTATGCTCTACAACTCTCGTTTAGACTTCGTTGGCTAATTTTGATTTATTTTTTTATATTACATTTTTAACAGGCCAGGACAGAAAAAGTCCGTTAAAAATCCATAACTTCTTCATCCGATGTCCGTTTTCGTCAGACTTTTTACCGTTGTAATACCATTGACGAGATCTTTGATTCTCGTTTAGGTCATGTTGGCAAAAAGTCGCTCGATCTCTATTTCGAGTTTTTAGCCGTCTACCGCTATGTCTGAAACTTTGAAAAATCATAACTTCCTCATATGAAGTCAGATTTGGGCGTTCTTATTATATATGTTTACGGTTTTGGGATATCTATGACTTTCATTTAGACACCTAAGGTTGAAAAGTATTTTATTGAAATTTCTCGTTTTACGGTTAACAGTGTTTTACCGGTACCGTCGCGTATCTTCGATCGGTCATAACTTCTTCGTTATAACTCAGATTTTAGTGTTCTTTATATTTTTGGAAACCTAGTTACGATCTCTATCACTTCATTTATGCCAATTAAGGTTATTGAACAATTTATTTTTGACCTAAATTTTGTTGGTGTTACATCATCCCCCCGTTAGAGAGAATTTCGTCCCGAAATTCGCATTTGAATGGGACATCGATGGTTGAGGAAAGGTGAGCGTACTTCTGTTCCATTTGAATCTTCTTGTTCTCTACTGAATCCAACTCTTAGCGTGGGTGTTCCAGTGGATCTTCATTACCCTGTCTATTGTTTTGATCGGTAGAGGTCGTGTGGATTTGGGTTTAATTGTCTATGTTCATCTAAATGTTAGTATTGATTACTCGTAATACAGGTCATCTTTGTCTTGAATCTCATGGCTAAATTTATACCTGGTCTGTCTATCATCGCCTTGTATACACAAGTTGCATACACACTTTGTAGTGATAGGTTAGCCGTAATCATTCCTAGCCTCAACGTTTGAACTTGACTTGTTGTACGCGTGCTATTCCTAAATAGTTTGTCGGTAATCATTCGGGAAGATTGCAAAAGGTATAGTACTCCTCACATGAGTACTTTGGGATTTTGACTAGAGAAGATTTGGAAGTTTGTGTCGGGTTTGTCGTTACAGATCGAAAGGTTTTCGTTAGTGACCGGTGAAAACGAAGGGTATTTCTATAGCACATGGAATTGGCATGGTGAAGACCAAGCCAATCCATTCCTAGTAGCTATTTGGGACTTCTTATTGTATCAATAGTGAAGTCGATCAGTAAAAGTGTTCGTTAGTGGGATAGTGCATTCTACATATGTGTCTTCAGTGCTTTTAGTCTATCTTTGTTATTACTACTATGAAGGTTTTGCTTAATGATTGGGGTGTTTGTTTGAGTAGATTTTTAAAACTATGGCTCACGAAACTTCTCTCTGCTCCATTATCAAACAAAATGCATGCATATGAGTTATCGAGGAGAAACGTACCCGTAACAACAGTGGGATCTGCAACGGCTTCCTCTTGGCCCATTGCGAATACTCAACCTCTCCCGCCAGTATTCCTGTCGTTTGCCTTCGGGCAGTCCCTTCGGAAGTGTCCTGTAGCTCCGCACTCGAAGCAAGTGCGGCCTACCCCGACATTCACGGCTGGAGCGGTTTGTTGGGTTAGTTCCCTGCAGTAGCGGACGGTGTGTCCCTTACTGTTGCACCTAGTGCAATGCATTTCACGGCAGGGTCCATGATGATGAAAGTTGCATCGGTTACACTTAGGCTGGTTGCCGTTGTACGGCCTTGTGGGGTTGGGGGTGGTAGGAACAGTAACAGCGTGAGCTGTCACTAGCTATTGTCTTTTGGTAGAACCTTGTTTTGAACTGCCCTAGTTTTCATTCCCGAACCTTCGTTTCGTGTTACTAGGTTTGTGGTTTGGAGTATCCTTGTGGGTAGACATTCGTTGATTTCCTTGGTTGACACAAACATTTGAATTTTTGACATCCATTCCAGTTTTACTAGTGTTTCTTGCGTTGAGATGTGCCATGATGACTGTCACGGCGGCTGTGACCGCAGCTTGAAAAGTAGTTGAGTCAATAAGCAGGAGTGGTGTTTCGTTGGTTGGTCGGTTATTCCCATGTGAAGACATGATTCTGTTACATGATGCGAAACGAGTTGGTTAGATAACTATGATCGTTGTTAGTTGGATTCTATAAGTATAATTTCCTTATTTTGTTATTCGGTTTCTAATGTTTCGACTTACATTCTTATGATGTATTTGTGATTTAGGGTTGGAATAGGTATCATATTTTAAGTTTAGTTTCAGCAATTTAGGGTAGGGATGTTGAAATCTTACGTCGATCTAGTTTTATGGATTTTGGGAGAGGGTATCTTTTTTACTATCTCGAGTTATGAAGAAGGATGTGACGTACCTATCTCATAGCGTGAGTAATATAATTACCAACTCATTAGATAATAATAACTATTACTTATTAGTCTGACGTATCAGGTTCTCTACCACCTCGCATGCTTCACCAGTGGTTTCCTCTGTTCTCTGTCCTATCCTCGGTGGTACTTATTTGTCATAGCCTGGTATCTACATACACGTCGTCCTTGCTTTTCCTCAGGCATATTTAATCTCCGTCATTGCTTTGATTTTCCTTAGTTGAAGTTGTAAAGGTTTGTTATTATATGGTAACTGTCTCTCTTTCTAAAGGGTGTAGATGATAGAAAAGTTGGATTTATTGAAGGATTGATTCTGTTTGAATAGCGAGAAGGCATTTCCAGCTATAGGGTTACAGACGAAATGGTGGCAAAACTTCGCCAGTGTTGTTGAGTTCAATAACATTGAACTACATTAGATTAGATCGACAGGGACAGTGTAGTGAGTTGCTATAATAGTTTATAACACGAACTGTTTACACAGCCCAAAGCATGGGTTGATAATGATGATCTTTCTAGAAGAAACAAGAAGTCTGTCATAATAGTTGGTATAGAAGTTACATAGAATTCGGAAAATTTGACCTTGGAGTAGGTCTACAATATACCACACAGGAAAAACTTGACAGCTTAGAGATCTAGTGAAACAATAATTGCTAGACGGGAATATTTACATGAAAAGAGTACTACTTGGAGTACGTACGAAGGTTATTCCACAAACCAAAAGAAGGAGCCAGTAGAGTATCCTCTACTCGTGACAACAACTGTTCTGGTGAGCCTTTAGTTTTGCCAACTGATGCTCCATCTCGAGCATACGCATTTCATACCTTGCCTGGCATGCTCTAAGTTCCCTAACTTCAGTTTGAGTTGCAGTTAGCTCTCTCTGCCAGGCCTCATTTTGATTTACGATTCTTCCATGAGCTAATCCTAACTGTCAGATGCGAACTATATTGACTCCAGTGTTCGCATCATTCTCCTCAATTCGATGGATGGTTGTCCTTCCTTGTTCATCAATGCGAGCAATTCGGCGAACCAATATAGGAAGGACTGTGTCTGCTGAGCCTCCCTCGCTCAGATTGTAGAAGCTACGGTCTCCATTGTATGGAAGGGGTTGACCTTGTTCGCGACTCCACCTATTCAGGTTGGTTGCCCATAGAGGTGTCGAGCCATGAAATTCCGGTCGAGGATTAGGATTTTGGATCGAAGCCACTATGGGTAGGTTATTGTCTTCGGGTTCTGAGTCGGAGTCTTCGTGTATTTCTTCCTTGACTTCTTCTTCCGGATCATTCTCTATCCTTCCTCCACTGTCTTGGTTCAGGTAGTAGGGGTCTCCTGTTTGGTGGAATCCAGCCATTGTGTCTATACGAGAATAGGGTTAAGAATTTACTATAAACTAAAGCACATACTGAAGTATCAAAGTTTAAACTTATTGCATTTACCAAATACTCCTATATTATTCTAAATGTTACGTGTGATTCTAAGGTTTATAAGATTGGTAAGTTTTTGACTTGTTGTCCACTGTAGCTATCCCCTGGCATATGCTGGTCGGCTCTCGTACAAATATAGTTGATCGGGCTATATTCATCCCAGTTCCAATTACATATCTCAAGGCATAACTGTAGTGCACAACTCATCTATAATACTTCTATATTGTTTTCATCATGATACTGACCCTGTTATATAATGTATGCATGTATACTTTATAAAAATTTCATTTTAAAAGTATACCTCTCGCTCAGAGTGTTTTTGCCCAGATGCGTTTATAGTTGTATATCAAAAAAAATGGTTTTCATATACTTAGTTCACTATAAACAATGCTCTGATACCAATCTGTCACACCCCCAAACCTAAACGGCGGAAACGTTCGGGGGCGGAGGACGTCATGTACAGTATCATAACAGTTGAATAGTAAAGAAAGTACACACCACCATAATATAAATATATTTGAAAATTTTACATGATTGTATGTGTTACATGTTTAAATATCAAATACAATATGGTGATCCAAAATATGTTACTAACGCCAGCGCGTTAGTCTTCAAAAGTAGTTGCTACCTGATTTAGCGTTTTCCTGAGAATACAAGTTATTTCAAAGAAAAAGTGTCAACAATAAAGTTGGTGAGTTCATAAGTAGTGTTTTGATAAAATGTATGCCATTCGAAAGTTCGTGTATGTTTTGCAGAAAATCCAATATTTTCTAACAAATGTATGAAATGAGTATGAAAGATCGTTGTATAAACTGTATGTATTTGAACCAGGAAAATCCTATATTTTCCTAAAAGTGAAATGCAGTCTCAAATGTCCAAGACCGTAACCTGTAAGCAAATATGACATGCTCAAAAGATGATGTATAGTCTTATTATAAAACAAAACTATGAGAAGATTTGTATTTGAATGTGAAAAGAACTGTATTTGTTACTTTTCCCGTGAAAACGTAATACCATAATAATTGTCTATCCAGTGAGTTTTTATAACCGTACTGTCATACTTTGCCTGTAGCGACGTTCTTCAGGCGTCGAAATGAGATGACACTTGTCACCCCGGGGACTGTAGCTAGCAGTCAGGGCGCGGGATCATTGGTCCCGTATAGATCTATACACACTTGTCACGTTCTCCGGACGGGAGATTCTGGTTATAAACAAGACTTCTAGTGGTACCTTAAAAGGTATATTGAAGATGAATGCCTCACGAATTCTCAATTAAGTCCCGTATTAAAATGAATATGTTTGTTTCTGAAATGATTATCCTTTTTCACAATGATAATAAAGGCATAAAATGATTTGTATGTTCTTGTATGTATAAAGATGTCATAACGAAAGTGGTTACCCTAAATATGATGTAAACGTATAAATAGAGCTTATGATATTTATACTCATGTTTCATCCCGTGAGGGTAAAGTAAAGTAAGATGTTTTGTATGTTAAACACTTCCATTTGATAGTTAAAATAACTGCATGCAAAGTATAGCAAAGTATTCCCTATTTTCACTCGGGAATAACCGGGTGTTTACTTGTATTCTCCCCCGTAATGTGTTCAAAAGCATTTAAAAAGCATTTAAAAGCATAGAAATGGGGGTATGAACTCACCTGATAGAAGTGGTGAGTTGAAGAAGGCGAGACTAAACTCGGGCAGTACTTCGACTGGAAAGAAGCAAGTTCCTCGGGAACTACGGGACTCCGAGCCTTGCGTCGTGTGCTAGGGTTGTTATCGGGGCTTCGGGGTGGTCTCGGGATGCTTAACACAGAGTAGAAGTGGGAGAGAGGATAGGAATGAGCAACCAAACTCGGAAGGCTTCAATTTCTATATATAGGCTAAAAATCGAAGTTCACGTCGTGAGTTTTGCCAATTCACGTCGTGAGTTTGTCCCGATTCGCTCATGGCATGCGTCATCTGTCAAGTGGCTCTAAAATGGTCATTCAGACTGTTCACGTCGTGAACTCTGCAAATTCTGACACAGCGTCGAAAATCATGCCTCGAACTTCAGAAATTCATATCTTTCGCATATGAGCTCCGTTTTCGACGTTCTTTATATCCACGCGTAGGTGAGATTATGATCTACAACTCTCGTTTAGACTTCGTTGGCTAATTTTGAATTTATTTTTTATATTACATTTTTAACAGGCCAGGACAGGAAAAGTTCGTTAAAAATCCATAACTTCTTCATCCGATGTCCGTTTTCGTCAGACTTTTTACCGTTGTAATACCATTGACGAGATCTTCGATTCTCGTTTAGCTCATGTTGGCAAAAAGTCGCTCGATCTCTATTTCGAGTTTTTAGCTGTCTACCGCTATGTCCGGAACTTCGAAAAATCATCACTTCCTCATATGAAGTCAGATATGGGCGTTCTTATAATGTATGTTTTCGGTTTTGGGATATCTATGACTTTCATTTAGACACCTAAGGTTGAAAAGTATTTTATTGAAATTTCTCGTTTTATGCTTAACAGTGTTTTACCGTTGTCGTCGCGTATCTTCGATCGGTCATAACGTTTTCGTTATAACTCGGATTTTAGTGTTCTTTATATTTTTGGGAACCTAGTTACGATCTCTATCACTTCATTTATCCCAATTAAGGTTATTGAACAATTTATTTTTGACCTAAATTTTGTTGGTGTTACACACTACGTCGTAATTATGCTCGATCTAAACGAATAATAGTAGTATATTATGTCGTCACTATGCTCGATCTAAACGAATAATAGTAATATATTATGTCATCACTACACTCAATCTAAACGGGTAATAGTGGTAAATTATATCGTCACTACGCCCAATTCAAACGGATAACTGGAGTATGTGTATGTTATGTCGTCACTCAACTCGAATAATGGTTATATCATCACTCCGCCAGTTGTCTTTACCAAAAAATCTATTTAAATATAAATATATATTAGTTATAATTATATAATAAACATGGAGATTCTATCTACGTCATAATTACACTGTCATATAGGTTGTGACATCCCCTAACTTCTCGGCCAGAAAAGACCGATTTATTTTATGTTTTTTTTAAATAAAATCAGAGTAATCCTTTTAAAAGATATTGTGGAATTTGTTCCCAAAACCAAACATGATAAAAATTTATCAAAACCTTTCTTTAAGAAATATATATTTTTATTTCATATCAAAACCTCGGGATGTCATGTTCCGATACAAATCAAAAGCCTAAACAAGACATTATAAGCCTTACAACAGTTATTTACAACTACTGGTCTATAATCCAAAAATCACTCATCATCATCATCCGACTATGCTCGGGGTCCACTACCAGTAATATAAAAAGCTGAGTGGGTCAGGCTTGGAAGCCTGGTGAGCATATAGGGTTTTCAACCCACAATAAATAAATTTATTATACTTAAACATCAATCAGTCAACCAAATTACCCCAACCCCATTATCTTATTTATTTCTTAAGGATTTACCCTAAGATTCAACTATCACTCACTCCTAAGGATTCATCCTAAGGAATAGGCACGAAGTCACATCGTCGTCAGAGATTATACAACAGGAACTAAATCCATAGCTGCCAGGGTTTATACAACAGGCACTAAGTCCATAGCTGTCAGGGTTTATACAACATGTGCTAAGTCCATAGCTCTTATTTATCGACAGTATTATTCACAGGAATCTCCCTGTCATACATGTCAATGGGCTTTTTAGAGTACGACTGATGAACATATAGTTCACACACCTATAGGTTGCAAGCCTGCAAGTGTTCCACAGACCGTCTAGAATAGTCCATGGTTGTCATCCATACTCTGTTGAATGACGGGGGCCAACGTTTGGGTAAGGGCTTTTCTCATATTTCACCACTCACCCTCAACTCATGATCTATATCACTGATCATCTCATTTATCCAACTCACCTTTCATCACACACCCACTATTTCATTTATCTAACTCACCTTTCATCACACACCCACTATTTCATCTACCCATGTTTTACCCAACATTTTCGTATATAAAAATACATATACAGTTTAAATTATTTAAAAACCTGTATAAATCATTCCTTCAACATCCATCTCAAATAAACAAACAATATATAATCACACAGCACGTATTTTATATAAAATACTTCATATCTATGTGTAAGGTGAAAGTAACTACACACTCACGTGATTTAATGAAAATCGGGCAACACTTCGTTTCCTAAAACGATCGTTTCTAATAAAACTGGGAGTTTTATTGAGAAACCGGGCTCTGCAAGGGTCGGGCTTCGAAACCGAAAAGATAAATTTCTCGGGCTTCTCGGGCAATTCGGGACGTGTTTCGGGTGCTATAATCGATACCGGGGCTTCGGGGGATGTTAAAATGGTGAAAATATTGAAAATGGGTGA
This sequence comes from Lactuca virosa, assembly GCF_052849685.1. Classification (NCBI taxonomy): domain Eukaryota; kingdom Viridiplantae; phylum Streptophyta; class Magnoliopsida; order Asterales; family Asteraceae; genus Lactuca; species Lactuca virosa. The sequence goes on along the minus strand of NC_136429.1, from coordinate 164,818,292 downwards.
AAAGGGGCAATTTCTTAAAATTACTCGAGAAGGCTCGTAGCCTTCTATTTATAGGGGGAGGCTTTGGATGGTGAGTCAGCAGCGAGGACAGGTGGCAGCAGGAGGCGAAGGCACGCAGATGGCTCGCACGTGCGAGGGTCCTGGTGTCACCTTCTGATTGGACCGAGGTCTAGTCCAAGGAGGAGGGGTTCGTGGCACTTGGTGCGAAGATCGGACACGCGATAAAGGACACGCGTCGGATTTTTAGTGGACCGAAGTTCGGATGCGAGGGCAGGCGACACGTCTTGCCAGGTGGCCTCGGGTGACTCAACAGTTCGGACACGTGGCATGTTTTGGGCAAGGGTGACGTGGCCGAAGTCCACCTATGCGAAATTTCTCGATTTTTGTGCAAAAACTTCTAAAATCCATAACTTTCGCATACGAGCTCCATTTTTGACGTTATTTATATACACGCTTAGGTAAAATTACGCTCTACAACTTTCGTTTAGACTTCGTCGGCTAATTTTGACTTTAAATTTTATATTATTATTTTCAACAGACCGGGACAGGAAATCCGTTAAAAATTCATAACTTCTTCATCCGACGTCCGTTTTTGTCTGTCTTTTTACCGTTGTACTACTATTTACGAGACCTTCGATTCTCATTTAGGCCGTGTCGGCAAAAAATCACTCGATCTAACATTCGAGTTTTTAGCTGTCTACTGCTAAGCCGAAACTTAGAAAAATCATAACTTCCTCATACGAAGTCAGATTTGGACGTTCTTTTTATACATACTCTCGGTTTAACGAACACTACGACTTTCATTTAGATCACTAAGGCTAAAAAGTAGTTTATCAAAAACTCACTTTTTACAACATTCGGCACCGTGCCGGTTTTGTCGCGAAACTTCGACAGGTCATAACTTCTTCGTTATAACTCGGATTTCAGCATTCTTTATATATCTGTAATCTTTGTCACGACCACTACAACTTTCTTAATACTTCATATCTATGTGTAAGGTGAAAGTAACTACACACTCACTTGATTTAACGATAATCGGGCAGCACTTCGTTTCCTAAAACGATCGTTTCTAATAAAACCTGGAGTTTTATTGAGAAACCGAGCTTTGCAAGGGTCGGGCTTCAAAACCGAAAAGATAAATTTCTTGGGCTTCTCGGGCACTCCGGGACGTGTTCCGGGCGTTGGAATTAATACCGGGGCTTTGGGGGAAGTGGAAATAGTGAAAATATTGAAAAATGGGTGGAAAATGGCAATTTCCTAAAATTACCCGGGAAGGCTCGCAAGCCTTCTATTTATAGGGTGAGATATGAAGTCGGCCGTGAGAAGGGAGTCAGCAGCGAGGGAAGGTGGCATCAGGAGGCGAAGGCACGTGGCTCGGACCCGGAGGAGGACACGCGTCAGACACGTCTCGCATGCGAGGGCTCGCCACCGAGGCACACGCGTCGGATCCTTATTGGACCACTTCGGATTCGTCAGCAGATCAGAACACGGGGCGACACGCGGCCTGCTTCGATGGGGCCTCCCTTCGGTCGAATCAGCAATGAGCACGTGGCATGCATGCGAGATTCCGGGTGACGTGGCCGAAGTTGGGCCATGCGAAATTTCTCGGATTTTGGGATTTTCTCGATTTTTGTGCAAAAATTTCTAAAATCCATAACTTTCGCATACGAGCTCCATTTTTGACGTTCTTTATATGCACGCGTAGGTAAAATTACGCTCTACAACTTTCGTTTAGACTTCGTTGGCTAATTTTGAATTTAATTGTTATATTATTATTTTTAACAGACCGGGACAGGAAATCCGTTAAAAATTCATAACTTCTTCATCCGACGTCCGTTTTCCTCTGTCTTTTTACCGTTGTGCTACTATTGACGAGACCTACGATTCTCGTTTACGTTGTGTCGGCTAAAAATCACTCAATCTAAAATTCGAGTTTTTAGCTGTCTACTGCTAAGCTGAAACTTAGAAAAATCATAACTTCCTCATACGAAGTCAGATTTGGGCGTTCTTTTTGTACATTCTCTCAGTTTAATGAACACTACGACTTTCGTTTAGATCACTAAGGCTAAAAAGTAGTTTATCAAAAACTCACTTTTTTTACGACATTCGGCACCGTGCCAGTTTTGTCGCGAAACTTCAACAGGTCATAACTTCTTCGTTATAACTCGGATTTCGGCATTCTTTATATATCCGTAATCCTTGTCACGACCACTACAACTTTCTTAATAGATATCGGCTTTATCTAAAATTTATTTTCGACGCTCATTTTTATTCTTAATTAATTAAACCCTAATAATTAAGCATAAAACACATAATTTTCACATAATATTCACATAATTCCTTTTCATTTCTTCTAAATGAGTTACAAAGGTTAACCTAGACTATTATGTCAATATTAATGCCTAGCCTAGAAACACGGGCGTTACAATTCTCTCCCCTTTAGAATGATTCTGTCCCCGGAATCACACATCAGCAAACAAATACGAGTAGCAACTCATCATGTCACTCTCCGTTTCCCATGTGAGATTTGGCCCATTCGTATGTTTCCAACGCACAAGCACTAAATCGACCATTTTGCGTCACAACTTCTTAGTCTTACGGTCAACGATTGTCTCAGGTTCTTCAATTAACCTCTTGTTTTCATCCAACCTTAATTCAGAAATGGGAATTATGTCGGGCACATCTCCCGTGAACTTCCTCAAATAACACATATGAAAGGTATTATGAATACCCTCTAGTTCTTCCGGTAATTCTAGCTTGTAAGCTTGATTCCCGATCCTCTGAAGAACTTTAAATGGTCCAATAAATCTTGGACTCACTTTCCCCTTCTACCAAATCTTATAAGTCCCTTCCACGGCGAGACTTCAAGTAAAATAGATTCTCCAACTTTGAATGATATTGGTTGTCTTTTCTTGTCAGCATAGCTCTTTTGACGATCTTGAGCTGCTAACATCCTTTCCCTAATCACTTTCAACTTTTTAGCAGTCTGATGGACTATTTTAGCTCTTTTGACGATCTTGATGTTCGAGTGGAAACTATCATTATAGGAAAATTCTACTGGGGGTAAGTGTTCATCCCAGTTACCTTGGAATTCTAGGGTACATACTCTCAGCATATCCTTCAATGTTTGAATTGTTCGTTCGCTTTGACTATCAGTTTGCGGATGGTAAGCTGTACTCAAACACAACTTGGTACCTAATTCCTCTTGTAAACTCCTCCAAAACCTTGAGGTAAAACGGCTGTCACGATCGGATACAATCGTTAACGAAACACCGTGAAGCATCACAATTTCCTTCATGTAAGAATTCGTAATTTTATCCATAGACCATTTCTCGTTGGCTGCTATGAAATGCGCACTCTTAGTGAAGCGATCAACGACCACCCAAATCATGTCGTGACCGTTCCTTGTTCTGGGCAGTTTAGTCACAAAATCCATAGTGATATCTTCCCATTTACCCATGGGTACAGGTAAAGGTTCTAAACTCCCATACGGTTTCTGATGTTGTGCCTTAACCCTAGCACATGTTACACACTCGGCCACATACTTAGTAACATCGAGCTTCATCGTCGGCTACCAGTAATAGGGTTTTAGATCCCTATACATTTTTATATTGCCAGGATGAATCGAGTACATGGTCTTGTGAGCTTCTTCCATCAGAAGATCTCTTACTCCTCCCGTCTTAGGTACCCAAATCCTACCTTTGAATACCTTCAGTCCTTGACCGTTTGTATCAAACACCAATGTTTTATCCAAACGTCCTTCCTTTCGGTCATTTTTTCTCTAAAGCTTCCTCTTGAGCTTTCTCTATACCTTCCACAATTGTCGAGACAACTTCAATTCTCAACGCTCTTGGCCTTTTCTTTTCAAGATTTACCTTCCGACTGAGAGCATCAGCAACAACATTTGCTTTACCAGGGTGGTAAAGTATCTCACAGTCGTAGTCCTTGAGTAACTCTAGCCAGCGTCGTTGCCTCATGTTCAATTCCATCTGATTAAAGAGATATTGAAGACTCTTATGATCAGTGAAAGTTTGCATTTAATGCCATAAAGATAGTGCCTCCATATCTTTAAGGCGAATACTACCGCTGCCAACTCCAGATCATGAGTGGGGTAGTTCTTTTCATGCTCCTTCAATTGCCTCGATGCATACACTATCACTTTATCCCTTTGGGTCAGAACATAACCTAACCCAACTCCAGAGGCATCACTATAAACTGTGAAGTCATCAACTCCTTCAGGTAACGAAAGAATCGGTGCTTCACACAACTTCTTCTTTAACTTCTCAAAAGCTTCCTTATGCTTCTCATTCCAAGTATAAACAGCTCCTTTGTGGGTCAAAGCTGCCAATGGATTCGCGATCGAAGAAAAGCCTTGGATAAACCTTCGGTAATATCCAGCTAATCCTAAAAAGCTTCAGATCTCCGTAGGAATTTCAATTGTAACCTTCAAGTTACAAAATAAATCCTTATTGAGGACTCCTTCTTCTTCTTAGAATAAGTACTTTCCTTCATTCATTGTAACAGACCGATGGGTCATGTTCTAATGATCTCTCATCGTATAATGCACTACTTAGACTCAGATCTCCCAGGGACAAATTTCGGAACAAACTATACCTTCCTTCATGTTCTAATGTGATACAATCACAGTTCAACATGTATCATTTCTAACTACCAACTTCTTTAACAATGAGTGCGATACTTCTATTGATCGCTTTGATCATCCTTTACTTCAATTTGGCTCAAGTCAAATGCTACATCGAACGTGGTTATCTGAACCACGTAATAAACTCATCGTAGTCGGACTCGATTCGATATGACCTCTAGGATCGGAATAACAATCATCTTCTTAGTCATTACCGAAACGATGGTAACAACAGACTAGAATAAGACGGAATCAATTACTAGTTCCTTGGTAACCTTGTGACTTTCCCTGATCCAAGTGTGAGTCCTGTACTTCTAGTAGTATAGATCTCTACTACTATTCACACCTACTCATACTCGTCCCAAGTACGGTCTCGCAGTCCCCAAGTCCTAAAATCACAAAACAATTTAACACATACGAATGTGTCCAATTAATCATAAAATTTTCCTAGACTCTACTAGGACTTCTTCCATGCGTATCTTCAATCATCAATTCTACTTCAACTTGGTTGGTGATGGAAATTCCAGACGATGGGACAACTTCAAGAATTACACCAATCATTCCATCATCCTGCCAATCGAAGGTGTAGTTCAGACGTACTGTACCCCTCTAAACGTTCCGTTATTTTAGCAAACATATTCTAAAGGCAAGATACCACTCTTACGATATCTTCTAATAGGTATCATTCACTATCATAAGCTTTTCATTTCCTCCATCTACTCAATTCTTTACGAATCTTCGCCATAATGTTTTGTACACCCAAGCAGATGTTCGGTGTACTGGGCGAGAATTTAAGATAGGAAAGCTTTATTTACGATAGACGTATAAATCTCCTTGTCACTCCGAAACGTTTACATGCTAGTTCTAATATCGTAGTCATACGCTTAGAATCCTAAACACATAAAGTTTCCAGATCTGGTCAGCAACAGACCATAGATCCGAACAAATAATAGCATATAAGGCATCCTTATAGCTATAACATAAAATATTTAACACATAAAACATTTTAGGCATCTTTCATAAAATAAACTTGTGCTCGTGTCTAAAATATAGTAGACACTCATCTCACAATCATCGCTTAGCATTCTAAGTTTAAGTCTAGAAATCCTACAAATTCCTAGTTCGCTTAAACTAATGCTCTGATACAAACTGTGACATCCCCTAATTTCTCGGCTAGAAAAGACTGATTTATTTTATGTTTTTTAAAATAAAATCAGAGTAATCCTTTTAAAAGATGTTGCGGAATTCATTCCCAAAACAAAACATGATAAAAGTTTATCAAAACCTTTCTTTAAGAAATATATATTTTCATTTCATATCAAAACCTCGGGATGTCATGTTCCGATACAGATCAAAAGCATAAACAAGACATTATAAGCCTTACAACAGTTATTTACAACTACTGGCCTATAATCCAAATATCACTCATCATCATCCGACTATGCTCGGGGTCCACTACCTGTAATATAAAAAGCTGAGTGGGTCAGGCTTGGGAGCCTGGTGAGCATATAGGGTTTTCAACCCACAATAAATAATAAACTTATTAAGTTCTCAATCAACAATAAATTTATTAATTTCATCAACCAAAAATAACCCTAATTACCCATTCCCATTATCCTCACTTTACGTCCCTAAAACAACTATCACAAGGGACCTAGCCTAAGGATTTTCACTAGGGGTGACACCATTGCTTTCCTCAACAATTTATGTCAAACAAGACAACCTAACATAAAACAACCAATAAGATGACAACATTGCTTTCCTCAGCAATTTATGTCAAACAAGACAACCAATAGGGTGACAACATTGCTTTCCTCCGCAATTTATGTCAAATAAGATAAACGTCGGGGTGACAACATTGCTTTCCCTCAGCAATTTATGTCAAATAGGCACGAAGTCACATCGTCGCCATGTGCTAAGTCCATAGCTCTTATTTATCGACAGTATTATTCACGGGAATCCCCCCCCCCTCCCCCCGCAATACATGTCAATGGGTTTTTAGAGTACAACTGATGAACATATAGTTCACACACTTACAGGTTGCGAGCCTGCTAGTGTTCCACAGATCATCTAGAATAGTCCATGGTTGTCATCCATACTCTGCTGAATGACGGGGGCCACGTTTGGGTAAGTGATTCTCTCATATTTCACCACTCACTCTCAACTCATGATCGATATCACTGATCATCTGTGACAACCCAAAATTTCTATTCTGTACGACATGTCAATTCAATAGAAGTCAAATCAGTTACAGTTAAATTTTCAGACTTTTTGGATTATGTTTGATTATTTTAGGATTTACACTTTAGGAGATACCAGGAGAGAGGATGCCCTAGGGTTATAGTGCAACACTGTTATTTCTAAACTTCAAGAAATTGGAGTTTGCTACCGGAATAAATTATTTTCAGCCAAAAACCCAGAAATTTGGAGTATATATATGACACTTGTCATTTTATGTCATTTTTCCAAATTCCTCAAGAACAAAAGCAAATCCTCTCAAGTATCATCCCGGGATTTATTCCAAATCTCGATCTAGTAAGTGTTTTCAACCATTTCAAGTTAGTAGATCACTTAATCTAGTGTTTTAACACCCTTCTAACCGTGAAATCATTCCAAAAGGTTGATTCTTCCATTTTCACCAAGAACACCAAGAACACACACTAAGTGTTCTTGGCATTTTGGCTCATTTCAAGCTTCCATATAGTAAGTACTTCTATCCTAGAGTGTGTTTAAGCTTGCTATACTTCATTATAACATGAAATCATCCAAGAAACACCAAGAAAATGGTGTTTACGGTCCAAGAACATTCTTGAACCGTAAACCCATTTTAAGGGACCAAAATGTCCCTAGTCCCTTCCTAAGCCTAGGTAACTAACTTGGATCCTTACCTTGATGTGTTAAGGACTTGAAATCATCAAAATACCAACATCCATAAGGGTTTACGACCGTAAACCCAAAGGGATGTGGTCTTTGGGCCGTAAACTCCAAATAGGAGTGAAATGGTGCCCTAGCTTCTTCCTTAGGCTTATACTTCAAGAGGAAACACTTCAATGGACTTAGAAACCTTCAAATCAACAAATGGTCAAAAGAGGGGGAGTTTACGGCCGTAAACTCTAGGGTTTATGACCATAAACCCATTGGGTTGAGGTCACAAAACCGTAAACTCAAGTTAGGGTTTCTTTTGAACCCTAAACCCTATAGCATTGTTCTACAACACTTAGATGCATTCCTTGAGACTTATAACACTTATATAAGGTGTTTAACTTGTCTTAGGATGTCTTAACTTTGCTAATTAGTTGTTTAAAGTCTAATTAGATACATATATGTTGTATTTATATGTTAAATAGGATCATTGTGGGTGTACAAGTCTTCACTTGACACCTAGCAATCTTATTTCTTCAGTTCATCCAAACCACCAACTACAGGTGAGTTCATACCCCTTAATTAACCTTTTAAATGTTTTTAAATGCTTTTATGGGGGGGATACAATTTGAACAATTGTAGTTATTATATCAATCACATGTGATTAATAACTACCAAGCAAATGGTTTTCTTACTTTTCAAACAGTTTATCAAACTGTTTTACAAACTCTTTTATTGTCAAATACATTTATCAAACTCTTTTAACTTATATTATGTGTATCTATATAAATATAGTTATATAAGTAGGATTAAGAAGGACTTAGGACTGCTAGTCTACCCTACTTCCTGTTCTTATTTGATTGTGGTCTTAGGGTATCAAGGTTAGTTGTCCGAGGGTCGTTTGAATCCTAGTTATATATTATGTATATGTATATAGATATAAAAGGTTTGTTATCAACCTCTTCTAACTTATAGTATGTGTATCTATATAAATATAGTTATATAAGTAGGATTGGAAGGACTTAGGACTGCTAGTCTACCCTACTTCTTGTTCTTGTTTGATTGTGGTCTTAGGGTATCAAGGTTAGTTGTCCGAGGGTCGTTTGAATCCTAGTTATATATTATGTATATGTATATAGATATAAAAGGTTTTCCTTCATTCAAGTCCATACCCTTGGGTAGCAAGGGTATACAAACATGTTCATACATTGCTAGTAAGCTACCATAGGGGTAGTTTAGGAAGATACTATTACTAGAACGATGAAACATACAATGAGTCAGTTCATACATGAGTCAATACATACTATAATGAGAAACAAACATGAAACAGAGTGATGAGAAACAAACATACAGGCTAGACAGAGAAAGAACACACAATACAGCTAGCACACAATTCACATAACATTTACATTAATACATTTATGTGAGCCATTAAACAGGGCATGGCACTACCTGCCATGACTGTTTTTGTATCAGAATCTCCTTAATTGGGGAGCGTATGAGTTTGTGTATAGATCTATACTGGATTGACTATCCTACACCTTGCTGCTCGCTACAGTGGGACTTGCAAGTCTACGGGTGCCAAACGTCATTTTTGTGGCATCTTACATTGTCACTTTACTATTGAGTCGGTAGCAAGATACAGGCCGATCACATGTTACCTTAAAATATACAATTGGCTTAAGGTAGTTAGTACAACAGTAGTTTCATAATACTACATTAAAGTACTATAACATTTTCCCTTTACATTTTACTTTGTGATTTCACACAATAAACAATAATGTAAAAACTATATTTTTGGTTAATGATAGTCGGATTTGGGAAAATACTCTCTTTTACAAAGGATACACACACAGACACTAGATACCTTGGTAGAAGGCTACTTTTAGTAGGAAACATAGGGTTTTCTAGGATAGTTCAAACAAATACAAAACTTTTACAAAACACACTGTACATCTTACAAATGCTTTCATACAAACACAGACACTAATATACTTATGAACTCACCAGCTCTAAAGCTGATAAACTCTTTCAAAATAACTTGTATTCTCAGGTCACCAGTAGACAGGTACCGGAGCCAGGTTTTGAGAAGATGGAGCTCGTTCAAGACTCATCTTATATTTTTGATGTATATTGTTTTGGTGTCTTTAAAACTTAACGGAACACACTTGTATGAAATTATATTATTAATGCAATGGATGATGTTGTTGCTTGTTTACTACTTGCATTGTTGTGATACTGTACATGACGTCCTCCACCCCAGAACGTTTCCGCCGTTCATTTGTTTTTGAGGGTGTGACAGATTGGTATCAGAGCATTGTTTATAGTGAATCGAGTGTATCAACCCATAAAAGATATACGAACTATAAACACAAGCGGGATTTAAAATACTATGATGAAGAGTTTATACTTTAAATAATAAAATATTTAATAAAGTATACATACCTGCATTCATACTAAAATCAGTGTCACTAGGCCAGAACAAAAGTATTACGATTGGTGGACAGCATAAGCAGACTTAGAGACATATGGTCAACCCTGGGAAGATGTAGCCTGATCAACTACATTATCCGAGGAGTGATTAGCGTGTGCCTAAGTGTGGTTGTGAGGTTGCAACAAGTCTAAAAACTTACCAACACTTCTACAACAAGAACAGTAGAACAAAACATTAAACTTAAAATACTATAGGAGTATTTTGTGTTACTATAATTACTTATTCGAGAACTAAAGGTCTTTATTAGTATATCAATGGTTGTTTAGTGGATACACTAAAGTTATATGTACTAGGATGTCATAGACTTAGAATCTGTGATCTTTGCCTTACTTCTTGTTCCTTGTTTGGTTGTGGGCTTAGGGTTAGGGTTACTTATTCGAAGGTCTATCCCGTCTGCATGACATATAACTGGTATGCTTTAAACAAGTATTGAGGCAACTGATAAAGATCATCTTATAATTATTTATTTAGTTAGTTAGTTTAATTTAGTTATTTCTTATATCCCTTTTCTCGCGTAGATTTAATGGCTGGATTTCATCTTCCCGGAGACCCGTACTTTCCCAACCACGACAACGCAGAATGGTTGGAAGAAGAACCAGAAGATAATCACCCAATTCCTTTAGATGATTATGAAGCTGAAGGTTTTTCTGATGGTTCCGACTCGGAGCCAGAAGTCAACAACCAACCCCCAGCTGTTCAAAACCCAAACCCTCGTCCCGCATTTCAAGGACCCACACCTTTGTGGGCCACAAACCTGAATAGGTGGAGTCAGGCACAAGGTCAACCTTTTCCCTACAATGGAGACAGAAGTTTCTACAACCTTACTGAGGGAGGTACAGCTGATAGGGTCCTACCTATCATGGTTCGTAGGATTGCTCGGAACACCGAGCAGGGTCGAGCAGCTATCGACCGGGTAGTAGAAGTGGATGCCAATTCTGGTATTAACACTGTCCGCATTCGCCAGCTGGAGTCCGCTCATGAAAGGGCTCAGGTTAGCAATGCAATGCTTCAGAGGGAACTTGCTGAAACCCGAGTTGAAGTCAGGGAACTTCGAGCTCAGCAAGCAAGGTCTGATAGGCGTGTGAGGGACATAGACCGTCTCCTATCGGATTCAAGTACTCACTCAAGCAGTTCTCGTCGTCGTTAAAATCTTACCGACTTCTCTTTTGGATATAACTTAGTTATGTAAAAACTTAAGTCTAATTTCCTATCCTTATAAATCTTAGACCTGCTAGGTTTTGATTAGGTAGTATACTGTCAAAATTTTCCCATCTTGGTTGATGTAAGACCTACTTCTAGGTCATTTTTCCCCAAACTCATTACATCTGTAATTCCAATATCTTTGACAGATATAAAAATCTAATGGAAATTATTATCCAAATGCTTTCATCTTCATTCAAGTATTCCATTTAATTATGTTGTTGGGCTATGGAGAGTTAGTCCATGAGTCATTCTCATCAATGTTCATGTCAAATGCTTATCAATATCTTATTCATTCTAAACTTTCAGCTAAAAGATGCCTCCACGTAAGTCAACAAGACGTAATCCTCCACCACCTATTCCTCAATTTGATACAGCAGCCCTCAATGTTGTTGTAGCTGCGGCTGTGGCAACAGCCATGGCTGAATATCATTCTTCAAGTTCCACTGGAGGAGGGACTCATATTCCAACAATACAGGTTGAAACCCCTGTGCGCTCGAGAGAGTGCTCCTACAAAGATTTTACAAACTGCAAGCCATTATCCTTCAGAGGAACTGGCGGAGTCATTGTACTCTCGCAATGGTTTGAGAAAACCGAATCGGTTTTCGCAATCTGCTCCTGTCCAGAAGGGAGCAAGGTGAAGTTCGCTGCTTGCACCTTTGAAACCAGAGCCCTAACATGGTGGAATAGCCATGTTAAGTCACTATCTCTTTCAGTGGCAAATGATATGGGCTGGGATACTTTAAAAGACCTCATGATTGAGGAGTACTGCCCGAGGGGCGAGATCCAAAAGCTGGAGGAAGAACTTTGGCGCCTAACCATGAAAGGCACCGACATCGTAGCATATACCGCCAGGTTCTGTGAACTGGTGGCCCTCTGTCCCAACATGATTCATACAGAGGGAAAGAAGATCGAGAGGTATATATGGGGGCTGGTGCCACCATACCAGGGAAATGTATTGTCATCACGCCCCACTACATTTGATAGTGCCAAGCGATTGGCACAGCAACTAGTTGACCATGGGGCCCGTACCCCGGCTGCAACAACCACCCTGGCCATCTCAGAAACCGCCAGAACTGCAGAGTCCAAGCGGAAATTCTGGGATGACAAGAAAAAGAAGAAGGCTGCGAAGAAACAGCAGACGGTGGCAGTTCATAGTGCGACAGCACCTGCCACTGCTGCTATTCCAATAAAGCAGTATTCTGGAAGTTTGCCTTTATGCAACAAGTGCAACTACCATCATATGGGAGCCTGTCGGGACATGCAGTGTGTAAACTGCAACAGGAAGGGGCATACAGCCCGTTTCTGTAAATCTCCAGCGAGGCCAATCACCCAAGTCCCCGGCGCTGGAGTGGGCCAATCTTGCTACAATTGTGGCGATGTGGGCCACTACAAGAGGAACTGCCCCAAGGCAGGGAATGCCGGTGGAGTAGGAAGAGTTCTGGCTATAGGCCATGAGGAGGCGGTTGCCGACCCTACCGTGGTCACTGGTACGTTTCTCCTCGACAACTCTTATGCTTGTATACTATTTGATAGTGGAGCGGAGAGAAGCTTCGTGAATCAGAAATTTGCTCATTTACTTAAGCAAAAATCACGAGCACTCAAAGAACCGTTCACAGTAGAAATGGCTAATGGGAAGACAGAGAGCACTAGCTGCATATACATAGGGTGTACCTTAACTTTAGATAGCCATTCATTCTCGATCGATCTCATGCCAGTCTCAATTAAAAGTTTCGACATCATCATTGGCATGGATTGGTTGAGTCTTCAGCGTGCCGACATCATGTGTTACGAAAAGGCAGTTCGCCTTAATCTTTCGTCTGGCGAAACCCTAGTAGTTTATGGCGACAAACCCGGCACAAACCTTCGTATCATCTCGAGCATTCAAGCTCAGAACTTCTTGCGAAAGGAATGTCGCGCATTCCTTGCTCATGTGGTCGATGTGAGCCAAGAAGCGAAAGACATCAAGAACATTCCAGTAGTACACGACTTTCCCGACATCTTTCCAGAAGAGCTACCAGGATTACCTCCGCAACGACAAGTCGAGTTCAGAATCGACTTAGTTCCAGGGGCTACTCCCGTAGCCAAATCGCCTTATCGTCTAGCACCTGCAGAGATGCAAGAACTATCCTGTCAACTTAACGAACTGCTCAGCAAGGGCTTTATAAGACCAAGCTTCTCACCCTGGGGAGCTCCAGTCTTGTTCGTCAAGAAGAAAGACGGATCTTTTCGTATGTGCATCGACTACAGGGAGCTCAACAAACTGACCGTCAAGAATCATTATCCTTTGCCTAGGATAGACGATTTATTCGATCAACCTCAAGGGGCGAATTTCTTTTCTAAAATCGACTTAAGATCCGGATATCGCCAGTTACGAGTGCTAGGGGAGGATGTTCCAAAGACAGCCTTCCGAACTCGTTATGGGCACTACGAATTCGTAGTGATGCCGTTCGGATTAACAAACGCGCCCGCTGTATTCATGGATTTAATGAATAGGGTGTGTCGTCCTTACTTGGATCAGTTCGTCATCGTCTTCATCGATGACATACTTATCTACTCTCGTACTAAGGAGGAACATAGTCAACATCTGCGATTAGTCTTAGAAACCCTACGCGCGGAGAAGCTTTATGCGAAGTTCTCGAAATGCGAATTTTGGATCCGCCGAGTCGAATTCTTAGGGCACGTGGTTAGCAAGGAAGGAATACATGTGGACCCATCCAAAATCAAAGCCATTGAGAGCTGGTCAGCACCGAAGACGCCTACAGAAATTCGTCAATTTCTAGGCCTTGCTGGCTACTATCGCCGGTTCATTCAGAACTTATCCCGCATTGCAAAGCCTCTTACAACGCTTACCTAGAAGGGCGTATCCTTTGAATGGGAAGAAAAGCAGGAGAGAGCGTTCCAAACGCTCAAACGAGCCTTGTGCACTGCACCAATACTATCCCTCCCCGAAGGGATAGAAGACTTCGTTGTCTATTGCGATGCATCGAACCAAGGTCTCGGATGTGTTCTGATGCAGCGAGGTAAGGTCATCGCCTATGCCTCGAGGCAGCTGAAAACACATGAGGTCAACTATACGACGCACGATCTTGAACTAGGAGCAGTTGTTTTTGCTTTGAAGATCTGGAGACACTACATGTACGGTACAAAGAGCACAATCTTTACGGACCACAAGAGCCTACAACACATATTCGATCAGAAGGAGCTCAACATGAGACAACGACGGTGGGTCGAGCTACTCAGTGACTACGAATGCGAAATTCGTTATCATCCCGGCAAGGCCAATGTAGTAGCTGACGCCCTAAGTCGGAAAGAATATTCTGGTCGTAAAGTCAAGTCATTGACTATGACTATCCATTCGCACTTATCCACACAAATACAGGTGGCTCAGCTCGACGCTTTGAAGCCTGAAAATGTGACCAGTGAATCCCTGCGAGGGATGGATAAGAACTTGGAAGTTAAGGGTGGCGGAGCTTTTTATCTCATGGATCGGATATGGACCCCGAAACTAGGTGGTTTCAGAGACTTGGTCATGAATGAGGCGCACAACACTCGTTATTCCGTTCACCCAGGTTCAGATAAGATGTATCTGGATCTTAAAAAGTTATACTGGTGGCCTAACATGAAAGCAGAGATTGCTACCTTCGTAAGTAAATGCCTTACTTGCGCAAAGGTCAAGGTCGAGTACCAGAAACCCTCAGGTCTTCTTCAACAGCCTGAGATCCCAGAATGGAAGTGGGAGCGGATCACTATGGATTTCATAACCAAGTTGCCCAAGACAACGGGTGGACTTGATACCATATGGGTCATCGTCGACATATTGACCAAGTCCGCGCACTTCCTGCCTATCAAAGAGACAGACAAGATGGAGAAGCTTACAAGAACTTACATTAGAGAGATTGTACGACTGCATGGTGTTCCTATATCCATTATCTCGGACAGAGATAGTAGGTTCACTTCTAGGTTCTGGCAATCACTACAAGGTTCCTTAGGAACTAGGCTGGACATGAGTACAGCCTACCATCCGCAGACAGACGGGCAAAGTGAGAGGACTATCCAAACCTTAGAGGACATGTTGCGAGCCTGTGTGATTGACTTTGGGAAAACATGGGATACTCATTTACCCCTTGTAGAATTTTCCTACAACAACAGTTATCACACAAGCATAAAGGCTGCTCCATTTGAGGCCCTCTACGGCCGAAAGTGCAGATCCCCTCTGTGATGGGCTGAGGTGGGTGATACCCAGTTAGCTAAGGGACGAGTTCCTGAAAGCACTCTCACAGGTCCGGAAATCATACGGGAAACGACGGAGAAGATCGTTCAGATCCGTGAACGACTGAAAGCCTCCAGAGACCGACAGAAAAGCTACGCTGATAAACGAAGGAAACCGTTGGAATTCCAGGTGGGCGACCATGTTCTATTGAAGGTCTCACCCTGGAAGGGCTTGATACGCTTCGGAAAGCGTGGAAAGCTAAATCCAAGGTACATTGGGCCTTTCGAGATTCTTGCCAGAATCGGCCCAGTAGCTTACAAACTTAACTTACCGAGCGAACTCAGTAACGTACATTCAACCTTCCACGTCTCGAACTTGAAAAAGTGTCTGTCCGACGAGACTCTTGTAATCCCACTCGACGAGATCGAGATCAACGACAGCCTCAACTTCGTGGAAGAACCAGTAGAGATCATGGACCGGGAGGTCAAGCAAACGAAACAAAGCCGCATCCCGATAGTGAAGGTTCGCTGGAACGCCAAGCGAGGACCTGAATTCACTTGGGAGCGAGAGGATCAGATGAAACTGAAATATCCTCGTCTTTTTACTTAGTTCCTTGTAACTACTTATTTGCTTAAATTCTAATTTCGGGACGAAATTCCTTCTAAGGAGGGGATGATGTGACAACCCAAAATTTCTATTCTGTACAACATGTCAATTCAATAGAAGTCAAATCAGTTACAGTTAAATTTTCAGACTTTTTGGATTAAGTTTGATTATTTTAGGATTTACACTTTAGGAGATACCAGGAGAGAGGATGCCCTAGGGTTATAGTGCAACACTGTTATTTCTAAACTTCAAGAAATTGGAGTTTACTACCGGAATAAATTATTTTCAGCCAAAAACCCAGAAATTTGGAGTATATATATGACACTTGTCATTTTATGTCATTTTTCCAAATTCCTCAAGAACAAAAGCAAATCCTCTCAAGTATCATCCCGGGATTTATTCCAAATCTCGATCTAGTAAGTGTTTTCAACCATTTCAAGTTAGTAGATCACTTAATCTAGTGTTTTAACACCCTTCTAACCGTGAAATCATTCCAAAAGGTTGATTCTTCCATTTTCACTAAGAACACCAAGAACACACACTAAGTGTTCTTGGCATTTTGGCTCATTTCAAGCTTCCATATAGTAAGTACTTCTATTCTAGAGTGTGTTTAAGCTTTCTATACTTCATTATAACATGAAATCATCCAAGAAACACCAAGAAAATGGTGTTTACGGTCCAAGAACATTCTTGAACCGTAAACCCATTTTAAGGGACCAAAATGTCCCTAGTCCCTTCCTAAGCCTAGGTAACTAACTTGGATCCTTACCTTGATGTGTTAAGGACTTGAAATCATCAAAATACCAACATCCATAAGGGTTTACGACCGTAAACCCAAAGGGATGTGGTCTTTGGGCCGTAAACTCCAAATAGGAGTGAAATGGTGCCCTAGCTTCTTCCTTAGGCTTATACTTCAAGAGGAAACACTTCAATGGACTTAGAAACCTTCAAATCAACAAATGGTCAAAAGAGGGGGAGTTTACGGCCGTAAACTCTAGGGTTTACGACCGTAAACCCATTGGGTTGAGGTCACAAAACCGTAAACTCAAGTTAGGGTTTCTTTTGAACCCTAAACCCTATAGCATTGTTCTACAACACTTAGATGCATTCCTTGAGACTTATAACACTTATATAAGGTGTTTAACTTGTCTTAGGATGTCTTAACTTTGCTAATTAGTTGTTTAAAGTCTAATTAGATACATATATGTTGTATTTATATGTTAAATAGGATCATTGTGTGTGTACAAGTCTTCACTTGACACCTAGCAATCCTATTTCTTCAGTTCATCCAAACCACCAACTACAGGTGAGTTCATACCCCTTAATTAACCTTTTAAATGTTTTTAAATGCTTTTATGGGGGGGATACAAGTTGAACAATTGTAGTTATTATATCAATCACATGTGATTAATAACTACCAAGCAAATGGTTTTCTTACTTTTCAAACAGTTTATCAAACTGTTTTACAAACTCTTTTATTGTCAAATACATTTATCAAACTCTTTTAACTTATATTATGTGTATCTATATAAATATAGTTATATAAGTAGGATTAAGAAGGACTTAGGACTGCTAGTCTACCCTACTTCCTGTTCTTATTTGATTGTGGTCTTAGGGTATCAAGGTTAGTTGTCCGAGGGTCGTTTGAATCCTAGTTATATATTATGTATATGTATATAGATATAAAAGGTTTGTTATCAACCTCTTCTAACTTATAGTATGTGTATCTATATAAATATAGTTATATAAGTAGGATTGGAAGGACTTAGGACTGCTAGTCTACCCTACTTCCTGTTCTTGTTTGATTGTGGTCTTAGGGTATCAAGGTTAGTTGTCCGAGGGTCGTTTGAATCCTAGTTATATATTATGTATATGTATATAGATATAAAAGGTTTTCCTTCATTCAAGTCCATACCCTTGGGTAGCAAGGGTATACAAACATGTTCATACATTGCTAGTAAGCTACCATAGGGGTAGTTTAGGAAGATACTATTACTAGAACGATGAAACATACAATGAGTCAGTTCATACATGAGTCAATACATACTATAATGAGAAACAAACATGAAACAGAGTGATGAGAAACAAACATACAGGCTAGACAGAGAAAGAACACACAATACAGCTAGCACACAATTCACATAACATTTACATTAATACATTTATGTGAGCCATTAAACAGGGCATGGCACTACCTGCCATGACTGTTTTTGTATCAGAATCTCCTTAATTGGGGAGCGTATGAGTTTGTGTATAGATCTATACTGGATTGACTATCCTACACCTTGCTGCTCGCTACAGTGGGACTTGCAAGTCTACGGGTGCCAAACGTCATTTTTGTGGCATCTTACATTTTCACTTTACTATTGAGTCGGTAGCAAGATACAGGTCGATCACATGTTACCTTAAAATATACAATTGGCTTAAGGTAGTTAGTACAACAGTAGTTTTATAATACTACATTAAAGTACTATAACATTTTCCCTTTACATTTTACTTTGTGATTTCACACAATAAACAATAATGTAAAAACTATATTTTTGGTTAATGATAGTCGGATTTGGGAAAATACTCTCTTTTACAAAGGATACACACACAGACACTAGATGCCTTGGTAGAAGGCTACTTTTAGTAGGAAACAAAGGGTTTTCTAGGATAGTTCAAACAAATACAAAACTTTTACAAAACACACTGTACATCTTACAAAACATCTTACAAATGCTTTCATACAAACACAGACACTAATATACTTATGAACTCACCAGCTCTAAAGCTGATAAACTCTTTCAAAGTAACTTGTATTCTCAGGTCACCAGTAGACAGGTACCGGAGCCAGGTTTTGAGAAGATGGAGCTCGTTCAAGACTCATCTTATATTTTTGATGTATATTGTTTTGGTGTCTTTAAAACTTAACGGAACACACTTGTATGAAATTATATTATTAATGCAATGGATGATGTTGTTGCTTGTTTACTACTTGCATTGTTGTGATACTGTACATGATGTCCTCCACCCCAGAACGTTTCCGCCGTTCATTTGGTTTTGAGGGTGTGACATCATCTCATTTATCCAACTCACCTTTCATCACACACCCACTATTTCATCTACCCATGTTTTACCCAACATTTTTGTAGATAAAAATACATATACAATTTAAATTATTTAAAAACCTGTATAAATCATTCCTTCAACATCCATCTCAAATAAACAAACAATATATATTCACACAGCATGTAGTTTATATAAAATACTTCATATCTATGTGTAAGGTGAAAGTAACTACACACTCACTTGATTTAACGATAATCGGGCAGCACTTCGTTTCCTAAAACGATCGTTTCTAATAAAACCGGGAGTTTTATTGAGAAACCGGGCTCTGCAAGGGTCGGGCTTCAAAACCGAAAAGATAAATTTATCGGGCTTCTCGGGCACTCCGGGGCGTGTTCCGGGCGTTGGAATTAATCTCGGGGCTTTGGGTGAAGTGGAAATAGTGAAAATATTGAAAATGGGTGAAAAATGGCAATTTCCTAAAATTACCCGGGAAGGCTCGCAAGCCTTCTATTTATAGGGTGAGATCCGAAGTCGGCCGAGAGAAGGGTGTCAGCAGCGAGGGCAGGTGGCATCAGGAGGCGAAGGCACGTGGTTCGGACCCGGAGGAGGACACGCGTCGGACACGTCTCGCATGCTAGGGCTCGCCACCGAGGCACACGCGTCGGATCCTTATTGGACCACTTCGGGCTCGTCAGCAGATCAGAACACGAGGCGACACGCGGCCTGCTTCGGTTGGGCCTCCCTTCGGTCAAATCAGCAATGAGCACGTGGCATGCATGCGAGATTCCAGGTGACGTGGCCGAAGTTGGGCCATGCGAAATTTCTCGGATTTTGGGATTTTCTCGATTTTTGTCCAAAAACTTCTAAAATCCATAACTTTCGCATACGAGCTCCGTTTTTGACGTTCTTTATATGCACGCGTAGGTAAAATTACGCTCTACAACTTTCGTTTAGACTTCATCGGCTAATTTTGACTTTAATTTTTATATTATTATTTTTAACAGACCGGGACAGGCTTACCCTCTTTATATGCACGCGTAGGTAAAATTACGCTCTACACTTAACTCCTCATGAATCCGTCACAGTGGATGGCTTACCCTATTCTGACCCTACACTTTATCGGTAGTTAGTTGGAGCTCTTCAGTACTTGACAATAACTAGACCAGACTTAGCTTATGTTGTTAATCAAGTCTCTCAATTTCTTCATGCTCCAACTATCGCTCATTTTCAGTCAATTAAGAGAATTCTCAGATATGTTAAAGGCACCATTTCATTTTACCTCACCTATAGTCGTCCTCAAAAAGCTTCTATAGTTAGCTACTCTGATGTTGATTGGGCCCGTTGTCTGGAAATACGTCACTCCACATATGGTTATTTGGTGTTTCTTGGTGGAAACCTTGTGTCCTAGAGTGCCAAGAAACAACCCACTGTATCATGGTCTAGTTGTGAATCTGAATATAGAGCTATGGCAACAATGATGCATAAATTGTTTGGATAACTCATCTTCTACGGGAGATACATGCTTTACCATCGGATCGCCCTATTCTTCTTTGTGACAAAAAAATGCTCTATTTATGACTCAAAATCCTATCTCGTATAAGTGTGTCAAACATATTGACTTGGATTATCACTTTATCAAGGAATTTGTCAACTCGGGAAAACTATACACAAAGTTTGTTCCAACCAATCTTCAAGTGGCAGATATCTTCGCGAAAAGTCTTCCACATGCTCAATTTGAGAACTTTCATGTAATGCTTCGTCACATACCACCACTGTTTCGATTGAAGGTGGTATTAAAGGATAAAATATCTCATTTATTGTATTTATCTGTATCCTAGTTACACTCCTTTTTATAGGGGTCGTTTTTGTAAATATCTTTATATAAGTTATCTAAACCTCAATAAACGATGTGGTTGATTTTATCAATTAATTACACCTTATATCCCACATTGGTGGGGGAAGAAACATTTAGTGAGTTTATAATGTCTTTCTCTTGATAGGCCTTCAAAGGCTTTAAGTGGATCAAGAGATGGGCCAACCCCACACGTGCATGCATAGCCTAGCCGATAACACGAATGCATGAAATGGCGCTATTTCGGCGCACTTGGCGAGATCGGTTCAATTCGGTTAGACCAACCCCTCCAAAAGTTTTGGATAAACACCAGTTCAAATCGGATGATAATCCAAATAACAACGTCATCGGTTTGAAATTCGAATTGTCAGATGGCAGCCTGTGAGTGGCTAGACGTCGTTATTAGATCCGATTTTTTGGGGATCCTAACTTTCATATTCAGTACAAATAGGACCTCTCAGGTCTCATTTATTCTGCACCAGAAATCCATCCCTCTCATTCTGCGATTTTTGAAACTGCAAAATCCCAGTTTCTTCTGTTTTCCGAGTAATCGGTTTCCGTTTATTCCTTCTTCCATAGCTATTGGAACGAAGAATATTCTGCATCAAATCTCGAGTATTTGAAGCTTACAGCCTTAGAGCAATGTAAAAATCTTTTAAGGACGGGAGCTTCTTCCATGCATTTGTTTTACTTGTTGAAAATCTGCAACTACGAGGTTGGTTTTAATGTAACTGTTACGTCTTTTACTTTCATCTGATAAAAGGACATTCTTCTTCTATCTTTCTTATAATCAGATTTGATCACGAAGGACTTATCTAGTTTCTAGACAAAACTTGGTAACTATTAATAATAATTGGATTTATTATTCGCAACTAATCGATATATGATTCTAAATATTATTTGTTTGTTTTCTTGTGTGTCAATCTGATCTGATATTCAATATAGCATGCATGCATGTATTCATGCTTATGAACCATTTATCAAATTGTATTCTTGATAAAGCTTTTTTTATATTAAACATATTTACTATAAACCTTTTAATTCATATTCTCTGAATAGACATAAAACAATATGTATTCATGTTTTTAAAATCATGATCATGATAATACAACAGTACGATCATGCGATCATATCTAGGTAAATCAATCTCAATCATACTATGATCGTAGTCGGATAGGATCGTAAGATAATTCATAAGGTTGTAAGATCGTTATTATTACTATTATTTTAAAAAATAAGATTGTGTCATGGACCAACTAATTGAACCAAATATGAACCCTAAAAAACTCATTTTCAATTTTTATTATAAAATGACGTATTGAAGATGATTTTTTATGTTTTGAAATACTTATTGTTAACTGATAGATAAATATACATTTTTATCTTTTAAATTGTTTTTATTAGGATCTTACAATCACATATATAATCCGGATCTCGACAACTTGTATGTCTTGTATGTCCTTATTTGATTTTGGACCTTAGTCAAAGAATTTCATATATGTCTGTATTAAAAATCAAAATATCATATTTGTCCAACTTAATTTCATAATACCGTATTTACCCTTTATAAACCTTCAAAATATCATATTTGCCCAAATCTTTTTTGTACAATGTTTTTAATAGATTATAATCATTTTTATATCTTAGAATTATTATAATAATTAAAAACTTTAACCATATTATCCCTACATCTATAATATTGGAACGTCTACTTCTAAATTGTTGGAATGTCGTTCTCTTAACAAACAAAATGTTTCATCTTCAGCCTTCTCCATGGAATATATGCACCGATTGCTAGTGTTTGTTGTTTAATATTGACATGTTTTAGATGGAATATATTTTAGATATTATCATTGGTATTTTGATGTTTAAAAAAGACATATATGATATTTTGATATTTAAGGACATATATGATATTTTGATGTTTAAAATTGACATATATGATATTTTAAAATTTTATGAAGTGTAAATATGATATTTCGAAATTAAGTTTGGCAAATATGATATTTTGATGTTTAATAAAGATATACACGATATTTTTCCAAACTTGAATGTCTGATGGTTTGTTGTAGGGATGAGCATACAACCCGTTAGTACTTGCGGTCGAATTCTAGATGAGTATAGAACACGTTTGAATACGCCGATTGTTGAAGCGTTAGTATGTATACAAGATTGGGTAAGAAAATCACGCAAACCCATTATTTATTTGTTGTTTGTTAAAAAATTTAGATACTCACTTTGTTTTGGTGTTAAATATATAGAGATTGAAGCGGCAATGGAGGAAAAAGAAGATAGAAGGAATGGAAAGAAGCCGATTGAAGTTTAATTGTTTTTTTTTTTCATAAATTGTTTGATATGGTATAATGGTAATTTGGTTTAGTACATGGATATTATTATTTTGGTACAATGATAGTTTGGTTATTATTATTTCGGTAAATTTGGTTTGCTACTTATTACATTTGCATTCATCTTCATTTATGTATTTTTTGGTCGAACTGTTCAAACAACAAAAATACAAATGATGGATATTATATAGTAAGATTATAATTTAAAATCGTATGCTAGAGACTAGAGAGTAACATGACAAACAAAACTTGAAACCTTATACAACACTACGAAAGTCTTATTCGGTCCAAAACTCGAAACCCGGTTTAGTACCTGGAACCGGACCGGACCGGACCGAACCCGGACCGGATACACCCAAAACGGTCCGGTTTTCGGGTAAGGTAATTCATGGTTTTCGGTCTTCGGGTTTTCGGTTTTCGGGCTGGTCAGGTCCAGGTTCGGCCCGTTGCTCATCCCTAGTTTGTTGCACCTCTACAATCAATGCACAAGCCCGACGTGTTGTATGCTAGTAATTACGGAAAGTGTTGTAAAGTATGGCTTTTGGGCCTCCACGATGGAAACCTAGTTGTTGAAATATGGAACTCCACACAAGAGGTTCAGTGTTCAAACATTAGTCCATCAAAAATATCATTAATGGTATTGACATCTAACATGGACCTACCTTGAAGCAGATTGACATAAACCGTTCACAAATGGGTGTCACCATTTTTTAGTATGGCTTTTGAACTCTCCAAAGACTTCACAACTCACTCATTTCTTATAAGTTATGTTATCAATAGCGCGCTATAGCGTTTTGCGGTGTTACTGAACTGCTATTTTTAAGTAGCGTTTATGAATAGCAATGGCGCTATTAGCTGCGTTATTGACCGCTATTTACTGTGAACCTCATCAACGCTATAGCGACGCTATACCCGCTTTTACAATTTCATACATATTGGGATACTTTGACAAAGAAAAAAATGATTGTGTGTTATTTCAATATTAAATCTTTATTTTTCTAACTAGTGAACTACAATTTTTGTCTTAATAAATCCAAATAATAAATATAATTAATTACAAACTACAAAGCAACAAATGACAACTTTCCTTTCTCGTCTGTTTCAGTCCTTAGAACCCACGAACGACTTGAGTTGTGATAACATTTTGACACTTTTTAGTTTCCATATTACTATACTAGAATATTATATATAGATTATGTTATGATTTTTCATGATATTAATTGTATATAGTATTAATAATCTAATATATAAATTTTGTATAAATATATAATAAAAATTATACATAATACGTTTTTCTTGAAACGGCAAATCTAACCTACTCCTATACATAATACTAAAAAACCAAAAACGGCAAATCTAACCTACTCCTATACATAATACTAAAAAACCACTATACCACTGCGGGGCTATATGACCGCGATAACTTTAGCTTATAAGAGGATATCTCTGTACTTGCTCATTGCCATAAGCATCAAAATTATCCTTAGTAGAGTTGTAGAAAACAATTTCCAGAATATATTATAAAATCTTAGACTTTGTCTTTGATGGAGTTGAAAAAGGCAATTCAATATGTCAAATATTCTTTATTCAGATAACGTAGAACATGGACTTCGAAACTCCAAATTCTCAATTAACACAACTTAGGTTAACCATCCCAAATGCAATAGTTGTTATTCTCTTAACCATCATTTTTAGTTGGAATCATTCAAAAATGTACAACGCACATAAAGAATCAACTCCAAAAGATAAAAGAAGAGTTGTTAGATTTGGATCGAATCATATCTGATAGAGTCCAATTCCTCTGTTCAAAGCACCTAATCATGTCGTTTTCCAGAAACCAGCCTTCAATTTGGTTCTTGGGTCGACATTTTTTTTTTCAAACTTGTCTTGTACGATAACAACTTCCAAACTTGAGATAAGACTATTTTTCATTGTATTTTCAAATTAAAAACTCAAAACTATATTTCACTTTAGGAAAACCTGGAAAATTAATTTGTGCATAAAATCTTCACCATATTTAAGCCGGCTAGTTCAAAACACCAATAATAAACAGAGCAAGTGAAGACAAGTTTTCACACCAACTTGATACTACTACACACCTCAATGTCTGAAAATTGCACTATAAAGTTTGATAATAAACCAGCAATAACAACATAACACCAAAACATTTCTCCACCCATCAATCAAAACCCTAAACACATGGGGGAATGGATAGGTAGACTTTTATTACTTCCAACTCAAAAAACAACTTACTCCACAGATGCCATGTGAACAATCAGATCAACAACTCGGGAACTGCATAAAAAAAAAAGACTTCAATAAATAAAAACCCACATAAATTTATACAAAAAATCTAAAGAAAAGATAAGAAGAATAAGTACCTGTAACCCCACTCGTTGTCATACCACGAAACCAACTTCACAAAATTGTTATTCAGTGCAATTCCAGCCTTTGCATCAAATATGCTCGACCTGTTAAAATCACATAAATTCTCCACTTATTAAATTCCCATTCTTTTTTAATCTTGATACAAAATATATGCACATGTGGTCCACTTATGCCTACAAAAAGAAACAAGAAACAAAAATATACCTGTTGTCACCCACAAAGTCTGTGGACACCACATCATCTTCAGTGTAACCCAAGATCCCCTTCATCTTTCCTTCAGATTCCTCCCTGATCACAAAGCCCAAACAAACAATATTACAAATTACATCCATGAGAACCTTGATAAAGTATAAAATGAAATAAAGTTTTGCTTACTTGATAGCAGCTTTGATCTCATCATAAGTTGCAGACTTTTCCAATCGAACAGTCAGATCAACAACAGAGACATCAACAGTTGGGACACGGAAAGACATTCCGGTCAACTTCCCGTTCAATGAAGGGAGGACTTTTCCAACAGCCTATCAAGATTTCCAAACATTTATCAAACTCTATGAACAAAAATAGCAGTATTTGAAACTTGAGGGACTAAATAGTAAATTGTAAGTAAATAAATAAATACCTTAGCAGCACCAGTGCTGCTGGGAATGATGTTGAATGAAGCAGCTCTTCCACCTCTCCAGTCCTTAGCAGATGGTCCATCAACAGTCTTCTGTGTAGCTGAATCATAATCAAATCAAAATAAACTGTTAATAGAATTGAAGTAAATATATATACAAAAAATATCAAGAAAATTTGAGAAAACTTGCCTGTGATGGAGTGAACAGTGGTCATAAGACCTTCAACAATTCCAAATCTGTCATTTATAACCTTGGCCAGAGGGGCAAGGCAGTTAGTGGTGCAACTGGCGTTTGAAACGATGTGAAGATCTGATTTGTATTCCTTCTCGTTCACACCAACAACAAACATGGGAGCATCCTTACTGGGGGCAGAGATGATGACCTTCTTAGCACCTCCCTAAAGATATGGGTAAAACGAGATAATAAGAATTTTTTGAGTTTATGAAGAACATGAAAACTTTCATCTCGGAGTACACAAGAAAATGGAAGTCATGGAAGTTGTAAAATCGCTTAAAAGGATGTATACCTTCAAGTGAGCAGCCGCTTTGTCCTTGTCGGTAAAAACTCCGGTGGATTCCACGACGTACTCAGCTCCGGTCTGGGCCCATGGGATCTCCTCTGGGTTCCTTTAATAATATCAGGAGATTAATCAGCCTTATCTAGAAAACATGAATTTAACCAAAATTGGGCATGCGACAGACGCACCTTGAACCAAAAACAGCGACGGGTTTCTCGCCGAAAAGAAGGGTTTTGTCGTCCTTAACCTTGAGTTCATGATGCTTCCATTGACCATGAACACTGTCATACTTAAACATGTATGTCTGCAATGAAATCATGATTGAAGTTAAACTCAAACTCAAAACACTATAAAATTCACGGATCTACTGTCTACTGAACTAAGTTCAGAGCAAGCACTAAACCGATCAGAATTTAAAACCCTAAAACCCGAGATCTACTGTAGATACAGTCAGATGATCAAAATTACTAACCATGTACTCCACAGAGATAAATGGATCGTTAACAGCAACAAGTTCAACATCGTCTCTCTGCAAAGCTACTCTAGCCACCAATCGACCGATTCTTCCGAATCCTGCAAGTTAAATATACATTAAGCCACTCGAAATCGTCCCAGAAGAACAGCTGTAGAAATTAAACGGTATAAAAGTGTAAAGTGGATAAGATCTGGTACCGTTGATTCCGATCTTGATCTTGCCGCCTAGACAACAAAAAGAACAACAATTAAAATGAGAAAATAGAGAAGTTAGATCAAAAACACAAGAAAAAGAAGATGAACAGGAATAATTTGATAAAAATTACTAAATTCAGCGTACCCATGACGCTTGTTGGAGAAAAAAAAAAGTGTATTGGGAATGGGTGTCGACGATAAGAGAGTGAAGAACAATGCGATGAGGAGAGGTTTCTAGAGGGTTTTAATAAGTGAGGGGGCTGGTGACCGGCCAATCCGGTGTCTGGTTTTCAAGAAAATAGCATCCCCTTTTAGGTTAATTCAATTGTTTTCATTATTTGAGCAAGTTTCAAACCGGTTAATTTTCGAAAAAAATTGTCATAACCAACCTAAAATAGTTTTTATTAAAAACTTAATGAAGGTTTTTTTTTTTTTTTTTTTTTGCCACTTGTCAATCTATCATGAGTTTTGACACTTGTCATTTTATGGTATTTTTGAAATAAATATTATCCACTTGTCAATTTCTGATTTGTTTCAAATTTTAAAATTAAAGTCATATATTTATATATGTAAGATATTAAATATACTATATATGAAATTAAATTGCAATCAATATGTTTCTACCTTTCTTATTTGAAAGTGTTACATTTAAAAATGTTTACTGCTTATATTTTAATGTTTAATTTTTTAAAAAAATTTAACACGTATAAGGTAATATAGTTAATATATATGTAAGGTATTTATTAGAAATGGTTTATATATGTAATGTATTCAATACATTAAAGCCTTGCTAATTTTAATAATTTAAATTTTTTCTTATTTTACTTATAAATTCAAACTTTTTCAAATTGTTAAAATTTCATATTTAATTTTTTTAATTAAACTTATGTAATACATGAGTCTCACACCTGGTAAATAATATTTTGGCAATTTCCTAGACTAACAACGAAACCATGAAGTACAAAATGAGTCTTTAGCACCTGCCTTGATGATGAAAAATGGTCTCAAATGAGTCTTTAGCACCTGCCTTGATGATGAAAAATGGTCTCGGCCTGCCAAAAGGGCCTTAATGGATAAAAGTGTTCTACAATATTTAAACGAATTTCTTTTCACTTTACAATTTTACATTATTCAAAAAACTCTTAGGCATATCCAAGGGTCACGCTAGATTGATGTGGCTTCGGTGGTGGCTCCGCTACATCATGTTCGTATAGTGCACAGTAGAGGTGCACCAATTGTTGATTTGATTCGGATCTGATGACGTCACCAACGATTCGGTTCGACTTTCATCTGATCCAGTTTTAAACAGTTTGACTTACTAGTTTTTTATTGGTTTGATCCGGTTTTGCCAGATTAATGCGGTTTACGAACGGGAGTCTAATCCGTTTTTGAATCTGAACTATCGAACTGGTTTCAATCCGGTCAACCAAAAACGACTTTGATGAATTATTCATTGAGCAAAAAAATGATGTTTTGTTCGGACAATACGACATAAATTAGGTTCTTG
This sequence comes from Lactuca virosa, assembly GCF_052849685.1. Lineage (NCBI taxonomy): Eukaryota > Viridiplantae > Streptophyta > Magnoliopsida > Asterales > Asteraceae > Lactuca > Lactuca virosa. Next base: position 164,789,329 of record NC_136429.1, on the reverse strand, counting down.
ACTTTAACCCATTTTGCAAAACTGAAAACATGTTTTCTTTTGGTCATTTTAGTTAATAGATCTCTAACCCTCTTTAAATAGTTGGATCAAATATATAAAAATTAGTTTTGATTTCATTTGTTCGTTGATAAGCGTAATGGTCGGGCAAGCAGTGGATTGTGTCTATGTGACAACTGCGAAATCTTTCTGGAAGGCAATAAAGAGTAAATTACAAAAATAAAAAATTAAAGTTGCCACATTTTATAAGTGCATCATGACAAATATTGAGGGATAATTTTTGTTAGATATAAACCTTCTAAAATAAAACAGAACAATCATCTATCGGCAGCAAAAAAAAATTATGATAAATTAGATTGATATAATTATACATTTTAATTATTTGTTGTTCCTTTTTTTCCTAGTATTACATATTTACACAATGTTATTATTTTAATGCATGTAAAAAATATGGTAAATCGTATCATCCCAGCAGCACATAAAAAGTCGGTCATGGAACACCAGCAATACTTTGAGCATTTTTTAAACAGTGAAATATTATTAATAGAACATCACCAAAATTTTCTAGTTGCTATTAGGGTGTTGCATCCTATAATCAAACTCAAGTTGGAATCCACCATCAAACATTGTCAAGAAAAACTGATGTTTTCATTTTATAGTAGTATACATATTTGATAAAACTAAACTATTTAGCAATGTTCTAAAAGGCGTGAGGCGTGGCATGGCGGCAAGGTCAAGCCTCAAGCTTTACGAGCCATGGCGAGTCATGGTGTTTCTTAAGGCGTGATGTAAGGCGGCAATTTTGTATTAATTTATAATTATTTTACAACATAAATATAGATTTATATCAAATATAACCAGTTTTTAGAAGTGTTTTATCAACAACTAATAACAAGTTAAAAGAACACTACTATTTAGTGTTAGATAATTCCAACATCATAATAGTTAAAAGAATATATGGTTCCTTAATTGTTCATATGTCGTTCAGAGACCTTTGATGCATTTAAATGTCGTTCAAATGTTGTATCAAACACATTGAATGTTATTTGATTCATAAGTGTGAATGGTTTCATTACGAGGTGATGAAAAGACACTTTTTATAACGTTCTTATGCCTTGATTGCCACACTAACTTACTCTGCGTCATTGACTAACACGCAACGTGTAATTAATTTGGAGATTAAATTATGGATACACTGACCATTTTTATTTCAATCTAGCCTTTTTATAATTAAATTTTGTTTACTTCAATTATGTGTAAAATAGATTTAATTACTTTCTAAACATTCTTAAACTATATATAAACTAGTAAGTTACTACCCCCACTTTGTGGGGGACTAAACTTGCGTAACTTCGAAAGTGTAAAGAACAAACCTGCAAATATATAAAAGTCATGTGGTGATGTAGGGACGAAACATGGTAATATATTGTGGGGGCATGTGGGCGTAGTCTGCAAATTTTCTATTAGGCGATCACTATTTTTATAACTTTTTTAAACATATGGACTGTTTCTGTAAAAAAATATACAATGACGTTTTTCGTTAATTACGGGGACAATTTTTGTAATTTTCTTTCGGGCAAACCTGCCAACATACAAAAATCTTAAACATATGGACTATTTTTGTTAAAAAAACATCTATAAGGGCCTATTTGTAAATTATAAAATTTAAAGGAGTAAATCTATCAAAATCTAAAACAACTATGCTAAAACTCTAAAACTAAAAACCTTTTTTGTGGCAAAACTCATAAAGTATAGGGACATTTTTTATAATTTAATTTTTATACAAATCAAAGCTAACATATAAAAATCTTAAATATATGAACTGTTTTTGTGAAAAAAAATTATAAAGAGAGAAAACTGCAAGATTGGTCCCTGCGGTATTCAAAAAACTTTGAATATGGTCCAAAAAGTTTATCAGTTGCATAGAGGTCCAAAATCAAGGTTTTTCTGTGTTTTTGGTCCTAAAAAACTTGAAAAGACGGTTATACCCTTTTTATTTTCTTTTTTATAAATATATTTTTTTAAATTTTCAAATACTATTTTAATTTAAAAATAAAAAGAAAAGAAAATAAGTATCCCCCAACCCCACCACTCTCTCTCTCTCTCTCTCTCTCTCTCTTTCTCTCTCTCTCAAACGCAAAGTGGGAGGGGACATGCTTCTTAGTTCTTCATTCATCCTCCATCTTCACTCTTTCAATCAAACCCCCATGTCACAACGCTCGTGGCAGAGAGGAAGTCGAAACCTGAGAGAGTCGGAGGTGAGTTTGAATGGGCGATGATTTGATGTGAGAAAAAATCGATGGTGCTCTAATTTGGTGTTTCCTCTTTTGCAGTTTAGTCATGACTTATCTCTGATATGTAATGTGCTTCCATCAGCACCCGTCATTCTCCACCACCATTACTAGAAAGAACCCAAATCGAGTTGGGTAGTGACTACCGGTTCCGCTCCGACATCGGTTCTGCTTCGGCATCACCATCACAATCAGGGGCAAGTTGGAAGGGGTAATGGCGAATGACATCGGTTCTGCTTCATAGAGTTGTTGAATTCTCTCCCTAATGGGTTCTCTTCTTCCTTGTTGGAAGATTATTGGAGAGACCTGCTCTCGCCAGACCATCGCCACCACCACCGGAGGAGCCGCCTCTCTCTCACAAATCTATAACGATGCCTTCCCTTGGAATCAACTAAATTCGATTCCGATAGTATCATACAACAAACCATTTCCTGTGAACAGAAAATGGAATGGTTGATTCGAGTGTCATGGGGTTTTTCAGTCCCAATTGTAAATGGAAAATGGAATCCCCTGAAACGATTTGATATTATTGTGGTGTTAAAGAAGGAAGATAGTTTTCCTCTGATAAATCCTTGTAAACCCATCAAAGTTTTTTACAAAGATAATAAAATATGAAACAGATTGAATAAGTTTTTGAAAGAATGATGATCCGATTATGTTTTTTACCTGATACCCAATTGGAGATTAAGCATCTCGATCTAATCCTATGGCGTCCCTGTACAACATTTATCGAGATTCCAATTTTGTTCAAAGTGTGTTTGTTTGTGTGAAATGTATCTGGGTTTTTTTTATGAAGAAGATGATTGTGTGTATGTGTGTGTGAGAGAGAGAGAGAGAGAGAGAGAGAGAGAGAGAGAGAGAAAAAAAGGTCTTGTATCATTTTCAAAACCAAGTTAATTTTTTGCAGAGCTTTAGAGATTTTTACAGGTGTAGATGGATTTCAAAGATGATGAACTTGGTTATAGAAATGTTGAGGACGAAAGATGTTTCCATTGGCGTAAGAACTCGAATCAGAGATGAGAAAGATGGTGGAAGAATTAGAGATGGTGTTTGAAGCAATTAAACAATTAAGAAATGTCTCGATCCAATTTTGACTTTTCAGTCAAACATTGTTAATTCATCCCATCCATAAGAGAGGGAGAGAGAGAGAGAGAGAGAGATCGAGAGAGAGAGAGTGAGGGTGATGGGGTTGGGGGATAATTATTTTCTTTTCTTTTTATTTTTAAATTAAAATAGTATTTGAAAAATTAATATATATATATATATATATATATATATATATATATATATATATATATATATATATATATATATATATAAGAAAGTAAAAGGGTATAACCGTCTTTTCAAATTTGTTTGGACCAAAAACACAGAAAAACCTTGATTTTGAACATTCTATGCAAGTGGAAAACTTTTTAGACTCTATCCAAAGTTTTTTGAATACCACATGGACCAATCTTGCAGTTTTGTCTTATAAAAACCTTTTTTGTGAATCATAAAACTTAAAGGAGTAAATCTGTCAAAATCCAAAACAATTGTGCTAAAACTCTAAAAACCAAAAACCTTTCGGTGGCAAAACTCATAAAATAGAAAAATACATGTTAATTTAGACTTTGTAATTTATATAGTATCTCTAAATATTATTAAAAGAGAAACCTTATAACATCATTTTAAACAATCTGGATTGGACCCTTAATTGTATTTCAATTCTATGTTTTCTACCATTAGATCAAATTGATGACATCATCTTCCCCAAATGGAATGTATTTAATTCCAATAAAAGCTTTCCAATTTTCAAACAAAATTAACTTACATCCGTTGAAATGGAATATATATAATTCCAATAAAATCTTCTCGTATTTTAAATCTTTAATTTGCGGTTATAAAGGTTTTAATATGATCACTTTAAAAACATATTAGTAACAAACCATTTCAATTAAGGCATTAATATCAACCATTAATATAAATCTGTTTATATTAGTAAACCATTAATATAAAATCTATTTTTATTAGGAAACCATTAATACCAAAAAATCAGATTCAAATTATCACATACATATACGATTCATTATTGAATTTGCAGCTCACATTTATTTTCAATCGTTGCTTTTCTTCAAACATTCTCCTACAACATCATTCTTATTGTTTATAATTTTCATCATCATTCTCTGCTTCAAACCTTCGTTGTTGTGCAGTAGAAGGTCAGTACTTTTTTCCGTTTTTTATATTTTTTTCGATTATTTTTTTGTTCCTATATCAAATATATGTATTCATATATTTCGACTTTTTTGTCACAAATTACATGAAATCGGTTAACTACTTTTCTGAAACTTTTCAAATAAACAGGAAAAGATATTACGTACCTTTAACAAAACAGAAATTAATTATCTTTGGAATTTACACTAATTAGGAAAATGCTATTTTTATATATTAGAGATGATTATGATTTTTTTTAATTATTATGTCATAAGAATCCGGTTAACTTTGGTATATTTTAAAATATTTTGGTATGATCCTATTACACTTTTAGGTTGATTTAATAGGAAATAATATATAATCTATTTATGCATCCTTTGAAATTAAGTATGAACAATTTTATTGACAACTATAATAGCTTTCAAATCTTTTTATAAATCATACCCTTTATAGATAAATATATTGTATACATCCCTTTTATTTCATATAAAAGTACTTTTTAATTCTAATTGTTTTCTCTTTCATTTTACACCCATGACACAAAACAATCGCGATGAGATCGTTTTGATAAGGTTGCTGACATTGATGCATCCAAGAAAACCTGAAACATTCGTGTTCAAGTACTCTTGCTTTGGAAGCAAAACTTAAAAAACAACTCAAACATGTTTAGCAGCTTGGACATGATTTTAATTGACGCGTATGTACAACTTTTTCTTTTTATTATTATGTTGATTTTAATTTATACCATTTTAAACTTTACCAATCTTTTTTCACTTACATGACACTAAAATACAAGCAAAAATAAAAAAAATCTCATTAGTTCGTTTGAAACCCTCTTTGTTGAAGGATATGTAAGGGAAATTAGTAGTTTTAGTATGGCCAGAAATGAAGAGATTACATGGTGGTTGATCATAAGCATAAGAATAATTTCTACAAAACAATCAAAGTTCGTGTATCAAATGATTTTGTTGTTATGGTGGATCCTTATAATTTTGTGACTTTCTAGGATTTGATAGCCAGAAATCTCGACATTCGTGTTGCATTTGGTAAGATTTTATTTTACATTCTACATTATCTACATGTAAATGTTTATTGTATTACACATCTATAATACAACAACCATTTATTTTATTTTTTTGTTCCAGATTTTCTTGGTCGGGTTGTGTCGACTAATTCCATGAAAGTGATTATTGAAAATTCAAGGGAGAAAAGATTGATGAACCTGGTTGATGAGGATCTAAGTTAAGTATATGTGTTTAAAACATTTTATTTTCTAAAGTATTTTTCTACATGATATCATAAAACATGTCGTTTGCATGAAAATGACATGTTCATCTACACTTCAATATACATGTTTATTTTAGCATTACTTAAAACATTTCGAATCCACTAAATATAGAATTCACCTTTTTTCATACAGAAAATAATTCGTTGATCATTATCGGAGGGTCCATTTATGATCTTCTCACTAACAAATTGGTCAAATGTTGTTAGATCTCTTTCACATATTTTTTATCACATGTCTTCATACTTTTAAGTTTTAATTTTTCATCTTCAAATTCCATTTTTTAGTTACATACGTTCATTGAAATTTTTTTTTTTTTGTTTAACATAACAACCAACTTTGTTTTATCTTTATATAGTAACAATAAAATTTATAAATTTACACAACAATATACATATTTCGAATTTTGTCATAGTATTATACTTTACGAAATACAATTTCCTCCAAAATAATTTTCGTCAGTAATTTCATCCATAATTTCACCCAATTTAAATTTGTATTTTTTTATATAATTTTTTTTAATGATCCCGATTTTTTCCCTCCAAAAGTATATCAAGCATTCATGTCATAGATAATGTTGCCCCATTATAATTATTATTTACCAAAATATATTCGTTTAATGAGGAATTTAATTTAGTGAAGGAAGTAAATGTTAATTCAAACAAGATATATATTCCATAATTATTACACAAGTTTATTAAAAAATATCAAGATGTAAACATTAAACATTTTAAAATGAAATTTCAGAATACATACAAACAATGATGCTGTACAATGAAATATAAAATTGAATAGACTGAAAAAAATAACTATTAAGACTGTCAATCTTGAAAATAATATAGTTATGAAAAAATTATAAAGTAAGATAAAAATTATAAGATATTAGGGGATTTGTAAGTACAATTAGTAAAAACGTTACGGTTATTAGAAGAAAAAAAAAGATTGTTAAGATTAGTAAAAAATGCAATATATTAACTAAATTATCACAATAGTAATGAAATGTCATTATTTGATATTTAATATAATTGAAATATATATCAAATTACATTGATGATACATTAAAATTATTCAAAGTTGCGCCAAGACTAATGTAAAGTTCTTGCGAAACACCAAATAAATAAGAACAAACATAAAAGTTAGCACTTATATTTATAATCAATTTAAAATAAACCAATCATGATTTAGAAAAGAATTTTCATTGATGATATACTAAAATTAAATACATATAACATTTAATATTCCATAAATTATACTCTATGACTTTATTTGAATAAATGAAATAGTTGTCAATATTTAATACAGTGAAAAAAAAAACGAAATCTTGGTTGTCAATATAGGCTTAAAATAAGTAACCTTCTTATGGAATGAATGTCTAATTAGAATACTTATGCTTATATAACAATATCACAACCATATGTGACAGATGAATGTCATTCAAATAATAAAACAAAAGTATACAACGAGGTCCTTCAACGATTATAGATATATCTCGATTTCAATGTATTTTCTACACATTTCAATAATACCAATAACCATAATTTTTTTTTTTATAATTATTATGCAATATCT